>NC_140936.1:86955085-87642585 GCF_014529385.1 Adiantum capillus-veneris | reverse complement strand
TTCGATAACACAATATCATGATGCAAAAGCTCTATGTCGCTCTCCAAAACCTGTGTAAATGCTGAATTCTTCACATGTAACCTGTAAATCTACTGCCGAGTGCAAAACTAGACATCTCCTATGCTTGTGTGTGTAAACCGGAATGCCCAAAAACATAAAGATAGACTCCTGGATCACAGTATTCCGAGTTCAGGTGAGGGAGTTATGACCAAAAAACCTCTCTTTTTTGCTGTTTTCCAGAGCTGCGAAAACCTGTGTATTGACTGTAGCTCCTTAAACAGAGCTCTGATACCACTTTGTAGAGTGCGCACGTGATGGAGAAGGTAGAAAATAAGACTACGCACACACACCAACACACATCGAGACACACACACAATCGTTACCCTGCAGCAGCAGCCATTCAACGAGCTGCTCTTCTCTTCTTCTCTTTTAACTATTATCCAAAGTATATTTACAACATAGTATAGTCAGTGTCCAGCCGCCCATAGCACAATGGACATATTCTTTAACATCATATTCTTTAACAGATCGATCAACATTTACATTGCTTGTAAGCTCTCACTCTAGATCGATGATGGGCCCCTTGGTCCACTTTAGGTACATATCTGCGGATGTCATCCATTTTGGACATCGTCCATTCTCGAATGTTTCATTGAAATGTCTAGTTTGTGTGATTCAACGTAGCAAATGATCTTCGTGTAAGAATCGTCTGTGTTGAAGGTATATATATTTTTATTGTATAACCTTTGATTGAACACCCTACATCCATAGTAAAATATGTAGTATGATGATTAAAAATAGAATAAAATGAAAAATATTTGCATGTATTACTTAAACACAAACTAGTACCAGCACAGAATATGTAGCCAAAATCTAGAGCCGAGAAAGTTATGTATAATTCATGCTAAAATTCATCGAACTTTGAATCTCCTTTCATTAGTGTTTTTTCACATATCAAGAACTTTTATGCCTCTCCACAACTCTTGGAGGTTATCAATTAAAGGTATCAAGTATACATTAATATTTTTAACTTGACGTTTTTTTGAAATTATGAGAGACAAAAGTAAATGCTCTTTTTTAAACCAAATAAAGGGTGACAGCTTGTAGTTGACTAGAACTACTAGCCAAGTAGACCGTTTACTTGAGTGCATGGCGAATGGATTCACACCATCCAAGACAACGCCCATCTTAATGTGTCGTGGTTCTGTTTCAAACTCAGACCATTTTGTATTGATATGTTTGAAAGCAGGGCAATTTTGAGGAAATTCTCATAATCCCATCCGTACTTGTATTCTTTGCTCCCCAATCCATAAGTCTTGATAAATCTTGGGTTCAAAATGTGTGTTGTATACGGGGTGCTAATGAAAAACATCAAATCATTTTACAAGAGATCCGGTGCTCATATCTTCATAACGAGATGGTTTACATTTTGGACATGCCTTTTCATTTTTGTATTTATCTCTATACAAAATAAAATCGTTGAGACATGTATGTATGATGCTGCAATCCAGTACAAGCTTGCTCAACATCTAAGAAGGACGTTCTTTGAGGGGGTAAGAAGTTTTTGAGATAGTAGTCTGCAACATTTTGAGCAAATACCAAATATAGATTATGTATTAAAACATTAAAAAATAATGCAATAAACGTTGACAACAAAGAAGGAATTAACTTTAATAGTGTCAAAGCAGATGCATTGCTCCACTAATAATGATTTTGGAGGTTCAAAATAAGAAAACTCACGTTTTTAACCATGATAAATTTGCACCTTTGTAGATTTCCTCCAGAGCTTTTGCTCTAAGAAAGCTTTTTTCATTACACGCTTCACTTTCTTCGCAACAATCATGAATAAAATCATCCATGTCATTATCATCATCGAAAACATCATTTATTTTTATCAAAATGAGAATCATATAGTTCCTTTAATCTCTCATAGTTATTTGGATCACTCTTATTAAGAAGTTTCATGCACTCAATTTGACATACATGACATGCCATGAGAAGGTAGACACACATCATTTTCAACATCATAATCTAGAACCTATCACATAAACACAATTATAAGGATTCTATATACAAAAATCAAACATATTTGTAGTACATACTTAGCATTTAAGAATGAAACAAATTGATTACACAAAAAACTAAATAGTATCAAATATAGATGTGTAAATTTTAAAAATTTATTACATAATCCATAAGTACATGTTTTCTGTATGCACTTTCACATATTCAATCTAGGGGTGGAGGTGAGCTTTGTGGCCTACGAAATCCGTAGTTCACTAATAGTTCATCACGGGGACGTAATGATCTAAGGGAATTTACAAGACTGTATCTTGAAACAATTCTATTCATGTATTCTGCATCATGCCCATTTTTGCATCTTGCAAAAATGAAATTGGTTCTTGCATTCCTTCCTTGACTACCATTAATTAAGTCGGCTATGTTTCCATGTGTATATTGTCTACCATCTACATAAGTTCTTTGGCATTTTTCATGAGTAATGCCTCTATCTGAAGGGATGCTACATTGAGACACAAACCATAAGTGGTCATGCTATGGATGTAGCGTGCCAACATATGCTAAGGGCCCCATCCATATACGGGTCCATAGAAGCACATAAGGGTCACCTCTGAATGTGTTGGGACTTGTAGATTTTGTGCAATGAATAGGCCATGTCCTCCATTTGGAAGGATAGAAGGAGCTCTCATGTAACGAGCACCCCAGAAGCTAAAAACCTCTCCATCTCTAGAAAGACATCTTCCACGTCGTCCTCCATAGTGTTTGCGATTTTAGGTCTGCACTTAATACAGTAGAGAATTGGGCAATGCATAATCGTCTCACGAGCCTTGCTCTCAAGGTTGGGAGGAAAAGGTTTTTGCAAGATGTCCATTTATAATTCTTGGATTCCCTGACCATGTCATGTGTGAGCATGACATGTAGCTTGGTCATAGATGGCATCCTCATCATCAACTAGCTATAAGAATTTAAATAAGTAAAAACTAAAATGAAGAATACTAACCATAGGTTGATCTCGGTGTACGAGCATTGGTGCATGAGCATAAACACCCCAATCCAACTCATGTGAGTGACATTGGCGTTGTGGCCTTTGATGTAAACCTCAACATCTATTGCATCAACATGGAATCCGCTCCTCTTCATAATAATATAAAGGCGCTCTCTATTAAGGTGCTAATGGCTCTTCTTCGTGTCCCATCATATGAGAGTGGTCTCTATGGCTATAATATGGAGGCAATGGTGTACGAGATGAATATGAATCTGTATACAAAAAAAGAAGTTAAATATAATTTGACTAAAGTACTAGTGTATGTGTGTGTGTATGTATGTACGCACATACATACATATATACATACCTATATACAAGCAAACAAACATATGTACATACATACATACATACTCAGATGCATATATACATATATGCATACATACATACATTTATATATACAAACATACATTGTTTCCTATTGTTGTGAACACAAACACGAAATATGCTATGGTCCTTGAAACTAAGAGACCTACGGGATTCCATAAGGGGTCATGTACTTACTTTTGACAGGAGATGCAATTACCAGTAACATTCCCGTAACAAAAAGTATGTCAATTTACAATTTGAATTTCTAATTAGATTACTTATATGCAGTCACCTACAATGTAACTTTAGTATCATTTTCTTTTCAATGAATGCAATGTAGGAGGCAACACAGGGCTGGAGTGGTGAGAGCCCACACGTCCCGCTTGGATCGCATGGGCAAGACTCGCATCATAGCCACTTTCATAAGTATATATTTATAAATTTCATAGAATAGTTTTTAAAATGATGCGAATAAGAACAACCCTAAACTTTGAATGTGTGTTGTACATACCAAAGATTGCGGTCGAGCTCCAAGTACAATAGAGATCAAGATGCGACATATGAGGGATACAAAGCCTTGCAGTGCATCCTTCCACCCACACATCCTTTTGTGAGTAATATTTGTAAATTTGAATTATCTTTTTAAGTTAAAGTGATTTTCAAATTAGTTTTTAATTGTCAATCGGCTTAATTTAACTTTTATGAATGCAAGAGGTTCTCGGTGAGAGAGATCTCTAGCTTGTTGGGAGAGAAAATAGGAGGATCAGACGGACGAGTTCGATACTAATACATAGCCGTAGTGGCATTTAGATAGATGATCATGTACACACATTGACATTGTATATATACATACATTGATGTTCTATATATTCAATCTGCTTCAGTCAGTGCTAGTCTACTTGTATAGTACTATCAAGTTTCTTCTTTCATATTCAATTTGTTTGAATCATTTTTGTTTATTCACATAGTGTTACGGAAGAAAGGACCATACACTAATCATTCATATTTTTTATTTTTGTTCGCGTAAATTCACGGTTGTTTTTTGTTGTAGTGTTCGTCGAACGCTCTTGAATGTGCACTTTTCGCTTCAAATGTTGTTGTTGAGAGAGAGAGTGTGTGTGTGTGTGTGTGTGTGTGTGTGTGTGTGTGTGAGAGAGAGAGAGAGAGAGAGAGAGAGAGAGAGAGAGAGAGAGCCTTGTGAAAGTTTAATGGGTCTTTGGTAAGCAGATAATGGTTGGGTTCTTGACCATTATGTATCTAAAGAAAAAAAACACAACAATAGCATTAGTGGCATTGAAAGCATTTGGGTCTCTTAAACACCGCATCAAAAATATGGTTACTTATAATGTTGCTTAAACAATGATGATCGTCGCTTAAGCAATGGCTTTTAGCATCGCTTATGTGACATTTTAGCGTCGTTGTATGTGTCACTTAAGCAACATCTCTGTAGCAATGTAATTAGGGATGCCTTTTTCATCACTTATGTGATGCAAAAAAGTGTCCCTACTTTCAAAACGGGCTAGTAGTGAAATTATCATCAAGATCAATGTCAATATCAAGTATGCTTAAGTCTTTCTCATCTTTTTCCTTGAATTGAGCATGAGATATCCCTCAGGATATCCCCTCATTTTCACTTGTGAAGTGTCAAAATTGAGACCATTGGACTCATCAAAATCCTTCTCCCTAATGTATGGATGAGTTATATGAGGGATATGTGTCATGTGAGGGAGAGGTCTTACTAGAGAAATAGTAACTTTGGCGATGTCTAGCTCCCCTCACAAGAAGAGTATGTTCATATCATCACCATAGAATATAGTTACGGAATTGATATAAAATAATTGAAAATTGAGAAGCGATGAGAAAATTATAGGAAACTTAAAGTGCAATGAAGCAAGTAGTAGGTCCTCCCAATTTTGGGAAGGAGGTGAATCAAGCAAAATCTGGGAAGATGCTCCCAAAGCTTTAAGGGGTAAACGAGAGGACCTGCCAAGTGGGGATGGAGGTCGCCTTGGAAGATGGCACATGGAGAGAGAGAGAGAGAGAGAGAGAGAGAGAGAGAGAGAGAGGATTTTTTTTATCTTCAACAAAGCAAGGACTACAATACAGGAGGACTACAATCATCGGGTGCCTAGAGAGAGAGAGAGAGAGAGAGAGAGAGAGAGAGAGAGAGAGAGAGAGAGAGAGAGAGATTTTCCTACACCCTAGGAGCTCCTGAGGTGAGCACATGCACCGTTTCTCTCTTTCTTCCTCTCTCTGATTTTCCAATTTAGGGCCAGATTACTCGGCACAAATGGTGCGACAGAGAGAGCCTATGGCTTCGGCGGACAACTCATGCGAGGGAATGGTGCAGCACAGAGAGTGTGCAATGGCATCATGAGGGAGAAGTGCATACTATTTACACAGAGAAGCAAAACTCTCTCTCGCATACTGCATCAACTTCTGCAGGTGCCGGTTGTCGAACCTGGGTTGGCAGAGCAGCAAATTGAGCGAGAGGGCGGAAGGCCAAGCTCAAAGGGGGGAAATCGTTGGCCACAAGGGAAGTACCGTTCCAGCTGGAGGTTTTTGGACGCAGGAGTTATGCGGATTAGCGAGTGGGCGGGAATGGTTGGACTGCAGGAGGAGGAGGTTAGGAGCAATATGGAGTAGGCGACAGGGTCTGCGGGGTTCTATCACTATGTCTTGCCAAGTGCTACATGGTTGAACAAAGCAAGAAAGAGAGCGAGATGGAACGAGATGGTAGGTAATACAAGGTAGGAGGGCTACTGTATAGGATGGCAGCAAGGGTGTGTGTGGGTTCATATGGCAAGCAGGGCATGGCTGGGAAGGTGGGAGAGCAGCCAGGCATAGACCAATGCAGGGCGACAGGCCTCTGTGAAGGGGGGGAGAGAGAGAGAGAAGGCGACGTGCGGCTCGGCAATGCTTGGACAGGGCGGGGGGACACGAGCAAGACAAGGGATGGCAGCAAAGCGGGCAAGTACGTGCAGCCCATAAGGGACTGAACAACAAAAACGTGTGAGCAACTCCGTAGATCGTGGCCGACGGCCGTGTTGCTCTAGTGAAACACTTCTTAGCAACTGTCGGTGACCTAGACTGCATACACGGGCCTTAGGAGCATCTGTCCAGATTCGCCTTAATTGATAATCTATGGGAAAACCTTAAAGTACAATGAAGCAATTGATAATCTATTGACAAACTTACTTTAAATAACAAGTCACTTGGATCAACGTTTGGAAGTCTATACTAGATATGAGGAGCATAAATGAACTAACAGTACCAACAAGAAACAAGTACAAGGGCAATGGTTGACAAAAGGCTGGAGAGCCTCATTGGCCATGTCAGTTAGGTACAATATTTTGTTTTGTGGATGGGATTTTTTCATTACAAAATTGATGAAAGGGATACTTGGAAGGATCTCTAATAGCACAAATAACACTTTCATTTTGGGGTAATATTCACATTCGTGTCACTTTTAAATCATACATGATATTGTCTACGGGTCTAACCATAACAACTGATGGTTGTGAGGCAATGCGGGCGTTGGAGTGGAATAGCCCCAAACAGTCGATTGTGCCGCCTCAGACATAGAAAAATCTCAATCGCTCTCTCTCTCTCTCTCTCTCTCTCTCTCTCTCTCGTCCCCCACGTGTCGCCTTGACACAGCTGACAGTGCCACATCTCTCTCTCTCTCTCTCTCTCTCTCTCTCTCTCTCTCTCTCTCTCTCGGCACCTACGCCTCTTTTCACCTCAGCTTAATATCGTGGCATTTTCAATTTCAAAAATGCCCATTGAGGGCAAGGGAAAAAGGAAAAATTTCACCCCAAAACAGAGAAAAATAGTGTAAAACCCAAAAAATAACTTTATTTTCTAAAATTTCCTCTTTACAAAATCAATGAAAGGAATTTTGTATGTTTGGAAAAATGATTTTTCCCTAACATTGCCTCAAAGCCATGAACTAAAGATCCACCTATGAACATCCCTCTGTCTCTCTTCACCACGTGCCACAATCTCCCATTTTCACATGGAAGGGATAAAAGCATCTTAAGCATCTTGTGAGATGCCGCTAAATGAACCTCACGGTGGTCTCTGTTTTGAGAAAAAAATTCCTCTTTTGCTTTGTCTTAATGTTCGAACACATAGAAAATCTCTCTCTATCTCCTCCACGTGCCAAGCTTAGTGCCCATACGACCCGGCCTCATTCCCCACCCCCCTTTTCCCACTTAGTTAAGCTTTCATCCAACTTTTACACAAGCATCTTAGGTGATTCCTTTAAAAAGAAATGAAAAAAAAAAGTTTGAATGACATGCTTGCCTCTTTTGCCAAGTAATTTGTTACTTTGTGACAAATCTATCTATACTATATATAATTGAGCTTAAAATTTTCAAGGAAGGAGAGGGCATCTATGTTTCACTCTCTCCTTCGTTTCAAGAACCTTAAGAAACATTTTGTTTGAAATGTAAAAGTGAAGGGTAAGTCAAAAGTCATTTTGGTTTGAAATGTAAAAGTGAAGGGTAAGTAGCAAGTCCTGTGATGATAGAAAATAAAAAGACTTAGTTTTGAGAAGTGTGATAATAAAAAATAAACAGATGTAATTTTGACTTCGTAGGCTTGGCCATTTTTGTTTCAAGTGCTCATTAAAGGGAATCTCAGTGAATTCTTTTATGGCTCTAAGGGAAAACGTGGCACGTGGAGAGGGGAGAGAGACTTATGCCACACGTGATCGCTAAGATAGAGAGAGAGAGAGAGTGTTTTTGTTATGGAAAGGAAAATTCAATTTTCCTCTATACTATATATAATTGAGCTTAAAATTTTGAAGGAAGGAGAGGGCATCCATGTGTCACTCTCTCCTTCATTTCGAGAACCTTAAGAAACATTTTGTTTGAAATGTAAAAGTGAAGGGTAAGTCAAAAGTCATTTTGGTTTGAAATGTAAAAGTGAAGGGTAAGTAGCAAGTCCTGCGATGGTAGAAAATAAAAAGACTTAGTTTTGAGAAGTGTGATAATAAAAAATAAACAGATGTAGTTTTGACTTCGTAGGCTCGGCCATTTTTGTTTCAGGTGCCCATTAAAGGGAATCTCAGTGAATTCTTTTATGGCTCTAAGGGAAAACGTGGCACGTGGAGGGGGGAGAGAGACTTATGCCACATGTGATCGCTAAGGCAGAGAGAGAGAGAGAGAGAGTTTTTTTGTTATGGAAAGGAAAATTCAATTTTCCAAACATACAAAATTCCTTTCGTCGAATTTGCCAAGAGGGAATTTTGGAAGATTAGGTTTATTTTTTTGGCAGAATTTCTCCTTTTCCCCTTGCTCTTTTCTCAGGCGGTAGAAGATGGTGTTGCTGTGTACGTGGAGAGAGAGAGAGAGAGAGAGAGAGAGAGAGAGCAGGTAGACAGCAAGCAGATATTTTTCTCTCTCTCAAAATATAAAAAGCAATGATAAGACTACCTAACGTTATAGCGAGTGGAGTTCATCTGTAATTAGGTGATGATCGGCAATTCTGCATCGGTTATGGAGTGGGGCTTGCAGGTGATGTATTGCCAATGCAGACAATGCTGTGAGTGGAGCTTGGAAGATTGCATGCTTGTTCTCTGTGTTGTACAGTCCAACCCAGCGCACAACAACACTCAGAGCTCATGAGGGTTGCATTCGATAGCTACAGGGTAGAGCACATTGTACTGCTAAGCTTGGTAGAGGAACGAACATGCTCTATGGTCTGAGAGTGCCGCCAGACAATGCCATAAGAGGGTTGGGCATTGAGCGATGGCTCCACCTGGTAACAACATATGGGACGATTAATGTGGCTGGAGCAGCAGGCTCTTCACGGTAGCGAGACCAGGGAAGGTGTTCGCGTATGCACACAACCAAGGGGACAGGGATTGGGCGCAGGAGAGAGAGAGAGAGAGAGAGAGAGAGAGAGAGAGAGAGAGAGAGAGAGAGAGAGAGAGAGAGAGAGAGATGCCTTTGTAAGCTCATCATGACAGCGAGGCTAGGGTAGGCGAGGGTGGGGCATGGGTGCACTTGAGCCAGGGAAGAGAGAGGAGAGATGCATGTCTGTCGAGGCGACGAAGGATCAGACATAGAGGAAGATTTTTTCTTGGTATAGCCTAGCTGGGAATTGTGGATCCCTTAGTGTGTTTGGCAGCGAGAGATGGAGAGAGAAGGCTCTGCAAGGCGAGACGCAGCTGAAGTCGACTTCTACCCATCAAAGAGAGCTGGTTGAGCACGGTGAGTGCACAGTGCAAGCTAGCGTGCCTACGTGGAGGTAGCGATGATGAGGGAGCGGCGGTCTGCAGGGAGGATGATGGTGACAACACGCAACTTTTATTTCAAAATTCTTAGATTCCTTGGGAATCTGAGGAAGAAACTAATTTATTTGCCTCTCCCCCTCTCCCCCCCCGCCCTCTCCCTCCCCGACACACCACAGTTTACACACAGTTTAAACTTTAGACCATTTCTTGTTGTTTTGACTTCGTAGTTCTGTAAAAAAAGTCACAATACTTAGTACTATATATATTTATATTATTTAAACTCTTTAGCAAGGCCATAGAATTTCACTCCACCCTTCAATTTTGAAGGGTGATTACTTTTGTTTTTGTAAAGGGTGGCACAGCTTGGGAAATAACAGGCACCGAGTTATGCCACGCGTGGCTAATTTGGTACGCCTCAAACGTGTGTGTGTGTGTGTGTGTGTGTGTGTGTGTGTGTGTGTGTGTGTGTGTGTGTGTGTGAGAGAGAGAGAGAGAGAGAGAGAGAGAGAGAGAGAGAGAGAGAGAGAGAGAGAGAGAGAGAGAGAGAGTGAGTGACACATCGCAGGTTTGAGAGAGAGAGATCATGTTTCATCTTCTACGGTATCGTCGTGTGTGTCGCAGGTCTGAGAGAGAGAGGGAGAGAGGGCCAATCCCATTCAGTCTTGATGAGGAGAGTGTGTGTCTATTTCTATTTGAAAGAGAGAGAGAGAGAGATAGAGACTGCCATTGATTGGCCTTGGCGCTTGACAAAGAATGCCTCCCCCCCCCCCCCCCCCCCCCCCCCTCCCTCCTCTAAACTCGATCATGGATGCAACCCACCACTTACTTCATGTGCAACTTCTCAAATGTTGCTACAAAAATAGGCTTCATGTAATCTGCTCTATCAACACCCATGGCTGCTAACAGCTGATCCGCCACGAGCCCCACACCCTTATACAACCTCAATCATTTGTTGGCCGGGATGCCAAGAGTGTGGATCAAATACATGTCCCACTCGCCACAAGCGCTTGCTGAGCCACCTTCTCCTCTACCACCACTGCATGTCCGCCACCCTTGATCCCAACGAGATCCATTTTTGCCTAGCTATGGCCCTCCACACCACGAGAGAGAGAGAGAGAGAGAGAGAGAGAGAGAGAGAGAGAGAGAGAGAGAGAGAGAGAGAGAGAGAGAGAGTCCCACATCTGTCTCCACACTTTCTTCATCTTTTTTAGGCCAGTCAGCAGATGCTACAATGTTGAGATCTCCAACATGACCATCCAAGCTTTTTAGCTTTCCCAAGTTTTCACATATCGAACTCCTGACATAGGCAAGAAAAAAAGGGGTTCTGCAAGGGGATAGGTGGCATTGCCTACTACTACAATGCTCACGGAAACGGTCATGCAAGGCTGGTCTTCGATTCAATGTTTGGAAAAAATATATCTCAGCTTAATATCATGCCATTTTCAATTTCAAAAATGCCGGTTGAGGGCAAGGGAAAAAGGAAAAATTCCGGCCCAAAATAGAGAAAAATAGAGTAAAAACCTGCAACATAAACCTAATTTTCTGCATTTCCTCTTGGAAAATTAAAGGAAAGCAATTTTGTATGTTTGAAAAATAAATTTTCCAAAACACTGATGTGATTGCATTGGAGGATGATCATTGCCAGTGGAGGGTATTGGCCTTGGTCTTGGAGCTAGCCATCCTTTGCTCATTCGGATCCTCCTTGGTGTTGCATACCTAATGTGATCCCTTTGCCTCCCCCTAGAAATGATGACTCCGATCTCTTATTGTAGGGCTGCCTCCATGCATGTCCCTCCATTCTAGGACTGCCTCCATGTCATTTTGCTTACATTTAGAGCCTGGTCACTTTGGAACGGCTAAATAGCCTTCTAGCTTTGTTTGCAAGTCAAGAAAACCGGTGGCTTGAAATATTAATGCTTGATTTGACTGAGTGATGAGATAGATCTTGATCAAGTTCTTGCTAATCGAGAGGGCCTCAAAAGTCAACCATGTGAAAGGCTATGCCCATTTTGAGGCTCTTAACTACCACGATTAGATAGGTAGAGAGAGAAGAGTTGGCTCATGACTGGGCAAAAAGTAGGGTTGCTGGTACATGCGACCAGGATCTTAGCCTCTCACATGATTCATTTTAATACTACAAACTAAACATGCAGCCTGAGAGAGAGAGAGAGAGAGAGAGAGAGAGAGAGAGAGAGAGAGAGAGAGAGAGAGAGAGAGAGAGAGAGAGAGAGAGAGAGAGAGAGAGATTTTTCTTCCTACTGACGTGGTTTGAGACCTATTAATCTTGAGACTGACTAATCTCTACTCTCAGCTATTAAGTTTTGGCAAACCTTATCCATTCCAAACATTGTTGGCAACAAGTCGTCATGTTGTCAATCCACAAGAATGTGGAGAGTAACTACGCTTCATTAATTGTTCGATCTTACAATCGAAAAGGTAGACATATTGTTGATCCAAAAGATAGATTTGTTCTTGGTTGATGTGAATGTGGAGGGCACTTAGACCTTGTGTGTTGTCATACATTGTCATCTAAAAAGTAGTTATAGTGGTGGTTGATGCACAAGTGTATTAAAGAGCTATAAAAGCTCACATGAGAATCATAGGCATTTGTTCACATTTGTTCACATTTGCCCTCCCTGTGAAGGGAAGGAGAACAATGGTTTCTTCAATTGATGCACATGTAGCCGCGGCAACGCGCGGGTCAGATACTAGTTACATGCTAAGCACTCAAAAACGGATCTCAATTGTGACAAATCCCCTTTTTCCTCAAAAGCATAAAATCACTCTCTTGCTCTCTCTCCCCCTCTTTTCCTTTTCCCCTCAAAGCCACAAATCGCATCTCCTTAAATTCTATCTAATACACCACTTTGCTAAAAAATTGGTTTGGCTACATCTCAATTTTATTTGCCCAATTTATTTCCAGATTTCCTTGTTCACTACCTATCCCTACCTATCCCGAGCAATACTAGGGTAGAGGAGCCAGTAAAAAACCGGGTGCCTTTTTAAGGACCAATCCCCCCTCTTTTGTTTAACAATAGTAGGCTCCAATTTAGGTGCACAATCTATGAGATCGTCAATCTCACAAAGTGAACCTTAACAAGCAAACACACTAGCTCAACAAGCAAACCAACACTCAATGATCAGGGAAATCTGCCTATGTCCTTTCTCACAGCTCTAGGTCATCACGTCATTTCAGCACTCGAACGGACTCGAAATGCAATGAAACTTTAGGAAGAGGTCTAGGACACCTAGGGGCACTATCCTAGCAAGTTTGGTCGCAATCCAACAAAGTACCAAAATCACGATCCATCATGAAAAAGGTCCTGAAAACTGCAACAAAACTATCCAGAATTGTCGTCCTATGGTCTAAGAACACTCTCCTATGGTCAAAACGACTAAAAACAACGATTTAAGCACTCAAATCTGTAATTATAGCTCACAGACGCGTAGTTGCGTACCACAGCAAAACTGACAATGCTTACACTTAAATTAAAGAGCAAAGAGAGAGAAACACAATGCAACTTTCGGATTTGAAAACTAATTACCCATTCATTAGTTGCGTCGATTACAAATTGGACCAGCTGGTAGCTTGAGCGTACGTTTTTTGAGCTCCCACTCTCTCTAAAGATAAGCCTCCTTTCACATTAAGGTTATTGACCTTTATACCTAGGGAATTCTAAATGGCTAGTGGCTGGCTCACATGGACCTTTCCATATATCATTACAACATTACAACTCAGGGGATTGATCCACTACTCTGTAATCACGATTTACACGGAGTATTACTACACTAGCTCGGAAAACTAGCAGAGTACAAATGTGATGTCCAGCGATGTGTCCGACCAATTGGGTGCCCGTTTGATCTGTCCTCAAACATTCCCCCTTCCTAATTCGTGTCGTCCTCTGACACGACCTAGTGCAGTCTTGTCATAGGGTTGTCTTCAGCTTTGTCTTCACGATTGGACTTCATCTTGGGAAGTGCTTTGTTGTTTATGACGCTCCCCCCTTCCTTGAGTGATTCATATCTACCATGAAGAGTTCTTTTGATGTTTTTGTCTTTGTCATTGACTTGCAATACTTCACTAGATTTAGCACTATGGAACTCCTCATGTTTTGTTGTTGGGAGCTTTTGTGCTGAACTTATCATTGTTTTCGTGATAATGTCTTTCTATGACATTCTTCAACTTTCCATTGATCGTTGAATATTTGTCTTCAAGGTTGTTCTTGAGCTTTGAAAGAGCTTTGGCATTGATGACACTCCCCCCTTCCTTGAGTGATTCATATCTGTCATGTTGTACGTGATTTGATCTTCCATTTTTGAAGCAACTTTTCTTCTTGTTGTGCATTCACCTCTTTGTTGCCAATCTTAGCCCCCGTAAAGGTGGATGTTGATGTGTTTGAATTTGTAGAACTGATCCTCTTTGGCGCGTGGACTTTATGATGGATTTGCTTTCAAGGTCCACTGCAATTTGAGTTGTCTGCAATAGGTCACCAATGTTGAAGCGCTGTGTGAGCTACTTTTGATCGTTGTGGATAGCTCGCTTGATGAATTTCTCATTGCTTGTAGTTGTAGGACATTCTTTGACTTGCCATTTTTTGATGGAGCTTTGTTGTCGCCCTTGAAGATAAAAAGATGCTCTTGATAAGCATATAGAGACCTACGGTTTTTGCTCCAATTCATTGTCAATTGATTTGGGTAGACATTTCTTTATTGCTGATGTAGAAGGAATATATACAAGAAGATGATGTGAGGGTTTCTAGATTAGTGTCTTAAAACTTGGATGACCAAAGGGAAAAAACCTAGTGGGAAAAAAGTGCCTTTGGTATACGCTCTTACTGTAGTTGAGCATTTGCACTTGAAGTACCTGTCATGCAAGGTGAGTGCTTGGGAGAAACAAAGGAAGAGTGTCTAATGCAAGTGCCAATTATGGGACACTCTATATGCATAATACGAGAAATTTGTCAAACAAAAGCATGTAGTGTAAGAGATGGAGTCGATGGGTTCTTCAAGGAACACATGTAGCACATGTGACAACAAAGGACATCTCAATAGCTTCCACGTTTTTGAGAAGGGTTTTTTATGTAGAAGCTTCTTCTCCACTTATACCTCACTGTGCTGAGTGTGTGAGTGTCTTTTGGACTTCCTCGTTCACTTACCACTATACTACAATGACTTCGGCTCTTATGCTCACCTATACTAACATGAGCGACACAACGTAAATATACTCAACTCTTCCAGCTTGAGTAGTACCTAAAATAACTAAGACGCTTAGACCACAGAGAATATTACATGAAGGTTTGGGACTAACGCCTTGCTCATTTAGTGGCTTAGCTGCCCGACTCTGACTTTTATGCCATGTATTTTTAATGGCGACTTGTACTTACCTGTTCAAGGCCAGAAACCCAATTCTATAAGTTCTTGAAATTTAGGCCTCTTCCATTGTGTTGGTCTTTGGATGCCACCATTTTGTCGAGTAGGGTGGCATATTTTGGCTCCTCTTGACTTGCTTGTTGTATATTGATACTTCTTTGTAAAACAAGTCCTTCATCTCTGATAGGGCTTGATGTAGCCTTTGCATTAATTTCCATGAGAAGCGATTGTCAAGATGTGTGGATTCTCACTGATTGAGTTTCCACTAGCAATTTTGGAACCCATCTTGTTTTTGGTCCTTGTGTGACCGTCAGGCTTTGGCATTTTATCTTCTTCTATAATTTGATGGACACTAGACTTTGGTATCCAAACCTGATGATTTCCGTTGTAAAAGCTTTTCTTTTGTAATTGATGACAAGGTATCCATCTCGTATCCATCTGTAGATTGCAGCAGCCTTGGTTGCAATTGGCTTCTGTTGGATGTTGGTTGTCTTTGCTTGCTTTGCGGTAGAAACTTGTGCTGCCTGATTTCTCTTGGGTGACCCAGATTGAGCTACAACTTTCGGTAACCATATTTGAGTGTTACCTCCATAAAATCCTTGTGCTTTGAGTAGCTTTATTGGAATCATCCGCTGATTCACCTGTTTGTGTTGGGTAGCTTTGTTGAAGTCTAACTTTGGAACCCAAACTTTTTGCATTTCTCGCTGCTTTGATTTTTGCTTTTGCCTTTTGTGGTAGTTATTTCTCCTGGTTGAGTTGTTTACCTTGTGTTGATGGTGCGTCTTGTTTGTTGTAGAACTCGCTAGTTGAGGTGGCTAGGTCCAAGCTATTACTTTAGGCTTTTTGGCTCAAACATTAGCGTTTCCTTGGAAGTAGCCCTGAGCAGTGATTGCCTCATTTGATGCTACCCACGTTGTCACTTTTTTTTGTTGAGGCTGAACTTGTGCTTCATGTATCCAAACTGGGTCTTTGACTTGGATGTGCTCTTTGGATACTAACACTTAGTTGATTCCCTTCGGCGTCTTCTTGATTCTTATTTGTGATGGAAACTTTGGTTGATAGACTTTTTGTTTCGGTTTCCATTGCATTGTCACTGGTTTGGATCTTGATGTAGAGGCTTCGCGGGAAGTTTGATGGAAGCTCGTTGTAGGTAAAGTCGTCTTGGAAGGTTGATATACTTCAGTGTTTACCTTTTTTCGTGATGGCTGGTTGCTCTTTTTTGGCATTGACTTGAGGTGCCTTTGGGATTTTTTATGGTGTCACTGCTGAAGCTTTTCCTTGTGGTTGAAAGAAGATGTTCCTCTAGCTTTCCATCAGGATGAGACTCTCTTTGATATGATGGGAGTCAATTATGTGGAAAGTATCCTTGTGCTCCCCAGTACTCAACTTGAGTATAGCTTCTACCTCTCCGAAGCTAGGAATCGGCATTTTTGAACTTGTGTACACGATGTCCTCTAGCTTGATGATTGGTGGCTTTCCCATCAAGATCCACATTCCATAAGTCATTATATTCTTTGTTGCTTCTGGATCTATCACAGCTGAACATGTGATTTTGAGTCATGTTTCTCTGTGTATGCTAAATTTGATTATCATAGGAGACAATCAATCTTCTTCCTTGTCCTTGTTCTTCTTTTGATCTTGCATTTTTTGAACATTTGACGTTGAATTTGGAAACTTTTTCCTTCAACTGCTTTCATTTGCACTTTTTCTGGAGTCGGCTTCTTTGAAACAACTTTTGTCAATTCTTCAGGTATGTCAATGATGACATATTCTTGTGGTTGCTCTGCTTCCTTCGTTTGCACCTTGGAACCATGCTCCATGATGTAGCAATCTATCTCAACTTTTCTGCTTTCACACTCACAAACTTCATTAGCTTCCTTCAACACCTTTATCGTAAATAAGGGAGTTATATCATACCCATCTTCATCGCACAATTTAGTCAGGGTCACCTGATTCATGCAGACATCAAGAGTCGCTAGTATTTGATCCCATCCAAAGGATTCAAATAACTCCTCTAGAAATGACTATGGTACATATGCCTCATCTTCTACTGAACACTCTAGAATGCAATCTTGCTTTCTAAGACTTCCACTCTCAGGGGCTCCGTACATCCAAATATGCGCTTTGCTTTCGAAATCAGTTGTGGAGTTTAATTCTTCCCCCGGGGTTCGCACTACATCTCTATAACTATGATCTTTGACACTGATTTGGTTGTGACCTCTTCGTGTCTCAAGTAGATATAGTCATAGCCCCAGTCTTGTACCATTTTGAGCTGACTCATGAATGGTCTGCCCAATATGATATCAAAGTTGCTGCTCTTGTCAAAATTCATTATGGCAAATGTGTGCTCATACTCGATGCCACACGAGGATACAATGATTTGTTCTAATATTCCAATCGGTTTCTCCATGTATCCACCCGCTAATTGCAGTTTCATTCGAGTTTTCCTAAGAGCAAGGCTTTCCCCATTTTTTCCACATTTCTTTGGTTGCAATGGCAATTCCTACCCCACTATCTAATATAGCAACCGTCTTTACGCCTTTGTACTCAAGTGGTAAGGTGGTGTTTCCTTCTTCTCCTTCACAGTATTCACCCACCTTATTTACTGGTACTGGCTTTGTCTGTGGCTTCTTTGGCGAGGTGTCCACAAGCTGTTCATGTGAAGGGATTTTCAACCCCATGTTTTCCAGGTGTTTGGCCATTTGGCCCCAAAGATGCGGTCTAATTTTTAGTAGCTCGGAGAGATAAAGTGTGCATTGTATAGGAGAAGACATCAATTCGTGCAAGCTCTTGGTATCCATCATTTTTGGTGTGGCTTTCCACTGAGAAGGTACCATTTTAACCTCCGATTTTGTTTCAAGTTTTCCTATGAAAGATGGCAACGTTTTAGGGAGCGTGGTTTACTCGCTTCAGATGTGACAGACCCAACATCCCCATATAGAGATCTTATATCCCCCAGGAAAAATTCGTGATCCATATTTATCCCAGGAATAGGTGCTGACTGTAAGGTAACACTACCATCTTTTTGGTTTCTGATTGATTCCCACAAGGATTGTGGCCACGGTTCTTCTACCTCCGGAATAGGCATCACTGCTTGTGAGTCCACCCCATCTGTGGTATTGGTTACTTCCCTTGTATTTAAAGGTGCCTCAACTCCGGGCTCTTCCTGGTCTCTGTTTACAATAACCTGGCTCTCCAATTCTTGGACTTTATCGCGGATTAGCACCTCCATTTTGGGAGCATCTGGAACTAGTTCCATAAGCGCTTGGGCATTTTGGATGAGCTCCTTGCACATTTGCAACCTCTCTTTTTCATACCCTGGATGAGGTTATGTCAACCATCTATCCTCTTGTGTTTGGTTGGGTTTTAGCCTAGCTTCATAAGCTTTCAAGATCGCATCCAAAGGTTCAAACACTTTGTCGATCAAGACTGAACCTCCCGAGTTAGTCTTTGACTCTTTAGGTCCCTTTGCGTTTTTGTTCCTTTCTTGCTCTTGTCTAAGCTGCTCTCTTGTTTGATTCATTTCAATTTCTAAAGCCGCTTTCTCCTTCAGCCTCTTCAATTTCATTTTGTCTCATCTGCCTTTCCATGATCTTCTTCCGAAGGTTCTCACCGATTTGTTCTCAAATTGTGTTTGAATAGGCAATGTGGCTTTTTCAGCTGGTTTGTTTTTGACAGCTTCATGACCTTGAGCTCGAGTCATCACGTTTAAAGGAATGGCGGGTTCTACCTCGGATCTGCTTAAAGAAGGCATCACACCTACAACATTCATTGTTGCTTTCCTATTGTAGTCTGGATTTTTAGCACAGTTTTGGCGTAGATGGTCTGTCCCACAACGTTCACAAAATACGAATAATTCAATTTGTGGACCCTTGTTTGGAAAACTTTGTGCCCAATGATCACCTCCACACTCATAGCATGGACCTTCTTGTTTTACAGCTGGTGATCCAGCTAATGGTTGTTCTTGCCTTGTGAGGATGTTCTTTGAACCATACTCCTGTGAATGATTGGCTATGAACATGAGCGTATTCACACCCATGGAGTACTCGTTTCTCATGGGTTGTGGCATATGCATTGGTTGAGCATAGTTGACTATCACTATCCCATCATTCAAAAGTGGTGGTGGTTGCCCTACCACACATTGTGGCTTTGGCTCAGTGTTACACCATGGAGAGGGGTGATCCCCTCCGCAAGTATTGCATATCCTCAATTGAGGATGTCGTACATTTAGGTTTTGCTTGTAGCCTTGGTTTATTCTTCTAATCACCCCCTCGACCACTTGATCAATGATTGGTTCCCAGGAGTTTGAACATCTTTCTCTGTTGTTGATTTGCTCTTCAGAGATGAGGCACTACTAGCCCGGGGCGGTCACTTTTTTGAATGTGTATGCTATCAAGTGAGTTAACCGGAGAGGATTATTAAAAGATCAAAATGTATCAAAATGTATACATACAGAGGGGGGTGGGGGTTTTTTAAATAGGCACGTAGTGTAAATATAGTATGTATATTGAGGTATTATTAATAACCTCTTGAATGCACATGATATAGGAAGCTTTTGATAAGTGACCGCCCCGAGACTACTAGTTGCCTTGTCTGTATCTTCAGTTACCTATCCATAGGCCTTACAATTGTCAAATAGATATAGAGCTTCTCTAGTGACTTGCTGAAACGTCGTGCATCCTTTCAAATGTAGGTCCTTTTTTAAAGTTTTATTCCTCAAGCCCTCTATAAAGAGAACTGAGAATCTCTCATCTTGTGGTAACTCTCTCACAGGACATCTATGAATGTATTGTTTGACACGAAGCAAAGCTTCCTTCACTCTTACATTTGCTTTTTGTTTGAAAGCGTACATTTGGGACACTGTGTTATGTTTGATTCCCTTTTTTGAGAACTCCTCTACAAACTCTTGTAAGAGTTGTTCTATGTTGGGAAAATGCTCCCTATGCAATGGTTGGAACCAAGTCAAAGTTTTCCTTCTAATGCCAACCCAAATCCCTCATATTGAGTATGGAAATCTGCAATTTGTTCAACTCTCAAACTTGTTTGAAGAGAGAGACATGAGCACATGGATCCCCTGACCCACTGTACTTTGTCTTGACACATTATGCCACTCGATATGGTCTTAATCGTTGGGGTTTAGTCACTAATCTAACAAATTCGTTGTCTCTTGGAAAGACATCTCTCATTTGCTCCTCTTGTCTTGGAGAAAATCCTGGCGGAATCCTCTCTGATATGCGCTCTGGCATCGTTTTTGGCTGAAAGTAAGTAGGAATCGGAGTACCCTTGTATGTGTATCTCTGTAAGTCAATTGGATCGACAAGTTTGTACTCTCTTCCAAACTCATCTACCATCAAAACTTGCACTCAGTTGGCATCTGTATATGTGAATGCATAGAGGTTCTTATGGGTGGTCAACTCTCTAGCATAGGGCTCTACACACTTGTAGAAGATATATGGATCCCCGTTTGTGAATCTATACAAGACCTCATAAGTGTAATCTGTAAGCACTCTCATGGATTCATTGGCTTTGATGAATCTCACGTTTGGTTTGTCGATTGGAGGATGCCTCTCCTCTAGGTATTCTCCCAATCCCTCTGTTGAAGGCATTGCAGCGTTTCTCATGTCTCTGAGTGGAGTAGAGAACCCTGGTGGTGGATGATTTTTCATGGTCAAGACTCTCTCAGAACTCTCAAGACAATCCTTGACAAGCCCACTTTGGCTAAGTGCAACTTATCCCTTTTTGCTCTTGGTAAGGTCTCTCAAAAGTCAGAAATTTGTGACTTTTTGGTCTCTAGAAACTACCCTTGGGGTACCCTAAAATTTTGGATTTTGGAAGCCCGCGAGCTTTCTTCCTAGCTATACCTGACTTAATTTGGATTTGTCTATCAAAAGTTAGAGCACTTTTAGTGAACTGCACTTGAAACAGCACTCAAAACAGTTCTAGGACCAGAACATAGGAACTTTGGCTTGTATCTAGGTCTCTAGAAGGTATTTTTAGCTCAAACTTGAGATTTGGGATGTTCTCAAGTATGTCTACAAGATCACCAAGTCAGATACCCCCACTATGCTGAGAGGTACATGGATTGGATCCATGTTCCCATTTTTAAAAAAAATTCCAAATTTTCCCAAATTTTGATTGTGTGTAGACAAGGTCATATGCAAGCTATATATCAATTTTCATCAAATTTTGAGGTTGAGGTACATGGATCGCGATCCATGTTCAACCACGTTTGGACTTTTCCTCTAAGGAGTTTGTTCCTGACTATGTCCACAAGCTAAATCTCAAATCTTTTTGGATTTGGACTTGTTTTGACAGGTCAAATGGCTAGCACTAGGTCTGTACTGTGGTTTTCTGTCTGTCACCTGTTTTTCTCTCTTTTGACCCAAATTTGCTCAATTTTTTTCAAAATTGAACTTGGGGATATGTTTCTTTGTGTATGCACTACTGATGTGGAAAGTTTCAACTCAAGCTATCACTATGGGTACATGGATCGCGATCCATGTTTGGAGCCCAAATTAACTTTTTTTGGTACCATCAAATTCAGCATGATTAGGAGATCCTATGGTATCAAAATTTTTGAAAATGGACCTTTGGATTCAAAGTTAGGTCAGTTTTTGCACTTGCACAAAGTACTTGGTAGTTCTGGACTTTTGGTTTGGTTTTTGGTATCTAAATTCTCTTTTGAAAAACCACTAGACTCCTGGTGATGTCCTCTAGCTATGGTGCAAGTTTGGTATCAGTTTGTGACAAAGGAACGTGGATCGCGATCCATGTACCTATGTGTCAGAAGGTACTAAAACTTGGCACACAGCTTCTCCTTGGTCTCTTGATCTCTGCTATATGGTTTTTGTGTGATTTGGACTTGTTTAGGTCAGGCAAAAGTCAATTCACAGATCTGTTTTAGGGTTTTCACCTTGAAAATCTGTTTTAGGGTTTTCACCTTGAATAGTTTTTGGCTCTTTTCACCCACTTTTTGAACTTTTTTGACAAAATTTTATTGGGGACTTTTGTTCACAATGGTCTCTGCTATAGGTTGGAAAAGTTTCTTCCAAAAATTTTCATGAGGTACATGGATCGCGATCCATGTTCCACCACTTTTGGATCTGAATTTTTGGTGTGCAGATATCTTATGATGTTTGTAGACTGCTCACCAAGAATTTTTGAATTTGGATCAATTTTGCCCAACCAAAACTGACTTCTACAGTCTGCTATGACAGTTTTGACAATGTTCTATTTTTGGCTCTTTTGACCACTTTTTACTGCATATGGTTCTTTTGGGAAAGTTGTTCCAAATGGTATCAGCTACCTACTGCTCAAATCTCAACCAAAAAAATTTCAAAATTTTTTCATGAGGTACATGGATCGCGATCCATGTTTGACCACATTTTGACATGAAACTTGGTTAGCTTGTAGTCCATGTTATGGTGATACTCTTCCTCAAATCTTTTTGAATTTGGCCAACTTTTTCCTAATCAAAAGTGAGTTTTTCTGTCTGTCTTGCGGTTTTTGACTAGTTTCTGTATTTGGCTATTTTGACCAACTTTTTTTAATTTTTTGACATGGTGCCTTTTGGGAAAGTTGTTCCAAATGATATTAGAAATGTACTTGTCAAATATTAGCCCCAAATATCAAAAAGGTACATGGATCGCGATCCATGTTTGACAACATTTTTTCATGAATTTTGTTCTATTGGTTCTCTATGCCCTGTAGAAGCAAAATCTCACCCCTTTTTGAATTTGGATCCCAAAATCTCAAGATTTGCTCAATTTTGTGTCTAAAACGTCTATTTTGCTATTTTTGCCCTAACAGCCAATTCTGATGTGATTTTTGAGTTTTTCTTTCAAGCAAACTTGATCAGAGCAGTTTCCCAATGATGTACGCTGTAACTGGTCACTTTTCACCAAAAATGGTCTTTCGGGGTACATGGATCGCGATCCATGTTCCTCCACAGATTCTTGTCAAACTTTCCAAATTGATTCTAGAGAGTATGTTGATGCCCTTGATCAACAAATTTTTGAATTTGGATCACTTTTGAGGTCTCTACCATCAAATTTTCAAGATTTCAGAGTTATGGTCATTTTTGCCAAAATATGGTTTTCACCCTTTTTTCCCTCAATCTTTTAGCACAAATTTGATGGTGGTAGTTTCTACTTACCCTACTGCTAAGTATTGAAATGAAACATGAAACAAAAACAAACGAAACGGTACAAAATAAAGTCGAAACGGAAAACGGAACAGCACTCTGAAAGTAATGAGAAAATCGAAGAATGAAATACTTTTGCCTATCTAACTCACAACGCTCTTTACCTCTCAAGAATAGATCTAGCAAGTCCTCGACTTCTAGACTCTACCAAGCACTAAACCCCATGTCTAGCTGCTTCACTGCTAAAGTGTAAATGGAATGGAAGGATAAATCTTTAGAAAAAGAACGCTCTAAATACACACTAGGTCACTCACCATCTAAGGATCATATCCCCGGCAACGGCGCCAATGTTAGCGGGTCGCCGCAAGGAACGTCTGCAGCATAGCTTTCTAGCACTAACATAATGTCAATACTCAGGGAAAGTGACTCGGATGGGGCACGAAGACTCTATGAGATCGTCAATCTCACAAAGTGAACCTTAACAAGCAAACAAACTAGCTTAATAAGCAAACCAACACTCAATGATCAGGGAAATCTGCCTATGTCCTTTCTCAGAGCTCTAGGTCATCATGCCATTTCGACACTCGAACGGACTCAAAATGCAATGAAACTTTAGGAGGAGGTCTAGGAAACCTAGGGGCACTATCCTAGCAAGTCTAGTCGCAATCCAACAAGGTACCAAAATCACAATCCATCATGAAAAAGGTCCTGAAAACTGCAACAGAACTATCCAGAACGGTCATCCTATGGTCTAAGAACACTCTCCTATGGTCAAAACGACTAAAAACAACGACTTAAGCACTCAAATCTGCAATTATAGCTCACAAACGCGTAGTCGCGAACCACAACAAAACTGACAATGCTTACACTTAAATTAAAGAGCAAAGAGAGAGGAACACAATGCAACTTTCGGATTTGAAAACTAATTACCCATTCATTAGTTGCGTCGATTACAAATTGGAGCATCTCGTAGCTTGAGCGTATGTTTTTTTCGCTCCCACTTCCTCTACAGATAAGCCTCCTTTTACATTAAGGTTATTGACCTTTATACCTAGGGCATTCTAAATGGCCAGTGGCCGGCTCACACAGACCTTTCCATATATCATTACAGCATTACAACTCAGGGATTGATCCACTACTCTGTAATCAGGATTTACACGGAGTATTACTACACTAGCTCGGAAAATAAGTACAATCAATTGGACATAGGAGGTGTTGAGCAATGCATTCCATACAGAGGGAGTGTAGGTTATGATTGAGGGAATGACGGAGCTCATATCCATTAGCATGATGGAACTCTTGAGGTCTCTAGTGTAGCTCTAAGATTAAATAGCTTTCATACTCTGGGTTAAGGGTATCAAGCTTTCTTGCTTCTAGGATTGACATTTTAGTTAGTTGTTGGGAACTATGCAACATTGACTACACAATTCTCTAGACATTTTAGTTAGTTTTTGGGAACTATGCAACATTGACTACACAGTTCTCTAGCTGCCATATTGAACAAGGTTGGACTTGCCTTGATGTCTTTGTACTAACTTTCTACTTTATCTTTGAGGTCGGAGTTGTGTGGTGGATCCCCTATTTGGAGAAGGCTTAAAACGGAAAAACGGAGAAACAATCTTTGCTCAAATGGTTAGGCATTTCGTAATGAACGTATTTCACTTTGAATGTTGAGCTTGCAACCGCATGAACTTCATTATTTCTAGTGGTGTCCTTATTTGCTTTGTTGCTCTTTCTCTCCTCTTCATGAACAGAGATGATGGACATCATTGAGCTTTGGACATGTCTCCTTTCCTTTGAGAACAATGACTACCTTGTGATGCATGGAGAAGGACTTCTGCTTTATCTTCTTCATCAATATGTGACTACAAATAAACAATTAGTTGAGTGTACAAACTTTTCAGCCTATTTATAAGGCTTGATCATTATTAATTATGCTTCTTTGGAATGCTCGTCTCTAGTTGCTCCAATATCTCTCCCATGCACTAAAGAATCCAAAATAAATCATCAAGATTAATAGCAAGTGCACCTAAGTTCTTCTCATCTTTTGCCTTGAATTGAGCATAAGATAACCCCCAGGATATCCGCTCATTTTCACTTGCCAAGTGTCAACCATTGGACTTAGGAAATTCCTTCTCCATCCTATTTGGATGAGTGATATGCAAGATATGTGTCATGCAATGTCTAGCTCCCTAACAAGAAGGGTATGTTCATATCATCATCGTAGAATATAGGTATGGCATTCATATCAAATAGTTGAAAATGAGAAATGATGAGAAAATTATCAAAAACTTAAGTGCAATGAAGCAATTGATAAGCTATGGGCAAACCTAACTTTTGAATAAGGAGTCATTAGATCACTATTTGGAAGTCTATATTACATACGAGGAGCATAGATTGTAGAGTCGTGACTATTAAGAGGGCAGAGTAAATTAAACAAATAATTGAACTAATAGTGTCAGCAAGGCAAAAACAAGCGCAATGGGTACCAGTTCAAGCACCCCCCAACGAAATGTTAGCGGTCATCGATTTCTATAATCATGGGGGTATGGGGTAGCTCTCTAGAAACGCCATTAGAGGGCCTATGGGGGAGCCCTTTTAGAGGGTTGAGTCAACATCTATGCAACTATGCAGAGGGCTAATGAAGGTGCCTCTAGATGGAGATGTCCCTCTCATCATTTTTTTAATGAAACTAGCTTGCCTTGATTGACGCGTTGTGCAGATGGTAAGAATTAAAAAGTAATAGCGATGTGGATTTAACTTCATGGAATAGCTTTGGTTGACGGCTCCATAGCATCTCTCCTCGAAGCTTTGACCAAAAGTTATGCGGCCTCGCATCACAAATGACATTTTTTATTAGAAGATGTTTGGAGGTGAAAATTCGCACATAAATTTTTTTAAAGATGGAGAGAGATGACATTTTGTGGAATTCGATGATTATGCCTATCAAAAAAAAAAACACATATGATATATACTATGATGTAGAGTTGGAACAATTCTCCACATTTAATTATAATAATATCGTAGGGCACATGCCCTTCCCCCACTAGTTTTATTCCCTCCAGTGTTGAAGGGGGACTTTTGCTTCTCCTCCAATGCTAGAGGGACTTTCGTATTGTTCAAATAATGCAATTACACAAGGAAGAACTCATTAACCTCCAGTGTTGAAGGGGGACTTTTGCTTCTCCTCCAGTGCGGAGGACTTTCTTACTGTTCAAATAATGCAATTACACAAGGAAGAACTCATTAATGTTGATTTTTGTCGGATTATGATATTTAAATTGTCATGCCATGGAGTACTCTCCAAGTGTCCCTTCATTGAACATCACAAAAGTTCTTCAATCCTTGTCATCTTCATCTACAATCATTTCAATGAGAATGATATAAATTCATTGCTTTAATGCATATATGATGAAATTTTTATTCTAAGTACTTTCGTGATCACATAGGGAAAATCAAAATACGGAATATAAGAGTATCTTTGGTATTGGTTGTTTCCATCAAAGAAAAACCTTGGATGGATCGATTCCAAAACCTTCCTTTTGTTGTTCTACCACCTTGCCACTAGTTGTTTTGCCATCATCATCCTTTTTGCAACTTCTGCCAAAATGTTGACTATCGCATTCACTTTTGCTATCATGATTGTGATTACTTGCACTAGTTTTGATGTTGTTAACCCTCACGGCTCACGGACACCCTATTACCTACGACGGACGTTGTAACCTACGGCGGACATTGTATTATTTATTTGGTAGAGTCAGGTACCGAGCTTGTCGGTCCAATAGGAAAAGGGTAAGAGTGATCGCCGATGAGAGGCGTACTCTAACTGGAACATTCAAGGGATTAGTTGGCTAAGCATGGACGCCCAAGTGTGAATGGGGTGAGCTCATATAAAAGTCAACTAAACCTAAAATTCATTCATTCTCTCATTTGTGCAATAGAAGAGTGCTCTTGCTCCATCTCCATCTCCATCTTCTTCTTCTTCACCTCCTTGTGTGTGTGTGTGTGTATGTGTGTGTGAGAGAGAGAGAGAGTGTGTGTGGGCGATCGAGCATTACGAAGGCACGACGGCGGTGAAGCGGTTGAGCGCGGCGAAGCGGCGGCTCCTTCTTCTTCGCGGCGAGGAATCCTCCACGAAGCAAGCGTAGAGCGGTGAGTGACACACCATCGCCTTCTTTGAGCTTACTAGTTTAGGCTTGTTGTGTGCTTGGAGCCTTTTATGGCTCGCACACGGTGTATCGGCAAGTTCCTTGCATTGACACGTGCGACATACGAGCACATTTTTGGCACCACTGCCGGAGAGTGCCATACATGAAGCTCAAGTAGCACTTTGTGCTTCTCCGTGGTGCAATTTCTATTGTAGGAAAGTTAAGGAAGGAGTGTGTGTGTGTTGAGAAGAGGGATTTGGTGTTATACTGTGTGTTTTTTTTGTTAATGGAGTTTTCAAAGGTTCTGTAAACATTCTCCGTGTATTAAGGTAGTTAGTTTTCTTTGTTAATAGAGATTTCAAAGGTTCTGTAAACATTCTCTGTGTATTAAGGTAGTTAGTTTTCTGTGTACAGTAAGTAGGAAGTAGATTAGTGAGAGTTAATAGAGTGTGTTAGTGTGTAAGAGTAGGTATATTAGTTAGAAGTAGGTAGAGAGAGTGTGTGTGTGCTCTCGCACAAGTCGCGGCGGCCTTATCCTTTAAAATTTTAAAAAAATGTAAAAAAATTTTTAAAGGTAGGATCGGGATCAGGAATATCTCCCAGACCCAAGTCCAGACCCAAGCCCAAGCTCACGCTCAGGCCTAGGCCCCAATCGCCTTTAAAAAAAACGAATTATTAGCTTCACACGTAGCTAAAAATTGATTTTTGAGGATCAACGGAAGGTCAGATGCCCGAAAATTGTGCTGTAAAGCACACAGCAACCCTTTAAGTGATACGCTCGTTTCGAGCTATCACACACTTCAATCAAAAAAATCAAACATTAAAAAAATATTAAAAACGTAAAACACACGAGTGAGAGCGGACGCTTAAAAAAGGTAAGCGGTTAACCTTCGAGGTTATTCGTCAACACTTGTAGGACACCCAAAGCACATGTATCTACGCTCTGGTCGTGTGCTAGAGTCCGAACAACTAGCTAGTGCTTCGATTTATGGGGGTACTCACTATCCTTCCACGCTAGGGTCTACGCTCTCGGTGGGGACCCAAGGTAGTGCAGCCCAAGACCCAAATATAGCGGCTAGCGACTCTTCCTCTGACTACGATATTATGGAAGAGCATCTTACACAAAGCCCCTGGGGAACAAATGAAACCGTACCTAGCTGGGCCCAACAACCTGGAACTAGTGTTTTTAGCCGTTTGATGGAAACTTTTAGTAGAGCTACGCGCTCTGAACCTACGGCTAGTGAAGTAAACGAAGGGGGTGGGGAAGTAGAATCACCATTCACATCTCCTGTAGACCCCACACTCCCTCAGAGTGTCCACGTGGACATTCTACCTACCTCATTTAATGAGGGCCCTACCGAGCTACCACCTTCCAAAGTCGCCTCTAAGGTAGCGGTGACTAAAAGTCAACACACGGGAAGCAACATTGCATCCACCTCACGACAACCCTCTAGTACACCAAGTTTGGAAAGGGTATTTCTCAATGACAATTGGGAATATGACCTACACACGGAGACTTTGACCGACCTATACATGGTCTACATATACCATGTGGGTTGGTTAGAAGTTGTACAATCCACATCTAGTGCCACTAGTCTGGAGGAACAACAACACATGATCTGCAATGTCATCCATAGGATTATCCAGTCCGAGAGGCAACATCGAGGAATAAACATACCTTCGACGAGTCCTATGCGATTTTTAGACACGGGCAAAGGGAAACAACCCACTCTATCACAAATGGAGACTCCCCCAATGAGTCCCATCGATCCCCCATATGTTGTTTCACCAGGGGTCTCAATGCAATCTGAGCCCACAAGTGATAGCTTTACTTTTCCAAGTCTAGCTCATCTTTCCCTTGATGACACCACAGCTACCATGCCTACCCTAATGATGGGCATGCCAAGAAACACACCATGGACCTCGTTTGTTAGTAAAGCACCGCTACATGGTAGCTCAATGCCTGCAATAGTACCTACAAGTGCGTACCAATCGTATGCACCTATGGGTCATCACACTCATGTAGTCCCTACCCCTCCCATTGTTTCAAATACCTATGCTCCACAACCACAACACCCAAGTTCTTATTTCCATGGGACTATACCGGCTAGCATTAGCATGTCACATCCGACGTCTGCTATGCCTAGGGCCACTCATATGAACTATGGACCACCACATGGCACAACATCGTACCCAACATGGAACCCAAGGGCTTCCTATGCGCCAAGCCCAATGCCAATACCTACTCTACATGTAGTCTCTGGAGCACCTTCACCCACAGTGCGTGCTCACTTAGGTGACTTGGCAACATTTGCTCAAGCTATTGGTCGATCTATTGAGAATATGCGTAACACACCTGATAGAGATCCTAGAAGTAAGGCAGTACAAATAGCCAAGCTCACACAAAAATTTAGTGGAGACGGGGATGTGAGAAAGCATATTGAAGTTTTTGAACAAATATGTGATTCTCTAGGAGAACACAATGACCTACATAAGAGCAATGCTTTAAGCCTAACCTTAAGTGGAAAGGCTGGGGATTGGTATAGAACCCTAAGGGTGGAAGAAAAAATGATTTACCCTACTCTTAGGAGACTGTTCTTAAAGGAATACATACGAGAGGGAGTGCTTTGGGGTGTAGCTTCTCAGCTCCAGAAAGCCCAACGAGAGGAAGGAGAGTCGGTGAGAGACTTTATAAGTCGCTTGAAGAATTTGAATTCTCGTTGTAATCCAAATGAACGCTTCAACAATAACCAATTGCTTGATAGATTCATTAGGGGATTACGACATGAGGATATCTACAATGGCCTAGTCATTAGAGGTATCACCACTTGGGAAGCAGTCACCACCAATGCGATCCAATTGGAGGATAATTTAATGATTCAAGGAGAAAGAGTGTCTGTTGAGCCTAAATCTATTAGCTCGCAAGCATCGGGGCATCAGCCAATGACCCTAAAGTCTATTGCTAAGGAGCCAAAGATATCTGAGATGACTTTAGCAGATCTCACCAAGGCTATTCAAGAGAGTCTTAGAGACAATCGTGCTCCGCAAAACAATCATATGTATCCAAGAAGGGAGCAGCAATGGTGCTCAGTATGCTATGGACCGCATAGTACCAGTGAATGCCCTACTTTTAGAGTAAAATTCAATGGGAATTGCAATGCGTGTGGGAGGTATGGTCATCAAGCTAAGGATTGCATAGTATTTAAGCGCGCGATGGCCAATAGACCAACCTTAGCATGGACAGACACACCTCGAGTGCCTGCATTGATGCCGGCCCCACCTCTTGAACAAACAGCACAACATATGGTCCCTAGGGCCCAAAATGTTGTTCAAACAACACCCTTACCACCTCCAGTGCTAGGACCGCAACCACCACATCCGAAAATCACTTCTGTGAATCAAGTGGATCGTGAGTCATCTATTTCTTGTTTGGAAGGCTATGAGGAAGATATAGATCCTAATATCGCCTATGGGATGGATGTGCTTGAAGAAAGTCCACAATACTACATGGAGGACTATTGGGGACAAGTCAAACCTGTATCAAGTAGCTGCTCTTGCAGAAAGGGGCCAAAACATCAATTACACCGCTAAGAGACCACCTCGTCAATGCTATAAGTGTGGAGGTCCACATCGTGTAGCCGAGTGTCCTATTAGGCTACAAAAGAACGCCACACTAATGCAAACCAATCAAGCGAGCACGTCTACAATGCCGATACTCATGTGTAATCGATGTGGCATAGATCATTTGATTGCACAATGTCCAAATAATCCAAATGCACCGAAGATCACGCCATTAAACTTGATTGAAGTTACCGAGGAGCCATCACCAAGTACACCCGTGGTACCAGTAAACGTACTCACACGATCGATGCTCCAAAAACAAAATTATATTCTTGAGGAAAGAGACACGGCATCAATTGCCCAATCTCAGAAAAAGAAGAAAACACGAAGAAAGAGATCGCAAAAAGCAGCGAAGTCAGACCCCAGTTCAAAGACCAACATAGGGATTGGTGATGACCCCGTATATATGAACGACGCTGAAGAAGATTCCGATTCAGGTGAAACCATGGAGACCAAAACGACCACTAACATAGAAACCAACAAGGAAGATCTTCATGAGCCACAATGGCCAGGATCCAAAAAGAAGATAGGAACTTACCCAAACCCTACAGAGGGGATTGAGCGAGTCAAGAAATTAAGGAGTTTGGTAGAAGATACCCAAAGGGATCTAGAACCAGCACCTAGGAAGATCCAGATTACAGACACCGTGTTCCCTATGCAACAACAACCTCACCAAGTCCATAGACCCTTGGACATACCTAGTGTCATCCAAGAAGAAAGTGACTTAAAGTCATGGAAAAGTGGGCGTACTCACTTCTTGATGGAAAGAATGTTTACAGAGGGACTACCTGATCCTATCGAAGAAATGGAGATCCCATCTTCCCCACGTCAAGGGACTCAAGGCCAAAAGGTGCCGTTAAACATTGCCAAATTGATGGATTTCATGTCTTCAGAAGTTAGAACCACCATCATGTCCAAACTATATAAAGACCCCGAGCTAGTCTCAGCTCTTCGAGCCTTCCTCAATGGAGAACTGAAGTTTGGGCTACCACAATTTGCACAGATGGATGGAGCTGGGGAGATGCCAATAGAGGAGGAACACTTAGATCCACAACCCAACCTAGACGAGAACCTTGTTATAGAAATACCTGTTAACAAGTTGGGACAATACTTTGAGGGTGATGAATCCAATGCGACTATACCAATCACTACTAAGGGATTAACTGTGAAGGGAATCCTTGGCGGAGGCGCTGGGGTTAGCATTGTGACTAAAAATTGTTGGGAAACTATGGGAAGACCTCACCTTGCGACCACAACTATAGTAGTGAAGATGGCCAATGGGTCTATTGTTAAACCTATTGGGATGCTAGAAGATCTCAAGATCAAGGTCTTTGGACATAAAATAAGAGTTACCTTTATTGTTATGGATTTCTCCAAACACACTATGGCATCGGAGATGATCTTAGGACATCCTTTCATGAGGGAAGCAAAAATGGTGCATGACTGGTCTAAAAACCATGTCTACTTGCAGTTCCAAGATTCTGTCATTCGAGTGGATCTTGTTACTGGTCGAGCACAACCTCTAGGAAACAAGTTTATAATTGATCATAGATCTGACACCACAGTTCACTCAGCCCCATTGCAGTATTGTTACACGTGTAAAGCGGACACTGATGTGGGGGAAGATTCTCCTTATATGGATGTACTACCTGGGATGACTGAGTCTGACAATGTGGATTGGGTCCACCTAGCAGCAACCATAGACACATGGGGAAATAGGGGGACGACCTGGGTAACACCTGAGGGGGATGAAATGCATGTACCCTTAAATATGCTACAAGCAATGCATATAGCTTCCGACAAGACTCATCCTAATATAACGAAGAAAACATACAAGTGGGTCCCTAAAGCTTCTTTAGCGACCATGGCTAATGCTAAAAAACAAAAGCCTCATAAGAAACGTACCACTCACTCCAAGAAAAGTAAGAAAACATGGCGTTGGATTCCTAAACGACTATTGGAAGCCCAAGGCTACTATCAAGGAAATGATCAAATCTGGGTGCCCAAACGTAGATTGTGTTCTTACCTGCCACCTGACCCATGTGAGCCCAATCCCGTAGCTCCAAAACGAATCGACAATCACGGAAAGAAAAAAATCACAGATTGTTACACACCTGTTCCAGAGCTAGTTTGGGTACCAAAGAAAGAACGATTTGTTCCATCTAGCTCAGGAAGGGGGGAGTCCCATGAAGCTTCTAGCTCCTCATGTAATGCATCCATAGAGGTAAAAGCTTCTCCACAGCCTCCACCTACAATAGTGGACCTCCATGAAGCTACAAAGGAATCCACACCTCCCAGTTTTCAAGAATCACCTGATGAACCACTTCAAGTCCGATCCTGGGAGAGTACCTTACCACCCTTGCAACTCGATGAGGCACCTAAGGTAATAGAAAACTACTGGCAAAAATCCTCACCTATTATCGACTGGAACAATTGGTTTCAAAGGGTGACAAGCTCATTTCAAACGGTATGATCTACCCAAGGAAGGGGGGAGTGTTTGCTGATAGTTATCATTCACTTGCTTCCCTCTCAACCTTTTTCCATGACCTCTCAATCACCAATCTTAGGGAATGTACATATAAATCTTTATACTCACAAAAAACAAAAAAATAAAGAGCAAGAGCAATTAGCAAACGAATATGCACAATAAAAGTCAAAACATTGACCCAGACCTACACATTCACATCTGGTACACTAAAACAAAAACCTATGCCATAAAACACCTTTGATCCTCATCACTCGAGTGATGGAGGGTAGGTAGAATTAGTACGATAGGAGTGTTTCTGTTTTAGAGTTGATTGATTAGCAAAGTTCCTTTTTCCCACTGATGTGCCTCCTAGAGGTATTCTTTGTGTTTCTTAGTGTGTACAGGAACGTGTTGCTGTGGTTAGGATTTGGACCTTCATGGAATCTTTATCTCGACTCACTCTTCAAATCAAGCGCGACCATCGACACAAATAGGTGTTTCTTGTCCATTAGCATTGCCCCTTATCTTTTTGCATCCATGTTTGTCTGCTTTGATTGTGATTGGTAGCATAATATTCAACGCATTTGCTTAGTACCAAACATTAAATTCAATGTAATTTTTTGTCATAATCACTTGTCTAGGTTTAAAAATCGAGCAATCCGACTAAGCTAGTTTGACCAAGTTAGGTGTTAGAGATCTTCTCTTAATACCATGGGGAATGCCTTCCTAATAATCAATGGTTACTTAGGTTCTTAATCCGATTTAGGCAGCATTGTGTGAAATGTACTAGGGCCTTCTAGTGGGCTTGACCCTATTGACCTTTAGCTTAAGTATTATAAAGGGATTTTACTAGTGTGATGAGCCTGGGGAGGTGTATCAGTTTTATATGACCTCCCAAAGTTACAAAATTAAAATGCTGAAAACGAACAAACAAAATCAAAGTGCCACAATGTAAAATCTAAAGCGGAAAGAGAAATCTCAGCTTTGATTTGGTACTTCACTCACATGTATCGCCTATGGTACTAGAGTCCTAGAGGTTCTCAGTGTGGGCGCTTTTCCTTGAAAAGCAAAAGACCCAAGGCATACAAAATAAGCACACACATCAAAATTGAATCACTGTGAAAACACTTTGGGGGGTCAAAGAAAAGGTAATCAGTCAGGCGATGATTTCATGAGAAATTCCTTTTATCGTAGCTTACCTACTAGGTCTTCTAGGTATAGCCTCTAGTCAGCCTCGAACATGAAATACTTGGCTCTCGCGATTAAACAACTTAATTGACCAGAGAAAATTGAGAAGCTTACCCATGGTATTAATAGTCGATCTCTAGTGCCTTTCGACCGTTAAATTAGCGACCCTAGACTTGTTTAATTTTTTACCTTTACATCTGTTTATGCATTTGATTATATTGCAATTTAATGTTTATTGCTGACAAATTGTTTAAATTCTGTTACCAATCAATCTGTTTGCCTAAAACTGCATATGCTTTTTAATCGCTTATGAGAATGCAATTACTGTGCCAATGTTGTTTGATTTTGCAGTGACTGAAGAAGGCTAAGGACATTCATCTCAAATGCTCTTCCACCTCGACGAACGAGCTTCAACTCAATAGCTTCCGAGGACGAAATCTACATCACGAAGGGGGCATGTTAACCCTCACGGCTCACAGACACCCTATTACCTACGACGGACGTTGTAACCTACGGCGGACATTGTATTATTTATTTGGTAGAGTCAGGTACCGGGCTTGTCAGTCCAATAGGAAAAGGGTAAGAGTGATCGCCGATGAGAGGCGCACTCTAACTGGAACATTCAAGGGATTAGTTGGCTAAGCATGGGCGCCCAAGTGTGAATGGGGCAAGCTCATATAAAAGTCAACTAAACCTAAAATTCATTCATTCTCTCATTTGTGCAATAGAAGAGTGCTCTTGCTCCATCTCCATCTCCATCTTCTTCTTCTTCACCTCCTTGTGTGTGTGTGTATGTGTGTGTGAGAGAGAGAGAGAGAGAGAGTGTGTGGGCGATCGAGCATTACGAAGGCACGACGGCGGTGAAGCGGTTGCGTGCGGTGAAGCAGCGGCTCCTTCTTCTTCGCGGCGAGGAATCCTCCACGAAGCAAGCGTAGAGCGGTGAGTGACACACCATCGACTTCTTTGAGCTTACTAGTTTAGGCTTGTTCTGTGCTTGGAGCCATTTGTGGCTCGCACAAGGTGTATCGGCAAGTTCCTTGCATTGACCGTGCGACATACGAGCACAGATGTTGTTGCACTCAAGGTAGGTTGAATCTACCGTATTGTCCGTTCGTAGGCTCATACAAACATACATAAACTTGCACTCTTTAGGCTAGGCCTTGAAGGTTACAGAGAATTGCACTCCAATAAGTGTGCAGGGAGTAGCCAAACTAATTCTCTCTCTCTCTCTCTCTCTCTCTCTCTCTCTCTCTCTAATCATAGAAAAACGAATATTTAAGCCCATATCAGCATGTTGGGTAGAGCCACATGGCTTCAAGATGCATGCATAGGTGATTGCATTTGGACAGAGGCCCTCACTTTTGCATCCGTTGGAAACAACCTAGAGCTTTCTCGCCCTGCTCCACTTGTGCATATCCTGCAGTCAGTGCATTCCAATAGATGTTGCTTCAAACAATAAGCTCCTCAAGCACTTTTTGTGCTTTCTCACGTGTACCACATTTGGCATACATGCCAAGGTAGTGCCAAGTATGTTGTTTTTCTCCAACAGCCCCTGGCGAACAATATCATTGTGTAGTCTTTTTCCCATATCAGCATTTTGCATAATGCCACATGCCTTCAAGATACAAGCATAGGTGATTACATTTGAAGAACTGTCCTCTGTTTGTATCTACTAAAAAGAGCCCAACGCTTCATGGCCCTGAAGGGGATCGGGGAGCACCACAGACGGAGAGTGAGAGAGAGAGAGAGAAGGAGACACACAACACACAGATATGGGTGGGGAGACTCAAAGAGTGGCAGCTCCCCCTATACAGTATACTCACTATAAGTATAGGGTAACAGTGGGCGGGCGTGAGAGAGAGAGAGAGAAGGAGACACACAACACACAGATATGGGTGGGGAGACTCAAAGAGTGGCAGCTCCCCCTATACAGTATACTCACTATAAGTATAGGGTAACAGTGGGCGGGCGCCCATGACCTAGGCGACCGGTCAAGGCACATAGGCCTTAACCCCAACAACCTCCCACTTAAAGGCCAATGTGCCTTTAAGCAAGATCTACTAGTGTACAACAAATAGAAGGTGAGATATTCTCTCAACCTATGCCCACTGACTCTCGATGAGCTAGTGCATCCGGCTCTACTGATAGACAAACATCCCGCTGTGGAAGCCACACAGAGCTAGCTCCAAGCTCTGCAAAGAGTCTATAAGAGCTCATGCACTCCTGCAAGTATCGGTCCAATACCTGCAAACCTCCCCTATGCTCTATGCCGAGATCAGTCATCGAACAACTAATCAACCCTGCTGCAAATGCTCCCACTGCAGCTGCTATGTCGGGCCTCGAGATCAGCATCTCGTACATGAGGACACCGAACGTTGATGCAACCCTGGCAACCTCTGCCACCTCCAACTCAGAACTCAACTCATGGCAATCTTGTCCCCTATCATAGAGACCATGGCACTTTGACTCCGAGCTCTAGAGTGACTCCTTGTGCCCACCACATATCACATGTGTACCAAGAGTATCCATCTGTCTTGAATCTGCATCAAGCTCTGGCATAAGCATATCAAGAAATGACTCCACAATATCCGACATCTCAGCATCCATGTGAGTCATCTCTATCATCACCTCTGATGACTCATCCTGCTGTGACTCACTAGAGCTGTCCCGCTCTACCTGTGCATCCGTAGACGCAACCTGCACAACAAGGTCACTACTCTACACTCCATGCAAAGCATCCTGCAACCCACAAGCAAAAGAGACTCGCCTGCTCTCTCGCTCTCTACCTGGCTACATGATCATAGAGACAACACCGTCTCTCCCGTGATCCACATGCAATGGGTAACCTGTACCACTCCTGGCACCTCTCGCAATCACTAGCGAACCCAAATGCATCACAAAATCTCGCTCTCGTAGCGAAATCTGACATCCAAAATCTCTAAGCTGACCAATCGAGATCAAACTCACTGTCAAATCTGGTACATAGCGCACATGTCGTAACAAGTAAGATGCACCACTCGGTAATGACAGTCTCACATCTCCTGCACCTGCTATCGCATGCACCGATCCATCGGTCAAACGTACACTACCAATCATCCCGCTAGAATAGCTACAAAACCATGCACGATGCGGCGTGACATGAAACATAGCATCTGCGTCTAGCAACCACTGCGAAGGGAGTGCACTATCCACATGTATAGCATCTCATGCATAGCTCGAGGTAAAAGTGACATCCCCGTCACTAGTATACTCTGACACTACATGTGCCTCAACTGTCAAAGCAACTGAGTCCATGGCATCACTACATACATCTCTGAGACTTCCATGTCTCCTACGATGTTGCATACGACGAAAACAGCGCCGTCTAACGTGTCCAGAATGACCACAATACCAACATGTCACCTGTCGGCGTGCTCGTGAATGTACATGTCTCACACGAGTCCGTGATGACTCAGATCTATCATACATATCATGTAATCTGCGCCAAAGTGCTCTCGAAGTAGTCTCATACATAACAAGAGCATATACAGATTCCACAAGGTGCAAAGAGAGTGTATATAGTGCCATCTCCTCTAGCTCCTGCCACTGATCGTCAGACATGTTTGAAGGTCTACCTACATCACCACTCAATGGTCGATGCAACCCTCGCTGTGTCAATGCATCAAGCATACACTCTCTCCATGCCGCAAAGTCTGACCCATCAAACATGCACATCTGTGAGAGGTCACAATCTGATTGATCACCTGTCTCTGCCATGAGCACAATGTAGAAAACTAGAAAGCAAAACCACCTCACCAATAACACCTGGAAACTGTCTACAAATATGGCAAGAAACACAATGTAAAACCTGTGAGACACACTCCAAAATAGAGCTCCCACAATGTCAATACAAGCCTCGCATGCTCTAGTATCACACTGCAATCTGTGAGCTAATCACCAAGCCCACACTGTGCGGTATCGATGCATACACACGCACAAGTCTCCCACCTGCAGAGAACACCGCACGCAAATGCTGAGTGCAACCCGCAATCTCTACCTAGATCACATAAATGATACGCATAAAACTCCTGAGAAAATTTCGCCAGAGTTTCGACGCACAATGGCTGTCAACACAAAATAACCATTGTCCTGCAAGCTCAATACAATGAGCAATCAATGCACATCAAACTACACTCAACATACATGTATAAGCTCTGCAAAACTATGACAAACAATGCTCGAGATCACAAGACTCTCCCACCTGAGAGCAAACCACTGTCTCAAGCAAAGAAAGATACACAACTCCTCACTCTTGCGAGAGTGGATACAAAAACACAAAACTGTGTACAAACTGACAAAACCTGTCAAAGTGAGAGTAAACACTCGATCACAAACTATGGCGAGAATTTGGGAAAAATTCGACAGAATTTCCCATGAAAACTGAGCAAAAAACTCAAGTACAATCTCTTCCATAAACCATAACACTACTCAATGCCAAAATGGCTCCACATTTTCAGATAAAATGGCAATCTGCACTCAACGTACATCAACGGAGTGACCGCGCATAAGCAAGCGCCAAAAGATTTACAATCCGGAAACTTGATCAATGCGAAAACAATGCTCTCAAGAGAGCTCACCGGCACTTGAAAGTGCTCGTCAAAATGCATGTATAATGGGCATCAACCATGCGCCATAACGATATGCAAACCATCCGCAAAGACCATGAATCCAAGCACAAAATCACTGCCAAAGTATCCTGTGAAAACCAGTGAAAGAAGCTCCACCTGTGTGCTCCAAAAACCTGCGTCTCTCAAGAGACCGCTTCGATGGTGTGTAAACGCCTCCGTACTTCGTTGCCCAAGTCTACCAAAAAACCCTCAAACCACAAGCTTAACACAAGCTGCAATTGCATTTTCAGCTCAGAATTTATACACTCAACTTCAAGCATCTCCCGTGCGTCCAAAAGTGCATCAAACTCGCACACAATGCGACAACAGAAAATCTGGAATTTCTGTATACAGTCAGTCTGAGCTGAATATCAGCAAAACGGTGAGGAATTTGCAAAAAGTTTCTTCTGCAAAGTTGTAGACCACGTCGAAACAGATGGGAATTGCGGACAGAATTCTCAGATCTGCATTCTACAAGGAGAAAAACGAATCTGAAAACTGTGCCGCTGCGCACACAGTTTTAGGGCAGCACCTTCACTTACACGCAATCTTTCACACTCCTTTCTGAGCTTCCACAAGAGCATACATCACTCTCAACTGAGCTCACAAGCTCCCATTGCATTCTCACAAAGCTTCCAAGCTTTCTTAATCTCTCTACCGTCGAGAGCGAGCGAGCTATCGCCTCGAAGCTCTCAAAGCCATCGTGCTCTCCGCGGTCACCATAGCTCTGATACCAATTGAAGGGGATCGGGGAGCACCACAGACGGAGAGTGAGCGAGAGAGAGAGAGAGAGAGAGAGAGAGAGAGAGAGAGAGAAGGAGACACACAACATACAGATATGGGTGGGGAGACTCAAAGAGTGGCAGCTCCCCCTATAGAGTATACTCACTATAAGTATAGGGTAACAGTGGGCGGGCGCCCATGACCTAGGCGACCGATCAAGGCACATAGGGCTTAACCCCAACAGGCCCTGCCACTGTTAGGAAGCATATCCCGCGATTAGAGCATTCCAAGAGACAATAATTTGGACAAAAAGCTCGTCGAGTGCTTTTCGAGATTTATGAAGTACATCGCATTTGGCATTCATGTTGAACAAGGCAGTGCCAAGAGAGTGCCAAGCACTTTTTTGTTGTCAATAGCAGCTGGCGAACGATATGAGCATGAATCCTACTACTTTGGTACAAAACCTTCTACTTAGCAGAGTCTTTAAGTGAGCTCACAAAAGAAAGGTTCATTCTCTTGCTATCCATGTTTACTTCTATAGCCTTTATTGTTGATTGCTTGGTGGTGTTGTGATAGAAAACGGATGTGTGTGGACCAAGGCACTGCCAAGAACGAAATTTTTTGCAACAACCCTTGGCTGACAATATAAGATCAAATATTTAATCCCATATCAACATGTTGGGTAGAGCCACATGCCTTCAAGATGCATCCATAGGTGATTGCATCTGGACAGAGACCCTCACTTTACATCCCCTGAAAACAACATAGAGCTTTCTCGTCCTACTCCTCTTGTGCATATCCTACAATCAGTGCATCCCAAGAGATGCGGCTTCAAGCAGTAAGCTTCCCAAGAACTTTGTGTGCTTTCTCAAGTGCACCACATTTGGCATACATGTCAAGGCAGTGCTAAGTACGTTATTTTTTTTTTTCAATAGCCCCTAGCTAACAATATCATCCGGCTATTTGTGAATTCTTTTGCCCATATCAGAGTGTTACGACTACCTTTCGCCATCTTTCGCCCTCTCTATTTCAAATAAAGATAATTATATCCCTTCAATGAGGTGCTACCAAGTGGCATAGGTCTTCTTGTCAAAAAAAAAAAAAAAATACACAATCAAGGAATAAAAAAAGTCCGCCTCCACAAAACAAAAGATTGAACTCAATTGACAACACGCGTATGCAGAAAGGGCTCTCCTTCTCCTGCGCTCTTTAACGGGCGTAATATGGACCTGGGCCCTGGGGGGGGTTCTTTCTGCATACGCGTGTTTCTTGTTAGCCATACCAGCATGTGAAAATTGCTCTACAAGAGAACATGTTTGATCGTAAACAAGTAAAACACTACAGTATATCTCTTTGAAAGTTTAAACCATGGAAAACCTCACACCCACAAGCTCTATTCTGGCAATACCCACCTCAAGCACTTTACATTAATGCATCCCTTCCCACAACCACCTCCCACATTGTGAATTATGACAACATCATGAGGTTCTGCGGGCGAGCACAGCATAGGGGGGGCCGGCAGCCCCCTGCCCCCAACCGCACCTAGCTAGGTGCACGGTGCCGAGCCTACAGAAGCTTATGATGTTGAACACTACGGGGGAAACCAGAGAAAGAGGACCTCTTTCAGTCCTCTTTCCCAAAAGAGAAACCGTCAGAAACTTCTTGTGAACATCCTTGCAACCCTGCTATTCTGTATCCATTCAGTGTCGAGTCACCAAAGCTTGTGGCCGCCCCTCGAACACTCCCCATATCTCTGCAATCTCCTCACTTGTGAGGGCAGTTGGCTTCAGCTGTGTGATATTGCGTTTAATTGTCGATCTGATAGGAGAAAAAATGGGTGTCAATGCCGCAGAGTTGCAAGATTTGACCTTGAATTCAAATGATGAAGTGGGCATTATCTTGCGAGACGATGAACAATGCGGCGATGCTTTTCGGGATACGGAAGTTGCTGAAGTTGCGAATGGCAGCATCACAGCTGGCATCGATGATATTAGAGATTGTGAAAATGAATTGGAGGCTGTCGATGGCAGCCAAGGGAGCCATGTCTGTGATGATGGTGGTGATGAAGACGATGGCGAAGATGATGAAGATAATGACGACCATGACATTGGCGACGGTGACAATGACGTCCCTGGTGATGACGGCAATAACAATGATTTTGTTGACACTGATGATATTGACAACATTGATGTTGGATATAATGCTGTTGGAGACATGGAAGGTGACTTTGTGTTGATCAACAGAGAGAGTAGCTCATCCTCATTCACATCATCAGATTCAAGCAAGGCGATGATATCTTCGACTGAGAGACTCGACACCTTGTCATCATCACCATCCCTATTGTCGCAAGTGGACATGAGCTTTAGAGGGCTGAGGTTGATTCTCGGTGACGTTGGGGGCGAGTGGGATGGAGGCACAAACTTCGATGGGATAAGGTGGAGTTCATCCAAATTTGAGCCAGAGAATAAAACCGCATCACCAGTCGAAACTACAACAAGAGGCTGCATTGTTGTCACATTGTCAATCCCGCCTTCCTGCCCATGATACTCTTGCCATTCATCCTCACTTCTAGGGAAACGAGGTATCTTTTTCTGTGGCACTAGAAGAGTGCTAGAGGACGCATCATGTTGCTTCAGATCCATAGTGAGATTAGCCTTGCTAAATGTTGCGGTCTCCATGCTAATGCAGTATTTGATCTCCTCTGTTACCTGATCATTCGCATGGGTGTATCTTGTAGGCATACCACTGATGCTATCCCTAAGATTGATGTCATGAAACTCATCTTCATCCTCATCATTCACAAGGTCATTCAAAACACTATGGCTAATGAAGGCTGGCATCGGTGGCTTGTAAATGCCATCCTTAGCCAGCTGGTCTATCGTCTCATTGCATAGATCATGTGGCCACCCACCAGCGACAGTCTCAGCTTGAAGCGACCGTCGGTGAGGCTGCCTGATGTGCAAGCCGTTTGCTACCGGTAGCTTTCCATCAGACCTTGACCTCTTCATTGCAGGCAACTCATGAGGACACTCATCACCACCTTGCACTCCTAAAAGATCTTGAGGAAACATGTGCTTGTGTCTGACCTGTTGATTGCAATACAAAACAGCTCAAAGCTAAGAGAACAAATATAATTAAAGCCTACCTTCCATCCTTCATCTTCATGTAAACATGCTTACCTTCAACTGGACACTATCACTTGAATTGATATTCATGCCACAGTTTTGAATTGGCGGATGAAAGGCGAACGCTGTGTTGAAGAAATCAGGCTCTATGTACGGCTGAGTAGCGAAAGAAAAGGCCGGCAGCACCTCATTCTCGGGCCCATCATCACATGGGCGGTGGCGCCGTGAACTAAGAGAGAGGCCAAAATTCTGGGCATTAACATGCTCATCAGATACAATGGTTGGATTGTTAATATCAAACCTGTTCGAGGAGTTGATTGAGAGATTCATGGACTGATGATGATGCTTCATGTATGCGCCGCCGCTGCCCAGAGAGCGAGATGAAGAGTGGGCACTATCACAAAGAAGATTTGCATTCACATTGTAGTGAATGGACGGAAAACTAAATGAGGGCTTCGCCAGAGGTTTCATCCGCATGACCGGTATGGAGCGCTCTGTCGCAGGGCCGTTATGAGCCACTTCAAAATCTGAGAATTCGGACCGTTTACTACGTACTTTCCAGCTCTCTAGGCTTGGGTGGAGTACTTCTACATGTGTCTGGCTATTGCCTTGTCGTTGCGGCTTGCTGCAGCAACTCCCCATTTCTGTTGAGGTTGATTCTGGATACGTAAGTAAGCCTATATGAGATATGTCGTGCTGCCGGTCGACATGAACCTCACGAGCTGCAAAGAAGAACCTGTTTTCCAATCTTCATGCTGAAAGGCTCTTGATTGCATGGTTGCAATGCAATGTTAGCTCTCTGTTGATCATTCACATGTTATGCAGCCACCGCCCGGGATGAAGGCCAAGGCCAGGCCTATCTGAGTGAATATGATGCACAAGGAAGAAATTGGAGCCAAATGTGGGAAATCAACAGCAAGTAAGGCAGTGTTTCAAGAGCAAAGAGACGATCGTGGTAACAAGAGATTATAACCCCAAACTGTTGAATGCTTAGTGGGGATTAAGAATCGAATGTGCACTTAATCCATTATTAGGCAAAATGGACACTTGGTCATTTAAACACACACAAAAACTATTAAGCAGACATGCATGAAGACTAGGCAAAATAATAGTGAGAAGTCAGCATTTGAGGCTTTTGAACGCTTGGGCTTAATCATAATCCGTGCATATACACTAATCACACTTAAGAATACGCACAATTGGCTAATTAATCATGCATAGATGTGCGCACACTAACAAAGAGCATGGAGCTCTCAACCCTGTGTAATTAATTAGCAGCTTAATCATTCATGCGCACACTCTTAACCATTCTAATTAGCAGCATATTAACAAGCAGTGACATGATTTATGAAGATTAAGGCCCCGACAGCTGCCAGCTGTGCCAGCCTTTTCTCGAGCTGACACAAGCCATAAACTCAAATTCCTGGAGCTAAAACTGGCAGACACAATATCATATAAAAATTATAATTAACACCAATTTGCAGCGTGCACCAAGCGTTAAGAAAGTAGCTGGCTGCTCAGTGCTGCTGCACTCACTCACTCGTAATTGGCCCGGCGTGCAAATTCTTTTTCAAATTTCGATTTTTCTCAAATTCTCTCACGAAAAAAGTTGTGCCGGGGCCCTGATTTTGCTGAGATTCTTCTTTGATAGGAATAATTAATCCATGGACAACAATTTCAAGCAGTATCCTCCTTGAAAAATCTACTAACATAATATGACTGAGTACATAACCCTTTACATGTGTCTCTCTTTTGCGAAATGAAGGCTACACGCCAAGTGAGATGAAGGGGAACGGAAGAGAGAGAGAGAGAGAGAGAGAGAGAGAGAGAGAGAGAGCGGCCGCAAGGCGGCCGGCAATACTCGTATATATTATAGAGCAGCCAAAAAACATGCTCTCAACTTTCAAGTCTCAACCAAAAGAAAAAAAAGAAGTCAACCCTAGACCAATCATTGTTGGGTATAAATTGCATAAAAGACAAGATTAAAAGCATTTTGCATGGTGCTTTCTGTGCTAATAAATCCCCAGGTAAAGCTTGGGAAGTAGCTCTGCATCAGATTCAACAGACTCTGACCATGTATTAAAAAAATGGCCAAAGACCTCAGAGCAAAAAGAAGAGTGATGAGGAAATGGACCTCTGAGGTGGAGACGGAAAGAGGAAAGACAGGTATGTGCTCTCCCCTTTGCATGAGTTGTACGGTGGCATGAGCCGACGTCGTCTTTCCCCTTTCCTCCCTAACTGAACTGTAACTTCTGTCTTTTCTCCCCTTTTGCTACCTCGCCCCCTCCTTCTGGGGGGGGTGGGAGTAATGGAATTATCAGACGCCTTACGTAATGGCCATGGCAGGGCACTCCAAGCAGGACCTGCCCCTCAACCTCAACATGCTAACCTAGTCCCTAACCCACTGTTTCAGTTTCTACCCAGAGGTCTCCCTTCATCCAGTACAACCAGCTCGAAGCACAGTGGAGCTTTCTTGGGACCTCACCCTCCTTCGTATGCGGAAATGTTGAATAAACCTCAACCCTCCACCTTCCCCACAGTTGGAATGTCTGAACTTAGACCCCCAATGCCTCAATTTCATCCTCCGAACTTCTATCCAGGTACATATTTGTATCCACATGCTAACATTAATGCAGAGTATATTTCTGGCATACTGTCAGAGAATATTAGGGACTTCTCTGAGCAGCTTCATCAGGGACATGCAATAATTAGCGGGATGCAGGAAAACGCTAGTAACGGAGGGGAGCCAACCCCTGCTGCCCAACATATCCCTTCTCCATGTGACAGTTCACATGAGGAGGAAGACAAAAACACAGCCAACCCTTCTCAAGGAATGTCCAATGAAGAGGCCGTGAGTATCCCCAAACAAGAATTGGAGCTCTAGCACTCACAACTTCAGGAAAGGGTGGTCATTGGCCTTCTACATGGAACTAGGCCCTCGGTAGAAGCCCTAATTTTTTTTTGCAACAAGTGTCATTACTATGGTCACTTGGAGAAAGATTGCAGAAGCAAGCAAAGAAGTCATCAACATTTGTAGTCTCTCCTCCTTGCTCCACAATGGCTCTTAATTGGGCGAATAGGAACATCAAGGTTTCTCATGTGCAATACCTTCCTAATAGCTATTATCTGTTCTTTTGTGATGATCCTAGCTCTGCACTTCAGATTATCAGTCAAGGTCAATGGCTAATCAGAAATGATGCCGTGTTAATTTTTAACTGGTTTCCTGGTTTTAACCCTAGAAGTCCAAAACCAACCAAGGCTCTAGGTTGGATAGATTTTCCTGACCTACTTGTCGAGCTATTTCCCTGGTTAAAAAACATTGGCTCCAATGTGGGCAGAGTTTTAGGTCAAAGAGCCAAAATTGGAATCAATCCCAAATGGGACCCTCAGCTTCTTATAGAAGTGGATCTGCAGGCAGAGTTGAAGTCTGTGATTCCTATCAAAGACTCAGATGGAAATCTATTGCACCTTCAGACAGTCCTATACAAGAACCTACCCGACGCGTGCTTCCACTGCACGAGACAGGGACATTACATTAAAGCCTGTCCAGAACTCCCCCCCCCCCCCCCTCCTCAAGAAGAAAACTAGCCTGAGAGAAAAGATGTTTTTCAACCAGTTTAGAGGAAAAACACTGCCAGAAATGCTAAGAATAGCAGACAATCTACCAACAGAAATAAAAACAGTTTTAGCCCCCTCCTGCAGGAAGTTTTTGACCCACTTAATTACGATCTGCAAGAAGAGGAAGAAAATGACTCACCTCAGTAGGAAGAAAATGATGAAAGGGAGACTCTAAGAGAGAATGGATCCTCTCCCAAGGCAGTTGTAAACTAGAATGGAGCCCCAAGTCTAAGGCACCCCACTCCTCCCAACAGCCCTATGAGTCAAGCCAGGGTCCTCTTCAGAATCTTCTGACTCTGAGGAAACTGCAATTCCTAGTACACAACAAATTCCCAGCCCTATGAGTCAAGCCAGGGGAATCTCCTCTTCAGAATCTTCTGACTCTGAGGAGACTGCACTCCTAGCACACAACAAATTTTAATCTCAACTTATGGAGCATGACATGGCTACTAAAACCCAACTTAGTTGTGAACCTGACAAGTCAGTAGACATTTTCATGACCCAAGCAGAAGAGGAGAGGCTTCCAATGGCTCAGATCTTCAAATCAAAAAGAAAGAAGGAGCACTCCAAGGACCCTACAAGGATATCTATCTCTATGTCAAACTTGCAAAGAATAGCAAAAAATGAAGTGTCCTAATATTAAAGCCTTCACTTACAACTGCAAGGGTCTTACTGATCCTCTAAGGGCCCATGTCATTAAAAATGGCTTTTTAATACTAATTTTAGACTTGACTTCCTATGTCTACAGGAACTGAAGGTCACTGGTTTAAATCTAATCTCTAACCTGCACAGAATTGGCTCTGGATATAACTGGTATACCACTAACCATATGCAAGGTAGAGGAGGAGCAGCTTTGGGCATATCAGACAAGTATAACCACCTAGTGACATCTCCCAGAAGGGAAGTTGGATAGCAGTAACCCTTGGGCAACCTTTCAACTACACTCTTATCTCTGTCTATGCTTCTAACTCGTTTGTGGAAATATCTATTGCTTGGGAAGAGATTTCTAACCTCTCAGGTCCTTGTATGATTGTAGGGGACTTTAATATGGTTGAGTTTCCTCTTGACAGAGGGAATCAGATGGGGCCTCCCATAAGAAGCTCTGAAAAGGCAAAATGGGAGCAAGTCCTAGAAAAGCACAACCTTGTTGATATCTCGGAGAATACTGGTCACACTTGGAGCAATAAACAAAATGGTCCATGCTATAGAGCAGCCAGGTTGGACAGGGTATACATATATGAGCTCCAGTATAATGTAGGACTACTGGCAGGTAAATTGTTATAAAGATACCTCTATTATTCTATCTGATCACTAGCTAGTTATCTTTGAACTTCAGAAAGAAGAATGTATGTATAAGGCAGGCTGGCCTCATCTGGATCAATCGCTACTTTCTTTAGACATTGTCAAAAGCAAAGTAGAGAGTATTTTTGAATCTATATTCTGTAATCATGTTTTTGCATTCAAAGCTTGGGACAGAGCAGTTAGTGAGACCCAGACACTTCTTCCTGATTTTTTTTAAAAAAGCTAGGGCCATCAGAGAAAATAGAAGAATGATGATAAGGAAAAAACACAGAAGAGCTTGAAGCTCTTTCTGGTCCTAGTAGTCCTCCATCCCCTCTGTTAGATGAACTCGATCAAAGCCAATCTTAGAGAAGAGCAGCTCCTAGCTGCCAAAGCCTCTCTCCAATGGACAAGAGAATTTTGGGCATGTAAAATCAACAAACCTGAGAAGCAAATGTTCAATCTGCTTAAGAAAAAGAAGATCAAAGATTTCATCCCTTTGCTTAAGGATGAGAATGGTATTCAGATAGCTTCCCATAAAGATAACCTAAAGTTTGTCAATAATTATTTTGCTGAAATTTTCTCCTCCCCCCCAAAAGAGGGGCTGATATCACAGCTGCCAGAGCCACTATTGCCATGGCAAGAAAAAAAAGTGTGTCTGAGACTACAGCCAAAGTGATGGATCAGCCCCTATTTGAGGGGGAGCTAAGAAACACCATTGATGCTCTAAAAGATGGAAAATCTCCAGGCATAGATGGAATTGCAAATGAGTTCTTTAAAATATATAAGAATTTATTAATGCCCTATCTCTTGTCCATTTGGAAGGAGGCTTTAAAGGTAGGAGCCCTCTCTACCTCTATGAACATTGGTGTTATCAAGCTCATTCATAAAAGAGGGAAAAAGGAAGACCTAGGGAACTGGAGACCTATTACTTGTATGACTTCTATTTACAAGATTTTCTCTTTGGCCCTAGCTACAAGGCTGAGTGATCACATGAAGTAGATCATACTGTCAGAGCAGAAGGGTTTTATAAAGGGCAGATTCATATTGGATGCTATCATTACTCTATGGGAAGCTATGGAGTTTGCCCAGGACAGTGATCAGGATTTTCTTTTTTTTAAGATTGACTTTGATAAAGCCTATGACAGAACAGAATGGGATTTCATCTTCCAATCCCTGCTTGATATTGGTTTTGGAAAGCCCTTCATCAAATTTGTTCAAATTCTATTTGGTAATGCATGTGCAAGAATTGCTATTAATGGAGATTTATCAGAAGTGTTTATTCTAAAGAGGTCTATCAGGCAAGGCTACCTTATAGCTCCTTTACTTTATGCTATATGCTCTGACTCTCTTGGCTGGTTAGTGAAAGATTCACTAGACAAAGGAAGCATGCAGGGATTGAAGATTCCAGGGATGGATAGAGATCTTGTACTGCAACAGTTTGCAGATGACACCAACTCAATAATTGCTAATGATAGTGCTTCAACTACACAGTTCTGGCAATGCCTGGACACTTTCTACAAAGCCAGTGGCTCGGTGATTAATCAGAACAAAACAAGGTACAGAAGTTCTAATGGTCATACTCCTCAAGTAGTCTCTATCTCTGGATGCCATGAGCTCAAGAATGGAGAAATCTATAGGCTGCTTGGCATACCCATGGAATCTAAAGTGTCTTTTGCACAGAGATGGGAATGGGTCTTAGATAAGTTCAAACAAAAGTTGGGTAAATGGCAGCATGGACCCTCCTCCATTTCATCCAGAGCTTTTATTTTGAATCATTATCTGCTGCCCTCACTCATATACTTTTTTGTCTTGCTGGTCCCCTGCTAAATACCAGTTTAACCAAATTTTTACTTTGGCAAGGAATTTTTTGTGGGGAGGTGATAATGCCCACAAAAGGATGTCCAAAGTCTCTTGGGAAATCTGTTGTCTGCCAAAAGATAAAGGGGGTCTTGGACTGCTTAATATGGAGAGATTATCCACCAAATTGGCTACAAAGTGGATATATAGAGCCTCAAAGTCCAAAGATTATTGGGCAACACTTATCAAAAGGGACATTCAAAAATTTAGATGTTCAAGCTACAAATCCTGGTCAAATTTTCACCTCAGGGAGATCTTGCTTTCAACAGTAAATATTCATCCAATAGGGTCTAAGCTGGTTTGTAGAATGTGGCTGGCTTGGAATTTTGTCAAAGCACACTGGAAACCCTCAGGAAATTTTTATGCTAACGAGTCCATTTTTTTACAGGACTCTTTATGGTTTGGATTTTTTGCAAGGAAATCTTCTTTTTTACCTTGCAAAAAAGCTCACAAATGTCATAAAGCAGGCATTAGATATTGGGATGATATTCTCCTCCAGGGAAAACTGAAGACATACAAACAACTTCATTTGCAATTCTCAATCCCAATCTCCTTAGCGAAATGGTGTCTAGAGACAACAAAATTGAAGCTGGCACAACTCACCGTCCCCCACAGAGCTACACAAGCTGCAAACAGGTTGAGCAAGCTGACTGAAGAAGTATTCAAAGAGTTTTGCCCCAAGGCAAGAGTAGAAGAAGATATAAAAAAAAGATTAAACAAAATTTGGAAGATAGGTTGGAGTAGGAAGCAATATACCTGCAGGTTTAAATGTCTATGGGCGTTTCCTTTTGAGATAAAGCACTCTACTCTCATGTGGCTCATCATTCATAATGGCATATGGACTGGAAGCAGAGCACTCAAAGTAGGAGTAAGTAATGGGATCTATACTAGATGCCATAAAGCTGTGGAAGATAACCTACACCTATGGTTCAATTGTAAGGCTAATGATGAGCTACTAAGAGCCGTGCAGAATGTAACCAGCCAAATCAATCTAAAAGCTATTGACTTCAAAGATTTCTTATTGGGGAGTTGCAGAGGTCTAGACATTCCACTGTGGAACATCTGGGAGAGGATACCTATTGTGCTACATATGGAATCAAAGGAATGCTTCTATTTTCAATAGCTACTCTGTGTATCCCATTTGTTTCCTAAAGTTTTACTTAAGGGATTCCGCCCGCAAGCTATGTAACAAAGTTCAAGAAGTTCTTACACAAGATTTGTCAGTTTCCTCTGTATTACATCAACTAGATGGCAAAAATGGAGCTCTGTTGCCCCTTTGATTTATCACCATGCTAGGTTCATAATGATATACCTCTTGTAAGTAGGATCTAAGTATCAGGGCAATCCCACCCCTTACCTGTGGGCAGATCCTTCCTCTGTAACTTTTTTTTCTAATACAATTCTAAAAAAAGGGAGTGGTGATACATAGGGAGCTCTCCATGCTGGAGAAAAAGCTCAGCCAGTACTGACCACCTCTCTAAGAGCTCACTGAGCTTAGAAATGAACCCAGGCTGGAAGAGATCCTTGAAGCCAACATCGCCGTTGCTTTCACTAGGGAGTACTCGGCTGGAAAGATTGATAGGCCTACCAAAAACATGTTTCAATTACTTAAGAAGAAAAAGGCTAAGGAATTCATACTCACCCTTAGGGGGCAGGGAGGTCTCTTGGCCCAGACCCAAAAGGAGAATTCAACCATAGCTTACGAACACTTTACCAAATTATTCTTTAAAGCTCCCATAAGAGACAAAAAGACTCAAGAAGCAAGGGCTCAAATAGCCTTTCTTAGAGGGAAGACTGTGCCTGCTGAAATGGCCATCTCCCTTGAAACACCTACCTCTGAAGGGGAGCTCAGAGAATGCATTGATAAACTGAAAGCTGGTAAGTCTCCATGGCTGGATGGAGTACCTAATGAATTTTTAAACTTTATAAAGAGTTTGTGATCCCTTACCTGATGCTAGTGTGGCAAGAAGCTGTTAAAAAAGGTTCTCTTCCAACCTGTATTAATATTCAGGTGGTCAAACTCCTCCATAAAAAAGGTAGCAAGCAGGAGTTGAACAACTATAAAATCTTTGCTCTAGCACTTGCCAGAAGACTTAGCCCTTTAATGGACACTATCATTCTCACATAACAAAAAGGTTTCATTAAAGGTAGATTCATTCTGGATGCTATTATTTCTCTTTGGGAAGGCATGGAATATGCTTATGAAACAGAACAAGATTTCCTTTTTTTCAAAGTAGACTTTGATAAAGCCTATGATAGAGTGGAGTGGGACTTCATATTGCAAGCCTTACATGATATTGGTTTTGGTAAAAGGTTCATAAAGTTTGTGCATGTCTTACTTGGCAATGCCTTTGCTAAAGTAGCCATAAATGGGGATCTAACTGATCCTATTACTCTCAAAAGATCCATAAGGCAAGGGTGCCCCATAGCACCTCTACTATTTGCTATAGTGTCAGATGCATTAGGTTGGTTGGTGAAGGACCAGATGCAAAAGGGCTCTCTCAACGGTATTCAAATTGTAGGCTCAGATGTTGACTCATGCCTTCAGATGTTTGCAGATGACACTAATGCTCTCTGTAAACTTGACCAGGGGTCTGCTGATGCATTTTTGAACTGTCTAAACACTTTTTGTCTAGCCAGTGGCTCTCAGATTAATCATCAGAAAACAGGAGTTAAAGCCTTCAAAGGTTCAATACCTCAGACAGTACTTGATGCAAGTTGCCAGATACTTCCTGATGGGCAAATCTTCAGATTGTTGGGCATACCAATGGGCTTTAAGGTATCAATGTCCCAAAGATGGGATTGGGTTTTGGCCAAATTCAGGAAAAAAGGTTTTGTTGTGGCAAAATATGCAACCTAATCTGGCTGCCAGATCCTTTGTGCTCAATCATTATATCCTGCCTTCCATTATCTACTACCTCTCATGCTGGAAACCCTCCAAGCTTCAGCTCAACCAGGTAATTTCTCTTGCTAGAAGATTTGTTTGGGGGGGTATAGATGAAATTTAGAAGGTGGCAAAAGTCTCCTGGAAAACCTGCTGTATGCCTAAAATCAGAGGAGGTCTGGGTATTTTGAATCTTGAAAGGCTAGCTAACAAGATGGCAGGTAAGTGGATAGCTAGATCAATTTCTTCTGATGACTTTTGGTTCTGCCTTATCAAAATAAGTATCTGCAGATTCTTAGTTCAGCCCTATAAAGTCTGGAAAAATCTTTCTTTGTGGGACACTATCACCTCCAATATTAATCTAATTCCTACGGGCAGCCCCCTAACTGTTGCACTATGGAAGTCTTGGTTTGAGATTAGGAATAGCATGCATATTCCTCTAAATAAGTCCTTGTCACATGATTTTCTGATGCAGGACTCTATATGGATTGGGTACATCCCTCAAAAAACTGGAAGAAAGCTTAATATCAAGGCCCATAAATGCTTTAAAGCTGGCTTCCAAAGCTGGTCAGACCTGTATGTAAATGGAGACTTTGTCTCAGCTAAAATGTTGTCTAACACTACTAATTTGTGGCTGTTGTTCTGAGCTTCTGAACAGGATCCTTGAGCTTAAAATTCTGCTCTGATTGGAAGGGGCAGTTAGGACCAAGCATGGGAATCTTGAAGAATGGGCCTGGAAAGCCATCACCAACTACAACATGATTCAGAATTTTGACGAAGCTCTAAGGAAAAATATGAACAAAAAATGGAATTTACAGTGGAATTCAAGGTAGTGGAGTTATAGATTCAAATGTGTATGGAGCTTTGCCTACCCCATTAAACACAGCTTTCTTGCCTAGTCCATTCTTCACCAAGGTATATGGACTGGGGTCAAAGCCCTAAAAGCTAAAATAGCTAATGGTAAATGCAAAAGATGTCAAGCAGAAGAAGACTTATCCCACATTTTCTTTGGTTGTAAAGCCAATAAGAGAAAGCTGCAGTTGCTACAGTTGTGTTGCTCAAGCCTGCACCCTCACCCCCTTACAGTCAATGAAATCCTCTTGGGAGAGTGTAATAGACTTGACATCCCCTTATGGAATCTGTGGAGAATGGAGTTCTTATGGGCCTGCTGGACCCAAAGTAATGAGGCAATTTTCCAAACTCAGTTCAATGATAACTTTATTGTATTCTCCATGGAGCTTAAAAGAATAGCAGTCAAATCTTCCAAACTTATGGTAGATGTTTACTGTCAGCCTCTCAATTCTCTTCAAAAAAACTTAAGGTGGCAGTGTTGGCGAGATGCCATGCTTTCATTTTACTCCTCTGATAGACTTAGGATGATCTACTCCTGTTTGGCCCTATCTTTGTAAATTGTTGGGACGCCTCTCTTCCCTCCTGTGAGGCACTATTGTAATATTCCACCCTTTTAATATCAATTCATGTTTTCTCAAAAAAGAAAAAAGTCAACGGGTGTTAGCTCAGTTGGTAGAGTCATAGCCTATGTGCCTAAGGTCTTGGGTTCAATCCCCCCTTGGCGACTTGAAGACATGTTCTAAGTCCTTAGTGGATGTTCCCCATATGCCTCCACCATGGGGGTTGGGTGTGTGCGTGTGATGGGATGTCTCTCTCCCTACCTGTGAGGCCGTTGTACATAGGGTGTGTGCGTGTGTTTCAAAGTTCCTGTACTCTCAAAAAAAAAACCATCCAAGGATGGGTCTCATTGTCTCTAGCCAAACCTTCTAAGAACAGTAAAATGATGTGTCTCCTTTAACTGCAAAGAGTTGACAGATCCACGTTGGGCCCTTCATCAAAAGATGGATTCAAGATTCTAATGCTAAAGTTGATTTCATTTGTCTTCAAGAGATCAAAGTTTCTGGTTAGATTTTGTCCTCTAACTTGCAAAGATTGGGAGCAAGTTACTAATGGTTCACCACCTCTCACACGTCTATAGGGGGGGTAGCACTAGGTATTTCAGAAAAATATACATGCCTCTTTTAAAGCACATTGGGTAGCTGTTACCCTTGACAAACCTTTTGAGTACACAAGTGTTTCACTTTATGCTTCTAATTGTTTAGGAGAAAGGGCCTCCTTCTGGGAAGAGATATCTAGTCTGCCTTCTGATCCCTGTTTCTGTGCATGAGACTTTAATATAGTTGAATCTATTCAGGACAGGTGGAACCAGCTTGGACAAACTATCAGTGGTAGAGAAAAACTCAAATGGGACTATCTGCAAAATAGTGAGCAGGACTTCATCTTTTTCAACTTTGACCAGGCCTATGATAGGATGGAATGGGACTTCATCTTTCAATGTCTTCATGATATTGGTTTTGGTAGACCTTTCATCAAGTTCATTCACATTCTTTGTGGAAATGCTTGTGCAAGAATTTCTGTTAATGGTGATCTCTCAGATGACTTCTCTTTGAAAAGATCAATCAAGCAGGGATGCCCAATAGCCCCTCTCTTATATGCCATATGTTCTGACTCCTTGGGATGAATAGTGCATGATGCTCTTGAGAGAGGTCTCATGAAGGGCATCAAGATTCTTGAGGCATCTAAAGAGCTAGCCACGTGCAACAGTTTGCAGATGATACAAATTCACTGATGTCTAGTGATGCAGGCACACTTGAGCACTTTTGGAGATGTCTAGACAAATTCTGTATGTCTAGTAGACCAGTGATCAACCATTCCAAGACTAGTTTTAAATACTCCTCAGATCAGGTCCCACACATCATCATTGAAGCTGGCTGCAATGAAATCAGAGATGGACAGGTCTTCAGGCTTTTGGGCATTCCAATAATTTTAAGATTACCTATGCTCAGAGGTGGGATTGGGTCATTGAAAAATTCAAACATAAAATCAAAAAATGGCAAACGCATCAGAGTTCAGTAGCATCAAGAGCTTTTGTCCTTAATCACTTTTTACTTCCTTCTCTAATATACGTTTTGTCATGTTGGTGTCCAACCAAATACCAAGTGAATCAAGTTTTCTCTCTAGCAAGAAATTTTTTATGGGGTCCTAGGAGGCTTGGGTCATCCAAAGATATCTAAAGTATCATGGGATGTATATGTTGTCTCTTAAAAGAGAAAGGAGGGTTGGGAATCCTAAATCTGGAATATCTTGCAGTCAAAATGGTAGCCAAATGGATATATAGAGCAGCTACCTCAGATTCTTCTAAAAAGGGATGTACACAAATTCAAGATGAAAAAGTATAAAGCATGGACCAACTTTCAATTCAGAGAGGTTATGCTTTTCCCAGTCTCTTTCATTCCTATGGATCCAAACTTGTATGCAGAATGTGGAACGCGTGGAACACTGTCAAATCTAACTAGAAACCTACTAAGGATTTTTTCTCTCATCATTTCTCCTCTCTCCTGGATTCTTTTTAGTTTGATTCCTTTGTAGATAAAGCAAAAGCTAGAGCTAGTAAAAAGGATCACAAATGTTTCAAGACAAGTATTAGAGCTTGGAAGGATATTCTAGAAAATGAGCAGCTAAGAACACATCAATCTCGCCAAAATGATTTCCATATTATACAATTTGATGCTATATGGTGCCTCCAGAAGGCCAAACAATGCATGGGAAAGATAAGGGTTCCAGCCAAAGCAGTGCAGGCCGCTAGTAAAACTTCTTACATTGCTTCTCAGGTTTACTCACAGTTCTAGACTAGAGGTATGGTGCAAGACTCTCTCAAGTAAAAAGTAATGAGAATCTGGAAACTAAATTGGAGATGCAAGCAGTGGACATATCGCTTTAAATGCATGTGGGCTTATCCAGCTTCTAACAAACACAACACCCTCATGCGGCTTATTGTGCATCAAGGTGTCTGGAGTGCTAAAAAAGCACTCAAAGTAGGCATTGGAAATGGAAAATTTAGCAGATGTCACCAACACATTGAGGATTTCCCTCAATTATGGTTCAATTGCCAAAGCAACAAGGAGATGCTATTTCTTCTTCAGAAGATTCTCTGCCATTCAACCTTCAAAACCTTGGACTACAAGGATCTTCTACTGGGTAATTGTAAGGGTATGGATGTCCCACTATGGAACATCTGGAGAGGCTAAATCTTGTGGTTTATATGGATTTAGAGGAATGCCTCAGTCTTTCAACGGCCCTATTCTTATGCTATATGTCTTTTCAGTAGGGATATGATAAATGCATCCAATTAGTTGTGTAACAAATCCGTAGATTCCTTTATGGAAAATGAAACAGTCTTTGTTGTCTACAGAAATCTTAAGTGGCAGCAATGGTTGTACCTAGATATTTTCATGTCAGTAGATTTAGAATGAGAGAGGGCCCTTACTCTTTAACCCTTGTAAAGGGGATAACCCACCCCCTACCTATGGGTTCCATGTATTGTTTTCTTTTCTGAATCATTAAATTTTCTACTCTCTTCAAAAAAAAGGATAAACATGCTCCAATTGAGAAAGGGGAAAATTACCAAAATACCCCTCAAATTTTCAAATTTTCAAAAGTACCCCTTGCTTTTTGCCAAAATGCCCTCAAATTCTTCTAAAATCCCAAAACACCCCTTGTTGAGAAAGGTTAAATTAGATTAAGATGCAGAGAAAGAAAAAGTACAAACCCACAAGAAGGGGGTGGGTAAACCCCATACAAAACGAGGCTTGGTCAAAATGAGGTCTCTCATCCTAAACCTTGAGACAGAATAGTACTTGGGCAATAGGGTACTCCATCTTGGCCATCTTGTGGCTTTTTGTAGCTCAATGAAACTTAAGCCTTCAAGGGCTACAAAAGTCAGATTACATACATTTGAGGCTGCTCGGGCTAAGTCCTGCTTGAGACTAGAGATATGGGGAAAGTTGTTGCCACTAGAAAGAATACAATTCCTTTGGAGCCATATATAGCATTCGGGGGTTACCTAATAATTATGTGACTATCAGGTGAGTGCAGCAAAAGCGGTTAGTAAATCTTATTTTTGCTCACATTTTCACGTACAAAAGGATAACATAAAATGGAATTGAGAAAAAAAAATAGATTGAATAGGAAAAGGGTGCATTTTATTTGTCAAAAGTTCATAGATAAGGAGTTTCAAAAATAGTCTTTGAACGCATGTGGTGTACACATTTTATACATAATGAGCCCCCCCCCCCCGGCCCCGAGATATACCACGAGATGATTCCCTCCAAATATTCCACAAGGGAATATATAGCCCTTTACATTGGCCTAGTAGCAAGGTCTAAATTGTCGTGTCTAATGTAGAGACTTGATGTGGATCTTCCTCTGCATATCCATTATTAGTTGGTTAGAATGGCAGGAATAGAAGAGGTGAGGACAATCTTCTACAGTGGTTTTGCATGTCTGACCAATTCCATTGTTGACTTTGATCTATAGAGCTCTCTGACCACACCACACTCCTTTGTGCATGATGAGCCAGAGAAGATAATTGTGTTTACTGGCCAATGGGTAGGCCCCAGATGCAGTTAAACATATATTCCCACTGCTTGCAGCTCCATGGAACCTTCCATTTTCTGTTTAACTTCTTCTTCTTGCTATCCTCTAGTCCAACCACCGCCTTGGACTATCTGAATATTTCAGAAGTAATGTACTGCAAAGCGTTGTGCCCCAAAGTGGCCTTGTGAGTTAATTTAACTTTAGAAAGCAGCTCCTTTGTTTTGTCCATAAGACATCTAGCATTACCCAAGATGATGTTGAAAGCTTCCAGCACTTCAACTTCATTCTTGAGCGTGTTGTTGAGAAACATATCTCCCCAACGCTTGATGCCTGCTTTAAATAACTTGTGTGCTCTTATTCCCATTTGAAATTTGTAATATACAACGAAATAGCCTGTCCAAGGGGAATCGTCCATGAAATAGAAAAAAATTATGCTTGAAAAAATTAGATGGAGACCATGCGCCCTGGACAGCGTCCATGCCGTCTAGAACTTGCATACAATAGAGAAGACATAAGGTTTCATAGAGAGAGGAGAGATAATAATATCCCTATAGTCCATATTGGTCCGACATTTATAATTTTACAATCTGAACTTTGGACAATCCATCTTGATAAGAAGAGCCCAGTAATTAGTAGAGTTGGAAGCTCTCATAATCCATTTTGTTGCCATCCGAGTAGCTATAAGATCCAAGTTGAGAATGCCAAGCCCACCTTTAACTTTAGGCGGTTGTTTGACAAGTAGCCTAGGAGACCTTGGGTGCTTTGTGGTGGCTATCATCTCCTCCCCACAGGAAATTACTAGTTAGAGCATAAACTTTCTAAATTTGGTATTTGGTTGGGGTCCAACAAGAGAGGAAGTAGATCATTCTTGGAAGGAGAAAATGGTTAAGCACAAATGCTCTAGAGGCTACTGAAGGATTGTGGCTTTGCCACTTGAAAATCTTTTGTCTTGATTTAGCCAATATCACTCCCATCTTTGGTTAAGAGAAACTTTAAATCCCATTGGGATCCCCAATATATTAAACACATGTCCATCCACAATTGGAGTATAACCTGCATCCACTATTACCTGAGGAACAACCCCTTTTGAACTCTTACAACCAGTTTTTGAGTGGTTTATGACTAATCCATTGGCCACACAAAAATTTTCTAGGCATTCTCGAGATGCAGATATAGAAAGCTAATCATTCCTCAAAATGGCATTGGTGTCATTTGCATACAGTTGCAAACACAGATCTTTAGTGGCATTAGGTATAGCAATACCTTTTAACACACCTCTTCTCATAGCATCCTAGATGATCCAGGTAAGAGCAATCAAACAAATAGCATACAATAGGGGGGAAATGGGGCAACCTTGTCTGATTGATTTGTCCATGGGAAAAACATATGTGAGATCACCTTTGATAGCTATCTTGGATTTGGAATTACCAAACAAGACATGAACAAATCTGATAAATTTCTTTCCAGAACCCATATCAGATAAAGACTGAAAAACAAAATCCCATTGCATCATGTCATAAACTTTATCAACATCTATTTTAAAGAAGACAAATTCCTAACCACTTTTTTGAGAAAATTCAACACCTTCCCAAATAGTAATGATGGAGTCCAGAATGAATCTGCCTCTAATAAATCCTTTTTGCCCAGGAAGAATAATCTAGTCCATTATGGGACTGATCCTCCTAGCTAGAGTAAGGGAAAAGATATTATAGATTAAAGTTAGACATGTAATGGGCCTCCAATTGCCTAGGTCCTCCTTTTGTCCCCTCTTGTGGATGAGCTTAACCATTCCATTGTGAATGGTAGAAGACAAAGTACCTACTATGAGGGCTTCCATCCATATAGACAAGAGATATGGAACCAAAAAATCATGATAGTGTTAAAAGAATTCACTAGGTATGCCATCCAGGCTAGGTGGTTTACTTGTCTTGCGAGAGAGAATAGTGTCTCTAAGCTCCCCCTCTATGATGGGTTTGTCCAAGACTCTGACTATATGTTATTATATGGTTTTCCCCCTTGTTCTGGTTATTTTAGTCATGGCAGTAGTCTGGCCAACCCCTCTTTGAGGATGGTTAGAGAAAATATAAATATAGTACTCTTTTGCCACTTGAAGATTTTCAAAATGACAAGAAACCAGAGATCCAGTATGATCCTTCAAAAAGGGAATAAAGTCTTTACCTTTCTTTTTCTTAAGCAAAGAAAACATATATTTGTCAGGTTTGTCTATCTTAACATCCTAATCGTCTCTTGTCCAATGGATGGAAACCCTAGCAGCTAGTACTTCTTCTAGTTTTAACTTTTCTCTCAGCTCTAAGAGGGGAGGAGGAGGAGGGAATTGGGGGGAAAGGGGGAGGGGGGGGGGATAGAGGATTCTAAGTCCTCTATCTGGGTCCTTATCATCTAAGTCTACCATAATCCTCTGAGTTTCCTTGACTGCTACATCCCAAGCCTTAAATGAAGAAATATTCTTACTAAAACCCATGTAAAAATTTCTTTTAACCTTTATTTTTTTATAACTTGATAATTAAAGAGAAGGATCTTTAAAGCAGCTTACTTGCCCCTTGTTAATCTCTCACACATCTCCAAACACTTTTTCTTTGAGATGGAACTTTGGACAGGGGAACTAGGAACTTGTGATGCCCGTATAGCTTCACCTAGATCTTAGGACAAACTTCATTCCCCACTTCTCTCACATTGCCGCTCCTTCACTGCTGAGTGTCCCTCTACCCTTATGCTTTGGGGAAATTGTGATGGCTCTTCAAGATGCTCTGAGAAATGGAAGCTCCCACTTTGGGCCCACTCATGCGATGCCTATTTCTCACATTACTTCAGAAATTGTGGCTCCTACTATTCAACTTGCATCAATGAAGCTCAACTAAGGCTCAACCAAGAGTTACACGTGGTGTCTCAACATGCCCAATCAATCCCACAGCAACATAATCTAGGCAAGGCATCTAGCCTAACCTTACCTTCTCCTATGCAGACATGGCAAGAGACCATTTGGATAGGTATACAATGGGCTTCTCAAGACTACTTTTAATCAATAATTAGGTACACTTCTTCCTTTACAATATATAAACAGTGTTTCCTGCAATCTTCCTCCCATGGGTAGCACCCTAGGTGGTTCCCTTTTGTCCAAGAGTTCAAGGGAACCACCTAGGGTGCTACCCATGGGAGGAAGATTGCAGGAAACTCCATGTCTTTAATGTTCCTCCTCTCTCCCAAAATCCTTCTAGCTCAAGTGCTTGTTAGTTTAGGTCAACTAGTCGGACACACATCACACTGACTGTATTAACCTTATCTATTCTTTCGATGATATAGAACAATAAAGAGAAGTGAGGCATTTGAATCCTCACTGAGAGCTCCACCAACACTTTGTGTCTGCTCTTCTTCTCCCTCTCACTCTGCACGCACCATGCACTCTTATTTTCCCTCTCACTCCACACGTACTGTGCACTCTTTAAGTGGTATTAGAGACAAGGGTTGTAGTGCTACTTCTCTCATGACGTTTTCCTCTTCTCAAGGCGAGCTTCACATCAGCTACATCAGCAATAGATCGAAGCTCAACACATAGAGCTCAAACATCAAGGTGGCAAGGGGTTGAATTCCACAAGCCACAAGGGGTGAGAGATTGAGCTTTCTAAGAGCTCAAAGAGAGAAAGAAGCAGGTTGTTGAGTTTTGGATAGATTGATAGCAAGTCACTATTTTTCTTTCTCATAACTTGAACAACAAAACTCCAATTGAAAAACTTTTTTAATCAAAACGAGATCTATCTTTCACATGCACTCTGGCATTATAGAGAGCCACTATAGGAGGAAAAATCCATAACTGTGAGTATTGTTGTGGATTAACAAAAGAAAATAGAAAGAGGAAAAAGTGTGTGAACGGCAATAGAGGTGACAAAGAGCATGGTAGTGGTCCAACAACAATATACACCGTAATAGATGCGGATATATCCGCGTGTATCATAGTCCTAGTTACCGCCACCATTACTGTGTATATTACCGCTTTACGGCTTTTCAAAAAAATAGATGCTCATTCGCGCCATCCAATTTTGAATGGCCTAAATGAGCATCTTTATTTTTTACCTACATAAAACGTATCGAATAATAATAATAAACTTTGAAATTACATGTCACACCTTACCTGCATAATTTGAAGCACAAAAAAACAATACTTAAATTTGATTATAAATAAAGCCAAAAGTTTGAATGCATTTTATATACAAATCATGAGGGTTTGTTGTGCCACTTGTAACGGAGGACAACAAAAAATATCTATCAATCTAAGTCCTTATCTTCCTCATCCTTGTCTAGAGGTACATAAATTTGATTGCTCTAACTCTATAGGAACCAAAACCAAATTAGATAATTCAATAACCAAAAATGATTATTACAATATTCATTGACTACCATCTGAGGGAGCTTTTATAGCATCTTTCACATCTCACAAGAGACGGTCCCAAGACTAAAATGTCAATCCGAGGGAACAAGTGACTCGACCAGGGCATAGAGGCATGCCAATAGGTTGTCAATTGTTGTTCTTTGAACACAACACACTGAGTGGAAACAATTTATAAATTCTCTAACTACGGAAAACTTGACTTCTACCTCTTTGATCCAATCACATATCCACATACAAAACCAATAGCAAATCAACTCCGATCAACACCAAACTTGGCAGACACATTCCTTACTAGGTCAGAAACATTCTTGCACCTGTAAAACTCACATCTGCACACTGGAAAAAATCACAATTTTCTCTAGTAGAAAAATTATAAAGCAAATCTAATATCGAACACACCTACTAGGTGATCCTAAGCGTTGAAAATCTGGTGCAACTAAAAATGACACTTGCATAATGAGATATGTCACCTGGAAGGTTGTGGGAGTTGACGCTTAGATCTCCCAAAGCACTTGCAATGCAGATATTCATGTGTGAACTCAAAATGGTTTAAGATTGGGTCTATGACCGCCTCTACTTGTGTCATAAGGGCATCACGACAAGGGTTGGCACAAGGGACCATAGTTATAGAGACGTAAATCAAACCCCAATAGAATACTTCGATGTAACTATGAAATTTTGAACACAATTGCCTACTTGGTTGGTGAAGGGACCGCATGTTTGGATGTGTGGAGCATCTGAATGTGGAAGCCTAAGAAAGGAAGATTCTATCTTAGAGCCCTTGGTAGAAGACAAGTACTATGTAAAAGAGCCATTGTTGGAGGAGTTATTTAAACCCTTTGGATGGGAGCAGATATGTGCATAAACAAAATAACACCTACAAAGTTTTGTGACGAGAACGTTTATGACATAACTCCTTGTTTTACGATAAAACTGTTGAAGGAAGCTAATGAAACTTGTGAGTATGTCATGGATTGTGATGCAAAATCACAAAAGAAGGACAAAAATCAACCACAAGAATATGTCATCATTGACATACCTGAAGAATCAACAATAGTTGATTCAAAGAAGCCGACTCCAAAAAATGCACAACCAAAATAAGATGAAGAACCAAGTTCCACATCAAATGTCCAACAAATGCAAGCTCAAGAGAAGAAGACAGAGAAGACAAAATATCAATTATCTACTACAACAATCAAATTTAGCATATGTTAGAAAACAAGACTCAAAATCACATGCTCAGCTAATGATAGATCCTTTTGCAATGAGGAATCTAATGTCATATGGTACATGGATAATGTGGGAGATCCACCAATCATTGAGCTAGAGGAAACAATGTACACAAGTTCTAATTCACAGGTTCCAAGCTTTGGAGTGGTAGATGTTGTACTCAAGTTGAGTATTGGATGGTTCAAGGACACTTTCCACATCAAATTGATTATGGTCCTAACAAAAATAAGGATGAACATCTTCTTTAAACAACAATAAAAAGATTCAACAACAATGGTAAGAGTCGCAGAAGCATCTCAAAACCATGTAGAGAAGAAACAACCAACCATTGCGGCGAAAGGTAAAGCTAGCGCAAACACTGAAGAAGATCAACCTCACAAGTCGACTTTACCTTCAACGAGTCTCCATCAAACTTCCCACACAACCTCAACATCAAAAGGCACACCATCAACAATGCAATGGAAACCCAAGCAAAAAGTTTATCAACCAAAGTTTCCATCACAAAAAAGCCTCTAGAAGAAGCTGAAGAGAGCCAACCAAGTGTTGGTATCCAAAGATTACATCAAAGTCAAAGATGTAGTTTGGATACATGAAGCCCAAGTTCAATCTCAACAACAAAAGGTGACAGGGTGGGTAGCATCAAATGAGTCAATCACTGCTCAAGGCTACTTTCAAAGAAACACTAATGTTTGGGCCAAAAAGGCTAAGGTAATAGTGTGGACCTACTCACCTCAAGCAAAAGGTTCTACAAAGAGAAAGCAGAGCCATGAATGGAAAACAAATACCTCAATTAGGAGAAAGAACAACTACAAGAGGCAAAAGCAAAGACCTTCAAAGAAACAAGCAACACAATAAGTATGGGTACCAAAGTTAGACGTCAACCAAGCTACCCAAAAATGACACGTGAAACAACGGATGATTCCGATCAAGCTACTCAAGGCACAAGGACATTATGAAGGGAACTCTCAGATTTGGTTACCAAAAGTAGTAGCTCAATCTGGAACAACAAGGATTAGTCAGGAAACACAAGGCTCCACCCAAAGGCAAGAAATCACAACCAAGAGCCAACAAATGCCAAATCACAACCTCGGATCACAACCAAGAGTGCTACAACCTCCATATAGAGACCTCACATTCTAGTCTAGAAGCAATGTTTTTACAGCTAGAATAAGCAGATAGGGATACCAAATCCCAATGTCCATCAAGTCGTCGAGCACAAAGGGCAAATGCAAAAGATGCTCAAACAGAGACCAACAACAAAGTGGGCTCCAAAATTATCATTGGAAACTCAATCACAGAGAACCCACAAATAGCAACCACCTCTCATGGGAGAGAAAGAGAAGGCTCCATCAGCTCTTACTACAACCGTGGGAACATGTTTCACAAAGCAAGACTTACATTCACTAGACAAATCAAGAGGAGCCAAAGTATGCCAACCTATAGGAAAAAATGGTGGCATCCATGGACCAACACAATGAAATTGTCCTAAATATCCAAGAACTTATGGAATTGGGTTTCTGGCCTTGAACATGTACGTCCAAGTTGCCATTCAAAACACATGGCATAAAAGTCAAAGTCGGACAGCTAAGCCACTAAATGAGCAAGGCGTTAGTCCCAAAGCTTCAAGTAATATTTTATGTGGTCTTAGAGTCTTAGAAATTCTAGGTAATGCTCAAGCTGGAAGAGTTGAGCATACTTATGTTGTGTCGCTCATGCTGGCATAGGTGAGCATAAGAGTCAAAGCTTATGTATTTAAGTCTGAAGAAGTGAAGGAATAAGTCCAAAAGACACTGATGCACTGAGCATAGTGAGGTATGAGTGGAGAAGCTTCTACATCAAAAAGCCTTCTTGGAAACATGAAGCTAGTGCGATGTCCTTCGATGTCACATGTGCTCCATTTTTTCCTTAAAGAACCCATCAACTCTATCTCTTACACTGCACGATTTTGTCTGATGAATTTCTCGTATGCATATAGAGTGTCCCATAATTGGAAGGGTCATGTCAACTACAAAGAAATTCAAAGCTAAACACCAACCTTAAAGATATAGCTGAAGACAAACCTAACAACAAGATTGCACATGGTCGTGTCAAGGGATGACACAACCTAGAAAGGAGGGAATGTTGGCGGATTGACTAAACGGGCATCCACCTCATCGGAGACCGAGAGGGACCACCACATTTGCACTCTATTATTTTGAAACTAGTGTAGCTACACTGTGAGGCCCATGTGAGCCAGCCAGTGGCCATTTAGATAGCCCTAGGTATAAAAGTCAATAACCTTAATGTGAAAGGAGGCTTATCTTTTGAGAAGAGAGAGCTTTGTTGTACGTTCATTCAAGCAACTTCTCAGCTCCGATTTGTCATCAACATAACTGATGATTGGGTAATCCATTTTCAATTCCAAACTTGCATTATGTTTCTCTTTCTATGCTCTTTCATTTAAGTGCAGTTTTGTTGTGATTCGCGACTACGTGTCTACGAGCCTAGTCTTCATACTTGAGTGCTTAAATTATTATTTTTTGACGTTTTGACCATAAGATAGTGTTCCTAGACAATATGGCAACCTTTTTGGATAGTTATGTTGCAATTTTCAGGACCGTGATAATGATGGATCATTATTTTGGTACCTTTCTGGATTGCAACCAGACTTGGTAGGATAGTGCCCCTAGGTGTCTTAGATCTCCTCCCAAAGATTCGTAGCATTTTGACTTTGTTTGAGTGTCGAAATGGCATGATGACCTAGAGTGGTGAGAAAGGACATAGTCATATTTTTCGATCATTGAGTGGTGGTTTGCTTGTTAAGTTGGTGTGTTTTCTTCTTAGGCTCACTTCTTGAGATTGACAACCTCAAAGAGTCTCTGTACCCCATCCGAGTCACTTCCCTGAGTATCGACGTTATGTTAGTGCCAGATAGCTATGCTACAGATGTCCATCGTAAGGACCTGTTAACAAAGGCACAACAGTAAGTTGGGATTCAAAGTTACAAAGAGTGGTATCACTTTCGACTATGAAAGCAAAATATGTAGCTCTTATGGAGGCAAGCAAAGAGATTATGTGGCTATACAGATTCTTGGAGGAGCTTGGATACAAACAAGACAATTGTGTCTTGTATAGTGACAATCAAAGTGCCATTTGTCTTGCAAAGAATTCATCCTTTCACTCAAGCAAAAAGCATATAGAGGTGAGATATCACTTTGTACATACTCTTTTGGACGAGGGACAGCTAAAGCTTGGAAAGGTGCACACAAGTGAGAATATTATGGACTTGCTAACAAAGGTGGTTAATAAGGAGAAGCTGAGCTTTTGCTCATCTTCAATCGGCACTCAAGGATAAGAAGCCAAGATGGAAAGCAGTAACATGTTTGGTGTGAAGATCAATCTTCAAGTGGGAGACTGTTAAGTATGGAGCTTGATTCACCCCTTGTAATTTTTATTCTCAAAAAATACACATTTGTAAGGCCACCGTTATTAGTAGAAAAATCACTCACCGGAAAATCAAAAATTTCCTTAGAATATTCCTTTTTTCTGAAATATTGTGATCGGATGGCGGCCAAAAAGTGACTAGAAAACAATCGCTCAATTGGCCGATTGACTGGTGGATGAATTTTAGGCAGACTTGTCTACGACTACACATGGACGAATGGTTGTTTCCTAGGCGGACTTGTCCACTTAAGGGCTCGAGGGGTGCACTATGTAATCATGTTAATGTATAATGTGAGTTTGATAGGAGGGGTTTTAAAATGCAAAAAATCTAGGCAATTTAACAGAGATACATTAAAATAAGGGGGTTTTATATTCAATTTTGGGAAAAATCCTAAAATAAGGGGTCATTTTATTCATTTTGACATGTTAAAAGAGGGGTTTTTTTAATACTCTACGAATGCACGTTATATAGGGGGGGTACTAAACGGTGAATCCCCTGAGCTCAAGGGTGGCTACACATGGGTGCATGGAGGAGTTCTACTTCGATTTCTCTACAAAAGGATGGCTACACACCTAAGTTACATTATACGTTAAACGTTAAACGTATTATACGCTTTTAATGCTCGAATAATACGTTAAGGATAGGTTGCCACATCACTGTATTCACCTCTCCGTATTATTTCCCTGTACTTGGATCAAAGATTTTCTTCGATCGAAGTTCTCAGTATACATATACAACCACCGAAGCTCTCTCAGGAACATTTCACACAACCAAACATTGAGCTATTTGATAAAAGTAATCATCTTCTCTCTAAAGATAAAATATTTATAAAAAATATAGAAAATAATATTTAGTTATTTATTAAAATTAAATTAAATTTCAATTTTATGATTTATAGTTTTTTTGTTTTTTATTTTTTAATTGAATAGTTTTGAATCAAAATAAAAATTAAAACTTGCTCTTTCTGTTTTCACACTTAAAGAGAAGACAATTAGGTAGGAAACCATCTATCATTGTGTTGGAGTATATACTCACGCTTGAACATAGGTACGTATCGTAAATAGTGATTATTTACTTTTTTGCTAGAGTAAAAGTGTTTACTCACAACAGAGATAATCAGTTGTTTCACTTAGATTAGGGTTTAGGAATGAAGAATTTCTCTGAGTCTTTGTGTTAAAGTGATATACTCACACATGTCAGAATGTTGACAAAGTTGCTATAATTGAGGCTTTTTTACCGTACTTGATCCTTATCTGATACGGTTAGAAATGCTTCAACTACAATAATGTTATCACCTTGTTGTGTTAGAGTAGCTGCTTACACTTTTGGGTATATTTCTAATAAAGTTTTTTGACATACTTGATGTTTACCTTGTACCGCTAGAAGTGCTTCTATTACAATAATCTTATCACCTTGTTGTGTTAGAGTAGTTGCTCACACTTCCAGAAAGATATGCAATGATTAATACATGATTTTTTTTAACCAATGTGATTTGTAAAAAATCATGATAATGTAGCTACAATCCAAAATTGATCGTTGGTAACCAATGACCATCGCATTGAGTTAGAGTATTATGCTCACATTTTGAGATGATTCGATGCAACAAAATATTGTTTAGCGTACAATTCTTATCATTTGTAGGTGTAAAGTATTCAAAATTTATTCCAAATACCTAAACAAAAAATTATATTCTCTTTTTAGATATATGCATACAATGCCATTGCATACGATTGACTATGCACTTTCATTTTTTTGGCATAATCAATTAATAAATTGTATACTTCACGTGTGATTAGTAAAAAGGATCAATTCACAAATTACAATTGTCTATTTTTTACAGATCTCTTTTGTGCATCATGGTTCGTTGTCATGCCTGGACGTGCGTGCAGGAAATAGTGCCAAGATGAACTGCATCTCGATTGAAGTGCAAGTCTTGTCACCATGTGTTCAGTGGCAATGCTATGAGGATCAAAGAGCAATTTTTCAAAGTGCTAGGCAATTTTGGACCTTGTACCTAATTGCTTCCACAAGACATATATGAAAGATTTTTGGATTATATACAGAAAGTAAAGGTTGTCCTTGAGGGCAAAAGTAAAGGGGTAAGAAAAAGCGATCATGCTATGGGAGGAGCAGATCAAATGGATGAAAAAGAACCTATCATGCATGAGGAGAGGAATCCGCTGGTGAAGTGCAGTACACAATCCTTTGAAGCAGGTTCATCTAGTAATGCATCTAATTCAAAGAAAAATTGTACCGATGGTCTTGGAAGAGTGTTCTCTACGGATCAAACACTCCATCAAGATTTTGATAAACAGTGGTTATACATGTTTCATTTGAAGTGGATATAAGCATTTCTCGCATATGGTATTCCATTCAATGTACTGTAGAACCCTATCTTTAAAGATGCATTGATGAGCACCACCAATAAAGGATCTGTGATGTTAGATTGTAATATAATGTGCACAAAGTATGTCGACAAAGTCAAAGTTGAGATAGAAAGCATGCTCAAACGTGCAGTGTTGGAATATGTTCCTACTTTTGGATGTACTAGAGCTTTGGATGGATCGACGAATTGTCAAAAACTACCTTTTAATCAATGTGATGCTGATTTGTCCCCAAGGGTCAGTATTTTTATAAGCCATTGACACGTCCTTGAAGGAAAAAACCATTCCCTTCCTTTCAAAGATCTATGAACATGCTATATCAAAAGCTGAAGGGCCAAAGAATGTGACAGCGATTGTCACTGACAATGCTGAAAATACAAAGGTGCGGGTCTTGCAATTCAAGCAAAGTATCTAGAATTAACATGGGTACCATGTGGTGCACGTACTATCAATCTAATTTTGAAAGACATTAGCAAACTTGACAAAATAAAGACTAATTTGTTGGAAGCAAACACAATATTAAAGTTCATTAGAGAGCATCAATTTTCATATGCTCTTCTCAGAACCAAGTCTCCTAACAAGGCATTACAAATCTTTTGTGCGACTTAGTTTGCTACTGCATATTATGTATTGTCAACACTAAAAGATGTTTGACATGCATTGGTGGACACAGTTGCCAATAAGTGATGGGATGCATGGCTTAGCCAATATCCCTGCGACCAAGCTACAACATTAAGGGTCCATCAACTCGTCAATTCTCCAATTTTTTCGAGAAATGTGAAAAAAGTTGTCAATGTTACTAAACCCTTTGTGGACCTATTGCGTTTGGTGGATAAAGACTCTTTTGTCTTTGGAAAGGCATATTGGTATATTTCAGAAGCCATTGAAAAACTCAAGGACTTTCAAGGATACACTAGTAGAGATAAAACATTTCTAGTTTCATGTGCAGAATCTCGATGGGCGCAAATGCACATGTTGTTACAGAGCGCAGCATTGGCTTTGGATCCAAAATTTTAGCTCCATAAACAATCCTCCAATTCAAAAGTGATGCGTGGTTTCAAAGCTATGTGCATGCAACTCTTAGGGTCGGATGAGGGGAAAGATGCATTTCATCAATGCGTTGACTACGCCAATAGAGTTGGTATGTTTGGTGATCCTTGGCACACTGATGCCATCAAAAAAATTAGCGCACCTATGTGGTGGAAAGAATATGGTGGAGAAATGATAGAACTGCAACACGTAGCTATCAGAGTATTATCAATTGCTGCTTCAAGTGGTAGCTGTGAGAGAAATTGGTCTGCATTTGGCTTCTTACAGACTAAGAAGAGAAATACATTAAAACCAAAACGAGCTGAGGCTTTGGTATATGTGTTTTTTAATATAAGATTGTTGCATGCACCAACCAACATTGTGATGAGAGCAACTGAAGATTGTTTTGGTATGAAGCAAACACATGAGGCAGTTGTTTGTTGCTGAGGTGCAAAGTGACGATGAGCAGAGTGGGAGGTGGCTTTAGAATTTTAAGACATGGAAGAAGTTGATGACATGGTTCCGGTGTCTGATTGTGAGGAAGTTGTTTAAAAACACCTTTGGTACAACATACTTGTAATCAGCTTGAATTTGTTGGTCATATCTTATGATCTCTCTCTTTTTGCCGTGTCACTTTGTGTCGTATGATTGTCAATCAATTTTATTTTATATTTATTGTATAGAATTTATAACCAAAACAAAAAAGACACAAAGAAATAAATATGTCATAAAATCTAATATCTGACTAACCCAAATTCTTTTCTCATATTAAACTGATCATTTAATGTGGGAGAATAAACGAGAACAAGAGTTTGAATATAGACATGTGCTTTTAGATTTATCTTAGCACGGGACCAAAGGCAATGGGTCCAAATGGGAGATGGTCTAACAAAGAGAAATGCCAGCTAATGGAGCTTAATAGACCTTAGAGTTAGCTTCATTAAAGAACTCCAAAGGTTAACGTTAAAAGTCCTTATCTAGGACCTTAGGCAAGCTAGGGCTGGGATTGAGGTGGGAACCTGTCCCAAGCTTGAGGTTCTTGTTGTTAAGGTGCTTTAGGTGCTTGTCGTGCTTGCTAACTAAGGTGCTTCAGTTGCTTGTCATGCTTGATGATTAAGGTGCTTGTCATGTTTTATGATTAAGGTGCTTGAGGGGATTCATGACTAAGGTGCTTAAGAGGTGATGTGTTCCAAAGTCAACATGGATCCCTACACAAGGGGGGGTGAGATCTACAAGTAGGGGCAAGAGAGAGAACACCCACACACTCACTCAAGGCAAGCCAAGTCCAAAGAGGCAACAAGGATACATGTCAAGCTCCTCCCCATGTTGCCCTCATAAGGTGACTAAAGCCTATTGGTTGACCTCTATTATGCACAAAGCTTGTGATTGGCCAGGCTTGAGGAGGTCCAATCATTTGCAAGCTAGAGCTAGAAGAGGGGGCGACCCAACCAAGGACGGGGGTAGCTTGACCATATACCCTCTCTCTCTCTCTCTCTCTCTTTCTCTCTCTCTTTCTCTCTCTCTCTCTCTCACTCACTCTCTCTCTCTCTCTCACACACACACACACACACACTCATTCTCATGGTGTGTTATGAAAGAACACCATCTCCTTCTCCAAGCTTGAGATTTTAGAGCCTAAACCAACAACTTTGGGCTATGGAATGAAAATTCAACCAAGAGCCATGCTTCAATGCTATGCTTGCCATCTTCTTCATCTCCATTACTATGCTATTATGCTATGCTAAGTTCTATGAGTAATGGTATGAGATGACACTACTTCTTTCTCGTATGTTACTTCTTCCTCCTCTTCCCTACCCTCATTCCTTGCTAGCTCTCTCCACCTTCGAAAGTGTTTGAGGTCTTGGGATTGAGGCCGGGGATAACTTAATGCTTTGATAAGATAGTTAAGGGTATAATATTGGTGCATGAAGCTTTCCATCTTCATTGCACCAACGAGATCTCAAGGAACATCAACCTTGTATTACATCGTGTCTCTACATGGGAGAATCTATAATACAAAAGCCTTTTGGAGGGGGGACCGGCTCCAAGTAAATTTGGTCCTCAATTGTTGTCAAGTTTCTCTCTCTATCTCTCTCTCTCTCTCATTTACAAGTATTGTTCATGTCAAGCTAATTAGTATTAATGTTCATTTTGCTACCTTCAATCAATTACTCTTCTTATGCTCTTTAAGAACATTCTCTACTAATTAGGGATCAATCGTGGTCAAGAGATGTATCAGCTATTTTAATTCCTCAAAATTTCTCTCATACGCTAGTGTATCTACCAAATCCCATTCACAGGCAAGCACCGTGTAGAGTATGTGAAACACTTGTGAAAAGTAAAGAGGGTCCCTCTCACCCAAGGCAGGAGTGGATGACTCTAGCATACTAGCCATATCTGTACACGCAGATATATTTTGGTTAGTGTGTAAATATTATAAGGTCCATGTCAAAAGGTCGTGTGCTTGTGCATAATGTGTTATTATGATTTTTGGGTCATGGACTAGAATTTGTAGGTTTCCAACTTTTGTTTGGTGGCTCTTGCTCTTTTACTTTTTTTATTTTTGTATTTGTGAGTATAGGGCTATATATATACATTCCCTAAGCTTGGGAGATTGAGAGGTCAGGGAGGAAGGTTAAGAGGGGAGCAAGTGAATGATGGATTTTAGATAACACTCCCCCCGTCCTTGGGTAGATCATACCTTTTGGAACGATGTCATCACCTTTTGAAACCAATTGTTCCAAGTTGTAATAGGTGCAGACTTTGACCAATAGTTTTTCACCACCCTAGGTGTTTCATCTAGTTGTAAGGGTGGTAAGGTACTCTCCCATGATTTTACTTGCAATGTTGTTGTAGGTGGTGAACTTACAACGGAAGATGCAAATTCTTTCTTTCTTGTATGGATATTTACAATCGTAGGTGGAGGTTGTATCGAAGCTTTTATTTCCGTAGAAGAACTACATGAAGAGCAAGAAGCTTTGTTTTTTCTATGTTTTAGTCGAGCGATACAAGTTGTTCTCGCTTGGATACCCAAACTAGCTTAGAATTAGGTGTATAGTGTTTTGTGATCTTTTCCTTCCCACGATCTTCAATCGGCTTTATCATTATAGGATTTGACTTACATGGGGCTAAAGGTGACAGGTAAGAACACAATTTATGTTTTGGTACCCAGATTTGATCCTTCCCTTCATAGTAGCCTTGGGCTTCCAATAGTTGTTTAGGAATCCATCGCAACATTTTCTTGCATTTCTTGGAGCCAGTGGGGCATCTCTTACAAGTATTTTGTTTTTTAGCATCATAAATGGTCGCTAAAGAAGCTTTAGGAACCCATTTGTATATTTTATTTGTTATATTATGATGAGTATTGTGTGTCACGTGCTTTGTTTCAACTATAGAAGTTGAAGCTCTAGAGGATTGGGCTATAGGGGTAGATGGTTCAACCTCTTGGACATGCAATGTTTTGGGTTTTATTTCCTCAGGATATGATATCTCAGGGACTATCACTTGAGTGGCAGGGCTAAGAGTTGGTTTCTATGTTGTGACACTCCCAGTCCCCCAATCGATAGTGTATTTGGTCGATATCATCCACGTGCGTCCTAGGTTTATATTGCTTTCCATAGTTCCAGCCGGCATGACCAAAAAGTCTTGAGCTATGACCCCATTTTCATAATTGAGATAAGTATGCCAGGTTTCAAAAATCATAGTTTTTTTCTTATTGATACCCTTGACTTGGATGGTACTCTCAGATAGAGATGTCTTTCCTAACTGACACCACACTCCATATGATAGCAGATTATATTTAGCACATGTGTCCAATAAGGCATTAAATAGTACTTTCCCATAAGTACTATTTAGCTCAATAGGGTATCATAGAGGTGTGAGAGAGTCCAATCAATCATCTTCTATTTCAACTTGAAATGCATGGGTAACTCCAAGGTGCCTCTCATTGGCATCTAAATACGTTGTTGTTGCTCCTTAGCCTCAGCTTGAGCTTGTGTCTTTTTCAATTTTTCTTGTGCCTTGGCTGCTTAATGAATGACACGTAGCTCCTCTTGGCTTAAAGGATCATAGTATCTTTTAAATTTACTCCCATTTAGGAATCCAGTGGTTTCAACTCCATCAAGAGTTTCTACACGAATGGTACCTTGTGGGGTGATTTTGCATACTCTAAATGGTCCTTTTCCCGCATATTTCAACTTTTTCTTCTTGTTACGCACTCCATACATAAGGACATTATCCCCAACCATGATATCCTTGTTTCTAAATGTCGATCAAATCATTTCTTTCTCCTATCTTTCTCCACAAGTGCATTTTGCATAGCCAGTTGTCTTTCTTCATCTAACCTCTCAAGGATATATATACACTCAACTAAAGGATTACCATCCCAACCTTCTTGTGAAGCTACCCGCATGCTAAGAATTACAAATTCCCATGCCATAACTACTTCTTGGCCGTATACCATCTTGAATGGTGTACAATTAATAGCCACTTTGTAAGCAATATAATAAGCGCCTAGAGCTGATGTTAGCTTCAAATCCCAATCTATGCAATAAGCTTTTACTGTTTTGGTCAAGATAAAAATTAAAGTCTTGTTAGTGCTCTCAGCTTGGCCATTTGCTTGTGGATAATAAGGTGTAGACTTATGGTGTGCTATCATGAAGTTTGTTGTGAGCTCCTTTATCACTCCATTTATAAAATGAGTTCCATTGTCACTCACAATATCAAAGGGACAACCAAAGCGTGTAATAATGTTGTCAAAGAGAAACTTAGCAGTTGACCTTGCATCAGCCTTGCGTGTCACCTTGGCTTCCATCCACTTTGTCACAAAATCAGTGGCAACAATAATATATTGAGATTGAGTGTTACGAGCTGTCGAAATAATTGGGCTCAAAAAGTCTAAACCCCATTTTTTAAATAGTTGAGTCACGTTAGTAGGATGTAAGGGCATCTTATATCTAGCGTTGTGTGATCTTATAACATTGGCATTAATCATACTCTTTTGCAAAAAGTGATGCATCTTTGAATAAGATAGGCCCAATAGCCTGATTGCAACACCTTTTTAGCAGTTAGTTCCCCTGAAAAATGTCCTCCGGCTATACCCATGTGGGCTTCTTGCAGTATGTATAAATACTCATCCTTATGAGCACAACATTTAAGAATATCATCCTTCCCTAGCTTGTAGAGAGTTCCTAAAATTAGAGAATAAGGTTCACATTCCTTTAACAGTTTTCAAGCTATATCCTTACAAAGCTCTTTGGGTGGAAAACCATTAACTAAAAAGTTCACAATCTTCTCACTCCATTTAGGCATGGTCTCGACTCAGAATAGGGAAGTATCGAGAAATTTATCATCAATCCAATAGGGGCTTCACCATTGGGTATGCGAGACAAATGATCTGCCATGACATGTCTTTTATTGGGTCTCACCATAACGGTAAAATCAAACTCAAGAAGAATTAACAAGCATCGTGTAATTCTTCCTGTGGAATAAGGTTTATTCACTAGATACAACAATGCTTGGTGATCAACATAGAAAACAAACTTGCTGGCAAGAAGGTAGTAGCAAAATTTCTTACTACATAAATCATAGCTAAACCTTCCTGCTCTGGAGTGGTGGAGTTCCTCTCAGCATCATTTAAGTGACGACTTGCAAAGCTAATGGGTTAGTCCAATTTATGTTCTCCTGGTTGAGCTAGAACACACCCAATAGCAAAGATTGATGCATCAATATGCACATGGAAAATTAAATTCTAATCGGGCACTCCTTGGAAGGGAGCACTTGTCAAGGATTTTTTCAAGAACTCATAAGCATGGTCACATTCCGCAATCCATTGGAACTCAATAAGAAGCTTGTACAATGAGTGAGCTACCTCGGCAAAGTTTAAAATAAACTGTTGGTAATAACCAACATGGCCCATAAACTTTGAACTCCTTTATAGTTTGTAGGTGGTGGCAAATTAGCAATGGCTTTAATTTTGCTCTCATATGTGGAAATCCCATTCTTGGACACTATATGTCCTAAAATGATTCCATGTTTAACCCAAAATTGGAATTTGAAAGGGTTTAATGAGATGCAATACAATATGCACTTTTCAAACACTTTTCGTAAACATGATAGATGTTCTTTCCAAGAGGAATAAATACAAAAGTCATCTAAGAAAGCTTCACAAAACTCCCTCAAATATTCTCTAAAAGCAGTGTTTATTAATCTTTGGAAGATAGCAGGGACATTAGTTAAGCCAAAAGCCATAACACGAAACGCGAACACTCCAAATTTGGTTATAAAAGCAGTTTTAGCTGGTCCTTTAATGCAATTGTGATTTGATTGTAGATGGAGTACCCATCTAAAAAGTTATAAGCTTCCTTCCTCGCAACTCTTTCAACAAGCACATGTTCTGAATATGGCAAGGGTCAATGGTCTCTCCTAGTGGCAACATTGACCTTCTTGGGATCCACGCACACTCTGAGTTTCCCATTCTTTTTTGGCATAATAGCTATTGGAGACACCCATTCTGAGTGCTCAATAGGGTATATGAATCCGCATTTGGCAAGCTTTTCAATCTCTTCTTGAACAATCTTTGCATACTTAGGATTCATTGGGTAGGGTCGTTGCTGGACTGGTTTAGCCATGCTATTTAAAAGCACCATGGACATTGCATTGAGGCTTGGTCGGGATTTTGTGCTTTAACTTGACATTGTTTTTGCATATTAGTGTTTGGTTTGAATGTAACTCCTTGAGCTTCTTTAAGGAATGTGAGAAGACACAAGCTTTCGTTGATTCAAGAAGCTGTTGACATTGCATTAACTTGCAATATGTGGCTATTTAGAACCATTCCATTTCATTTGATTAAGGTTGTATAATCCCTAGCTCTTAGCTTGGTTAAAAATGCAAATTTTTTTCATTTGAGCTAGTGATTAGCCGACTTCTAATTATGCATGATAGGATTTGACATTACAAAATTTGCTTATGTAGAAATATTTTCTCTCTCATAGATTTTCTATCATAGAGCATCATGTGCTTAACCAAAGGTACCTTTTTTCCCTAGGGTTTATTCCCTTTGGCATATTTGTGTATTTGAGAACCTAGCATTAGGATTTCAATGATGTTTTTTTGTGTGTTTGTCTTGGCTTTCAATAAATGGCTTTTGGGGCTTGTGTTTGCTAACACTTAGCTTCAAGAAGCTTGGCTTGCAAATAAAAGGAATCAAGGGGTTTAAATCAAAATGGATGCTTTGCTCAAGGATGCTCAAAAGAGCATGAATATGTGAAATCCTTCCATGCTATGCTCTTTTTTATCCCTTCACTCCTTGTGCATGCTTGGATTAAGTAAAATTGCTTCTACTCTATGGTTTCTTTCATTCCAAAAATTAGGCATATATGAAAGTTACAACACTTGGATTTATGATTATTAAACTCATTAGAAATTTGTTTTTATGTGTGTTAATCATGGGTAATTGGCCTTGACCTTAGGTTAATGTAGGATCGTTGTTTGTTAGTCCTAAACTCCTAGTGATTGTCTTAATACTCCACTCGTTTTTAAAATGACCTAGGGTTATGCTTCTCTTAGTCCATTTTCCATAAGCACTCCCATGATAGAAGTAATAAAAAAAGGTGCTATAAAATGAAAAAAAATGACCAACATTTGTTAAAAAAGAGTAGCAAAAATGGTAATAGACGCATAAAAACTATTTTTTTATGTTATGTTTGTGTCTATGTTAGATCTAGCACCTTATTGGCACTTGACAGGCAAGGGGAACCACCTTGGCTTGCTTGGTCAAGGCCCTAAACTGATGCCCTGGATTTGATAAAGGTTAGCCGTCGCCTTGGTAGGCTAGTAGACTTTTGGAACACCTCCTTGAGGGTTCAAGGAGTCAAGAGTCGTAGCTTGACTTGCCTTGGGGTGGTCGCCTTGTGATGTGTTTTACTTTTTTCTATGAAATTCCAAAAACAATCTTCTATGAGCTTCAAAAAGCTAAGTGAAAATATACTACCTTTTTAACTTTTTTATGACCCATAGACATGCACAAACTTGGTTGCTTTATTAAGATTGATCATATGGTTTTTAGGCTAGTAGGTTTATGAACTTGCATTAGTTTAGGGTCATATTTGATTGCTTATGTTCCATGCATAAATATGAAATTTTTAGTGGTTTAATCTTCATAATAGTTCAGGTGCATGTTTGCTTTATGTTGTTTAGTTTTGGGCTATGATTGGGTCCATCTTTTGGAAGCAAAAATTCACTTTGCATGATTGTTCATTGCACTTCGTGTTCTATTATTATTTGTTGGCCTTTGATACTTATGACTTTTGGAAGCAAAAATTCACTTTGCATGATTGTTCATTGCACTTCGTGTTCTATTATTATTTGTTGGCCTTTGATACTTATGACTTGCTTTATGTTTTGACAGCTCAACATTCCTCCAAGGATGCACTTTCAACCATGCTCTTCTTCAACGACACGCAAGGATGTGCGCCAAATTAGGAGGGAGGAAATGTTAGCAGCGACTAACACATGGACAAGCATGCACCAGTTAAAGGATGTGTGAATAATGTGCCATAATATTTTCCATGTATATTGTATGCTTTTGGACTCAATAAGAGTTCCAATTTGTATAAGCTAAGGTGGTGGGTTCAATTTAACCACACCCTATAGTGGCTTGGAGTTCGTGCCTATATAAGAAGCTCTTTATGCAAAAAGGATTCATTCTTGAGAGCTCACTCTTGATTGCTCAATCTATGGATGGCTTAGCCTTGAGCTTAATGCCTATGATTAGAAGGCTAATTCTAATCTCTTGTAATTAAAGTAGGTTTTTCTTGATTAATCTAATCTCTATTTTTTTCCATTAATCTTGTCTTCTCTACATTTCATTAATGTCATGAAGTAGTTTTACACTCTCATTATTGTAGATTTGAGAGAGGTAATGACTTCTTGCTTAGATATAACTCTCTTCTACCATGAGTATTTCAATTAGTTGATGACTTCTCTAATTCTCTTTATTAGTGTGGTGTGTGTGCACTCTTGGTCATGTGATTAGAGTTTGTGCCTAATTGTGTGCTTAAGTGTGTGAAGGTTTAATAGCCTTGAGCTCAATGCCACTTATGTGTGAAATGATTAGAGTACCTTGATTGGCATGTGATGATTGGAGAGGCCAACTTCAATGCAATTAGTGTGTGCTTTGGTCATGGATGCTTGTGTTGATAATTGTACTCTTATGACTTAAGAAGATTGGAAAGTTGGACTTTGGTGGACTTGATGTGTGTAGGAGTTGCTTGATTAATGGTTAGAGTGTGATTAGAGTTAGTCATCCATGGCTAATATCTACTTGCATTGGAGAAGCATTCCCTTGATACCTCTTACTCATTGTGTCTGATGACGCTCTCACACTTCATTGTGTGATGTTTCAATGCCCTAGCCAAGTGATGCTCTCTGTAGATTGATGATTTTCTCAGAGTTGGCCTATACTACAACTATGTCCTACATTTGGCCCTAACACATGGACCAAGCATGCACCAGGCGAAGGATGTGTAAATAATGTGCCATAATATTTTTCATGGATATGGTTGACCCTTAAACACCCTATCACCTTCGACGGACACCTTATCATTATTTGAGTCATGGACCAAGCTTGTCGGTCCAATAGGTGTGTAGGTGATCGCCGATGAGAGACGCACCCATTTTTATATGATTTTTACTATGACGTGCCATTGTGGGTGCCCATGTGTGAATGGGTCAGATTCTTATAAAAGGTTCATTTTGACCTAAAAACCTCATTCTTTGAGGTGCATATTGCTAAAGAAGTACTCTTGCTCTACCTCTATCTCCTTCTCCTTTGTGTGCTCATGGGTGTGTGTGTGTGTGTGTGTGCACGCACGCGCGCTTGAGAGAGAGAGAGAGAGAGAGAGAGTGATCACGCATTACGGCGGCGGCGAGGCGGTTGAGCACAACAGCGGCGGCGTCTCCTTCTTCTTCGCGGCCCAGGATCCTTCACGACGGAAAGCATTGAGCGGTTAGTGACACACCATTGCCCCTTTGAGCTTGCTAGGACTATCTAGTTGTGTGCTTGCAACCATTTGTGGCTCGCACACAGTGTTTGGCAAGTTCCTAGCCTTCGGCACATGCGATAAAAGCGCACATTATTGGTGTCGCTGCCGGGAACTGCCTTGCACTAAGCTTGAGGAGCACTGAGTGCTACCTCTTGAATCCATTCTTTTCATCTGTTTTCAGCTTTTGTCTGAGTCTGTGCTAGATTTGTTAGTGGCTGATGTGCAGGTTTATCAGGTTCTGTTAGAAACTACTAAGTGTTGCAATGTGCATGTTTTTGTAAGATTTGCTAAGTTCTATAATGTGCAGGTGTTACTAGGTCTGTTAGTTTGTGTTGTTGTTCTATAATGTGGAGTAGACAGTGAGCAGTAGACAATATGCAATTTGTTGTGTTAGGAAGTGTGTGTGGAGTGCTAATAAGTGTTAATTAGTGCTATTAGCTATAGGTAACTTAAACAGAGCTCCCAGGTGCAACAATGTGCATGCGTGAGGAGGCTCTGTACGTGAGCTCGGCGCCCACGCAATTGACATTATCCACAGAAAAAGTTTTTTTTTTGTTTTGTGCGTTAAATGCTTGAAAATTTGAGACCAAAAAGAAAATGAAGAAATCTTATTTTAAAAGGAAGGATCAAGATCATTCCCCGAGCACAGGCCCAGGTCTCAATCCTGAGTCCTATGATATAGTATAAACACTACTATATATATAAAGACTACCACCTCAAGTAAGGGGAGGGCATGTGGGACAAGTCCTTCAAGTCCTCCACCTTTCCCTTCACACTTACCCCTTGAACTTACTAATTTTAGCCTTCTTCTCAACTAGAAAAAAACCGTTTTTAGGATTTTCAGGGCTTTATGTAACCAAATCAGGGGCTGTAAAGCACGGCACATCCCTCTAACCAAGATGCTCGTTTTAAGCTATCACATGCCATATTTCATGGCTTGGTTATAAGAATAAAATGAGGGTAAATTTGGGTTGCAAACACCCAAAAAACTAAGTGAGCGGCCTTCACGAGCACTCACCAACACTTCTAGAGTGTTAAGGTCACATGCGCCTACGCTTTGGCCGTGTGCTAGAGGACGATCACATAGAGAGTGTCTCCATTTACGAGGGTACCCATTATTCCTCCACATTAGGCTCTAGGCCCTCGGCAGGATCCCAAGGTAGTACCACTCAGGACCCACATATTGCATCTAGTGACTCTTCCTCTCACTACAACATCATGGAGGGTTACCCAATGCCTAATCCCGAGAGTTCAAGCCAAGACATGCATGCCATGGGCCCACGGTCCGGCTCGAGCATGCTTAGCTGCTTGAAAGAGACTTTTAGTAGAGCCACTCGCTCTGAACATGGAGCTAACGATGTAAATGAAGGGGGTGGGGAAGTAAATTCACCATTCATGACCAATATAGATCCCATGCTCCTGGAGAGTGTGCATGTGAATACTCAATTCACTGCACCCCTTGACTCTTTAGAGCTATTTCCCTCCGAGGTTACATTACTTGAGGGTAGAAGCCTTGTCGAAGTGCAAGAGGTTGAGCGATATATCATTGTGGCTAGGGAAAAAGAAATCGAGAGCTTACACAAGATAGATCAACGGAGAGAGATAAAGGCAAAGGCTCCTATGTCAACATCCATGCTAGTGGAGCAATCAAGTGCTTATGAATTAGCAACCACTAAGGGTCAATCCATAGAGAGCCACATTGCATCTAGTTCAAAGGACACCCCCAACACCTCAGTCCTAGATGGAGCGTTTCTAGATGAAAACTAGGAGTATGAACTACAAACGGAGACTTTAACCGACCTATACACAGGTCACACCTATCACGTGGGTTGGTTAGATGTCCTACAATCCACATCGGGTGCTACTAGCATAGAGGAACAACAATAAAGAGTTTGTAATGTGATCCATAGGATTATTAAGCTAGAGAGGCAGAACAAATGGATCCACACGCCTTCAATGGGTCTCATGAGACTACGTGGATACAGGGAAGGCTAAGAAACCAACTTTATCACAAATGAAGACTCCCTCGATAAACCTGATGGATCCTCCATATGTTGTTTTGACAGGGATCTCAGTACAATCTGAACCCACAAATGATAGCTTTAACTTTCCAAGTTTAGTTTGTCTTTCTCTTGATGACACCACGGCTACCATGCCTACCCCAGTGATGGGCATGACAAAAAAACACGCCATAGACCTCATTTGTTAGTAAACACTGCTACATGGTGACCCAATGCCTACAACAGTACCTACAAGTGTGTATCAATCATATGCACCTATGGGCCCTCGTGCTCATGTAGCTCCTACCCCTCAATTGTTTCGACAACTTATGCTCCACCACCACAACATCCAAGCCCATATTTCAATGAGACCGTACCAGCTATCATTAGCATTTCACATCCCACATCTACTATGACCAGGGCCACACATATGAACTTTGGGCCACCACATGGCACAACACCGTACCAAACTTGGAACCCAAGGGCTGCCTATATGCCAAACCCAATGCCAACCCCTATTCCACATGCAGTCCCAAGAGTGCTTGTCCCCACTATACCTGCTCACTAGGTGACTTGTCAACATTTGCTCAAGCTATTGGTCGATCCATTGCTGAAAATATGTGTAACATGCCTAATAGAGAGCCTAGCAGTAAGGTAGTACAAATAGCCAAGCTCACACAAAAATTTAGTGGAGGCGGGGATGTGAGAAAGCATATCAAAGTATTTGAACAAACATGTGATTCCCTAGGAGACCACATGGCGTGCATAAGAGTAATGCTTTAAGCCTGGCCTTAAGTGGGAAGGCTGGGGATTGGTATAGAACCCTAAGGGTGGAAGAGAAAACGATTTACCCTACTCTTAGGAGACTGTTCTTGAAAGAATACATACGAGAGGGATTACTTTGGGGTGTAGCATCTCAGCTCCAAAAGACCCAGCAAGAGGAAGGGGAGTCCATGAGAGACTTTATTAGTCACTTGAAGCATTTGAATTCTCATTGTAATCCAAATGAACGGTTCAATAATAAACAATTGCTCGATAGATTCATTAGGGGACTATGACATGAGGATATCTACAATGGCCTAGTCATGAGAGGTATCACCACTTGGAAAGTAGTCACCACCAATGCGATTGAATTGGAGGACAATTTAATGATTCAAGGAGAAAGAGTGTCTGTTGAGCCTAAATCTACTAGCTCGCAAGCATCGGGGCATGAGCTAATGACCATAAAGCCTATTGCTAAAGAGTGAAAGATATCTTAGATGACTTTAGTAGATCTCACCAAGGCCATTCAAGAAAGTCTTACAGACAATTGTGCTCCACAAAAAAATCATATGTATCCAAGAAGGGAGCAACAATGGTTCTCAGTTTTCCATGGTCCACTGGTACAAATTCAATGGAAATTGCAATGCATGTGGGAGGTATGGTCATCAAGCTAAGGACTGCATAGTATTTAAAGGTGCGACGGCCAATAGACCAACCTTAGCATGGATGGACACACCTCGATTACCTGCATTGATGCCGGCCCCACCTCTTGAACAACCGTCACAACACATGGTCCCTAGGGCCCAAAATTTAGTTCAAACAACACCTTTACCACCTCCTGTGTTAGGACCGCAACCCCCATATCCGAGAATCACTTCTGTGAATCAAGTGGGTTGTTAGTCATCTATTGCTTGTGTGGATTGCGAGGAGAGTTAGACCCTAATATTGCCTATGGGATTGATGCACTTGAAGAAAGTCCACAATACTACATGGAGGACTATTGGGGACAAGTCAAACCTGTCTATCAAGTAGCTGCTCTTGCGGCAAGAGGCCAAAATATCAATTTCACCGCCAAGAGACCACCTCTTCAATGCTACAACTGTGGGGGTCCACAGCATGTAGCCGAGTGTCTTATTAGACTACAAAAGAATTCCATGTTAATGCAAACCAATCAAGCAAGCACATCTACAATGCCAATACTTATGTGTAATCGATGTGGCATAGACCAAATGCGCCAAAGATCACATCATTGAACTTGATTGAAGTTATCAAGGAGCCATCACAAAGTACACCTGTGGTACCAGTAAATGTACTCACAAGATCGATGCTCCAAAACCAAAACTATATTCTTGAACAAAGAGACACATCATCAATTGCCCAATCTCAGAAGAAGAAGAAAACACGAAGGAAGAGATCGCAAAAAGCAGCGAAGTCAAACCGCAATTCAAAGACCAACATAGGGACTGGTGACAACCCAATGTATATGAACGACGCTGAAGAAGATTCTAATTCAGGTGAGACCATGGAGACTAAAATGATCAGTAGGAAAGAAACTAAGAAGGGAGATTATCATGAGCCACAATGGCCAAGACCCAAGGAACTCAAGAAGAAGATAAGAACTTACCCACACCCTATAGAGGAGATCGAGCGAGTTAAGCAATTGATGGGTTTGGTAGAAGAGACCCAAAGGGATCTAGAGCCAGCACCTAGGTAGATACAGATTACAGACACAGTGTTCCATATGCAAAATCAACCTCGCAAAGACCATAGACCACTAGCCATACCTAGTGTCATTCAAAAAGAAAGTGACATACCTAGTGTCATTCAAGAAGAAAGTGACTTCAAGTCATTGGAAAGTGGGCGTACTCCCTTCTTGTTGAAGAGAATGTTTATAGAGGGACTACCTGACCCTATCAAAGAAATAGAGATTCCTCCTTCCCCATGTCAAGGGATTGAAGCCCAAAAAGTGCCATTAAATATTGCCAAATTGATGGATTTCATGGCTTCAGAAGTTAGAACCACCATCATGTCTAAACTATATGGAGACCCCGAGCTATTCTTAGCTCTTCAATCTTTCCTCAATGGAGAACTGAAAGTCGGGTGCCACAATTTGCACACATGGATGGAGCTAGGGAAGTGTCAATAGAGGAGTGAACACTTAGATCCACAATCCAACCTAGATGAGAACTTTGTTGTTGAAATACCTGTTAAAAAGTTGGGACAATACTTTGAAGACGATGAATCCAATGCGACAATGCCAATTACTACCAAGGGATTAATTGTGAAGGGAATCCTTGATGGTGGCGCTGCGTTAGCATTGTAACTAAGAATTGCTGGGAATCTATGGGAAGACCTTACCTTCAGACTACAAACATAGTGGTAAAGATGGCCAATGGGACTATTGGTAAACCTATTGGGATGCTAGAAAATCTCAAGATCAAGGTCTTTGGACACAAAATAAGGCATACCTTCATTGTTATGGATTTCTCCAAGAACACTATGTCATCTGAGATGATCTTAGGATGTCCTTTCATGAGGGAAGAAAAAATGGTGCATGACTGGTCTAAAAACCATGTCTACTTGCAATTCCAAGACTCTATCAATCGAGTTGATTTTGTAAATGGTTGAGCACATCCTCTAGGAAACATATTTATAATTGATCATAGATCTGACACCACAATTCACTCGTCCCCATTGCAATATTTTTACACGTGTAAAAAGGACACTGATGTTGGGGAAGATTCCCCTTATATGGATGTTCTACCTAGGATGACTGAGTTTGAAAATGTGGATTGGGTCCACCTAGCAGCAGCCATAGGCACTTGGGGAAATAGGGGGATGACCTGGGTAACACCTGAGGGGGATGAAATGCCACAACTCGTACCTTTAAATATGATATGAGCAATGCATATAGCTTCTGATGACCTACCGAATGAAGGCTTTACTGACGTTGGAACCAGTAGCATCTCAAATGACTATAACCCACACGATTCGAAATCAAAATCATCAATTAAATTGACTCTGAGGACAAAGAATTTGAGTTAAATCTTGGTGCAAACCCAGTGGTACCTTAGATGACAATCTATCCCGGAGAAGAGAAGACACGAGTAGCGATTCATTTAGTGATTCTTCACTAGAGATCGGTCATAATCAAAAGTTAGACAAGAAGAGTAAGAGATATAAGAGGCGATGATATTGAGCCAATGTAAGTGCTAGGATAAATGAAAAGAAATCTACCACCGCCGAATGGCTTAATTATATGGGGGCATGTGATGCTCATCGAAAGTTGCTGGATAATTGGGGTTGTGAGGAGACGACAAAATTGAGATTATCTCAACAACAAAAGGAAGTGGAAGAGAAATCACAGTCCACATAACAACAAGACCCCACAAATTTACATCATGCACTTGAGCATTTCAAATCCTACACCACGGAGGAGTGTAAGGTTGTGTATACAAACGCCCAAAGAACACCTATCGATGAAAGCAATGGAGTCTATGATGGTCCAACGATAGTTAAGGAAATAGAGTTAGCAGACCCAGGTGAGGAGTCCAAACCCTTCTTCATTGCCCAAGATCTAACAAAGACTGAGGAATATGTACTAAGGAGATTCTCAAGGAAGCCTTCTAGGCATAAAAAACCGCATTAAGAATACATTTCCATTTCCACTGGCCTGGCAATTGGCTTTCATACCAACCCAAGCACTTTGTCATACCCCTATTTGCACCCTTAGCGCTACATAGCACACTTCACGACATTGACCAGCTTTGGTTGCACCATCATCAGTGCACTTTTCATAGCCAATACTTGATCATGATTAACTTTAGCCTTCATAAGAAATGATTGCATGGAACTTCCTCATGGAAACTAGATGGCAAATAACTGTCCGAGAAGGGTGTCTGCTCGCATCGCAGAATCCCGATGAAACATTCCAATGAGCTTGAACCACATATTGTTTGGTAGTCTTCAAAGTCTTAATGGCTGGAGAAATGTCCTTTGTAAGACCAAGTCTTCATAGGTATCCATTAAGGCTAGTCTATCTGAAACTGATCTTAATCTGTTTCTCCTTACCTTATATGATGTGCCCCAAAGTTTATATCTATCATTCAAAGAAGGAACCGTGAAGTCCCGTATGATCATAAGGGGATCATTAATAGCACTGAGTTCTCCCAAATAGAAGTACTTTTTGAAATGAAATTTGAAGCTTAAAGACTCACAATTACCCTTTTGACAATAAGAACCTTAATGATTAACTGCTCATGTTTTAAGCTAATTCTAATGACAACTGCTCCGTTATCTGCATTAGTGTAGAACCATTTATGATTCTTGCTTATTTTTTGGAGATTAGTGTCCAAAGAGAAACCATTAGCTTTCACTTCCTCAGAGAGATAAAGCCCACCTAAAAGTGCAAGTCAAGCATCCATTTTTTAATATAAACAGCCAATACAGGGTCTGTCAATCCTTTAGAGTTCAAAGAAAAACTAGTAGTGGCATGACTCACTTTTTATGATATTTAGGAGGTTTGACAAAAAAAAAAGATGCCCTGTTGGGGTCAGATTTGCTGCTTGGCTAAGGTAAAATCCCTTCATGAGAATATCCACAAAGTTGAGGGGAGAGTGAGAAAATTTGTTTGACTCTAAGTTAACCTGTTCTTGGAGCTCATTGAGAAATGCTTCTTCTCCTAGAGCATTGATTGCATGTACTCCCTTCTTGTTAGGAGTTGGTTGAAAGCCTTGGGTAGTTGAGATGCCCAGTTCACCATTTGAGGTTTCAGAGTTAGAGGACATACCCTTGGATTTGTCTATAGGGCTATCAAATGGAATTAGAGTGTCATTCTAGAAAGGGACCTTGCAAGAGTCCTATTGTGGTATAACCTCCTCTTTGTAAGTTTCTATGGGCACTTGAGTAGATGAAGCTTTATCCTCTAGTTCATCTACCTCATTTGAACGTGCAAGGAGCGATGCATTGGATGTCTATGAAATTTCAACAAACGTGTATCCTATGATGAATTGTGGACTCAAAAAAGATGTGCAGTGCTACATAGAGAGGAGCATACAACTATATTGGTTTGAAGGGTTCACTATAAATGGCCATGCATTGATTAAATATTAAGTCAACTAACGACCTGGAAATACAAAAATTGAAACACCAAAGTACGAAACCTATATAATCTAAGTGTCCCTAGAAAACAAAATCTTAAGACTTATGGGCTATTGTTTGAGAATAATGATTGAGAATTGTTCATATTCATATGTAAAAAGAACTCATATTGTTGTTGTCAATATACACTGTTTATACAGATAGCTACACTTCTATAAATTGTAGAAATTTTTTGTCATAAAATCTAATATCTAACCAACCCAAATGATTTTCTCATATTAAATTGACCCTTCAATGTGGAAGAATAAACGGGAATATAGACATGTGCTTATGGATCTATCTCAACATGGGGCCAAGGTTAAAGGGGTCCAAATGAGAGATGGTGTGTCAAAGAGCAAGGCTAGCTAATGGAGCTTAAAGACCTTAGGGTTAGCTTCATGAAAGACCTCCAAAGGTTAGTGTTAAAAGTCCTTTGACCTTAGGCAAGCTAGGGCTATGCTTGAGGTGGGAACTCGGCTCAAGCTTGAGGTTCTTGTCGTGCTTGTTGACTAAGGTGCTTGAGGTGCTTAATGACTAAGGTGCTAAGGTGCTCCATGACTAAGGTGCTTAAGGGGTTCAAGGTGTTCCCAGAAGTCAACATGATCCCTACTCAAGGGGGGGCAAGCCCTCATTGTAGGAGCATGAGAGAGAACAAACACATCCTCACACAAGGCAAGCTTGGTCTAAAGAAGCAACAAGGACACTTGTCTAGTTCATCTCCATGTTACCCACGTGGTGTGCCTGAAGCCTATTGACTGGCCTCTCAAGGGGACCAATGATAATTTAGCTAATTTAATTAATTGGTTTTGCATTTATCAAGTTCTCTCTCTCAAAGGGGAAAGGGATACACTTGTCCCAAGGCTAGCATGGTTGCTTGATATGCACTCTGCATGTGATTGGCTAGGCTTGAAGGGGTCCAATGAGCTTCCACCTTGAGCTAGAAGAGGGGGTTAACCCAAGCAAGGAGGGGGCTTTCTTGTAGGGTATACTCTCCCACTCTCTCTCTCTCTCTCTCTCTCTCTCTCTCTCTCATTGTGTGAAGTACAAAGTGCAAGAGCTCCATCTCCTTCGCCAAGCTTGTTGAGAGGTTGAGAGCCTACACCAACACTCTTGGCTATGCAATGAAAATCCAACCAAGATCCATACTTCAATGCTTAAGCTTGCCATCTTCTTCATCTTCATTACTATGCTATTATTGCTAAGCAAGAGGAGTGATGATAAGTGAGGAACTATTTCTTTCTCATATGAATGTTTCTTCTTCCTCTTCCCTACCCTCATTCCCCGCTAGCTCTCTTCACCTTTGAAGTTGTTTGAGACTTTGGGACTGAGGCTGGGGATGGTTAATGCTTTTACAAATATTATGTTATGCTTGTGATGCATGAAGCTTTCCATCTTCATTGCATCACGTAGGTCACAAGGAACACAAAGATGGTATTGTACCGAGTCTCTCTTGATGGGGATAATCTATAATACAAAAGCCTATTGGAGGGGGGACCGGCTCCACATAAATCCAGGCATCAATTGTTGTCGAGTTCTCTAACTCTCTCTCTTGTAAAAGTATTATTCATGCCAAGTCAATTAATTATAACCGTTATGTTGCTACCGCTAATTAAATTCACCCTCTATGTTCTCAAAGTAGTCTCATGAAAATGCTCACTCTAATTCTCTTAATTCTGCTATTCTCTAAGTTCATAGGCCATTTCCATTACATTGGTATCAGAGCTATTGGTTTCTCTTTTCTTACTTAAGAAGAGAGGTCCTTAAGTTGTTTATAAAAGGTTGGACCTGTTCATTGCAATAGGGTAAGTGGGACAGGGATCTATTATCTTGCTTGAAAAGGACTTAGTTCGAGATACACTATTCGGAACTATAGTCTTAATAATGGAGTCTCTTGGGGCTTGCCTTTGGCTTAACCATTATTGAGCTCTAGCAAGCTGAATAGGAACCATAATGAACCGAGCAATGCTAGACCCTCTCCACTAGTCTTTGCAATCAAGAGTGTCTAAACCATACTTGAGAACTAATTTTCAAAGGTAAAATGAAGAGTAGCGCTAAGGTTTTTGAGGGTATCAAAGCACAAAGTAATCTATATATAAGTTTAATTAGCATGGCTGACAATAACCAAGAGAGTAGAATGAACATTGATAACTTTGATGAAGGTGCTAATGATGATGCCCCCATGTTTGTTAATTACCTTGTTACTAGGTTGCAGCAAGCTATGGTCAACCCTGCTTTGCAAGCCAAAGTTACTCAACAACTTTGTGCTTATGGAATTTTTGTTCCTCTCCAACAGGAGAGAGAGCTTAGGAGGCCTTTTGATGAGACTCCCAAAAGAAAACTCTCTCCCATAAGAGAGGAGGAATCCAAAGAACGAGAAAGAAGTGAGTCCCTAAGTTCCTCTGAAGATGTGGCTCCACGAAGACGACAGTCTAGACGATCGCCAAGTCCTTCCAAGAGGAAACAGTCAACCCATAGTCCTTCTCCTCATCACTCTGAAAGGGAAGAGATGAAACAAAGAAAGAAAAAGGTAAGAAATAGGTCACCCTCTTCTCCTTCTTCTTCACCTTCCTCCTCTTCCGACAAAAGCAACAGCTATTCTCCTAGAGAATACAAGAGGAGAGGACATCACAAATCTTACTATGCATGGCGAAGGTCTCAAAAGCTCAAGAAGTTCAAAGAGGGAGGAAAGAGTATCTCTTTTCTCACCTATGATGGCACCTTTGGTGCTACCGACAAAGTATTAGCCTTCATCCAGCAATTTGATGCGGCCTTTGGAGACGAGGGATTCATGGAGTCCTCCAAGCTATGCCATGTAGCTATGCACTTCCAGAAACCTGTTGGTCAATGGTGGGCTAGCCTTTGTGGAAACGACAAAGCCGCAAAGACATGGAAAACTCTACTAGTTTCCATCATGAAGCAATTCCTTGCAAGTGATGAAAAGGACAAAGTGCTTACCAAATGGCGGAGTTAGAAGCTGCTCTCCAACAAGTCTATCTACAAATATGTGGACAAGTTTTGGGATTTACATCTCAAGGCTACCGTCTTTCAAAAGATAGACTTTTCCGAGCAAAAGCAACAATCATGTGCGGGATTATGTGAAGAATTGGCCAAGTACTTCAACTCTCGATGGCCTAGTTTTATCATCAAAGTAATCCACCAGACTATGGTTGCTTCGAGTATCAATTTCCAACAAGGGGCTAGAAGGAATACCAAGCCCATGGAAAGCAAAGACAAAAGTGATGCAAAGGGGAAAAACAATGCCCAAAATTCTTCCCAAGGCAATCCCAACAACAACATTCAACAACAATCGATCCAAGGAGAAGGGATTTTACAAACGTAAAAATAAACTCTCTCCTGTTTTAAGTGTGGGAAGCAAGGACATGGCTATCGTTATTGCCCCAAAAGAAATGCCCGCAATGAGACTCCTAAAGATTCAATGACCGAAGCTCCAAAAGAGGATTCTCATTGCAATGGATCACCTCTCTCCTATGCTTGGGAAAAGGTAAGGGAGCATGAAGCCTTCATCTTGTTTGACCCTGGCTCTACTCACAACTTCATATCAACGGAGTTGGCCACTAAGTTGGGAATTCAAGCTTTCGAGCTGGGAGATATTGTAATTGCTGATGAAGCTTTCAAGGGACATCAAGCCTCCTTACTCCCTTGATTGGGAAGTTGAGGCTCCATGTCCAAAGCTACGTCGACAAACAAGACTTTTTCATCCTCCTCTCCAACATGAGGATGTTATCCTAGGGGCACCATGGTTCCGCCGCATGGTTGCCAACATGAAGTTCCCTGAAAGGAGAATCTACTTCACCTACAGGGAAAAGAGCATGTATATATTGATGGCCGATTTTTGGAAATCAAAGAGAAAAAAAAAACTTATTTTCCCTCTGCCGGAGCCTAGACGACACTGTTGGAAGGCTCGACAACGCCTGGTCAATCTCACAACGCTTTTACGGGCATGGCCTCGACACACACCCCCCCCCCCCCCCCCCCCCCCTTCGATTGGCCGGCCTTATCACCCTCATGTCCCCGCTCATCTATGCCCTACAGTAGGCCGCCCTCGGTTTCACTACCCCTTCTCTCTCTCTCCCTGTAGTTTTATTCCCCCGGTGGGCATCGACTAAGATATCTCTCTCTCTCTCTCTCTCATTTTCCCTACGTACCTCTCTCTCTAATATCCCCTCTTTCCCTTCTTGGCATTCCCTTCCTCTCCCTCATCCACTCCTCCTCTCTTGCTGACAACCCGCTCTCCCCAGCTCTTGTCGCGGCCACACCCGCAGTTGGCCCGGGCATCCTCTCTCTCTATCTCCCTCGTTGCCTACCAAGGGCCGATCACAGACTCTCTCTCTCTCTTTCTAATATTTTTTCTCTCTCTTACCCGCACCCCGTTGACCCTCAATGACCCCCCCCCCCCCCCCCCCCCCCCCCCCCCCCCCCCCTTACCGGCCACCCTCGGCCAGGAGCGGCCTCGAGCACTCACCCCGACCGCTTCTCTCGTTTTCTCTCTCGCGCTCCCGCTGTGTCGAGCCATAGCCACACACAAACTCGCTCTCTCCCGTATTCTTATCCACACACGCCCCTCCCTCGCTCTCTATGCAAGCCGATAACCAAAATATTCCCTCTCTCTTCCCCACCCGTTCGCCCTTTCCCTCGGCCTCATTCTCCCTCCCTTGGCCCGCTATCCCCACCCTCTCTCCCCCCCACACCATTGACTCGCTCCCCTCCTCTCGTCCTTGAGACACCATGATAGACAGAGGATAATATCTCCCCCCCCCCCCCCCCCTCACTCAAACTCTCTCCCCCCCCCACGGTGGGCACCCGCCATATGACATTCCCTCTCTCTCTCCTATCCACACAAACCTCACCCCATCCCTCTCCCTCTCTCGCGCGTTCTGCACAGTGAGCCCCAGTCGGCAATTCTCTCTCTCTCTCCCTCTCGCTCTTCTCAGCCCGAAGACGCAGCACAGGAAACCGGAGCAATACACACCTTACACACACACACACACTCATCCTCTCCCTCCCTCACAACCTCACTAACCCCCCTTCTCTCTCTCGCGCTCTGCACAAATCACGCGCCGCCATTAAACTCTCTCTCTCTCTCTCTCCCTCGCAAGCCTGTGACGGCGCAGTAAACCTCTCACACTCTCTCTCTCTCTCTCTCTATACACACACCACACACACACACACACACACACACCCATCCCCCCACTCACCCTCGCGTAGCTGCAGAGCAGGCCGCCAAACAGAGAACGAAAGAAAAAAAATAAAGAAATATATAATATATATATTATACATAATAAGCCCGTTCCCACGCACACTTGCGCACTCACACATACACACACACATTCGCCCACACCCACCCATACGCACACACACGCATATACGCAGCATAAATTTAAAAAAAACCAAAGGATTCCATGACTATGAAGACAACGAAAAAGAAGGAGGACCCAAATCACGCGCCGCCAACAACAAAAAGGAGAAATGGGCCGAAGGCATGCCCCGACCAACCCCAAAAAGAAGTATGCGCTACACCGACGCACCGGCAATACGCCATTCGCCGGCATCACGCAACCACGATGCCATTTTTAGTAATTTGTAGGTTATGTTCATCATTTCTTCAGTTTTCACCCAAGCCATTGTAAAATTCCCCAATTTGTAAATTCCCTCTCTCTAGGTGATGGTCGCAAAGGCCCACCTAGAGATTCTCATCTTTTAATAACCTCCCAAAACAAAGCAAGGGTCAACCACACCGGGCCCACCACTTGCTTTGTCTCCCCGATTAGCTTACCTATAAATTGGCACTGAGAGGTCACTATCGGGGGGGCAGTTCATGAGAGGTCAGCACTTGGTAGAGTGTAGTGGGAAGAGTGGACACTATTGGCATCACGGGAAGGGGGCTTGTGTGATGGTTTGACTTGGGATTTGCACCATGTAGAGGGAGCCACGTCCACCTCTCGACTCCAATGGTCGATGCACACACATACACACGCTCTTGGTAGCAAGCTTCACAATCATTGAGTCGTCTTAGAGAACGCACTAAGTAGTTTTCACCATTCTCTCTCCCTACTCTCTATCACCACGGTGTGCCGCCTCGCTGAAAGGAAGGTCGTTGTAAATACTGCAGAAATAATTCTCCCTCACACCCCCGAGGGTTTTCTTCATTTGCAAATCTCTCTCTCTCTTTCTCTCTCTCTCTCTCTCTCTCTCTCTCTCTCTCTGTGTGTGTGTGTGTGTGTGTGTGTGTGTGTGTGTGTGTGTGTGTAAGTTTGCGGCGTTTATATCATTGTGGTATGCGTCCTACCCGCTCAAAGCTAGGTGGTGTCCCCTGTTCGCTTTACCGTGCGACAGGCTCGAGGTGTGCCATTCGGCCCTCGACGTTTTAGAGGCCGTCAGGGTTCGGGGTTCACTTTGCTCTCATCATTTGGTGCCCCCATGGAGGAGGGCTTCTAAGACCCTTCGGTTTACAATGCTGAAGTGACGCCCACTATCAATCATGGACAAATGGCTGAAGGAAATCTCTAACTGGAGGACGGAAGAAGAGGAGACGAAGGAGGCACTAGCCGCCTTCATTGAAGTACTACTGCCAGGCTGCAATGTCGTCAGTATTCAAGAGGTAAATTCTCCATCTCGTGTTTCTCGTTCTAACCACAAATTGAGAGGATCAGGTGGGAGGTCGGTGAAGTGCCATCACTGTTGTCAACCAAGACACACTGTCAATGAGTGCCAGCAACGAAGGCAGCGAAAGGGCTGAAATCGTCTACATCGACATTCATCGCGAAGAAGTCATTCACATCAAAGAAGGAAAGAAAATAGTGAGGCCTCTTTTCCCTAAAGAAACTGCAGTTAAAGTTATAAAGAGAAAGTCATCTGAAGCTAAGCGGTGGAAGGTCGCCTATCGATTTGCACGACACATGCGAGTGCTACCAATCCACTTCGACAATCCTGAAGAAGAAGTGGTAAGAAGATTCCCATGTCCTAGAGAAGAGTGGTTCGGCTACTGCCCTCGCTGTTTTGGAAGACGGGTAGAGGATCTTCCTCCTCTCCCTGTACAACTTATCATGAAGAAGCTCTCTACCACGGGTGAAACCCAGTGGGCTGGGGACGAATTGCAACTGAATGGAGTATAATTCATGCAACATGCCGACTACGGAAATTACCTGCAATTTCTACTAGCCAAGAGGATGGGAGTGGTTAGACGCGTCGCCATCACCCCGTACGTGCACGACGAGGGAAAGGTAGAGCCCATGAAAGGCGACGACCTCCTATGAATGTGCCGACTCATCAACACTGGCATGGTAAGGGTATAAGTAAGTATTCCACCCTCTGTGCATGATGGAAAACGGGCTGACGGCATTCCCGTTTAGATTCCTACAGCATATGCATGTGAGTATCTATGTAGATAGAAAAGTCTTCTACCAACAGAAGATAGTATACCTATTCGGTGCGGCGGTACTAGGAGAAATCCTCAATTCCCCAAACCCTATCATTCTCCCCATATTGGATTACCATCATTCCTTTAATGTTTCTATCTTTATCATGTTTTAGCCTATCCACTCAACTCTGTAAAAAGCCGCTATGAGCTGCTACTGTTGTTAATGTATTAATCTTTATAAAAAAAAGGGTTTGTAATTTCGTGAGTCACTACCATGGCAAGTGTTTCTTTCCCCACGTTCAGTGGAAAGAAGGGAGAAGATCTCACCACCGACTTTTTGGATGATTTCGACATTGCTTGTGTCGTCTCCAACAAAGATGACGACGCTTCACGACTTATAATTTTTTCTCTATTGATGAAAGAAGAGGCCATGTCCTGGTATAATGCATTGCCCCCATGCTACCAAGAATGCATGGGATGTGTTAAGGGCTGCTTTTGTAAAGAGGTTTGGTGGAGGCACAACCTCGGAGAAGTTATGGCAGCTACTGACAGAATTAAAGCAGGGAGGTCTGCTAGAGTATGCCACCTACGAGTCCAAATTTGTGGACTTACGAGAGAGATGGGTTGCCTCACTGGAGGAAGGCAAAGGAGCCCCTAATTTCCTAAAGAAGGACCGTTTCATTGTTGGTCTATGGTCACCGCTTAGAGAGAAGGTGAAGGGAAGGTTTCATGCAACATATGAGTTGGCAGTCGAAGTAGCCCGCCTTAAAGAAAAAAAGCTGCGCAGGCAAGCAAGAGTAAACGAGTCAGAGAAAACAAGCTCGGCCCGACCAACCCGAGTGACTGAAACAACCAGTCATAGAGTCCAACCGCAAGAGGCATCAGAAGAGCAGCAAGACCTGCTGAGTCGCATCACCACCCAACTAGAGAGTTTATCTGTGCATCTGGTGCAGCAAGGGCATGCACCTGTCAGGAATCCAGAACAAGGAAGAGGACAACGAAGGCAAAACCAAGAGTACCACTGAGTCGTATCACCACCCAACTAGAGAGTTTATCTGTGCATCTGGTGTAGCAAGGGCATGCACCTGTCAGGAATCCAGAACAAGGAAGAGGACAACGAAGGCAGAACCAAGAGTACCACTATTACAACTGCGGGGAAGACGGCCATGGAATGTACTACTGCCCACACCCAAGGAGGCAGAATTTCAATATAGGGGGGAGACAGAATCAGATCTCTCTGCCAAGAGCAAGACCACCACCACCTAGGCAACTAGGACCGATCCCACCGGTCCAAATCCTTCGACCACCTGTACAACAGCAACCACCACCCCAACCTCTCATTCCACCACTACCCCCACCACCTGCTGTGAACCAAGCGGTGAGTGTTATTAGCTTGGAGGCTAAAGGGAAGGCAAAGGTAGAAGAATCAGTTCGAGAGAAGCACAAAGGAAAAGCGAAGGTAGAAGAAGTGGATGCTATGGGAGTGAAGCGTGCCAGGCACAAGGAAGCCTATAAAAGAGAAGAGAAGATGAAAGGGAAGGCCGAGTCTAGCAAGCAAGCAGCTAAACCGCGACGGAAGATAGACATCGTGGACTTCTCACTAGGTGAGTATGCAAAACCCTATGACTTAGTTCAGGATGTGTTAATGCAAGGACAGAAGATAACTTGGCCCCAATTACTCCACCTTGCACCAAGGATGAGGAGGCAATGGACAAAAATGGTAAGTACCAGGAAATCAAGACCCAGGATAGCTGGGGCTATCTCTGGAAGGGATCTCGACGACATCCTACCGACCATGGATGCTCACATCAAGGGGAAACGAACCTCAAATGTCTACATAGATGGTGGCACGCAAATATGCGTCATGAGTGAAAAGATGATGCACCATCTAGGTCTAGAGGTAAGTAGGTCGGCACCCTGCCGAGCCAAGATGGCAAACAATGCAAGAGTGTTCAATACAGAAGTGGAGGTAGACATCTTTGTCATGCCACACAAAGGGGAGGGCTACCCCATCATTCTTGGGAGGCCTTGGCTTATGGCTATGGAAGCTAAACAAGACTGGAGCACCATGATGATTCAGATGAAGGACGCTAAAGGGAAGTCCATATTCTACGACATGAGGACTAGAAAGCAACGCAACATGATCTTGGAGGCTTCAGAAGATGAGTCCACCAACGACTATTCGTCTACCTCAGGAGAAGAGACAACCACCACCGACGGAAGTGACAGTAGCATCGAAGTGATGGGGGTAATTCTTAAAGACCCAAAAAGATTGACACAATCTGAAACACCCCTGACAAACCAAGAGGAATCATCAGGTACACAGTCCTTGGAGGATACAGGTAAGTTACAAAAAATGCTATCAAATGAGTTAACAAATGAAGAAAGGAAGGAGTATGTCTCCATGCTAGGTAACTTCACTACTTTGTTCATTGATGGCTATGATAAGATCACAGGAATTACAGTAGTGCAACACCACATAAAACTCAAGGAAGGCAGTAAACCCGTAGTGCAAAATCTCAGAATACTTGGAGTAATCCAACAAGAGGCACTACTTAAGGAAGTGAGAAGTTTGCTACAAGCAGGTTTCATCTACCCTGTCAAAGACTCAGAGTGGGTCTCCCTAGTAGTAGTCACACCAAAAAAAAATGGTAAGCGGAGAGTCTGTGTGGATTATAAACCTCTCAATGAAACCACGAAGAGGGATCACTTTCCCCTCCCATTCCAGGATGGAATTCTCAATGAAGTGGCACGTCACGAATGATACACAGTGTGCGACGGCTACTCAGGATACTTCCAGATTAGCATTGCGGAAGAAGATCAGAAGAAGACAACCTTCATCACACCTTGGGGATGCTTTGCCTACAGAGTGATGCCGTTTGGCCTCACTAACTCCCCGGCCACATTTCAGCGCTATGTGACCTTTGTTTTCCAACCCTACTTTGGAACATCAATACGGGTTTTCATAGATGATTTTTGCATCTATAGTTCACGAGCCCTTCATTTAAGCAAAGTCTATGATGGCTTAACCAGGCTGCAAACCTTGGGTGGCCATCTCAACGTGGATAAGCGTCACATTGGTGAAAGCAAAGTCACTCTCCTTGGCCATGTAATTCCAGCAAAAGGGATTGAGGCTGACCCTAGCAAGATCCAGGCCCTGGTATCTTTGTTGTCACCCACCACCGCTAAGCAGCTGGTTTCTTTCCTTCAGAAGGTAAGATACTTAAGCAGGTTCATTCACTTGCTATCTCAAGTGGTCCTTCCCCTACAACAACTCACCCAAAGGGATGTCTTCTCATGGAGTGAAGAGAATGAGCAGCAGTTTACTGAGGTAAAGCAAATCCTAGCTAAGTTTCCCACCATTTCACCTCCTAAGTGGGACGAGCCATTTTATGTGAACCCTAGTGTAGGAAGTGATACACTCGGAGCCGTGCTAATGCAAAAGCACCCCCAAACTTCTTTCATGAATCCTATTTACTTCTCTAGTCATGTCATGACCCTATCACAAAAGGAATTTACCGAAGTAGAACACATGGTTCTGACACTAATGTTTGCTACCAAAAGTTCCGCTCCTATCTCCTGCCTAGACCCTTTGTAATCCTGACAATGGAAGAGGTTTTCCCATATGTAATGCGACACATGGATGTCTCATCTAGGATCTCAAAGTGGTTAATTAGATTACAAGAGTTTGACTACACCATGCAAGTAGAAAACTCCACCAGGGCTAGTTTAGCGGGAATTCTCACTCATCGCCATTATGAGAAGAAGCTAAAGGTCAACACGGAAGGGAAGGAAGAAACACCAATGGAAGAGAGTCCTAGGCTAGAAAGAGCTCACTCTCTTTTCTTTGACGGAGCATACAAGAGAACAATGGACCAGTGTGCAGCAGGCATAGTCATTTTCAACGAGCAACAAGAAAGAATATTCTCCATCGGGCAGTTATTACACTCGCACTCCAACAATGAAGCAGAGTATGCAGCCCTAATTCTTGGGTTGGAACAATGTATCTCACAAGGAATTCAGTGCCTAAATGTGTTTGGAGATGCTTTGCTTTTGATAAGGTAGATAAATGGCACCTGGGTTTGTAAGAATTAGGTTTTACTTGGTCAACTATGCTAAGTTAAGGATCTTCTAAGGAAGTTTGAAGCAGTGAAACTATTTCATGTCCCCAGAGCAAAAAATTAGGAGGAAAATGCTCTAGCCATAGAAAGAATACAAGACGTTCCCATATGAGCCATCAAACTAAAGCTACCTCTCTTTCAAGGTAGTGATGCCATGCCTGATATCATCAGTTTTTTAGATACAGGAGAATGTCTGTAAGGATACACCAAAGGCCAGAAACACTGGCTGGTGAGGAAGGCTACTAGGTACCGCCTTGTAAATGACCACTTGTATTGTAAGGGCAAGGATCAGATTCTCAGGTGGGTGCCAACCTCTAGTGAGATCACAGAGGTAATTTCAAGTTGCCATGATGGCGTCTGCGGCGGTCATTTTGCTCTAGATATCACCAGTAGGAAGATTCTACAAGCAGGATACTCTTGGCCTAGTTTGAATAGGGATGTACACCCTTGGTGCAAAACATGTAAGGCTTGTCAAGTGGCCAGTGATCGCACATTAACCTACGAGCCACAAACTCCTATCATTTCATATGGTCCATTTGAGAAATGGGGAATAGATGTAATCGGTCCTTCACCAAGGGCCCAATCAGGTAAATTGTACATCATAGTGGGTGTAGACTATATTCCTCGATGGGCAGAAGCAACAGGCATCACCCGCATAATAGCCCAAGAGGTAGCAAAGTTCATTTTTGAGCATATCTGTTGCCGTTTTGGCACTCCTCTTGAGATAATATCATATACAGGACCAGGATTCAGAGGTGATTTGGTGGGAGAACTGATGACGAAGTTAGGCATCACACGCCGACATTCCACACCATACTATCCACAATGCAATGGTCTGGTAGAGAAGGTAAAGGGAATGATTTGCAAAATCATCACAAAGCAGGTGAACAATCACACAGGGGACTGGGATAAACATCTCATAGTAGCTCTTTGGGCCTACCGAACGACGTTCTGAACATCACTAGGTTTCACCCCTTTCCATCTAGTTTATGGGAAGGAGGCAATTCTACCCATTGAGGTACAGATAGCCAGCTTATGAGTTTTGGCTAGCCAGATACAGCGTCCAATTGTAAATCTCAGAAACCACATCTTGGATCTGGAGAGACTACAACTAGATAGGGAAGAAACAATCAATCACTATGCAACACAAGCAGAACGACGCCGGCTCACTTTCAATCAAGGACTGAAAAAAAAGGGACTAGAAAAAGGTATGTTAGTGCTGAGATATGACAACAGATTTGACACCAGGAAGGACAAGAAATTTCAACCCAGATGGGAGGGACCATTCATCATCAAGAAGCGCTATGACAACGGCAGCTATAAGCTGATGGAAGCATATGGGAGAATTCACAAGACTAGGGTCAATGGATGGAGACTGAAAAGGTATTTTCTTAGGTTTGATCCAAAATTCATGTTAGACAATCCAGAAGAGGGAGAACCCTCTAACTCCACAGCTAAAGATGCAGAGGACGGGCTAGAAGCATGAATGCCTCTAGCCAAAAAGGGGAGGGCTAATGATGGCCGATTTTTGGAAATCAAAGAAAAAAAAAACTTATTTTTACTCTACCGGAGCCTGGACGACACTATTGGAAGACTCGGAAACGTCTGGTCAACCTCACAACGCTTATACGGGCATGGCCTCGACACTCCCCCCCCCCCCCCTTCGATTGGCCGGCCTTATCACCCTCATGCCCCCGCTCATCTATGCCCTACAGTAGGCCACCCTCGGTTTCACTACCCTTCTCTCTCTCTCCCTGTAGTTTTATTCCCCCGGCCGGCATCGACTAAGATATCTCTCTCTCTCTCTCTCATTTTCCCTACGTACCTCTCTCTCTAATATCCCCTCTTGCCCTTCTCGGCATTCCCTTCCTCTCCCTCATCCACTCCTCCTCTCTTGCTGACAACCCGCTCTCCCCAGCTCTTGTCGCGGCCACACCCGCAGTTGGCCCGGGCATCCTCTCTCTCTATCTCCCTCGTTGCCTACCAAGGGCCGATCTCCCTATCTCTCTCTCTCTCTCTCTCTCTCTCTCTCTCTCTCTCTCTCTCTCTCTCTCTCTCTCTCTCTCTCTCTATCTCCCTTGTTGCCTACCAAGGGCCGATCACACACTCTCTCTCTCTCTCTCTCTAATATTTTCTCTGTCTCTTACCCACACCCCGTTGACCCTCAATGACCCCCCCCCCCCCCCCCCTTATTGGCCACCCTCGGCCTCGGCCAGGAGTGGCCTCGAGCACTCACCCCGACCCCTTCTCTCGTTTTCTCTCTCGCGCTCCCGCTGTGTCGAGCCATAGCCACACACAAACTCGCTCTCTCCCGTATTCTTATCCACACACGCCCCTCCCTCGCTCTCTATGCAAGCCGATAACCAAAATATTCCCTCTCTCTTCCCCACCCGCTCGCCTCACCTTTCCCTCGGCCTCATTCTCCCTCCCTTGGCTCGCTATCCCCACCCTCTCTCCCCCCCACACCATTGATTCGCTCCCCTCCTCTCGTCCTTGAGACACCATGCGAGACAGAGGATAATATCTCCCCCCCCCCCTCACTCACACTCTCTCCCCCCCCCCCCACGGTGGGCACCCGCCATATGAGATTCCCTCTCTCTCTCCTATCCACACAAACCTCACCCCATCCCTCTCCCTCTCTTGCGTGTTTTGCACATTGAGCCCCAGCCGGCAATTCTCTCTCTCTCCCTCTCGCTCTTCTCAACCCGAAGACGCAGCACAAGAAACCGGAGCAATACACACACACACACACACTCATCCTCTCCCTCCCTCACCACCTCACAAACCCCCCTTCTCTCTCGCGCTCGGCACAAATCACGCGCCGCCATTAAACTCTCTCTCTCTCTCTCTCTCTCTCTCTCTCTCTCTCTCTCTCTCTCTCTCTCCCCCCCCCTTGCGAGCCTGTGACGGCGTAGTAAACCTCTCACACACTCTCTCTCTCTATACACACAGCACACACACACACACACCCTCTCTCACACACACACACCCATCCCCCCACTCACCCTCGCGTAGCTGCAGAGCAGGCCGCCAAACAGAGAACGAAAGAAAAAAAATAAAGAAATATATAATATATATATTATACATAATAAGCCCGTTCCCACGCACGCTTGCGCACTCACACATACCACACACGTCCGCCCACACCCACCCATACGCACACACGCATATACGTAGCATAAATTTAAAAAAAACCAAAGGATTCCACGACTATGACGACAACGAAAAAGAAGGAGGACCCAAATCACGCGCCGCCAACAACAAAAAGGAGAAATGCGCCGAAGTCATGCCCCGACCAACCCCAAAAAGAAGTATGCGCTACACCGACGCACCGGCAACATGCCATTCGCCGGCATCACGCAACCACGATGCCATTTTTAGTAATTTGTAGGTTATGTTCATCATTTCTTCAGTTTTCACCCAAGCCATTGTAAAATTCACCAATTTGTAAATTCCCTCTCTCTAGGTGATGGTCACAAAGGCCCACCTAGAGATTCTCATCTTTTAATAACCTCCCAAAACAAAGCAAGGGTCAACCACATCGGGCCCACCACTAGCTTTGTCTCCCCGATTAGCTTACCCTAATCACACCGGGATTACCATAATCCAAGCAGCCAACACCTATAAATTGGCACTGAGAGGTCACTATCGGGGGGGCAGTTCATGAGAGGTCAGCACTTGGTAGAGTGTAGTGGGAAGAGTGGACACTATTGGCATCACGGGAAGGGGGCTTGTGTGATGGTTTGCCTTGGGATTTGCACCATGTAGAGGGAGCCACGTCCACCTCTCGACTCCAATGGTCGATGCACATACATACACACGCTCTTGGTAGCAAGCTTCACAATCATTGAGTCGTCTTAGAGAACGCACCAAGTAGTTTTCACCATTCTCTCTCCCTACTTCTCTATCACCACGGTGTGCCGCCTCGCTGGAAGGAAGGTCGTTGTAAATACTGCAAAAATAATTCTCCCTCACACCCCCGAGGGTTTTCTTCATTTGCAAATCTCTGTGTGTGTGTGTGTGTGTGTGTAAGTTTGCGGTGTTTATATCATCGCGGTCTGCGTCCTAGCCGCTCAAAGCTAGGTGGTGCCCCCTGTTCGCTTTACCGTTGACAGGCTCGAGGCGTGCCATTCGGCCCCCGACGTTCTAGAGGCCGTCGGGGTTTGGGGTTCGCTTTGCTCCCGTCAATAGATGCTAGTGAGTCGGTCGTACTATACCACTTGTAAATTCACCTGGTTTTGACAAGTCAATGAAAAGCTCAGTTTCTGTGTACATTGTTTTAACAAAGCAAAGTGTTAGGAATCAAGAAGAATTAGACTTGTCTAATTTTCTAAATGGATTCCAAGATGTTTTTATCGATAATATCCCTTTGGTCCTACGTCCAAAACGAGGGGAGGATGACCATCGAATTGAGCTCCTACTAGGAAGCTCACCGCCCAACAAACCTCCTTATTGAGTTTCCCAAGCTCAACAAGAGGAGATCATGAGGCAAGTCCAAGAATTGGCAGACAAAGGAATGGTGAGTCTGTTACCATATACATGTGGTAGTGATGTGTTTGAACACTATAGGACCGCCGATGCATTTTTTCCCTCTTTAGGAGGGTTTTCCCCCCGTGCATTGTATATACGCCCATCACTCTATGGCTATCTATCTTTCCATTGCACACTAAGTAACACACTCTCTATTGTGTGCCTTGAGCTTCCTTCATCTTCTTCAAGCTGTGTGCGTTTCTCTGCAATCCTAATTCCAACAATTGGTATTAGAGCAGGTTACGTCCTCCCGGGCTTAGTCTCCAGCTGCTCCAGCACATGCCTGCTCAGTTTCTCCAATTACAGTGAGGTTTGGCGAGCGTTCGTAGGTAGACAAATATTTCGGGAGAGCTCGTATAGCTTAGTCTGCTCATATTTTTTATTCGGGCTCATTTCGGCCTCCATTTCCACTATAGGCAGTACTGCACAAGCAATTTCGTCATTTTGTGCAGAATTTTTGTCAGTGCCGTTTTCTACATAACAGGTGCCTTACAGTCTTCTATGGTTTGTGCTATATAGCACCTAATGTTCCCTCTTCGTTTCTCCTATTTTCTGGCAATTTTCACATCACGTGCAACATTTACCATGGCTGACAACAACACTGATGTCTTCAAGATGTTTGTTGTTGAGGACAGGTTGGATGGGGACAATTACCCTATGTGGGCTTATCTGATGCAACACGTTCTTGTGTCAAAGGGTGTCTGGAATATTGTGCAGGGCATTGATGTACGTCCTAGTTCTGAGGATGTAGGCGATGTTGAGGATGTTGCAGGTCTTGTTGCAAGGATTGCTGCTATTAGAGTTGTTTTGCCTACGGCAGAACAAGCTTGTTGGGATGTAAAGGATGCACAGGCCCATGCATTGATTGTGTTGTCTGTGAAACGCACCATTGTTCCTCACATCCGTTTAGCAAAATGTGCAAAACAGTCTTGGGATATTCTAGCAGGTCTTTATGAAAGCCGCAATGAGGCTAAAATTGCTTTGCTGCGTAAAGAGCTGGAGTCGAAGATTATGCATGATAAAGATGATATGGACACTTTTCTTGCTAGTGTCAAGGATATCAATAAGCAACTTATTTCTGCAGGTGAAGTCATTAGGCAAAATTTGGACTCACAAAGGGGCCCTTTAAGGAGTTTGACTTTACCTCTCTCTACCAAAATGGGCGCATGGATAAATTTTTGCAAACAAACTCCAAAGTTGGCGGAAGTTTGACAGTTAGAATGTCCTCTTCAAACTCTATCTACTGATATATAGCACGCCATGAGATTCCTCATATTTTAAAAGATTCTTTTTTTGATGGGCCATCAAAAGTATTATGTTAAACTAGCAAAAAGATACTATGGTCCTTTTCAAATCTTAAAACCAATCAATGACATGGCTTATCAACTCAAGTTGCCCAACCATTGGCTCATACACAATGATTTTCATGTGAGGCTACTTAAGCCCTACAAAGGAGAGCCACCAAGAGAACCAATTTTTTTAAGACCCCCCATAAATCGAAGACCAAGAAGAGGTGCTACAACCCGAAGCTATCCTTTGGCATGAACACAAGGTACTACGACATGGTAAGATTATCTGACGGTATCTTATTAAGTTCAAAAATTATCCTTTTGAAGATGCTAGATGGATGCAAGGAATACAATTTGACGATAATATGAACCTTGTCAATGCTTACAATACTATATTAGAGTAAGCAAATGTACATGTTTCTTTTAAATGATCAATGTTTTTGTCTTATAAGACTAATTCTCTTTTTATTGTGCACAAATTTAAGTCGTATGCATGCTTAGAATCATGTTTGTGATGACGACGTCTCTCAAACACCAAGTAGAATTTGTCACTCTACTTTGGGAGAATGAAATGGACTCAAGAGCAGACATGCTTGCGGCAGCTAAGTCTCCCAAGCCCCAAATGGGGTAAAAAGGGATCCTCTACCCGTTAAGAAAATATTGACTAATGACTAAGGCTTTATCTCTTCTACCTCATAGTCAAGGACGACTATGATTTCAAGAGAGAGGTAATGTCATAAAATTTAATATCTAACCAACCCAAATGATTTTCTCATATCATTTAATGTGGGAGAATAAATAGGAATAAGGGTTAGAATATAGACATGTGCTTATGGATCTATCTCAACACGGGGCCAAGGTTGAAGGGGTCCAAATGAGAGATGGTCTGTCAAAGAGCAAGACTAGCTAATGGAGCTTAACGACCTTAGGGTTAGCTTCATTAAAGACCTCCAAAGGTTAGTGTTAAAAGTCCTTTGACCTTAGGCACAAGCTAGGGCTGTGCTTAAGGTTGGAACCAGGCCCAAGCTTGAGGTGCTTGTCGTGCTTGCTGACTAAGACTAAGGTGCTTGAGGTACTTAATGACTAAGGTGCTCCATGACTAAGGTGCTTAAGGGGTTCAAGGTGTTCCCAAAAGTCATTATGATCCCTACTCAAGGGGGGGCAAGCCCTCATTGTAGGAGCATGACAGAGAACTCACACACCCTCACACAAGGCAAGCTTGGTCTAAAGAAGCAACAAGGACACTTGTCAAGCTCCTCTCCATGTTTTGCCCTCATGGTGTGCCTAAAGCCTATTGGTTGGCCTCTCAAGGGGTCCAATGATAATGTAGCTAATTTAATCAATTGTTTTTACATTTATCAAGTTCTGTCTCTCAAAGGGAAAAGGGGGACACTTATCCCAAGGCTAGCATGGTTGCTTGATATGCACTCTGCATGTGATTGGCTAGGTTTGAAGCGGTCCAATGAGCTTCCACCTTGAGCTAGAAGAGGGGCTCGACCCAAGCAAGGAGGGGGCCTGCCCCCCCCCCCCCCCCCCCCCCCCCCCCCACACACACACACACACACACACACACACACTCATTGTGTGAAGTATAAAGTGCCAAAGCTCCATCTCCTTCTCCAAGCTTGTTGAGAAGTTGAGAGCCTACACCAACACTCTTGGCTATGGAATGCAAATCCAACCAAGAGCCATGCTTCAATGCTTAAGCTTGCCATCTTCTTCATCTTCATTACTATGGTATTATGCTATCTTAAGCAAGAAGAGTGATGATAAGTGATGAACTATTTCTTCTTCCTCTTCCCTACCCTCATTTCCCGCTAGCTCTCTCCACCTTTGCAGGTGTTTGAGGCCTTGGGACTGAGGCCAGGGATGGTTAATGCTTTTACAAAGGTTATGTTATGCTCGTGATGCACGAAGCTTTCCATCTTCATTGCATCACCTGGGTCACAAGGAGCACAAAGATTGTATTGTACCGAGTCTATCTTGATGGGAGAATCTATAATACAAAAGCCTATTGGAGGGGGGACGGGCTCCACATAAATCCGGTCCTCAACTGTTGTCAAGTTCTCTAACTCTCTCTCTTGCGAAAGTATTGTTCATGCAAAGTCAATTAAGTATAACGGTTATGTTGCTACTGCTAATTAAGTTCACCCTCTATGTTCTCAAAGTAGTCTCATGAAAATGCTCACTCTAATTCTCTTAATTCCGCTATTCTCCAAGTTCATAGGACATTTCCATTACAGTTTGGAACTGATCATTGTGCTTTGCAGGGGCAAGTGGGTCATTGTTGAATTGTGAAAAAATTGTATGAATTTCTTTTTTTGATTGTCTTAAATATAAAGGAAGCCGACGGTGCATTGAACGTATATTTAGTATTTTTGCATGGTGTTGTGAAGCCTCTCTCTCTCTCTCTCTCTCTCTCTCTCTCTCTCTCTCCATCCATTCTTTGCATATGAAAAACTGAAAGGAAAGCATATATTTAATAACTGCAAGAAGAGGACTCTGTCTTACCTTACGAGTTGATGAGCTGCTGGAGTGTAGATGAAGAGAGGAAGTGTTGGAGGAGGATGCAGTAACTGTAAAGAGTCGAAGGCAACAAAATAGAGTGCCAAAACTTGAAGCGAGAAATGTAAATGATAATGCAAAATGCTTCTGCTCGTTGGCTTGCCGTTGACCGGCCAAGACTTGCTGTCCACCTTTCTTTACAGACCGGGCATGCGTTGACATCTTTCAGTGGTAAATTTACTAAGCTTGAAGTTTTTAACATGAAATTACACTAAATTTCTCTAAATTTTGTAGGTTTTCTCACCTTTAAATGTAAAATTTAGAGGTGATTCTCACGATTTGTAGGTGGGATTATACTGAACCTAGGCATGTAGCAATGGCGTGCACGTTCATTGGCTATTAGCTTTTAAGTTGTATATCCAGCCTGCCATGAAGGCAATGTGCCGTGCGCAGTCTGAATGCGCAAGTAGAATTTCTCAATCTCTCAGACTCTCATTGGCTGGATGTTCCAAAAGCTACGGCGGGCAGGCGAGGGTGTACACAGCCTGAGAGAGAGAGAGAGAGAGAGAGAGAGAGAGGAGTTGAGGGAGCTTATTTGAGAGAGGCATGGCAGCAGTATGGACGAGAAATTGAGAACCCGCGCAGTAGAAGATGATGAAGAAGGAGCAGGAGCAGGAGCAGGAGGGGCATGTTTTGGCAGTACCATTTCAAGCAGAGGGCCACATCAAGGGCATGCTAAGACTTGCGCAGGCAATGGCAGCCATGGGAGTGAAGGTGACCTTCGTCTACCCGGCACGCTTTCATGCATTAGCCTGCAAGCACGGCATTGATCTGCTCACCGATGCCAGTACTAAATCAAGATTACAATTCGTAGTGGCAGAGGATGGGCTTCCCCTCGAGGTAGATTGCGCTCTCACGGCAGAGCTCCTGCTCATCTCCATCCCCATTTTCAAGAGCTCTGTCAATCTCATCTTGTACCGCCTAAGTATGCAGACTTTACCCCTTCGTGTCTCCTGCATCGTTGCCGATTGTGTTGCCCCTTGGACAAAAGAGCTTGCCGATGCCGCTGCACTGCTTCATATTCCCTTCTGGACCTCCACCGCTGCGTCCTTTTCCATGAGCGCCCATCTTTCTCTGCTCATTTCCTATGGTCACGTGCCTGTCAAGACGGGTGAGTGCTGCTAAATTTCTTCTATCCTTTGGTTTTGGTTTGTTCTAAGGTTGGTCCATTAGAAAAGAAAGGCATCAAGGTGAGGGTACCTTCTGTTTGGCCAGAAGCTTGGTATTAATCATTGGACTTTGCTTGAATTGGACTCTTCTAATTTTGTCAAGTTGAGCATAGGTATTTAGTTGTGTAGGGATTCCTGGAGTTCGAGTATAGTGTTCTCTTGCCAGTGTTTTCTTCAATTAGTTTCATTTTCGTTGATGGAGCAAAAGACGCCGTGCGCACATTCACACTAACACTCACACACCTAGACAACTCAACACAACATAAGGAATTTACTTAAATTCCACCCCACACACACCACCACTCAAGAGCTCAATGAAAATTCTCTCCACAATCTCCATTCAAACTCCAAACACATTGACCTACAGGCCGTTGCCTGCTCGCAAACACTACAAGGTGAGTCGAGTCGATCAACACTTGAAATCACATTTGATGGTGACCAAAATATACAAGGAAAACCATCAAGAATTCAAAAACTACAAAAAGCCTCTCTCAAACCATTGCAAAACCTTCACCAAACTCCACTCTGTTGGACTCTTTGGAGTAGCGCCAACCCTAATGGCACCGATACAGAGCCACATAGTCTTGCAGAAAGCCGCATCTTCTTCCCTCAATTCCTCGCACATACACATCCATGAAAACCTTAGAACTTCCATAGACTCTCCAAGTGCAAAATTGAAGGGAAAAAGCTCTTATTCACTTCTCCACACACTCGAAAACAGGATGCAATGCGACGAGAAGGGACTGCACTAGACCACTTATAGGAACCTTGCTTTCTCCCACACACAGAGAGGTGCTGAGTATTGGCTTCAAAAATTTTCCTTTAGCTGGAACCATCACGGCATCGTGAGTGATGTGGTAATTTATAGCATTTTCAGACCATTTTTGACCATTTTTTGATCTTTTTGGGCTCAATTTTGGCCAGTTTTGATCCCCAGTGGCCATCTTTTGTGGGAAAAATATCAAATGGACTCCAAAATTCACCAAAATTTGTAGGCTTGGTCCTTGATACCCAAATGTCATTGCCACATGCTCACATACCATTGTTGACCACTTTTAGGGCGGTGCACGCATCACCGCAGATCAGACACTGCAAATAGACAATTACCGCATATGCCAAACTTCCCGGGCGGGTCAAGGGTGCCCAAACCTCCCACTTGCAATATTTACATTCTAGAAAGCTTAGACACATTCCCTAGAACAAAAAGAAACCACCTGGAACCATATCCAAAGCCCTGATAACCTATCTAGGCATGTACGTGTGCTCGGCTACCGGCGCACAAACCTGACTATTCACAATGTGTACACGCTGCATCTTTTTTTAAAACTTGAAACCACTTTGCAAATCTCCCAAATGTATGTATTTACATCTCTTTATACATATACCCATGCATATACATGCTACTTTGTACACACCAAAAGCGGTCTATCATCATCGCCCACTTTATAAATAGAGCATCTATACTCAACCAAGAGACTATTTGCATCTGGAACCGCATCCCTTGCAAAATATTTCTTCAATCTTTAACCATTTATTTTGTAGCGCAAGCTTTCACTAGACAATTTTTCCAACTCATATGTGCCATTAGAAAATACATGCTCTGTATGGACCCAACCATTTGTCCCGCAACTTCTTCTGAAAGGTGAAATCCAAGCAAGAATCGTACTTCATCACCAGGACTTCCTCTTTAATCTCTTTCTTTGGCAGCCTCTTGTACATTTTCTCCATCCTTGTCTCTGCTTGCTGGAGATAATAGTCACTGGCTTTCTCTCTATTCATTTGCAACAACTCTAGAGCAAGAATTCTTTCTTGCAACTTGTCTTCATACGCACCTTGCATTCTGCACAATAACTTCAAGGCATCCAATTGTATCTGGATGGGCATTAGAGCTTCCTTTCCATAAACAAGCTCATATGGTGTAAACTGTGTAGACACTCTATACGCGGTTCTATAAACCCACAAACACTTTTCCAAGTCCAAGTCCCACTCTGTAGGATGCTCTCTAGCATACTTTGATAGCATCTTCACAATTTGACCTTTGCAATTTTCAACCAGCCCGTTGCATTGTGGATAGTAAGGAGAAGAATGTCTATGCAGAATTTTCAATTTTTCCATAAGAGCAACAACAAGTTTTCCCCTAAACCCCGGTCCATGATCAGAAATGATAACCATAGGAGCTCCAAACTTGCAATACACCTGTTCATACAAAAAAGAGGCCACTCTTCCTGTTGTTACATCTTTTATAGCTCTTGCTTCCACTCACTTTGTCAAATAGTCCGCAGCTACAAGGATATACTTTTTGCCATCGTTGGTCCTTCACATTGGACTTACAGCATCCACTCTCCATTTTGCAAATGCATCAAAAGACATTAATCTTTTTGAGGCTCAGTAAAGCTTTCGGTTTGCAAACACTTGACATTCATGGCATGACTTGCACAAAAAATAAGCATCTCTCATCATAGAGGGCCAACAATAACCCGCTCTCAAAATACGAAAAACAACTTGATCCTTACCTTGATGGCTTGTCTCTTCATGGCAGCGCTTCAAAATCAAGCCTATTTCTTCTTTGTACGGAACTTTCCTCAGTATGCTATCTCTGGCATAAAACATGAGATCCTCACCTATCAATGGGTAGTTTCTTGCTTTTGCAACTATTCTCTTACGTCGAATCTTTGACATGCCCTTTGGACATTGCCCTTTACCAAGAAATACTGCTACATCTTGCAATGATTCCCTTCCTGCATACAAGGCTTCCTTGACCTTTAAAAGAGCTACCAAGGCATCCAACTTATCCCTAGCCAACTCATCAGCTTCTTTATTCTGCTCACGAGGAACATGCTTAAACTGTTTCTTCTCAAACTCATGCAAAAGCTTTTTGATGCCATAGAACCACTTCTTCAAATTGTCTTTCTTAACATTCCACAAACCAAGCAACTGATTCATAACTAGCAACGCATCCCCCTTTGCAATGACCCTCTTCAATCCAAACTCAACACACTGCTTCAACCCAAGGAAAAGCGTTAGGTACTCGGCCTCATTGTTCCTATCAGCTTCATCAAGATTGTAAGCTCTAGAAAATATTACATCGCCTTTTGGGTTCTTAATGATTATCCTACCACTTGCCTTTTGAAGAACTTTCTTGTATGCAACATCGAACATCATCGTATACGCATCTGTAATATCCCCTTCCTCTTAATAATATCCCCTTCCTCTTAATGATCATCCTTATCAATTCCTGGGTAAGACGGCAGCTCCCCTCCCTTGTGTACCACTATGTCCACCAGGTGAGCTTTAACGGAATGATCCACTTTAAACTCAAACTCATACTCTTAAAGCTCCAAAGTCCACTTTAAGATACGCTTGCTAGGCTTCAAATGTTGTACTACATCCGGCAAAAGGTTTGATGTTGTGAGCACATAGAACTTTTGGGGCAACAAATATGTTTTGAATCTGCGACAAGCAAGAACCAAGGCGAAGACCCATTGTTCCATTTTTGTGTAGGAGAACTCGCTTACATTCTTCATCTTGCTCTCAAAATAGACTGGCTTGAAGTTCCTTCCCTGCTTTTGTAAGAGCACCGACCCAAAAGCTACTGACCCCATACTAATAGATACATAGAAAATCGATTGCAAGTCAGGACTCACTGTGGTAAAGCACCCAATACCTCCTTGATACTATCAAAAACCTGTTGCATGTCTTTATTCCACTCAAACCCTTGAACGGGTTGAGTAAATTTCTGGAGAGGATTCACGTGACAGGTACCTGAGCTTAATGCACATACGATGCCAAATCCTTTGTGTTGCTGGACGGATTTATAAGCAATAAATCCTTAACTTTCTCTGGGTCGGCTTCTATTCCATTTTGGGAAAGCACATGTCCTAGCAAATGGACTTTGGCATGAGCAAACTTACACTTCTTTGGGTTGAGTTGCCCACCCTCTTGTTGAAGCCTTTCAAAACTCAACCTCAGCTTCTCCAAAGGTGTGACCTTGGAGCTATAACATCCAATGCATCCATGAAAACTTGAATGAAATTACCCATGTAGGTACCAAACACTCTATTTATCCAAGGTCGTTTTCAATCGATCTTCAATCGCTATTAAGATTTGAAAGTAGGCAGAAAATCCATCCATGATTAAGTAGCGTTCATGACTTGCAATGTGATTGAGGATTTTGTCCACCAGGAAGGGTAGTAGATAATGATTCCTTTTTGTGGCAGCATTCAAAGGTTTGAAATCAACACATATCCTAAATCTTCCGTTCTTCTTGGGCACAATAACTACTGGAGAGACCCATTCAGACTCCTCCACTCAAAAGATGAAATCTGCTTCCAAAAGCTTCATCACCTCCTTACGAAGTGCCCTCTCAGGAGTAGCCCTAATCCTAATGGCACCGATACAAGGTCACATAGTCTTGCAGAAAGCCTCACCTTCTTCCCTCAATTCCTTGCACACACATATCCATGGAAACCTCAAAACTTCTATAGAATCTCCCAACTGCAGAAGTGAATGGAAAAAGCTCTCATTCACTCCTCCACAAACTTGAAAACAGGACGCGAATGCGACGGGATTGCACTAGACCACTTGTAGAAACCCTGCTTTCTCCCTCACACAGAGAGGTGAAAGTGCTGAGTGTTGGCTTCAAAAATTCTCCTTCAGCTGGAACCATCACAACACCGTGAGTGATGTGGCAGTTTAAAGCATTTTCACACCATTTTTGGCCATTTTGGCCTTTTTGGGCTGAGTTTGGCCTGTTTTGACCCCCCAACGGACATTTTTCACGGGAAAAATATCGAACGGACTCCAAAATTCACCAAATTTTGTAGGCTTGGTCCTTGATACCCAAATCTTATTGCCACATGTTCACATACCATTTTTGACCACTTCTAGGGCGGTGCACACATCACCGCAGATCAGGCATTGCAAATAGACAATTACCGCATGTGCCAAACTTCCCGTGCCGGTCGAGGGTGCCCAGACCTCCCACTTGCATTATTTACATTCTAGAAAGCTTAAACACATTCTCTAGAACAAAAAGAAGCCACGTGGAACCATATCCAAGGCCTTGATATCCTATCTAGGCATGTACGTGTGCTCGACTACCGGCACGCAAACCTGACTATTCACAATGTGTACACGCTGCATCTTTTTTTGAAACTTGAAACGATTTTGCAAATCTCCCAAATGCGTGTAATTACATCTCTTTATACATATGCCCATGCATATACATGCTACTTCGTACACGCCAAAAGTGGTCTATCAAGGTGTAGCTTAGACCTTATCCCCCCCTCTCTCTCTCTCTCTCTCTCTCGCCCTCATGATCGACTAAAATGCAAATGGATATGTGTATGTATATATGTATGTATGTTTGAAGGGAGTGCACACACGCAAAGATGTGCCTAATGGTATGAAGGCCAATGTGGCCAATGAGACAAATATTAGATTACCAAAATCCCTAGAAGTGGGTTGTTGGGGTCGAGGATTGTGAGTGTTGGTCGGTTGCGCTTCCGTAACAAATTCTAATTTTCCTTTCATAAGTTTGTAACCAACCATAGCATGGTCCATGAGTTCTTGCATAGTAGATACTTGTTTATAGCGACAATATTCCTATAATGGAGATGTCAATCCAATTGTATAGGCTTGCATTGGTCCTCCAAGGGAATCGGCTTGAAGAAAGACATTGGAAGGTAAACTTCAAGGAACCTTTGGTTGTGGTCTTCCATGGTTTTTGTGGCAAGTATTTTCAAATTGCCCCATTCTAACAGAATCTATACCTCGAACAAGAAGGTCATGTAGCTTTGTGCAATAATAGTCTTGAAAGCCTGCCAAGTCCTTGGAGCATGCGGTTGTGTAGCAATTGAACTCCACCATTACATAGCATTATCTTGCGGCTCGAGAGATATTTGATTCTTCTATGTATTTTCCCAAGGCATAGATGTTGTCAAATTGTTGTAGAATTTGCAAGGCTTTCTTCCTATCTTTCACTTGAGAGAGTGAAAAATTTGACTATAGTTTTCCCATCCTTCAAATCTTTTGGTTGATTTGGTGCAACCCCAGGATGTGGATAATAATAGGGGAAACCATGCTGACTCAAACCATTGTATCTGGGTGGAGGTGGGGGAGGTGGGTGGAGGTGGGGAAGGTGGTGGCAATTGTCACGATTATGACATATTCTTTGTCTTTGTATTACCTTCTTCACTTGATTCTTTTGCAAATACGAAGACGTACCATATCAAAGACCCCTGTTTTCAAAAGGATGTGTCTCTTCTCCCAAGAGTCGCACTTGTTCGGCGAATAGACATGCCTCTTCAGCGAATGGCTGCACCTTTACGTCGAAAGGTCACGACTCTACAGCAACGGGACACGACTATTGGCCTAGAGTCATGTCTCTTGACCTATGGTCATGTATTTTCATCGTGGCTCTTTAGTTTCTATATAAGAACGCCTTTGTATCATAGTTTCAATCAATCAAACACAGAGACTTCTAAGTCTTATCTCTGAGACAAGTTTAAGTTTCTTAAGTCTTAATCATGAATTCAAGTACTTAATTAAGGATTATTAACTAGAATCCTTACAGTGATATCAAAGCAATTTTTTTTCAAGTTACCCGAAGGTTGTGAGCCTCTCACCCTCGCTACTAGACTCTAGCCTCCCTTCCGACGTTGCATGGAAGCAGAGGAACGGTGGTGTACACACACACACACACACACACACACACACACACACACACACACACACACACAAACACATGATGTAACTTGATTTTTATTACTTCAGTTCAATAAAATAAAAGACAGAAGAGAGGTGTGTGTGTGTGTGTAGCGTACTCGGGAACCCTACGTACCCCTTCATCGGATTGCACCCCTTCGCACCCGTGTGCATTGACCTGGCAGAAGTTACCCCTTGCTCGTACTCCTCCAGGCAACCTTTCCCATGCTCGTACCTCTTCCCAAGGCGACATGCCCCTTCACATGCAGCCATGGCTGCCCCTTCAATTGCTGAGTGTCTCTCTCTTGCTCGCACCTATCTAGGTGGCCCTCGCTCGTACCCCTTCCCCAGACAGCCCGCCCCTTTGTGCTCCCTTTCATGATCTGGCTGAATTCAGCGTTGGCTGAAGACCTTTTTGCTGGATTCCCTGTGCTGAAATTCCCCTTCGCTAATGTTTTTACGAGGTAGCGCAAAGCTCATATAACTTAAACCCTCCAGCGCTGGCTTTTGTGCACTTTCTGTACGCGGGAAATAAAACTTTTTTTGGGGCTTGGGCCTCTTCTAGAACTGGTATATGAACCTGAACCAGAGTTTCGGGTTCTCGCCTTGGTTTCCGCAACAAAGCTCCCACTTCTCGCACCGGCCTTGCAAGACCCACTTTCAACACCAGAGTTAGACCCCATACAATAGGAGACGCCATAATTCCAGTTATTGTATTTGAACAATCAACATGACTGGCATAGTTACCCGGAACGCGGAACGAGAACGACGACGGGCCTCCTTGCGGAATGGGAAAACGGGAACGGGTCCGGAACGGGAGGCTTAAAAAACAACCAAATAATGCAATTTTTAGCATTATGTGTTTGAATACAAGTAATACTAGAGTCCTTTGACTCTAATACCCACAAAAAATACGATTTGAAGAACATTCAACCTTATTATGACTTGATCATGGTGTGCGGCGCCGCGGACATGGTATATACACAACCGACACAATGCCCATACACTAACACATGCATTTACAGATTAAAGCTCTCAAATAATTGCAAGAGTAGAAGTTAGAGATAAGACTTGAAAGTTGAGGCATAACATTGAGCAGAATACACTTTTCGCTTAGTTTTGGCTAACAAGGCCCGCCAAGGCGCTACAAAAAAATCAAAGGTGACATAACCATATGGCATAATGAGACTATAAGGGGGCAAACCACAATACAAAAAGACCAAAGGTGACAAATACCATATGGCATAAAGATGCTACAGAGAGGGCAAGCCACAATACAAAAAGGTAAGGATAATGGATTATGGAAGTTCTAAAGTCTAATTCTCGACTCAAGACTCAAGAGCACTAGCCTGAGAAGTCTCCCAATTCGTAGTAGTAGGTTGTACGTCATGTACGTCCTCCCATTCCTCATCATCAAGCTCTAGGCCCGGCTCGACCTCAACCATGGATGAAGTACCTGATGTCGGTGCCTCTGTATCTCCACCTGCATGAGGAGCCTCTTGCTCCATCTCCCACTGTGTAAAAAACTCTACCTGTTTACCTGCACTCTTGCAAAGCATTTTTAAATTTTCACTGACAAAGACAAGATCATTTGCCTTCTCCACTCCAAGCTGATTCCTCTTCTTGGAAGCAATGTGGCTAAAGGTACTCCACAATTGCTCCAAGCATGAGGTACTTGTTAGAGTTACACCATCGTTGCTTCGCCATTTTGTACGGCTAGTAATTGTCCCGGGTTTGCCACCCATCGCACATCATGTAGATTGCGTGGGCAGACACTTTAGCACGTGTCCGGCTGGTCATTTTTTTAACGTGGCTGGGTGCACACATTTTTAGCCATTTTTGGTTTTTTTTTTTTTTTTTTTGCACTAGTTAAACATTTTGCCCTACCTCAACCTAAGATTCTATAAATAGAATGCTTAGGGTCTTGTAGTCATTTAGATTGTGTATTGAGAGCATCATTTGCAGAGCACTTGTGTTCTCTCTCTCTCTCTCTCTCCCCAGTGTTTTCGACGTGGGCTCACACCCTCTCTGCTGCTCACTCTTACATGGTATCAATTGCCAGAACACGGAGCATCTTCAACGATCTCCCCTTCATTGCCTAGCGCTAGCACTTCTGTCGGTTTTTCTATCGCGACAAAAACTGCAAAACGCTACCTAGCGTTTTTGCAGATCCAAGCCAACGTTTTTGGGACCAGCCTTGTGTTTTTGCAGATACAGGCTACGATCTCCTCCTCTCTCCCTTGGTGCTCCTTCCCTGCATCAAACCGCAGCAGATCGGAGTCAAGATAGGCTTTCGTTTTTACACCAGATCTGCATTTTTTCCCTTGCTGCGTTTTCTGAGGTTGTTGCGTTTTCAGCAAATGCTAAGCCTCTTGCATGATAAGGAGCGGCCAAGACTTGTATGGGAGACCCCTCTACCGCCTGGCACGTGCAGATCCATGACATCGTCAGGTATCTACATCCAATCGGCAATATTTTGGCATTGATTACTTGCTGTTTTTCCTCTGTTTTCGGCCCCTCGACAATTGAGAAGTGCGAGAACCCCCTCCTTTGACACTCTGTGACGCTCCTGTACCGATCGGTGGCATACATGCATGCTGAAATCTCTATTACAGCAGTGTTTTCAGTACCCTTTGCAACGTTTTTAAGGCGGACAGCATGCTGAATTTTTTACCCTTTGTGCGGTTGATCATTCCCTTGCTCGTCAAGACACCATCCAGTGGTTGTCTGGGCGGTTATTTTGGACTGCCACAACGTTGGAGATGGTACCTTCATTGGTGACTTGCGATCTTATCGATCTACCTCTGGGACTTCTTATTGAGCACGCGACATGTCGACTTTGAAGCAGAAAGGACAACAACAGTCCCAGCAGGGGGCCACTACGTCTTCAGCGACTACGGTCACTTCTACTTCTGCGACTACATCGGCATCTGCCAACGCAACATCCAACAATTATGCCTCACCCAACTTGGTGAGGAGAAGAAGTGTCACGTGACACATCTAACCCTATGTGTACGTAGACAAGTTACTTCATGACAAGGGTTCAGTTAGCGTAGCTTAAGAAGTGTTCTGGCACTTTTGTGAGTCTGTTCGCAGACCGTGCATGCCTAGGCACTTAGAGTAGATGCATATCCTCTGGTTACACACAACATGATCATCAGATTACCATCAGAACCCATGAGGAGCATTTTTACAATGCACAGACCTATTTTCCCTATTTTAGCCATTTTTCACTTATTATAAATAAGTGACTTTGTTGGGAAACTGGGTAGGGCAAATTTGCTAAGTTAATATATAAGGAAACTGACAGTCACTTAGTGGAAGCAGAAGAAGAAAGGAGAGCACATACAAACACTTGCAGCAGGCTCTCCAACCTCCCTTCTCAAGCAAGAACCTCCACAACTTGGTGTTTTTCAGTAGCTAGACCTAGCGTTTCCCAGTAGATGAACCCAACGTTTTTCTGTAGCCCTTCACAACGTTTTGGAGCAGTCAAACCAGCGTTTTTGTAGCAGATGAATCAACGTTTTTACAGCAGTCAAAACCAACGTTTTGCATTTGCAGATCAGCTTGGCGACATCAGGACACAGCAGGATCCATAGCGTTTTTGCATCAGACCTCAAGTCAGCCCGGCGTTTTTGCATTTGCAGACTTGTCTCAGCGTTTGCAGATTCCCGGCGACAGAACACAAGATTTGCATCAATGTTTTCAGTTTTTAGCATCTAGACTCCATACCGCAAGTCCCCAACCTTGCAGATCTCACCTTCTTGCAGCAGAGCCTCGCTGCACGGTTAGATCAGCCAAAGTTTGCAGGTTCAGCCCGCTATTCGCAGATTTCAGCGTCTGCGTTATCAGCGCGTCGTCGTCGCATCGTCGTCATCGCTGTCGTCACCAACATAGAGTCAAAATTCAGCAGATACAAGATTTTTGCAGATTTTAGCCTTAGTGTTTTCAGATTTCAGCCTGTCTCATCGTCGGCAAGTCCGTTGCATTGTAGAGATTTGTGTAATCAATAGTAGACCGCTCTTGCCATAGAGTGGGGCCTTCGGAGGAGGGTTTGACAACATTATGGTGTCTTATTCTTCTCTCTCTATCTCTCAGTCTCAGCACCTTCATTCACAGTGTTTATCCACTTTGTTTGTGATCATTTGCACTCTCTCACTAAAGGAATGGAAGGCTCCCCCTTTCGTAAGAAAAAGGAACCCTTGAGCACAGTTCGGAGCACTCACTTGAGCAAAGTTCAATATTCACTTCCGCTGCACCTTTCTTGGTATCAAAGCTTCGGGCGTTTCTAATCGTGTTTTTGAAGAGTGACAGGAAACCCAAGAAAGAAGGACTTGTCCAGCCTCCGCTTGTTTCTCTTTTTACTCATTGAGAGCGGACCGTGCACTTAGCGGCCGGCCAATCGACGTGAGGTGGGAAAAAGAAACCTTGGTTTGAGCGCAAGGCCGCAAAGGGGTGCGCCCGCGGGTAAGAGAAGATCCTTCTCTAACACAGATTGCAAGCTAAAGAAGAACCTCAAGAACCTCAAGGACTCAAGATCCTCAAGAACTCAAGACCCTCAAGAACCCAAGAACCCAAGAACCACAAGAACCCAAGTTCTTCGTGAACTTAAGAACCCAAGACTTCAGTGTATGGTTATCACCCGAAGCGGAATGGATACTTCGCATGGAAGTGGCGAAGAAGAATTTTCCCCATCAGGAGGTTTTTCCGACCCTCCCCCTTCCCCATCTACGCCAAGGATTGCACCAAATCCTATGGAGGCTTTGGGCAAGATGATGATGGACGGGAAGATACAACGAGAAGTGCAACGCGCCGCCTTGGAGCGCGAGCGCGAAGAAAGAAAGGCAGCATTTGATCGTGAACACAAAGAAAGAAAGATAGCATTTGATCGTGAACACGAAGAAAGAATGGTAGCCTTGGAGCGTGAGCGCGAGTAGGCACGCTTGGCGGCCGAAGAAAGAAAAGCTGAATTGGATCGCGAGCGCGAAGAGAGACGGTTAGCCTTGGAGCGCGAGTGTGAGCAAGCGCGCTTGGCGGCCGAAGACAAAGGGTAGCCTTGGAGTTAGAGCGTGAAGCGCAGAGGGACCAACACCTGCAAGAGTTGGTCCTACTATTTTCTAATGCGTAGACGCAGATTGAAAAGAATCAGGAGAAGGAGACTCTCTTAGTCTCTTCTTCTCCAAAGCACGACACACATGATTTGCATAATCAAGATGTGATTATTCACAAGCATGATGAATTACAGGATAAAGATGTGATTGTTCACAAGCATGATGAATTGCATGATAAAGATGTGATTGTTCACAATGATGATGGTTTAGTTGATACTTGTTTAAGTGACTTTTGTTGGAAAGTAGGTAGGGCAAATTGAGTAAGTTTGTATATAAGCAAACCTAGACTAGCACTAATTGGAGAAGAGGCAATAGGAATCAAGCTCAGCAGGCAACTTCTCAAGCAAGAACTTGATGGATATCCTCCAAGCAAAGACCAGCCCTCACCTAGCGTGTTAGGTGCAGCCGAATGAATGTTTGCGCTTTGGTCAAGATGAGTGCTCCGAACTGTGCTCAAGGTTCCTTTTGTTCTTATGTAAGGGAGAGCCTTCCGATCTTAATGAGAGAATGCTATGATCACAAACAAAGTGAATGGACACTGGGCGTGCAAGTGTATGAGACTGAGAGATAGAGAGAGAAGAGAAATACGACACCAGAGACGTAAAACCCTCCTCCGAAGGCCCCACTCTCGACGGCGGGAGTGGTCTACTTATGATTGCACAATCTGGTACAAATGGAATGCATGGGACTGATGCAAGTCTAGGCTATGTCAACGATGACGACGGTGACGACGAGACCGACCTAAGGGCTGAAATCTGCAATCTTTCTACTGTTGTCCAAAAACGCTATGGGCTGAAATCTGTGACTAGTCCAAAACGCTGATTTTGGGGGATTGTTTCTGTGGGTCTTTGACGCTGAAAATCTGCAGGTTTAGGGCTGAAAACTGAGGTTCTTCAAGGCTGAAAACTGCTGGTCTTTCCGGGCTGAATGTGCTACTCTTTTAGGGCTGAATTGATGGTCTTCTACTGCTGCAAATCGATAGGGCTGAACTTGCAAAGGCTGGAATTTGCAAACGCTAGGAATGTCAAAACGCTAGGGCTGCAGACTGTAAAAAACGCTAGGTTGATGGGGAACAAAAACGCAAGGTATGCTTGTCTCTGCTGGCGATCCTTGCTGATGCAAACACTAGGCAAGGGGGTACTGTGGCGATGTTGCTGATGCAAAATGCCACGCTGATGCTACTTCAAAAATGCTAGGGGAGGTTCTTGCTTCTTGCTTGGAGGAAATCCACCAAGGGGTCTTGTTGAGACGTTGCTTGTTGAGCTTGGCTCCTGTTGCCTTTTCTGCCAAATAGTGCTAGCTCTAGTTTGCTTATATACAAACTTAGCAAAATTGCACTACCTACTTTCCAAGAAAAGTCACTTAAAAATAATAAGTGAAAAATGTCAAAAATAGGGAAAATAGGCTAAATGCACAGGAAAATTCCCCTGAAGGATTGTGATGGATTCTGATGGGAATGCTTATGATCATGCTGTGTGTAACCAGAGGATATGCATCTACATTAAGTGAGTGGCCATGCACGGTCTACGAATAGACTCACTAAAGTGCCAGATCACTTCTAAATCTAGATTGATTGGACTGAACTGAACCTTGATCATGCTGTAGCTTGTCCACGGACACATAGGGTTGGATGTGTCACGTGACATCCCCTCCTTTTCAAAGTGAGGTACTGGTACCGAACTGTATGGCTTCGAGGGATATCGCCAATAGCATCCGGAATCCTGGAAGGGACTCTTCGCCGGCCCACTCTGATGTGTCGGTCGTGCGGTACTTGAACTTCATAAAGGTCTGCAACGCTTGCTTCTTTGGGTCGCGCCGAAAGTGACACAGTCTTTTGTGGCTCCTTCAATGCTTCAACTTCGTCGAGAGTCATGCTTCTTTCTTCTTCAAGAATCTCCATGGCTGAAAATTCCTGAAACCATTTCCAACACGAAACCATGAACATACCTATTCCATGTAAAGTGAGTGGAAAAAATCTTGTCTTCCTCAAAGACTGTGGATGCAATGTAGATGAACAAAGAGACGGAGTGCCAAGCCGTTCACCACACACACGCAAACAATGAGATTGAATCTTTCTCTTATGATCTAGAGCAATCAACTGTGGCAATTCACAACAGAAATGCCCATGCTTGGTGCTCATACTTTCATGTGCTCGTTCTACGAATGTGTCATGCCAAGAAAGAGACATGGAATGTGACTTCCTTACATACATACTTTTCAGCTTTTCATGAACAATCCGCATACATTCGTGCTCATTCATGAGTGAAACGTGCTCAACGTACAATATTACATGCCTAGTAAAAGGGATCACATAAAGACGCTGACTAAAATACAGGAAACGCTCATGAATGAAACACTCGAACAATGCGTGCGTATCAATCATGCGAACACATAATTCTTCCTGTAAGGGTTCTTTGGACCTAGGCTCGAGAGCCAAGATCGGTTCTTCGGAATCTATCGAATCTTCGTGTGGGGGTTCCGTGGACCTCAACTCGAAAGTCAAGATCGATTCTTCGTGATTGATCGAATCTGCAACGATGTTAGCTTTGCTAGAAAAAGCATCCACTAACACATCATCTTTGTGAACAATCACGTCAATTTCATGCAACTCATCATGCTTGTGAGAAATCACATCTTGATCATGCAAATCATCATGCTTGTGAGAAATCACATCTTGATCATGCAAATCCTGTGTATCATACTGTGGAGAAGAAGAGACTGAGAGAGTCTCCTTTTCCCGAATCTCTTGCATCTGTGCGTGAACTTGAGAAAAGAGTTGCAAGAACTCTTTCATGTGTTGGTCGCTCTTTTCTTTGATGGCTTTGTTCTCGTGATCAAATTCTGCTTGTTTTGCTTTGTTCTCGCGATCAAATTTGGCTTGACTTTCTTTTTCTTCCAAGTCGTACTGACACTCTATGGCTTCCATTCTTGCATCGTATTCACGATCTATGGCTGCCATTCTTTCTTCGTAGTCACGATCTTTGGCTGCCCTTCTTTCTTCGTGGTCTAACTTCATGTCCATAATTAACTGCGGCAACTCCTTCATAGGAGTTAGTGCAATCCGTGTTGTAGATGAGAAAGGGGGAGGGTCGGAAAAACCTCCTGGTGGGGAAAATTCTTCGCCTCTCTCATGCTCATCACCTCCAAGCGAGGTAGCTATTCCGCTTCGAGTGATGACCATCCACTGAAGTCGTGGGTTCTTGTGGGTTTCTTGTGTCTTGAGTGCTTAAGTTCATGAGGAACTTGGGTTCTTGGGGGTCTTGGTTCTTGAGGTTCTTGAGGTTTTCTTTTGCTTGCAAACTGCGTTTGAGAAGGATCTTCTCTTCACCCGAGTTCTACTCCTTCTGCGGGCGCACCCCTTGGCAGCCTTGCGCTCACACCAAGGTTGCTTTTTCCCACCTCACGTTGATTGGCCAGCCGCTAAGTGCACGGTCCGCTCTCAACGAGTGAAAAGTGACACAAGGGGAGGCTGGACAAGCCCTTCTTTCTTGGGATTCTTGTCACTCTTCAAAACACGATTAGGAATCGACACGCCCAAGCGAACTTGGGTTCGTGCGACCGCAACAAGCAAAAAAAATTCTTGTGATTCTTGTGGTTCTTTCCTCGAGTGATACAGAACACTGCCAAAGCTCTGATACCAATGTTAGGTGCAGCGGAATGAATGTTTGCGCTTTGCTCAAGATGAGTGCTCCGAAGTGTGCTCAAGGTTCCTTTTGTTCTTATGGAAGGGAGAGCTCTCCGTTCTTAATGAGAGAATGCTATGATCACAAACAAAGTGAATGGACACTGGGCGTGCAAGTGTATGAGACTGAGAGATAGAGAGAGAAGAGAAATACGACACCAGAGACGTTGTAAAACCCTCTTCCGAAGGCCCCACTCTCGTCGGCGAGAGTGGTCTACTTATGATTGCACAATCTGGTACAAATGGAATGCATGGGACTGATTCAAGTCTAGGCTATGTTGGCGATGACGACGAGACCGACCAAAGGGCTGAAATCTGCAATCTTTCTACTGCTATCCAAAAACGCTATGGGTTGAAATCTGCAACTAGTCCAAAACGCTGATTTTTGGGGACTGTTTTTGTGGGTCTTTGACGCTGAAAATCTACAGGTTTAGGGCTGAAAACTGAGGTTCTTCAAGGCTGAAAACTGCTACTCTTTTAGGGCTGAACTTGATGGTCTTCTACTACTGCAAATCGCTAGGGCTGAACTTGTAAAGGTTGGAATCTGCAAACGCTAGGAATGTCAAAACGCTAGGGCTGCAGACTGTAAAAAACGCTAGGCTGATGGGAAACAAAAACGCAAGGTATGCTGGTCTCTACTGGCGATCCTTGTTGATGCAAACGCTAGGCAAGGGGGTACTGTGGCGATGTTGCTGATGCAAAACGCCAGGCTGATGCTCCTTCAAAAACGCTAGGGGAGGTTCTTGCTTCTTGCTTGGAGGAAATCCACCCAGGGGTCTTGTTGAGAAGTTGCCTGTTGAGCTTGGCTCTTGTTGCCTCTTCTGCCAAATAGTGCTAGCTCTAGTTTGCTTATATACAAACTTAGCAAAATTGCACTACCTACTTTCCAAGAAAAGTCACTTAAAAATAATAAGTGAAAAATGTCAAAAATAGGGAAAATAGGCTAAATGCATTGGAAAATTCCCCTGAAGGATTGTGATGGATTCTGATAGGAATGCTTATGATCATGCTGTGCGCAACCAGAGGATATGCATCTACACTAAGTGACTGGCCATGCACGGTCTACGAATAGACTCACTAAAGTGCCAGATCACTTCTAAATCTAGACTGACTGGACTGAACTGAACCTTGATCATGCTGTAGCTTGTCCACGGACACTTAGGGTTGGATGTGTCACGTGACATAGCATTTCCTTCATTAGCATCCCTTAGCGATTTCTCAACAAGGCATCATCATCCTAGCCTACCACAGCCTGGCGTTTTTTCATCAGGATACCATCGCCACAGATCCCATCAGCTAGCTTTTTTGCAAAGCTCAGCAACCTAGCGTTTTTGACATTAGTTTTGGCCTAGCGTTTTCAGCAGGTATGACCTCAGCATGCAGCAGTTTTCAGCCCTTAAGAACCTCAGTTTTCAGCCCTAAACCTGCAGATTTTCAGCATCAAAGACCTACAGAAACAGTCCCAGAATCAGCGTTTTTGGACTAGTCGCAGATTTCAGCCCATAGCGTTTTTGGACAGTAGATACTCACTTGCAGATTTCAGCCCTTAGACCGGTGTCGTCATCCTCGTCGTCATCGCCGACATAGCCTAGACTTGCATCAGTCACATGCATGCCCATTGTACCAGTTTGTGCAATCATAAGTAGACCACTCTCGCCGACGAGAGTGGGGCCTTCGGAGGAGGGTTTTACAACGTCTCTGGTGTCGTATTTCTCTTCTCTCTGTATCTCTCAGTCTCATACGCTTGCACGCACAGTGTCCATTCACTTTGTTTGTGATCATAGCATTCTCTCATTAAGAACGGAAGGCTCTACCTTCCATAAGAACAAAAGGAACCTTGAGCACAGTTCGGAGCACTCATCTTGAGCAAAGCGCAAACATTCATTCCGCTGCACCTAAGAGAAGGATTGAGCATCAAGCATTGGCATTTCCATTGTGATTTGCCACAGTTGATTGATTTAGATTAGAAAGTCAAGATTCAACCTCGTTGTTTGCGTGTGATTGATGAGCGGTTTGGCACTCTGTGTATTTGTTCATCTACATTGCATGCACAGTCTTTAAAGAAGACTAGAATTTTTCCCGTCACTTTACATGGAATGGGTATGTTCATGTTTTTGTGTTGGAAGTGGTTTCAGGAATTTTCATCCTCGGAGATTCTTGAAGAAGGTAGACGCATGACTATAGACGAAGTTGAAGCATTAAAGGAGCCACAGATGACTTTGTGTCCCTTTCGGCGCGGGCCAAAGAAGCAAGCGTTGCAGACCTTAATGAAGTTCAAGTATTGCATGACCCACGCATCAGAGTGGGCCGGCAAAGAGTCCTTTCCAAGATTCCGGACGCTGTTGGTGATCTCCCTCGATGCCATACAGTTCGGTATCAGTACCTCACTTTAAAACGGAGGGGATGTCACGTGACACAGCTAACCCTATATGTACGTGGACAAGCTACTTTATGACAAGGGTTCAACTTCATGACAAGGGTTTAGTTAGCCTAGCTTAGGAAGTATTCTGGCACTTTTGTGAGTCTGTTCGCAGACCGTGTATGCCCAGGCACTTAGAGTAGATGCATATCCTCTGGTTGCACACAACATGATCATCAGATTACCATCAGAACCCATCAGGAGCATTTTACAGTGCACAGACCTATTTTCACTATTTTAGCCATTTTTCACTTATTATAAATAAGTGACTTTGTTGGGAAACTGTGTAGGGCAAATTTGCTAAGTTAATATATAAGGAAACTGGCAGTCACTTAGTGGAAGCAGAAGAAGAAAGAAGAGCACATGCAAATAGTTGCAGTAGGCTTTCCAACCTCCCTTCTCAAGCAAGAACCTCCACAACCTGGCATTTTTCAGCAGCTAGACCTGGCGTTTCCCAGCAGATGAACCCAACGTTTTTCAGCGGCCCTTCACAACGTTTTGGAGCAGCCCGGAGTAGTCAAACCAACGTTTTTGTAGTAGATGAATCAGGGTTTTTACAGCTGTCAAAACCAGCGTTTTGCATTTGCAGATCAGCCTGGCCCAGCAGGATACAGCAGGATCCATAGCGTTTTTGCATCAAACCTCAAATCAGCCCAGCGTTTTTGCATTTGCAGACTTCCCTCAGCGTTTGCAGATTCCCGGCGACATAATACAAGATTTGCATCAGCAATTTCAGTTTTCAGCATCTAGATTCCGTACCGCAAGTCCCGAACCTCGGAGATCTCACCTTCCCGCAGCAGATCCTCACCGCATGGTCAAATCAGCCAAAGTTTGCAGATTCAACACACTTTTCATAGATTTCAGCATCCGCGTTTTCAGCGCGTCATCGTCGCATCATGTCATCGTCGTCGTCACCAACATAGAGTCAGAATTCAGTAGATACAAGATTTGCAGATTTTAGCCTTAGCGTTTTCAGATTTCAGACTGTCTTGTCGTCGTCCTCATCGTCGTCTATATCGTAGGCAAGTCCATTGCATTGTAGAGATTTGTGCAATCATGTCACGTGCACATCTAACCCTATGTGTACGTGGACAAGCTACTTCATGACATGGGTTCAGTTCAGTTCAGTCAGCCTAGATTAGGAAGTGTTTTGGCACTTTTGTGAGTCTATTCGCAGACCATGCATGTCCAGACACTTAGAGTAGATGCATATCTTGCAGCAGTCGATTATAAAAACTCAAATCGAAGTTAACACTAGTAATCTAGCAATGGAAATCAAGGAATATGTCTAGGCTCCATAATTTACGGCACCAAAATAAGAACCCACCCAGAGTGTAGCTCTAATACCTCATTAATTATAAAACTGAGTAACAAATTCTAAAGATCAATGTGGATTCTTAAATGACAAGGCTGAGACGTTGTATTGATTCAGTATCAAGCTCATTATCAATGAATTCATCAAGCTTGTGAAATGAAGTATGATGAAGTAGCTGTTGCGCGAAGCTCCATATGTGTTGTATCACCCTTGGATTTCTCCCTTGATAAGCAGGTTATATGCAATGAAACAATCAACCTGCTAAATGTGAGGAGGATGAGGATTGGAGTCTGGACCAACAAACTTTAAGGGTGTCAACCTACAATATATGTGAGGATCACATGAGTTCAGTAGCAATAGCCATAGCTATTACAACTCTAATTTTTATAGCTACTATAGCTTTCTCATCCTAATAGACCTTTTGTGGTTCTATCACTTTTACACACTCTTATGACAGGGTTGTATGCAATTTCCATACACCAAAAAAATGAATTGTATGGTGCCTACATTATGGAAAGAAAGCATCCTATGTAGACAACTTTAAGAGCACAAAAGGCAAGGTCGGCCAAGCTCTTACAAGACTGCAACTAGGTGTGTTTAGGTATTGCAGAGGGGGGGGGGGTACTAGATTCTCTTAGTAGGATGCCTATGAGTAATGAGTTGGATTTTGCTCAATTTATTTCACTAAGAAACATATATCTCAACTCTATGGGAAACCTTTGAGAAAGAGATTCAGGCCAAGAACGATTTAAGCAGAACAATCTCATAGACAACAACTATTTACAAGTGTACAGTATCCGTCTCTAGAGGCTATAATATTCTTAATAGCAAGTGCAAGATATTGATTCGTCAACGTCTTGGTAAAAGATACGCCTTTGATATGAAATGTAGAAGGACATCGTAAGATTCCTTAATCGACTACATTTTTGTTGAAAGCCCAGACTAACTCGTGAATTTGTAGCAACCATTATGTTAGAAGGAATAGGTGATTGAATAGTCAAATTTTGAGAGTCGTGTTTGGAAGATATAAAACACTTTGCTACAAAATGTCCAACATCTGTGATAGTCAAACTGAGCGGGTTATCCTAAGGGGTATGTAGAGAGCTGCATATGAAAGTAATTGATACATCGATTTGGAAGAGAACTTACCAATTGTAGACTTAGCATGTGATGATAAGCACTCTTCCACATGATTAGGCCATTTATGTTATATGCAGAGGGACAATCCTAGAGCCTTCTAATGTAGTAGGACTAAAGTCTTTGTAGCTTAAGAGTTCTTAGAAGACATGAAAAAATGCTTAGACTTGTTAATTGCAACGCCTAGAAAGCCTTAAGATGGAGCTAGAGCTTACATTGATCCATATATAAACCCTCTTACCTTTAAGGGAGGGGAGCAGACTATCTAGAAGGCATGAACAATTTCAAAACCATTTCCAAATCTATCTTGTAGGGTTTGTGGATTTTTCAACAATGGCTTAGAAACGCAATGTGTTTGTGATAGGAGTATACTTGTTGATGCGTTATCGCTTTCCTTTGAGCTTGACAAAACATTTACTACAATAGATGCTGAGATATTGAGCTTAAAAAAACATTTGCTACAGTAGATGTTTAGATATCGAGCTCAACACAAAGGATCTTGGCACGAGATAGAGGAACGAGGATTATCACCAATGGTACTACAACTAGACTTCACTGACTTGATCTACCTACTAAGAGTGATGGCCAATTATCCTGCAAGCTCTCTTATTATGTTGTATTTCCCACTTATGTTTTCTAAGGAAGAAGTAGCAGCTTTCAGTCTCCATCTCCATTGATTGTGTGCTCTGTGAACAAACAACGTTAATTAAATTCGAGTAATAGGCTAAGCATAGTTTACCTTGGGGCAGAATCAGCAAGAACAAGGTAAACTTTTATTTTAAGCTTATTTTCTATCAATGGCATGTTTTCATGAAAATATGCATGTAAAATATTGTTAGGAAACAGGTATTTGTGTCAATCTTTGTGTCTCTTGTAAGTCGTGACTGGTGTCGTCAAAATTATGTAGGTGTCTTGAACTGGTTTTTCTCACTAATTTTTGATTGCAAAGCGCTTAGTGAGGTATTCCTATGCTTAAACATGCTTGTTCAAGTTTTAAGGACCTGGTAAATGAAGGGTCGCAGTTTTTGAAGATTAAAAATTAATTGGGACCCTTGAATGATGTCTTTTGGCCTAGAAGTCTAATGGTGGCTCATTTCATTCATAGAATACATCAAACAGGATACTCTACATGGAGAGTCCAAAATTGGGCAAAAATTTGAGTAACGAGGACCTCACAAATTCATGAGCAGATGATGGGATAATGCACTCGAATGCACATCTCATGGTTTTTTCTGTTGATGAATGCAGATTGTTGGGTGCAGGGAAAGAAATGGATGCTGGATGCACCTCTAATTGAGTGCATTCCGGGTGTACCTCCCTTTCCTGTCACAGACCTTCCCGGCGAGTTCGCACAAGCGGAAACACTATCCGATCCTTGCCTACAGTTTTTGGCAGCAGCTTTTGAGTATAAGAAGGGGACAGCAACCCCTATCCTCCTGCATTCTGTTTATGAGCTGGAAAGTCAAGTGTTTGATGCCCTGCAGACTCAAGGCTTTGCAGTTAAGGCGGTTGGACCCCTTCTTTGCCACTCTGTGCCTCAGAGAACCAACCATGAATCTCTCCGATGGCTTGAGATGCAGGCTGCCTCATCCGTCATATATGTGGCCTTGGGCACGGTCTCTCATCTGAACCCCAAAGAAGCCCTTGCGTTAGGCCACGGGCTTCAAGCGTCGGGGCGGCCGTTTCTATGGGTTATGAGACGAGATGAGGTCTTGCATGCTCTCCCAGAAGCAGTTAGAGGCTGTGGCATGATCTTGCCATGGGTGCCGCAGGAGGAGGTGCTGCGGCATGGCGCAATCAGTGCGTTTTTCTCGCACTGTGGATGGAATTCAACCTTGGAGAGCATGTGGGACGGGGTACCGATGGTGGCATGCCCGTTGGGGATGGAGCAGAGGTCCAATGCGAGGAGGATAGTGGAGCATTGGAAGATGGGGGTGGAGTTGAAGAGGCAGGTGGATGGCAGCTTTACCAAAGAGGCCGTTGAGGAGGCATTGGAGGAGGTCATGAAGCCCACCTACAGAAATGCTGCCGCTCATGTGAAGGAAATTGCAAGACGGGCAGCCAGGGAGGGTGGGACTTCTCATAGCAACTTGATCTCATTAACGCACCTCCTACATGGAGCCCCTTCATAGTGCAAATGTTTACTTTGTGAAGGGCATTCAACGGGTCATGAAGACAGGAAAATGTGAGGCATTCAATTAGGTTCCCACAATTTCGGAAAAATACGCTCCGACAAGTCTCGAGAGACAATCGTCTACATGAACATGAAGGCTCGAATTTGTAACTCCCCCCCCCCCCACACACACAAAACAAATATCTCTAAGTGTTGTCTTCGTTCTACTATAGATAATATTAATACAAAAATATATGAAGAATCAGGGAATGTGTTGCTTACAAAGACATACATAATGAAAATGTGAGGCTTATCAAGGCATTCAAGTGGTCATGAGAAGAGGTAAGCCTATCATGTACTATGAGAGGGTTCGGGAATGAACCTTGGTTGCCAATCCCGTCCACTTGGGCATGGATGACAAATTCTGAAGCTCTTAGCTTCACCACATGTGGTAGAGAGTATGGTGAAGCTCCATGTAGGGAATGTTGTAGCAACACACTTTGCTCTCTCCCTCACAATTTAAGCAATGTGGTAGTATCAATCATGAACACCTACGAGGTGTTGCTACTTGCCCATCACCAAGCTCATAGCTGGGGTTTTGACAAACTTGGTTTCTTTACTCTCTGTCAAGACATTAGGACAAGTACAAATGCACTCTAGCACACCACCTCGATCATGTCAGATCGTAGGTAAAGCAACCAACCTTATAAAAGCAGATGCACGTCTTATTTGTTAAAGATCGAACAAAAATGTGCATGATGGCTCCATGTGCTTGATGGCACTGTGTCAGTGTGCTTTAAGGGTAGCCAACATGGGTGGAACTCCATGAGTATGGGATTAGAATGCAAAAGTGCATCTCTCAAACTTGCATGCTTATAATTGAAAATGGAGAGAGAGAGAGAGAGAGAGAGAGAGAGAGAGGATTATCATTCTTGAAGGTCAAACATGATCTATAGAGAATGAACGTACTATGTGCTCTATGTTTGTGATCAATTTGTGGTTGAGGATTGTGGAATGAGGGTCTCAATTGAGAGTAAAGGCAACGGTCAGGCTGAAAATTTGAGGTAAGAAAGCATGGTTTGATCAAAAGCCGAGTACTCAGAACTAGGGTATGATATTGAGAGTGTCAAACTCGATAGGGGGCTTTAAGTTTATAAAACCGTATTTCATTTCTAGCATTGTTGGTCAAAGATAAAACTTCGTGTAACTACATACATGAAAATGATATCTCTCCAATCATGCTCTTAAACTATAAGAAAGAGCTTAAAAGAATAAAATATGGCTCTAGCATGCTACCTTTTTGTAATTTTACAGATTTCATGTGTGAGATGATGAATTGATTAATAAAATATGCATGATACATACCGTATGCATAGTATTGAAACAAGGGTTAGGTATGCAAATTGATGAAACTACGCTTGCCAAGGATTGATTGTGCCACTTGTGTATGCTATAGTAGCTATCCGTTTATTGCCTTAGAGATAAGAGGACTTCCACTCTCCTAGGAGTGGTTTATACACCACCTATATGAACCTTGGTAAAAGTGGTACCTTTGCCTCCCTCCATGAGCCCAAACTTTGAACAACTTCTGAATATATAAGTGGTGGAGAGGGAGTGTCTGTGTATTTTTAAGATCCCTTCACTAAATAAACCATACAAGTATAATTTTATTAAACAAGAGATTAAATAACAATACAAAATATTCAAAAATCAAATGTTCGGCCATAAAAAAATGTCAATGTACAATTATTAATAAGGAGATGTTGGAAATGTTGCTCAGGTACTAAAGCATAAGCCAAGCAACCAAATTCACTCAAAATAATGTATGAGTGGCTTCTTGCCATGCCAACCTCGCAAGGAGTGACAGATTGCAATGCTTTAGTGGAACACCTATTTAATACACATGCAACACACATAATAGAATCAAGCCAAAACACATGTGGCAAAGCTTGACTCTTACTACACATCGTGCCATCTTCATAAGTGGCATATTTTTTCTCTCCACAATGCCATTTTGTTGAGGGATATATGGAAATATACATTGTTGTTTTATCGCATGACTAGCAAGAAATGCATTGAATTCTTTAAATATGTATACCCCCCCCCCCCAACTCCCATGGAGGGCGCTTACAGTACTCTTCATGCATAACCTTGGGCATTAGCTCCTTACATAGGTAAGTAACTTTTGCCATATTTGTACCGGCATACAAAGAAGCTAGCCTATCCCATGCCTATTTTGCTCTTTGTGTTGAACGAATGTGTTGAGTAATGGAACACTAAACAAAAAGTACAATCAATGCATGAGCATGCACATCTCTAACATTCAAATGTGCATCCTCAACAATAGGTAAAACAACACAAAACTTTACAGTTTACACCATCATCCATAGAACTTGTATCCTCAAAAACCCAGTCTTACATCATAACCGTGCACAATGTTCCAAATGTCCTTTGCAAAAGGGACATGCTGCATCATATATGCCAAAAGTTGGTATTTTTTCCTATTTAGTTTGTTCTCAACAACAAACAACATGGAAAAAACATTAGCCATGGGTTGATGGTTGCCCGTGATGCAAGAACTACATGTATCAAAGTAAAATTGCACAAAAGCAAGCTATGTTATATAGCAAAATCCATAGTAGACTACAAGGTACCTATTTTGTAAAAAAATTACAATGCTGGAAAACCTACACAAAATGACGAGATTTTTTGTGCAATATTAACAGTAGTGAAAATTGAGGTCCAAACGAGCCCGAATCAAAATTATAATAGCCCCAAGATCAAAGATCTCACCTAAAGTTATGTCGCCCTATAAACGCTCACTATAAATCACCTCAATTGGAGAAGGTGAGCCGAAAGGTTGCTAATGACATTGCCTTGGATGTTGAAGCCCACTCTGATATCAATCATTGGAAATACACCTACATGACAGTGAAGATGGACAAGATTAAGGAGAAGACCAAGAGCACACAACATAGGAAGTAGTAATACTGAGTATGCCCATACAAAGATAAGGCTTGCCTTAGATTGATGGGTGTATACAGGGTAAGGGAAAAATCTCCTAAAGACCTAAAAAAGTACCCCAACAGTCCTAAGTGTATCCACACGCTAACATAATATGAAAACAAGGGGATGCATAGAAATCAAACCATTTGTACTTATATTTTGTAGATTTTTGAGTAACTTTGAATGTCAATTCCATAGCTCAAAGTCCTTGAGCAATATATCTTGTTTGATTCTAATTGATATGTGACAGAGTCCAACTCTTATCTGTCATTATCCAAGAAAAAAACAACTTGACATTCTTTTTGTGGGATGATAGGTGTCAACGTCAAACTTCAACTAACACTATCCCACTATCCTAGAATCTAGTAGAACATAGTGTCAGAGTGTCAAGAGATGCTTGTTAATTTTTAGCTGAGAATAGAAAATTGGAGAGCACATGTTGCATCATTGACAATGCTCCATGGAATTCCATTATCATAGGGACCTTTCCAAACAACTCAAGAAATGAGACTTTTTTTATTAAAAAAAAGCTATTTTAAAGATGGCAGAATGTCTAGTAACCAAAAGGGACTATACTTGATAGTTCACCAATACCAAGTAATATATAAAACTTTATTGAAGCATGCCAATATGCTTCAGCTAAACAATAACTGTCATGTTTTTCAAACTTGAACATTACTAGAACAATTGAGTAGTGTTCACCACTAGTGTGGGGTAAAAATAATTTTGCAATAAAAATATCCATAACTTAAAGATCTAAAGTTGAACATAGGTGGTGTGTTGATATAGGTAGATGATTAATATCCTTTAATTCATATACTAGATGATTAATACCTTTATTTCATATATAATGGTAACTTCCTTATTATGTTAGGACGAATCTCCGGGGATTCCTTCCCAAGGTTAAGCTTCTCAATTTTAGTTTCGTACCCAAAATTGGGGCCATGGGTTTTGAACTCACTCCAAATCCACGAACGACCACTCAGGTTTTCTTAAACCAACCGAACATGGGCCTCTGTTGCTCAGAAAGTCACCCAACATGGGCCTCTGTTTCCAACTACTCGGCTCCTCTAGGATGTATTAAGGGAGATTCAAGAAGGTGAGAGAGGACAATCTAGTTGAAAACAAGATCAAGATGCAAGGAGATAGTAATCTCAACAATAAAAACTCCTTTCAAAGCATCTAAATTGCAAAAGTGAATGGTAAGAATGAGGAAATGAAAAGCCTCTTGAAAGGCATCTTCATACGTGTCACATATCCTATGAATGTAGCCAATCATCCCCCATTAATTTTGCATATATCCATCCCCCTAAAGGGGTGCGCACTGGACCTCTTCATGTAGGAATGGAAAGGTCCAATTAGTGAAGCGATTAGATGTGCACTGCAAGTCAACAAGGACTACATCATGCAAGCCAGCCACCACTTTGGCTCTTTGTGGAGGGATTCAAATGGTGAAAAGTCTAGAATATGCTCCTAGCCATGGCCACACTTGAGAATCCCACTTTAAAATGTGTAAATGTAGCACGCGAGTTTAGTAGGGAGGGGTCCTTTTAAAGTCAAAGAATTATAGAATTATATTTATAGGACGGGCTTGTTTTTGGGTGCAGGCTTGTATTTTTTAACCTTCATTGATGACGATACAAGGAAGCTATGGGTGTACTTTATAAAGGATAAATATGAAGTGTTTACTCACTTTCAAAATTTCAAGGTTATGGTTGAAAACAAACAAGAAAGTATGTACAATGCTTGAGTTTAGAGGGAGGGGGAGAGTACTTCTCTAATGAATTGAGTTTTTTTTTGAGAAGACATGGAATTTAGAGGAAATTTTCTTGCAGTATACTCCATAGAAAAATGGTGTTGCTAAGCAAAAGGATAGGCACATCATAGAGGTTTCAAGGGTAACGATGAATATGCCTCATTGTTATTGGCATGCAATAGTGTCTACTGTTGTATACATGATAAACAAGACACCCACTGCTATTATACATGACACCTAAGGAGAAGTTTCCTAGCAAAAAACTTGACTTGGTACACCTTAATGTGGTTGGATACATTACTTATGTGCATGTGCTAGATGAGTTGCATACAAAGTTCGATGCAAAAGTTGAAAAATGTCTTTCATTGGTCATTTCCTCAAGAAAAACGATTCATATGTTACAACCCTCTCATGCGGCAAGCGAGAATGAGCAAGGATGTTGGCTTCTATGAGTTAAAGGACTGGTATGATGATGTAAAAGATGATTTTGGGATGAACAAGGAGGCTATGTCCATCTATTATACAAAGCTCTCTTTATCACCTAATCTCCCCGTGCTTAAAACTGAGTTGAAAAAATAAGACTTGTTGAAAATTAGGAGGCTATTAGTATATTTGGACTTGTCCAATATTTTTGGGATTTGGAAGTGCATACTATGTATGGAACTATGGTAGGCAATATGCTTGCCTCTACTAGTGATATAGTAAGAATGTCAAAAATGGAGGGGAAGGATTGAAAAGTAGGATGTTGGCTCAAGCAGCCACAGTCAATCCTTGTAATATTCACCACTTGCTTCCTTGTCTCTCCCTGGTGGCAAGCCATTGTAAAAACTTTTCACTTGCAAATGATCTATCATGTTTTTTTTTTTTTTTTGGCTTACCCCTTTTTATAGTTATGGCAATATCTAAATTCTGTAATAATTTCTTGGCTTCTTTGTTGGAAATAGGGTTGCAGGGAAACGCACACAGCTTGGAGAAGATGAAGAAGCACAAGGCATACAACAAAGAGTATAATTCTTAGTGCACAAATGAAAGTTAAGTTAGCCCTATAATGATGGGCATATATACAATGCACGGGGGAAAAAACTTCCTAGTGAGGGAAAAAACGCCTTGGTGGTCCTAAGTGTGTTCACACACATCACTACCACATATTAACAAATCCCCCCTAGGAGTGATGACAGGTGAACAGGAGCTGGCACCTAGTGTAAAGGGAAGTGACATGCACTAAAGCATGATCAATCCAAAAAGGAGAGTAAGCCCAAAGCTTTGCAGAAAGCTTTGAACTACTCATCACAAGGTAGTGCATTTGTGAATGGATCTACAAGATTGTCTTGTGTCGGCACATAAGCCAAGCTGATCTCTCTTATTGAGAGTCTCTCTCTGACATAGTGGTAATGCACCTCAATGTGCTTTGTGAAAGCATGAAAAATTGGGTTCCTCACAATTGCCAATGCACTCTGAAAGTCAGTGTAGATGCTCTGTAGATGATGTTGGCCGTATCCTATCCAACACCCAAATCATTCATAAGGCGTCTGAGCCATACACACTCAATCATAGATGTGAAGACTGTCATGTACTCATCCTCACAACGGAAAGTGGCCACATTAGGTTGCTTCTTGCTCAACCATGGTATGTATAAACTGTCGAGTATGAAACAAAAACTACTTGTGGACACTTGTGCATCATAACAAGCAGCCTAATTTGAGTTCAAAAAAGTATGTAAATCTGGCAGTAGTGATCCTTCCTTGGGATAAAACAAGCCAAGATGTAAAGTGCCACTCAAGTAGCAAAAAATCCTCTTGATAGCCTACCAATGCTTAGACCCTAGGGCTATGTATAAATCTGCTAACTTGTGAGACTGCAAACTGAATATCTGGCCTCATATTGCATACATAAATAAGGCATCCAACAACAATTTGATATCTGGCCTCATACATAAATAAGGCATCCAACAACAATTTGATAAAGAGTGACATCTACAGGATCACCAACATCATGAAAACTCAATTTCAAACCTGTTCCATAGGGATAACAATACGTTTGCAGTCCTCAAGTCCAAACTTACATAGTAATGTTTCTATGTAGCTTGTTTGACACAAGGCAATACCACCATCACACTTCTTAAACTCTATGCACAAGTAATGATGCAAAAGCGCCAAGTATTTCATCTTGAAAGTAGCATTCAAACCAATCTTAAATACAATATGTGTCTCATTTGGTCCTATGATCATCAACATAAAGAGTGATGATGAGAAATATATCACCCTCATGTTTTCCATACAAAGTGCTTTCTATTGGATTGTTATGAAAGCCTCATTTAACCAAATGAGTGTCAACTTTCTAATACTAGGCACGAGGAGACTGCTTTGACCCATATAAACCTTTCTTCCATTTGCACACTTTATCTTCATGTCCTTTCATGAGAAAACCACGAGGCTATGTTACATAAATTTCCTCAAATATATTACCATTCACGAAAACAGTAACAATGTTTGATTGATATACATCCAATCCAAAATGAGCTGCCAATGCACATAGAAAATGAACAGTATACGACAAGTGGGAGAAAAATTTTCTTCATAATCTATGCCTTTTTGCTGTGCATAACCTTTTGCAACAAGTTGAACCTTATAGCGATCAATCTCATCATCCAGCTTATGTTTCAACTTGTAAGCCCACTTTGTACCAATGGCCTTTTTGCCAGGAGGCAAATCAGATAAACTCTTCTATAAGTCCATCATATTTTGATTGCATGGCATCCATCCAATCTTCAGAAATCTGTGCTTCATCAAAAGACACAAGTTCCTCCACATCACATAAACTAGAAATAGTCAAAGCATAAAAATCTGACGCATAAGATGCATGGAGAGAACCTGAACGAGTACGACTAGAAATAGGTGCATCCAATTTATTGTTGCCCAAAGTATGCACCAACCATTTTGGCATACCTCTAGCCTATCCATTCTCAACCCTTTCCACATCAAGTACATCTGCATCAAAAATAGGCTGATCAGCAGCATTTTCAGAAATGCCCATATGATGTATATTTGCGTCATTGAGTGTTACATTCAAGTTTCCACCATTAAAAAGAGGCAAAAAACTATCATAAATGTCCTATGAGCTTACATTATTGACTCTAGTACATGAGAAAAAAGGCTAAACAGAGTCTTCTATCTTGTGATACCTAGATATGTTTCATTTGTGGATGGTATAATTTGTAACCTTTGCTTTCATTATTGTAACAAAAAAGAAGCACTAAACAACCTTATCATCCAATTTTTTGCATTGCGTTTGTGGCACTAAAGCATAAGCTAAACAACCAAAGACACGCATGTGACCAATAGATGGCTTCTTATCATGCCATGCTTCATAAAGAGTCATAGACTGCAAAGCTTTCGTAGGACACCTGCTAAGTACAAAAGTAGCACACATGATCGCCCCAAGCCAAAACAAAGGTGGCAAAGCTTGACTCTTGACCTTACATCGTGCCATCTCCATAAGCGACTTGTTTTACCTTTCAGAAATACCATTTTGCTGAGGTGTATACGGCATTGTACATTGGAGTTTTATTCCACGACTAGCCAGACATGCATTTAACTCATGAGACATATACTCCCCCCCTCGCGCAGAGGGTGCCCATAGTACATTTAGAGACATTTTCAGCCATAGCCAAAAATTTCTTGAAGCTTATAAACACTTTGAACTTAGATTGAAGCGAATACACCCATGGATGCTTGGAGTAATCATCAATGAAAGTGAAAAAGTATAGGTAATTGCCTAAGGACGAAGTTTGCATAGGCCCACAAACATCACGATGCACAAGTTGCAATTTGCATGTAGCTTTAACTGAACCATCCTATGGAAACTTAAAATGATGTATCTTACCCAAAATATAGCCTTCACAAACATGCTTCATAGGTGCTTCAAGAGGCGACAAAGAAGCAACCATATCAGATTTTTTTCAAACGCACGCAATTGAAAAAATAGATGCCCAAAATGTGCATGCCAAAGTTTTTCATCTGAAACAGTCTTTGAATCCACAACTGCATTTGCAAAATTTTTCCCACACTTGTCATAGAAAGTGAACTTATACAACCCACAACAGAAAATGCCAAATGCAACAATTTCATCACCAAAACTGAGATCATGAATTGTACATCTGTCATCCACAAATTTCACAGCAAGACCAAGTCTAGAAAGTGCAGATATAGACAAAGGGTTCTTTTTGATCCCATGTACATAAAGTGTGTCAACAAGTGTGAAAGAACTGCCATTCGTAGTAGTCAGCACAATCTTTCCAACTCCCTTAATCACATTGTTGGCACAAGTGACTGTATTCCCATGAGAGACATCCTTGAGAGAGGTAAACAAGTCACGATGAGAGGTAATGTTTTCTAGTACCACTATCAAAGTACCACACATGAGAATCTGCAACAATTGACTTACATGCATCATGGACAAAAGGATTATAAGTGCACTCTACACTAAAGCCCATTTTGCATCTACATCAACATCACAATCTCCTTTCACAGAAGATTCTACAATTGTTGCACTTGTAGTGGAACTAGCCTCTTTCTTCTTAGCCTCTTTTGCCTTCAATTTTGGATACTGCTTGATCAAGTGATTATTAGCTTTACAATAATGGCAACACATCTTCTTTTTGCCCTTTTCACCAAAATTTGCAAACGAAGTGCTACCAGCAGAAACATTGGGAACACGTGATTTACCACTCGCAGAGAAGAACCATGAGAAGTGGCTACATTGCTATTATCACTTTTTCTTTAAGCAGACATTAGGAAGAGGATGTGGTCTAGGAGGGCCTCTTTATTTTCCATGAGATTATGGAGGTGATTAACATTCTGACGAATAGGGGCATGCCATGTGTGCAAGAATGGTGGTAAGAGTGTTCAAAGCATGCATTTTTCCCCCCAAAAAGGGAGTGGACAACTTTATGTTTTCAGCCCTCTATAACTCCTACATACAATCTTTGATTTGAGTAGAGATTATAGATTTGTTATCTACACGCCGAGCTCTTTCCCGAGATATGCTACATGATATGAGTTTTCCCGCTAGATTTTAAATTTCATTTTTGGGGGAAAATTTGAATTCAAATAAACTAGCCGTTTTGCCTGTTTGAATTCAAAAGCTGTCCTTTGATTGCTTTCTTAATACTAGAGCTTTGACTCCCTTAAACTGCCAAATAAAGAGGCCCACCTAGATCGCATTCTCTTCCTAATGAAGGCATGTTCAATTGCACGCTGTTTAGCCCTGTTTTTTCTAGACAATGACTCTTGCAGCATTTATGTGCATAATGAATCAAACTTGACAACTTCATGATTTCCTTGGGTCATAACTCTCCAAGTACTACCAAAAGTCTAGTAAGAATCTGGCAAAGCATCACGAACAATCTGCACAAAGGAACTGTCAGAAATGACTTCGATTGTAGAAATGAGTTGCTCATTAATATCCTTGATACCAGCAAGGAAAGTTTCCATGTCATCTTCCTCATGCATAATATTTGACTTCAGCTCTTTATGCAGTAATGCAAATTTAGCCTCATTGTTGGGACTTGCATAAAGACCAACCAGAATATCCCAAGCCTGTTTTGCCAATTTAGCCAAGTGAATGTGAGGAGTAGTAGTGTGCTTCATAAATAATGCAATTAATGCATGACCCTACACATCTCTAACGTCCCAACAAGAGTGCTCAGCCATAGGCAAAACAACTCTAGCAGCAACAATCGTGCCACCAAAACCTGCAACATCCTCAATAGCACATGTATCCAAAGAATACAGACGTAGATCAATGCCTTGCACAACATTCTAGACACCCTTTGACACAAGAACATGTTGCATCATGTAAGCCCACATTGGGTAATTGTCCCCATGCAATTTATCCTTAGCAACAAACATCTTGAATATATTTGTGTTGTTGTCATGGCAGGTGCCTACTCCTGATGTGAAAACTACCAGAAAAGAGGAGAAATGAAGCGAGACTACCACATGCTATATAGCACAACCTAGAGAAGAATGTAAGGGACCTATTTTGCAAGAAATTTCACTGACAAATTTTTTCACAAAAGGACAAAATTGCCTGCACAGTACTGCCTATAGTGGAAATGGAGGCTGAAATGAGCCCGAATGGAAATTCTGAGCAGACCAAGATTTACGAGTTTTCCCAAAGTATTTGTCGACCTATTGCTGCTCACCAAAGCTCACCCAAATCTAAGAAAGTGAGTAGGTGGGTGCTTGCGACGCTGATGACTATGCTTGGGAGGATGCAACCTGCTATGATACCAATTGTTGGACATAGGGTTGTAGGGAAACACACACAGCTTGGAGAAGATGAAGAATCTAGTGCACAAATGAAAGATAAGTTATCTTGAGAATGATGGGCGTATATGCCATGCACGGGGGGGAAAACCTCCTAGTGAGGGAAAAAATGCCCCAACGGTCCTAAGTGTGTTCACACACATCACTACTACATATGTATGGTAAAATTCTCGGGATCTTGTCATATGCCACACTTGTCTATAGAACCACTCAAATAATTCAAGAAAGCTATTAGATTTTTGTGCTCCTCCCCCTCCTGGTTTTGCTTGGTAGTAGGTTTTCTCCATACCTTGGATTGACCACATTGACAAGGTCCATATTTCTTTACAAAGTAAGGAGTGTCATTGTATAGAGTATGATACACAAATTTTTGAATTCATTTAGCATTTTATCTAGAAGTGCTGAAGCGGCCCCATTTGTAGATAATTTAAATGAGCACTATTATATTTAATAACTCTTACCATATAGCTCAATATTTTTCTTAGATTTTTTAAATCTATTGAGATCATTCATTTCCCAATGAGTTTTATCACAGTTAGAGAAGAGTACATCCAAAGCGTCCATGGTCCTTCACGACATTGTGCAAAGCCTTCTATTGGTTGTACTAAACATTGAATGCACTCTACCCAATTTCCCATGGAATCCTAAGAAGGGCTTTCACCCCACCAATAGAAGCCTTTCTGGAAACACTGTTTCGACAGGATGACCTCTTGGGGTTGTCTCAATCACCACATTGCCACTGAACTTTTGTATCTAACAAGACCCCTTTGATATTGTTTATGGTAGTTTCTTTTGCTAATAAATGTTGTAGTTTACATGAAAATCCTACGTAAAGATACACAATCTTCTCAACAAAGTAGGATTACACTCCTTTGTTGCACCCATGCAATATATACAAGGGATTTGGCATTGGCTCCCTTTGATACATTGTACATACACTTTAGTGTTTTTAGATCTCCCTGTATGTGTCATTCCACCATGTACCTATCAAAACCCTAAAAAGGTAGCTTTTGCCTTTCCAATTGTGGCGACCAAATGTGGTAAAATATCCAATTTAAAACATTAGAATCCTCATAATCAATCTAAAAAGCACCTAGCCACAAAATGTTCATCTCTAGCTAGACACTAGAATTTTTAGTGTTTTTCCTGCATTGGTGTCCCTATATAGTATCAAGAGCTCTATTCATAAAGGGTTATTCACACTCTCTCAAATTGTCTATTCTTCACCCATTCTTCACAGTTTCACTTTCATCTAACTTAATCACATGATATATATCATGTAATGAAAATGGCTTATGAACTTTGAGAGTAGTGGAATTCAGAAATAAGATAAAGCACTTTTGTCAAATTACTTTGTGAGCATGGCGGGTGAACTTAATTGATGGTAGCAACATAAACATGGTACTTAGTTAACTTGGCATGAACAATGCTTTTGCAAGAGAAAGAGTTTAGAGAACATGACAACAGTTGAGGGCCGGATTTGTATATAGTTTCTCCCATCAAGAGAGACTTGGTACAATACAATCTTTGTGTTCCTTGTGACCTAGGTGATGCAATGAATATGGAAAGCTTCATGCATCACGAGCTTAGCATAAAATTTGTAGAAAGCATTAACTATCCCAAGCCTCAGTCCCAAGGCCTCAAACACCTTCGAAGGTGGAGAGAGCTAGCGGGGAATGAGGGTAGGGAAGAGGAAGAAGAAATGTTCCATAGGAGAAAGAAATAGTTCCTCACTTATCATCACTCTTCTTGCTAGCATACATAATAGCATAGTAATGAAGATGGAGAAGATGGCAAGATTAAGCATTGAAGCATGGCTCTTGGTTGGATTTGCATTCTATAGCCAAGAGTGTTGGTGTAGGCTCTCACTTCTCACAAGCTTGGAGAAGGAGGTGTTCCTCTACTTTCATCAAGTGAGAATGAATCCACAATATGAGTGTGTGTGTGTGTGTGTGTGTGTGTGGTGTATTACCCCCCCCCATCACACCCCTTGCTTGCTTGGGGCGAGTTCTACTTTTTGCTCATGCCTCAAGATCATTGGACCCCTCTCCCCCTAGCCAATCATATGCACCATACATTCAAGTACATGGGTAGTCTTTGCACAAGTGTCCTCCTTACCCCTTAGAGAGATAGAGAGAGCTTGAAAATATCTAGATATTTGTTGAATGGAACTAGAAGCTCATTGGACCCCTCTTTAGCCCAACCAATAGCATTCAAGCACACGATGTGGCTAAGCATAGGGAGCGTCTGACATGTGCCATGTGCCGCTTGAGAAAAGGGTGCCCTTTGGGTGAGTGGAAAGTCAAGTCAAAGATTCCCCCAACTTTGGGGCTTTCCCCCTCCTTTGTAGGGTCTCTTTTTGACTCAAGCACCTTACTCCCCATGCATAGGTAGCTTCTCAAGCACCTTCCTCATCAAGCATGACAAGCACTTTAAGCACCTTAGTCATCAAGCATGACAAGGACCTCAAGCACCATAGTCATCAAGCACAACAAGCACCTCAAGCACCTTAGTCATCAAGCACGAAAAGCACCTCAAGCACCTTAGTCGGCAAGCACGACAATCACCTCAAGCACCTTAGTCAGCAAGCACGACAAGCACCTCAAGCTTAGGCCGGGTTCCCACCTCAAGCGCAGCCCTAGCTTGCCTAAGTTCAAAGGATTTTTAACACTAACTATTGAGGTATTCAATGAAGCTAACCTTAAGGTCTTTTAAGCTCCATTAGATGCACGTTGCTCTTTGATAGACTACCTCCTTTTGGACCCGTATTGAGATGTAACCATCTCTCCTCTCGGTCTCCTGTTGAGATAATTTGAGAAGCACTTATTGCACATTGCTCTTTGGTAGACTGTCTCCTTTTGGACCCCTATTGAGATGCAACCATCTCTCCTTTTGGTCCCCTATTGAGATAGGTCTAGAAACACATGTCTCTAGTCTAAGTCTTGTTCTCGTTTATTCTCCCACATTAAATGATCAGTTTAATATGAGAAAATCATTTGGGTTAGCTAGATATTAGATTTTATGTCATTACCTCTCTCTTGAAATCATAGTCATCCTCGACTATGAGGTAGAGAAGATAAATCCTTGTCATTAGTCCATGTTTCTTAGCGGGTAGAGGATCCCTTTTTACCCTACGACATCATTCCAAGATGGATGATTAAGCCATTTGGTGCTTGGGAGACGTAGCTGCCGCAAGCATGTCTGCTCTTTAGTCCATATCAAACTTCTAAAGTAGAGTGACAAGTTCTACTTGGGGTTTGGGAGACGTCGTCACCACAAACATGATTCTAAGCATGCATACTATTTAAATTTGTGCACAAAGAGAACTAGTCTTATAAGACAAAAATATTTTTCATTTAAAATGCATTTTCATATGCTTACTCTGTGTAGCATTGACAAGGTTCATATTATCCCTAAGCTAGGTTCCTTGAATCCATTTAGCATGTTTAAAAGGATAATTCTTTAACTTAATAAGATACGTCAGATAATCTTACCGTTTCTTAATACCTTGTCTTCATGTCATAGGATGGACTCAGATTGAAGTACTTCTTCTTGATCTTTGATTTTTGGAGGGTCTACAACTATTGCTTCTTTTGATGGCACTCCTTTGTAAGGCTTATGTAGGCTCCCATGGAAAACATGGTGCATGAGCCAATGGTTGGGCATCTCATTGATTGGCTTAAGAATTTAAAAAGGACCATAGTATCTTTTTGCTAGTTTAGCATAGTACTCTTGGTGGCCCGAAGGATTCTTGCCCATAGTATGCCTTAGATGAGCCTTGAGAAACTTTAGCAAGACCCATCATTTTTCTTAAAGGTTAAGTCTCTTCTATGCTTATTAGCAGTAGCCCTTTTTGCCTTTGCTTTGAGATGGATATAACCTCTTTAATATTTGAAAAAGATTCTTGTGAGTCTCGGCTATGTTCATCAGTAGGCGAAGATCTTCCCATGTACTTTAAGTAGTAAGGGACTTTTGGATCTTCCCTCTTTAACCTCGAAAGGTGCTTTCCCCATAGAAGTATGTACAACATCATTGTACGCATACTCTATAAGAGGTAGGTACTTCTATCATTGAGAACATTGATCTACTTCCATGACATAGGCTTTTAGTAGATTCAAGAATCATTAGATTAGTTATTTCACTTTGGTCATCCATTTGTGGATGATAGGCCGAAAGAGAAATTTAATCTACTTCAGATTCCAAAAGAGACCCTTCTAGAAATTACTGGTCATTCTAGGATCTTTGTATGACACTATGGATGTTGGAAAGCCATGATTCTTGAAAATTTGAGATCTGAAGAGGGTTTCCATTTGATGTGCCTTAATAGTCTTTTTGACAGGCATAGAGCGTGTTTTCTTGTTAAGCCTATCGAGGACTAAAACAATTCAAGTTGCTTCCCTTGATCAAATTTCAACTTTTGGTATGCCATGCATTTTGAAACATACTCTTGTATGTTATTTTTTCATGGTAGACCAACATAAATACATTTCTATTCCTCGAAGGGTAGACTATGGAATCCCCCTTTTCCCCACATAAGGAGAAGTATGGGATTCATACATGAATTTCCTATTGTATGGGTGAGTAACACATAGCCTATTGTCATTTGGAAGATAATCATCCTTTAAGGTGAATGGTTCTTTTTCTTCCCTGTTGTAAAGACTGTAATTACGTACTTAAAGTCTTGGTCGGTAGCATACTCATCTATCATAAAAGATAGATCATTGTGAGTTGCTATAGACACCACATTTACCCTTGGTCGTTGTGAAAGTGCATCGACCACTTGATTGTGCTTGTTAGCAATGTGAGCAATATGAAATTTAAATTACAAAAGAAAATTTTCCCACCTCATTTGTTTGTCGGAGAGCTTGGTTTGCATCATGAAGTTCTCGAGGCTTTGTGATCCGCTCGTAGGATGAATGAAGTCCCCAAGGGATAGTGTTTCCACGTATTTGGGGCATATAGAATAGCTAGTAGCTCTTTTTTGTATTTGCCCAATACTCACTTTATTGGACTTGAGTCTTTGACTCTCATATGCTATGGCATGCCCTTCTTGAAACTAAATAGCTCCAAGGCAATCACCACAAGCATCATCTTGGACCTCAAATGCCTTTGAGAGATCTAATAGTGTGAGCACACGTTGAGAGATAAGATTCTCCTTAAGCTTCTCAAAATCTTTTTGCACTTTTGCAGTCCATGATACTTAGCGTTCTTTTTTATTAAGTCATGTAATGGTCACACATACCTACAAAGCTTCATATCTCATGTAGATTCCTTGGATTAGGCCATCTTTTTATTACCTCTAACTTTGTTGCATCCATACGGGTGCCATCTTTAGAGATAATGTGACCTAAGTATTGAATCTCTTGTAGCAAAAATTCACTTATCTTTTGAGTAATGAAAAGCTTATTCTTGCTCACAACGTGAAAGATTACCTGGAGGCGTCGCTTGTACTCCTGAATGGCCTAAAGAATTTTGTCAATCATGAGTTTAAATGCGTTTGTAGCATTTGTCACGCCAAAACTTGTAACTTATCAATTAGATCTTCTACCCACGGCACGGGAAATCTATTCGAGAGTGATCTTATTTAGTGATCTATAGTCAACACACAGGTGAGATGTGTCGCCTTTCTTTTGCACTAAAAGTAATGGTGAACAAAATGGAGAGGAGACAGACCTCACCATCCTTTTTCCACCAATTCATGCACTTGCCTCATGATCTCCTCTTGTGTGCTTGTGAAACTCGATAAGGAGGCTTGTTAGGCGGTGAGCTTCTTGGTGGGAGATCAATTGCATGGTCATCATCCCTCATTTTAGAGGTAGCTCACTAGGAATGTCATCAATGAAAACATCTTGGAATGTATTTAGGAAATTAGACAACTCTAATTCTTCTTGATTCCCTTTATTGCAGGGATATGGCGTTCCTCGACTCATGAGCACCTATGTACATGCTCTTTTTCCTGAAGGTGAAGTGGATTCTCCTTTTAGGGAACTTCATGTTGGGAGCCATGCGGTTAAACCATGGTGCCCCAATGATAACATTCTCATGTTTGAGAGGGGAGATGAAGAAATCCTTTTTTCCACATAGATTTGGACATGAAGCCTTAATTTTCCAATTAAGGAAGTAACTGAGACGTCTTGTCCCTTGATAGCCATTGTCTTTCAATGCATCTCCCATCTCGTGGGCTTGTATGCCTAGCTTAGTGGTCAACTCCGTGGATATGAAGTTGTGAGTTGAACCAGGGAAAATAAAATAAAGGCATCATGCTCATTCATCTTCCCCAAGCATAGGAAAGGAGAAATCCTTGGCAATGAGCATCCTCTTTTGGAGCTTCAAACATAAAGGCTCTAGGAGTCTCATTGAGAGCAATTCTTTTGGGGCAAGGACGATAACCATGGCCTTGCTCCTCACACTTAAAACATTTGTGGTCCTTAAGAAAAGCTTCAAGCTCTTCAGGAGAGAGTTTATTTTTACCTTTGTAAAATCCTTTCTCCTTGGACCTATTGTTGTTGTTATTGTTGTTGGAATGGCCTTGGGACGATGGGCATTGGTTTTTCCCTTTGCATCACTTTTGTGTTTATTTCCACGGGCTTGACATTTCGTCTAGCCCCTTGTTGGAAATTGATGCGTGAAGCAACCATAGTGTGGTAGATTACTTCGATGATAGAACTAGGCCGTTGGAGTTTGACATACTCAGCCATTTCTTTCAGGTAATCGTGCACATAATTATTGCTTTTTCTCGATGAAATTTATTATTTGAAAGGCAGTAGCCTTGAGATGTAAATCCCAAAACTTGTCCTTTTATTTATAGATAGACTCATGAGAGAGAAACCTCAAACTCCGCCATTCAGTGAGCACTTTGTCCTTTGCATCGCTTGCAAGGAATTGCTTCATGATTGCCACGAAGGCTGGCCCACCATTGACGAGCCCATTTTTGGAAGTGCATAGCTACATGGCGTAGCTTGGAGGACTCCGTGAAGCCCTCGTCTCCAAAGACTGCATCAAATTGTTGGATGAAGGCCAATACTTTGTCGGTAGCACCAAAGGTGCCATCATAGGTAAGGAAAGAGATACTCTTTCCTTCCTCTTTGACCTTCTTGAGCTTTTGGGACCTTCGCCATGTAGGGTAAGATTTGTGATGTCCTCCCCTCTTGTATTCTCTAGGAGAATAGCCATATCTTTCATCGGTAGAGGAGGAAGGTGAAGAAGAAGGAGAAGAGGGTGACCTCTTTCTTGCCCTTTTCTTCCTTTGTTTTCTCTCTTCCCTTTTGGAGTGATGAGAAGAAGGACTATGGGTTAACCGTTTCCTCTTGGGAGGAGTTGGCGATCGTTTAGTCCACCTTCTTCGTGGAGCCACATCTTCGGAGGAATTTAGGAATTCATTAATTTCTTGATCTTTGGATTCCTCCTCTCGTATGGGAGAGAGTCTTCTTTTTGGGGTCTCATCAAGAGGCCTCCTAAGCTCTCTCTCCTCTTGGAGAGGAAAGGAAATCCCGTAAGCACGAAGTTGTTGAGTAACTTCGGCTTGAAAAGCGGGATTGCCCATAGCTTGTTGCAACCTAGTGACAAGATAATTAACAAACATGGGGGCATCATCATTAGCACCTTCATTTGCAAAATCAAAGTTATCAATGTTCATTCTACTCTCTTGGTTGTTGTCAGCCATGTTAATTAAACTTATGTGTTTACTTAGTGTATGCTTTGGAAATTCAAAACCTTAGTTGCTACTCCTCTTAGCCTTTGAAAATAGGCACTTAAGTGTCTACACCCATGGATCAAATTGGTATCTTATAAAGAGTAGTAGAGTGAGTCTAACATAGCGAAGTTGCCAAGGGATAGCTCCTTTTGGACTTCTTATGGCTCAATAATGGTAAAGCCGTAGGTAAGTCTAAAAAGACTCCATTATTAAGACCAAAGCTCCCAAGGTGTGCACCATATCCCACATAGTGGGCTCAACAAAACCGATAATAGATCCCAGTCTGACACTCACCCTAATATAATTAACAAAATCAACCATTAATAGGCTACTTAAGGACCTCTCTTCTTAAGCAAGAAAAGAGAAACCAAATGCTCTGATACTAATGTAATGGAAATGGCTTGTGAACTTTGAGAGTAACAGAATTAAGAAATAAGATAAAACACTTTTGTGAGATTACTTTGTGAGCATAGCGGGTGAACTTAATTGATGGTAGCAACATAAACATGGTACTTAGTTAACTTGGCATGAACAATACTTTTGCAAGAGAGAGAGTTTAGAGAACATGACAACAGTTGAGGACCGGATTCATACGGAGCCGGTCCCCCCTCCAATAGGCATTTATATTACAGTTTCTCCCATCAAGAGAGACTTGGTACAATACAATCTTTGTGTTCCTTGTGACCTAGGTGATGCAATGAAGATGGAAAGCTTCATTGCATCACAAGCATAGAATAAAATTTGCAGAAAGCATTAACTATCCCAAGCCTCAAACACCTTTGAAGGTGGAGAGAGCTAGTGGGGAATGAGGGTAGGGAAGTGGAAGAAGAAACGCCATAGGAGAAAGAAATAGTTCCTCACTTATCATCATCTTCTTGCTAGCATACGTAATAGCATAGCAATGAAGATGGAGAAGATGGCAAGATTAAGCATTGAAGCATGGCTCTTGGTTGGATTTGTATTCTATAGCCAAGAGTGTTGGTGTTGGCTCTCACTTGTCACAAGCTTGGAGAAGGAGGTGGAGTTCCTCTACTTTCACCAAGTGAGAATGAATCCACAAAATGAGTGTGTGTGTGTGTGTGTGTGTGTGTGTGTGTTGTGTATACCCCCCATCACACCCCTTGTTTGCTTGGGGCGAGTTCTACTTTTTGCTCATGCCTCAAGATCATTGGACCCCTCTCCCCCTAGCCAATCATATGCACCATGCATTCAAGTACATGGGTAGTCTTTGGACAAGTGCCCTCCTTACCCCTTAGAGAGAGAGAGAGCTTGAAATTATCTAGATATTTGTTGAATGAAACTAGAAGCTCATTGGACCCCTCTTTAGCCCAACCAATAGCATTCAAGCACACCATGTGGCTAAGCATAGGGAGAGTCTGACATGTGTCCCATGTGCCCCTTGAGAAAAGGGTGCCCTTTGGGTGAGTGCGAGGTTAAGTCAAAGGTTACCCTAACTTTGGGGCTTTCCCCCTCCTTTGTAGGGTCTCTTTTGACTCAAGCACCTTACTCCCCATGCATAGGAAGCTTCTCAAGCACCTTCCTCATCAAGCATGACAAGCACTTCAAGCACCTTAGTCATCAAGCATGATAAGCACCTCAAGCACCGTAGTCATCAAGCATGACAAGCACCTTAGTCAGCAAGCAGACAAGCACCTCAAGCTTAGGTTGGGTTCCCACCTCAAGCTCAGTCCTAGCTTGCCTAAGGTCAAAGGACTTTTAACACTAACTGTTGGAGGTATTCAATGTAGCTAACCTTAAGGTCTTTTAAGCTCCATTAGATGCACGTTGCTCTTTGATAGACTACCTCCTTTGGACCCGTATTGAGATGTAACCATCTCTCATCTTGGTCTCCTGTTGAGATAAGTCGAGAAACACTTATTGCACATTGCTCTTTGGTAGACCATCTCCTTTTGGATCCCTATTGAGATGCAACCATCTCTCCTTTTGGTCCCCTGCTGAGATAGGTCTAGAAGCACATGTCTCTAGTCTAACTCTTGTTTCATTTTGCATGCTTAGATGCTTGAATTGACCTTGTGTGCTTTCAATTTCATACTAATGGACTCACAAATGCTTGTTTCTTATGTTTAATTGTAAACATAAACACCCAATTTGGACACTCTCTTTCTCTCTCTCTCTCTCTCTCTCTCTCTCTCTCTCTCTCATCCATCTAAGTTTACTATTTTGGATAATATTTCATACTATGAAGAGTGTTCTGGATATTCCACCATTTGTGGTTAGCTTCAATTAGGCTAAGCAACTATTGCGGAGCCTAGTGACACATAAGCTAATTTGAAATTGTTTATAGTAGGCTAGGACAGATACGAAAAAAATTACAATTTTTTATTTTGCACCCTTAGGTTGCCGGATTCTTCTCAAACTTCCATGTAATTTGCACATAATTAAGGTGTATTTTTGTGATTTTCTCCAATTTCAATTTGTATACGTGATCAATTTCAAGACATTGTGTTAATTGTGTTAAAAAAGTAATCCAAAAGGTTAGCCAGATCACTTGTTAGATTTTGGTACTTTCTTGTAGCAGTTGGCTAGCTTTTGATCATTTGTTGTGCATAAAGATCATATTTTAACTAAAGTAGAGATTCTATTTAAGAAAAATAAATGTAAAAACATCTGAAAAGAAACAACTATAAATACAGGCAATCTACACTTTGTAACCTAACAATTAAGAACGTGTTAAGTGAACCCTCATTGTCTTTGGCTAGGAAAAACATTTTTGGCAAGCCTTGGGGGTAGGTGCATTTTAGGGGGGAGGGAAGGTTGAAAATTTATTGAATAACCACTAATCAGGGGAGATTATTAGCAACCATTTGAGGGTTGAGGGATGCCCAAAAGTTCTAGCATAGAAGTGCCCTAGGACTAATGGGACACTTGAAAATATTAATAGCTAGTTTGCTCTAATACCAATTGATGAGATTAAAGTGGATAGAAGATTCATGCATGCATGCGCTAGGATTAATGGGACACTAGAAAATATTAATCCCTAGTGGGCTCTAATATCAATTGATGAGATTAAAGTGGATAGAAAACTCATGCATGCATGGTGAATTAACTGCACGATTAAGCTGCTAGATGGGCAAAGCGTTTGTCCAAAACCTTGACTTCTAATGAAATCGAAGAATTTTATATTTTTGTACATGTGTTAACATTTTATTTGCCTATTCTTTAATCAAGTGATTAGCAAACAACCCTTTTTGACCGTTTTTGGTTCAACTGTGATGAATGTTGCTATATGAAAGGATATCTCTCAATCACTAAAAATAAAGGCGACTTCTTGATGAACCCATTCAACATGGAAACCCACACCTTCAACAAGGACAACACAAGCCAGAAAGGAGCAAAGCCAAGAGAGAAGACAGTGAAAAGAAAGCGACAAATCCCCACAATCCGTAGGCATAGATAGAATGCAAGCCTAAGCCGTTGATGACCATGAGCTTCAAAGTAAAGCATTACATAACATCTTTGTAGTAACAATGTCAAGACATCCATGTTGTGTAGGTATCATGGGAGCCATCTAAACCAACCCACACTTTTGTGCCAACCTCGAAAATTGAGATAAAATCTTGAAGTAGCATCCAGAAGCAGTGTCACACCTCCCAACAACACTTGGCTAACATTACTTGCACTCCATGCAAGACATAAGGAGGAGGTGACTAATGCCATGACTGCTACCAAACTTTTGACTTATATGGTCACATTCCCTCATTTATATATCTTCTCTTCTGAGAGAAACTTTGGATTCCAAAAAATGAAAAGCAATTGAAGACCTTTCACAAGGCTGAAGGTTGTAGAGCACAAGGAAGAGCCTATTGTAAGTATTGGGCTCAAGAGTGGAGGGCAAAGTAAGAAATGAGAATAGAGCATGCTAAGAGCATGTTGATGGCGAGATTGATATATGATGATAGAGAGAGCATGAGGTAATGATGTGTGCATGATGCCAATCTACTTTGTTGTAGTAAGATTGCCGACATCTTCAAGCAACATGCATCCAGTTGGAACGAAAGCTAACCAATCATTAGAGGTGGACACCACCATCTTGTAGGTGTAAGTGTGTAATGTTGCAATGTATGTACTAGCATTGTGTGGCCATGAGGTCTCTACTAACAAGAGATTGCCACTGTGATGAACATATAATAAAGCACAACCATTAGATCAAGCTAGTTAGATGCACAATAAAGTATTCTATTACCCCACTATTACTATGCATACAATAATCAAAAGGGAGATACATCATACCACGGTTAAGGATTTGAGAACTTGAAGGTTTGAGGATGCCCAATCACGAGTTGACCACGACTATGGTCAAAACTTTGTTGTATGAAAAATTGGCAATAGTGTATCCATTATCAATCTAAATAGCAAGCCTCCGTGAGTTGTTTCTCCATGTGTTTAAAGTTTAGAGTGACTCGATTGGGGTTTTGGTTTCAAAACCCACACTACTCTCTCTTTCAATCCTACAGGAGTCTGCATAGTCTGAAAACGTAAGGCCCATGATAGAAATCCAACAATCTCTCTCAACTTAGGGGGTAGGGAAAGCCCCGTAAAAATTGCGACCCCATGCCTACATGCGGGGAGCCATGGCAAGAGCAATTTTTACGGAGGGGAAAGGTCAGTAAAAGACCTTTCTCGGCCGTCAATGTCCAGGGGAGGGGGGCCAAGCACTTGTCTCTGACGACAAAGGGGGTATAGTTTTGCAACGCATGCATAGGGCCACAAGCAATTATATTACGCACGTCGAGATGTCCTACAATGATTGACAATAATCATTATTGATGCTCATGTGTCTAACATTTGACAAGTTTGGGCAGAAATTATTGCCCAAAATGGGTAGTAGATGAACGACAGAGATCTCTTGTCCCACGACCTTGCACCTTGCCTGTCTATGTAAAAAAAACAAGGTGAAAGTTCACTATGGCCTACATATTAATGCTATTGAGAGAAATATAGCAATAACATGATTCTTTATGAGAGGAAAAATGAGAAAGTGACACTAGTATTTAAACTTTCTTTCTTGTCACAATAGAGTATTACACTTTTTGAAAACAAGTGTAACAACGATTTATTTAGATTATAATATATTTCAAAAGCATAAAAATTAATTACTAAACCAATATTAAATAGCTTTTTTCAAAAAGAGAGAGGTACACAAATGTCAACACCTCTCATAAAAACCTAAAAAAAATATTAAAAAAAAGTTTTTTGCCATGTGACACTAATCTGCAAGCTTTAGATCCAATGGTCCACAATTGCACCAAAAATCCAATGCTTTACTAAGGACTCCTTATGTAGTGCAAAACTCTGGTTTTGTTTCCACAAGAGAATACAATATCAAAAAATTGGGCAAGTTTACAAACTCACGGTGCACAAGCAAAGGTACTATTACCCTCATCATATAGTAATAGACCAACCAAAGATATCGTGCAATTGTCTCAACCATGGCTCACTTTGCTTTGTACTACCTGACAAGTAGGTCCCCAAATTATGTTGATCAGAATATAAAATCGTTCATTGTTATAATTGTTCACCTTTTCCGTAAACTATCTCATTCACGTCTCTCTTTTCCTTAAACTATCTCATTCACGTCTCTGTATAATATAAGCTCCCACTCTTGCAATGGTATACTTGTCCTCCACTTTGTGCAATTTGCATTCTTTACTTTTTCCATAGATGGATAGAGCAAGGGGATGCCCACACGAGGGGGGTAATTGCTATCAAGTTACCTATCCCGCCCCTAACTATCTCCACCCATTTGAGGTAGCTTGATAACTTGAGATTTTACTCCCCCCAAACCAAAAGAAAAAAACCATGCTTGAGCCTTGTGTGTCTCTGTGTGTGTGTGTGTGTGTGTGTGTGAGAGAGAGAGAGAGAGAGAGAGAGAGAGAGAAGTTTAATCAAATGCCCCATCTTTTTTTTGGGGTTCCTAAGGTGGCCAATAGCCTTAATAGATGCCTATGTTATATACAATCCTAGAAATAGGGCTACAAAGATCAACTATAGTCTTAGCCGTCCATATCTTGTTTCTAGGCTATGGCCATGCGAAGCTTAATTATTACATAGATAACTAAGCCGACTATGCCCATATAGAGCAGTAAATAAATAACTAAGTCTCTTGCATGGTCACGTGAGGCTTAGGTATTCATTCATCCTCCCAACTAAGCCTTGAACCTTACAACTATGCCAAAATCGGCATAGTTACAAAGGGTGGGCATAGTTATTCATTTAATGCTCCATTTTGTGTGTGACCAAGAATGAGGCTTGGTTATGCTCCATTTTGCGTGTGACCAAGAATGAGGCTTGGTTATTTGTTCAAATAATTGATAACTAAGCCTCGATTGACCATATCCTTATCTAGTTAATGTGGGCAAAATAGAGTTGAGCTAGCATTCAAAGAACTCTAATTCCCCAATATTTTCATTGTGGGCTGTTTGTATTGGAGCAAGACATGCACGACAAGGTTCTCATAATTTTGAACGATGAAGGGCCTTAGTTTGACGTTACAAGGGTGTCCCTTTCACCCTGTCTAATTTTTTTCAAAGAGTTTTGGTTGCTATCTGTTCAAAAATTGATGCTGGCTGGGAGCATGAAAAAAAGAAAATGGATGTCAGTGGTGTTGCAAGAGGGATGATTCAAGGACTGACCTTGCCAAACAACAACTAACTTCTAGCAAAGCTCTTCGTGGATGACTCCCTTCCCTCCCTGAAAGCTCGCCCTCAGATAATTAGAAAGGCTTTGGAGATGGTGCAAATGTGTGCCATAGCCTCATGATCAAAATGCAATATTGAAAAATCAAGACTAATCTCACTTTCAAAATACAATTCATATGATCCATCTATTGGATGCAAAACGATAAGTGAGGACCTCTCACACTTATTCAAGGAGTGCTTGGCAATTTGTGGCCTGATAGGGAAGGTTTGCCAATGGATTCAAAAGACTTGGAAGATTTTCTTGAGAGCGATATGTTTGTAGGAGAGAAGCGATGGAAAACTAAACGCTTCTAATCTATACACAAAGTGTGAGATTCTGTTACTTCAAGCAAGTCTAAAAGACTAGAAACCATTGGGTTTTCAAAAATGTTCTATCAATAGCTGGCTTCGTAGAAGTTATCCAAGAAGGAGAGAAGTGATCATTGCCATTGGGAAAAGAAAGGACTCGAACGAATGGAATAGAGCAGTAAGGGCCATTATGACCGCAAATTGCTAATAGAGTTACGAGTTCATCGGTAGTGATTTTGCCTCTGTTTGGGGTCTTGTAGCTACTTGATGTATCTCGTGTTTCCTCAAGGCTCGACACGAGCTTGAGGTTGCTATGTACATTTTTTGGAGAATTTAATACATCCACTCTAGTAATTGCGAGTTTGGAAAAAAAAAAGAAGGAAATGGATGGCCTAAAATTTTAGAAAGTTAGTGTAAAATTGTGAAAGCTTTAGAGAAAAAGGAATGGGAGAGTCAGTCACTTATTTCAAAAACTCCATAACCCATTGGTCCCGACTCCCCTTGGATTTCCAAAGTGGGAAGTCAAGGGTGGAATCCGTTCACGAGAGAAGTTGCCAAAAAAGTCAGTAACAAAGGTCTCACCTACCTAACAGATCACGATAGCATGACTTAGAAATAAGCTGATTAGTTGGCCACCCAGCACAATCCCAACAGAATTGAATGATTGATGATCAACATAGCCGTCAATGGTCTTAACATCGTGCTTATGTCAATTTGAGATGCCGAATTTGACTGGAAAGCATGACATTGGCCTAAGAATAAAAAATTCACCAAACCACAAACTAAGATAATCTACTGCAAACTTATGTTCAAGGCAAACTAGTTTTGAAGATCTTCTTATGGAAAGTGCTAGGGGGAGCATTCCAACGGGGATTAAGATATTAAACAGAGGGATAGGCTACGATAGATGCTCTGGATGCAAAGCAGCTAGTGAGGATCCCTTTCATTTGTTCCAAAATTGTCCATCTATGAGGGCCCTAGTGGACAAATTATGTAAATGGATACAAAAGACCTAGAAGATCTTGTTCTACAAGAATGACCTTCTCTTAAGAGGCAAGAGTTTGAAGAACGAAGCCATCCTAATCTGCACACAAATTGCGCACTTCTGCTACTTCATACAAGCTTGGAAGGCTAGGAATTAGCGTATCTTTGAAAAAGATAAAAGACCACTTGAGGGCAAGCTTCAACGAGATTATTATTATTATTTTTTTTACCAAATAAGCATTTGCATTAATTAGAGAGACAAAATGTTACATCTGTTCACCCAAGGGAGGGGTAAATAGGGAGTATACAGCAGAATCAACGAGACTATTCCAGAGAGCAGGGAAGTGATCATCTTTATGGGAGAACATAAGAACTCTGATGAGACTAAGATCTAGCAATCAAAGTCCTCTCGGGTATCATATATCTAGGATCGTGTATTATGATCCCTCAAAGCATCTAACGTGCTGGAGGATATTTGTACATTCTTTTAAAGGGTTAATATAACTCATCCACTCACAATTGGGCATACGGCCAAGGAAAAAAAAATGGCTAAAGTTTATCAAGGGGTACGATGGCTAGGGAGATATTTTTCCCGTGTTAAGCCTGACTTGGAGGAAGAGTGTAAGGCTTGAGCTTTCGCGTACGCTCTTTCGCTTGCTGCCCGTGCAATGCTCGTTATCAACGTCAAAGGCAACGCCTTCTGGGTCTTGACTCTTAGTCTTTTGGCTTTTAGGTGACGGCAATTCTGCAGGCAGGCTGCAGCCTGCACGTCAAAAATAATAATACGGCTCTCGCATTGAATTCTGATTTGGCGGAAAGTCTGTGATTGGTAGACTGCGAAGGACCCAATATATTGCAAATCACCGATCGGTTTGACAGTTGACTCGATCGGCTAGCCCACTGCTACTGTCACTGCCATGCTGACGGTGGCAGTGAGGTCGGGGTCGGCCGGAGCCGGTGCGGCGCGAAGGTGACGGGGGTTTTTCTTACCTTCAAAATATACACGGAAATAAGGGAAAATTACCATAATATCCCTGTAATTTGTGAAAATTCCCACAATACCCCCTCAACTTTCAAAAATTCCCAAAATTCCCTGGATTGTTCAAGATTTTCTAATCTTTATTCATTTTTTACAATTGCGATCCGTTTTTGAGTTCTAAGCATATAATTTGTCACAACTTACCTCGCAAAAAAGGGCAATCATTTCTAGAAATAATGAAACAATTCATCTCCAAAGCCTACATAACCAACTCAAAATCTAGTTTTAGCATCTTGTATTGATAGACAATAAGTCTTATTATGAAAAGCTACATATTTTTTTACATTTGGAGAAATTTTATCTCACAACCAAGGATATTTTGGGAAATTTTGGAAATTTGAGGGGCATATTGGGAATTCATGACAAAATATTGGGGGTAAATTGGGAATTTTTAAATTTGAGGGGTACTTTGGGAATTTCCACAAATTTGAATTTAGAGGGATATTTTGATAATTTTCCTAAAAAAAATTGTGCAGTGATTCTAGAAATTCGAAAGGCACAAGGGTTTCCGTCAAAAATCAACCAGGGATTGCCAAGAACATCCAAGGCCTTAGGCTCAATGTCAGAATGAAGGGGAAGTCATTGTTGGGGCTTTTGAACTCAAAGTTCTATTAGTTCAAACAACAAAGTGGTGATAGGGCTTTGCCATGGATCAAACCTCCAATCAAAATCCTAAAGCAATGGATACCGCAGGAATGGAAATCCCGAAATATTTTTCCTTCTCAGTTACAGTACCTGCCAAACAACTACTACCTTTTTTTCTTTGATAACTCTGATAGTGCCCTTCAAGTGATAAGTAGAGGGCAATGACTGATTAGGAACACGATACACCCCTATGTTTGTTCAAATGGCATAAAGGCTTTGATCCAAAGGGTAAGAAACCCTCAAAGGTACCTGCTTGGGTTGACTTCCTAGACTACCCCATTGAGTATTTTTCCTGGCTCAAGCAAATTGGTGCTCAAATAGGAAAAGTTTTGGACCAGAAACCTACAAATGGGGTTAACCCTACATCTAATCATAGCGGTGGACACTAATGCTCCTCTCAGAGAAACCATACAGATCAAAGATGAAATAGGATAGGTCCTACACATCCAAAAAGGCATATATAGGAATCTCCCCAATGCCTCTCTCCATTGTCTCAACCAGGGGCATCTAATTAAGGTTTGCCTTGATCTGGCTAACAAGGCTCAAAAAGAAGCTGAGAAGAGTAAAGAAGAAAAAGAGAATAGCCAAGGATTCCAGCAACTCAACAGAAGGGGAAGCTATAGAAACAAAACTCCAACAAGGGGCAATGCCAATAGATACGTTAATAAGTTTGGGGCACTACTAGATGATGTTTTTGACCCATCTCTGCCTAAGGAGGAGGAGGAATCAGAGGACAAGGCCTCTTCCTCTCGAATGCCCAAGAAAGACGAGGAAATTGAGCATTCACTTCAGCCTAATGCAGAAAAAATCCCCTCTCAATTTGGACCTTTTTTCCCTCCTGAAAGCCCTATGGACACGGAAAGAGGCATGTCTTCAAATTCTAAGAGCTCAAAGGATGGAGAGCCATGCATTCCAGCTACTCTGGTTCCCTCACCAACTCCTAGGATGGAAGGCACCCATCAAGCCAGTCACCCTGAAGATGATCCCTTTTGTAAAGATCTCCAAGAGCATGACAAGGCGGAACTCAACAAATTTTCCTAATCACGTATTAACTTAGTGGGTTGAAGAGGAGACTTTGCCTATAATGCCAAGGGCAAGGGGGGTCGCGGACCTAGGCCAAGGGCCAGCTGCTATGTGTGGACAAGGGATTCTAAAACTGGATGGCCAAGAGCCTATATAAAGGGTGGTAGGATGGAGAATCCTCAAAGCAGCCCCCGTGGGCCTCATATTGGTATCAGAGCTCAGGGATCAGGAAACTATGGAGGAGGGGAAGGGACTCTCTCTGTGTCTCTCTCTCTCTCTCTCTCTCTCTCTCTCTCTCTCTCTCAATCATTTCTAAATAATCATGCTGATCTTTTTTTAATGACATCCTGGGAGAGTTACCTCCTAAAAGGGGGGATGATGACCATAAGATTGAGCTCATACTAGGAAGCTCTCCTCCTAACAAACCTCCTAATCGAGTCTCACCAGCTCAACAAGAGGAGATTATGTCACGAGTTAATGAACTTGTGCAAAAAGGAATGGTAAGTCCTAGGTCTTCACCATTTTTTTTTCCTATCTTATTAGAACAAGAAGGATGGTACATATAGAATGTGTGTAGACTATAGTGCATTAAATAAAATGACAATGAAAAACAAATTTCTAGTCCCAAGAATTGAGGATTTGTAACTTGTTTGATAAGCTACAAGGACCTACTTAATTTAGTAGAATAGACCTCAAATACAAAAATTGTACCAGAAGATATTCACAAGACAACCTTCAGGATCACCTTTGGCTTGTATGAATATATTGTCATGCCTTTTGGGTTGACAAATGCTCCAGCCACATTCATTCAAATGATGGAAAGAATTTTTCGTGTACATAGGGCTTAAAACTGGAGTCTTCTTTGATGATATCATAGTCTACTCTAAGTCCTTAGAAGAACACAAAGAGCATCTCACAACAGTGTTTCAAGCATTGCAAGAGAATAAATTATTCATTAATATTGAGTTCTTCTTAGAAGAGATTCCATATTTAGGTCATATTATCTCAAAGGATGATATCCATATGGATCCACAAAGCTTGAGGTAATAAAATGAATGGCTTGAACCAAGGAATCTACATGAGCTCCGAAGTTTTATAGGAACGTGCTCATACTATAGAAGATTCATTGCAAACTTCTCGGCCATAGCAGGACCATTACACGATTTAACCAAGAAGAACAACAAGTATGTATGAATTGAAAAGGAGAGAAAAGCAGAAATAAGCTTAAAGAGAGACTCACATCTCAACCCGTCTTAGTGCTACCATACCTCTCAAAGCCATTTGAGGTCCATTGTGATGCAAGTGGTGATTGCCTTGGAGTAGTACTGCTTCAAGAAGGGCATGCCATAGCATATGAGAGTCAGAGATTGGAATGAGATGATTATTGGAATCTATGAAAAGGAGCTTCTACCTGTCTTACATGCCTTGGATACTTGGAAGCATTACTTACTTGGGACATCCTTCATCATTTGAACAGATCACCAGAGTCTCAAGTACTTCATGACACAAACCAATATTTTCGACAAACAAATGAGATGGCAAGTTTTCTTTCTCAATTTCATTTTCACATCGCTCACATTTCTGGTAAGCACAATCAAGTAGCCGATACACTCTCACGTAGACCTCGATGCAATGTTATGTCAATAGCCTCTCACAATGATCTAACCTCTATGGTAGATGAGTATAAAATTGAACCAATTTTTTTAGATGTTATGTTTGCCATAGCACTAGGGAGGACACAAGAACCATCGTGGTTCAAGATGGCTACCTTCTCTATGGCTCTCGGCTATGTGTTACTAAAGGTTTAAGACAGAAGATCATGTATGAATCGCATGCTCCATCATATGCCAGGCATAGAGGGATTACTTGCCAAAAGATCGAATATGATCGTGGAAAGCAACCTAGTCTACTTCAACCACTCCCAATCCTTGATTCTCCATGGGAGAGTATTGTTATGGATTTTATCTTCGGCTTACCAAAGTGTATCCATGGGATTACAGGGATATGGACAATAGTAGACAAGTTTAGCAAGCAAGCTCATTTTATACCTCTCAAAAAAACTATTAAGGCTCCATATATGGCACAACTAATTATCTCTTAAATATTTAAGTATCATGGTTTGCCAATAATTATTGTTTCTGATGAGATCCTCCAATGACCAATAATTTTTGGAAGGGACTCTTTGAGAATCTTGGAACAAAAGTTAATTTCTTGTCAGCCTATCATCCTCAAACAGATGGGCAAAGTGAAATTTCAAACTCTGTTGTGCTTGATCTACTCAAAGCCTATGTAATGGAGGTAGACCAATGCAACCAATGGGAGAAGTACCTAACTCTAGTAGAATATGCATACAACAATACTGTGCATTCTTCTACAAGTAAAGCACCTTTTGAGGAAATTGAAGGAAGATCAAAAGTGCCACCCATTTTGAAAATGCATGGGAAGATCTTCGCTCTGCTGATGAGTTGTTTTTGCATTTATCAAGGCCTATCTCTAAAAGAGGAAAGGGGGACACTTGTCCCAAGTGTAGAATGCTTGCTTGATATGCATCCTACATGTGATTGACTAGGCTTGTAGAGGTCCAATGCGCTTTAAGCTTGTGCTAGAAGAGGGGGTCGACCAAAGAAAGTAGGGGGCATGCTTGAGGGGTATACTCTCCCACACACACTTGCACACACTCTCATTGTGTATTGTGCAAAGTGCAAGAGCTCCCTCTCCTTGTCCAAAAAAGTAGAGAGGTTGAGAGCCTATACCAACACTCTTGGCTATGGAATGCAAATCAAACCAAGAGCCATGCTTCAATGCTTAAGCTTGCCATCTGCTCCATCTTCATTACTATGCTATTATGTATGCTAGCCTTCTTCCTCTTCCCTACCCTCATTCCCTGCTAGCTCTCTCCACCTTCGAAGGTGTTTGAGGTCTTGGGACTGAGGCTTGGAATAGTTAATGCTTTCCACAAATTTTATGTTATGCTCGTAATGCATGAATCTTTACATCTTCATTGCATCAAGATTGTATTGTAACAAGTCTCTCTTGATGGGAGAAACTATAATAGAGATTCCTATTGGAGGGGGGACCGGCTCCACATAAATCTGGTCCTCAACTGTTGTCATGTTCTCTAAACCCTCTCTCTTGCAAAAGTATTGTTCATGCCAAGTTAACCAAATGCTATGTTTATGTTTCTACCATCAATTAAGTTCACCGGATATGCTCACAAAGTAATTTCACAAAAGAACTTTGTCTAATTTCCGCTAGTCTCAAAGTTAATAGGCCATTTCCATTACACACATAACCTGGTGCTCAGGCCACCTCGGAAACCACGCCGCGAAGATTTGGACAGCGAGTCAAACAAAGGGTATCAAAGTAATACCAGGCGACCCTGTTTCTAAAGCACAAGAGGCCAAGAGGAAGAAAAGACTGAAAGAGATGGAAAAGAAAGAGGCAGCTACGAAGGATGCAAAAAGAATGCAAGAAGAACAAAGAAGACAGAGGGAGCAAGAGAAATAGCAGAGAGCCAAGGCAGAGAGAGCTCACTTGGTAAACTTACAAGCACGAGCAGAGGCAAAAAGGAAGGGTGCAGAGGATCGAGCTCAAGCCACCCAACGAAAAAAGGTTGGGAGCTCTAGGCCTTCAAAAATACCTCAAAGAGTGAAGCAATGTGCAAAGAGGAAGAAGGACAAGGTGACGCTTGAAGAACAACAGGCCTAGGAGGAAAGGAGGAAAAAGTACAAAAATGATCCTCCTGAATAGGCAAGGCAGGCGGCTCCTCTACCACCACCACCAATTGCAACATCACAAACAAAGCAGAGATGGAAGCCAGGCATAGTTGCTTTGCGGGAGATTCCAAAATATCAGAAGAGCACTAAGCCCATCATACCCAAAGCGGCCTCCTCTTGGGTGGTGAGAGAGATAATGGATGAATATGAAGATTCCATTACACGCATACAACATGCAACCTTACTGGCCCTGCAGGATTCCCTCGAAGACATTTTGGTGTAGCTGATTCAGAATGGCGATTTCTGTATGGTGCATGCTAAGCATGTAGCATTGAAAAGTATAAATTTAGCTCTAGCAATCAATTTGCAAAATGAAGGATGCCTTCATAAGAAATAGTTTATCCCATGTACTCTCTCTTGATAAGATTTGTAATCTTTTCATATAATATCAAATGTCAAATTTCTACCACTCAGTGCAATTGTTGAACTTTATTTTGTACATTGTTTTTTTTTAGTATTTGAATTGTTCAAGATGTTAAATTTAAATTGACCACCACGACACACGGCTTGCCTGACGGGGTTGGAAGGTGTAAAAAAATCCATGCAGCAACCCGTCGATCGTGGGGCACATCTTGTTGATTTGTTATGAAACTGGGCGACGGGGGGCGGGGCGTACGAGATCAATGGGACCACCACAAAGCATGGCCGCACCCTGTGGGGTCAAACGGTGCCAAAACAATCCATGTATACCACGGGGCAAATCTTCACTGACATATCTGTCCCATGTGCACCATGGTGTGCAAGGTAGTGTGACAGATCTGCCCCTTGTGCATCGTGGTGCACAAGGATTTTTTTTTGTGCCATCCGACCCCACCGAGCATGGTCGTGCTCTGTGGTGGTCCCATTGACCCTGTATGTCCACCCCATCACCCAGTTTTGTAAAAACATCAGCGAGATGTGCCCCCCGGCTGATGGGTTGCTGCATGTTTGAGATTCAGCAAGGACGATCTGAAAAGACCGACATGCTCCATAAATCAAGGGTAGCTTTTGGCCTAGAGGAGGCATGTTCCCGAGCTCCAAGGCAGGACGAAAGCAAGAGCGGAGATGCCATCATACAGGTGTTTTGTTGCCGTGCTCTTAGCAAGGAGAGTCCCACGAGCGGTGAAGCCAGAGATTGCAGGTTTTTCGTTGCTGCTCGAGGTTTCCATGCCGAGCTATTGTAGCAGATTTTCATGTTTGGGTAGATGAGGTTTTTTTTCCATAATTGAAGCAGATCCTATTGATTTTTGATGTCGTTTCTTCCCCTTTCCCCCCTTCTTCTCTTTGCTCTATTTCGACAATCTGCTGCCGATGTTGGAGATGTGTGTACCTACCTGGACCTGTGTGTGTGTGAAAGAGAAAGAGAGAGCGGTGTGTGTTGTAGCACGATCGTAAACGGGCCGAACCAGTGTGGGCTGCTTTCGATTGTGAGAGTTTTGAAGGTGAACTCTAGTGGATCAGGGTGCAATGATTATCCTAGGCTATAGAGAGGCAAAATATTTGGGTTCTTAGTGTATTCCACTTCCCCTCCATCCATCTTCTGGTGCCCCCACTGAGGAGCACTGATGCTCTGATTTGAAGGTTAAAGAAGTGTTTGAAGGCTAACAAGCGGTTGGCGGATGGCCGAAATTTTTGGTGGTTGTGCTTGAAGATAGCAGTGATGATGGAGCCAGGCTTGGGCCCCATATTTACAAGTGTTGAAGGCCCTAAAGATTGGTTAGTAGATTTTGAATTGTGGATGCTATTGATGCACATGGTGATAGATTTGGAAAAGTTGCAGACGATGCCATTATTGATGCACGGACGTGCAAAGATTTGGTACAATGATTTGAAGTCTGATGGTCAAAGTTGCAAAGGCAGGAATTGCAAAGGCAGGAATTGCAAAGGCAGTTTCTAGAGCAGTTTCGAGAAGTGATCACCCCAATAGAGGCTGGTGCTAAGCTGAAAGCGGTACGCCAAGACATAAGTAAGGATTTTTTTCATTTTTTCTTGAGTAGTTTGAAGTATGTTGGAAACAGTTAGAGGTTGCTACTGGGTGAGAGGAAATCATATTTTTAAGCTGTCAAAATTTCTTGAGTGCTTGCATATGAGGATCAGAGATAAGGTGGAAGATGGTGCTGATACCTATGAAGACATGGTGTATCTGGCCAAGATGAAGAGAAAAAAGGTGATATTAAAGCTGGAGCTGGGTTTGCTGAAGCCTGCAGATTATGTGTCTGTTGCAAGGCTAGCAGAGTATTCTATGGTCCAATCAAAGGTAATTCCAAGTGTGCAAGATGCAAATCCTGTTGAGGTAAGCCCAACAATTGATTATGTTCCTTGGAGGTTTCCAGTTTATGATGTGCATGTGCTAGTGATGGACAAGCTTGTCAAAGAGGATAAGCCCCTTGTTAAAGTGAGCCAGTGTGCCAAAGAGGAAGCAGGTGTTGGGATTCTAGAGCATATTAAAGAGGTAGATCCTGTTCTTGTGGAAAGTTTGCATTAGAAGGTAGCGGAGAGCAATCAAGTTGCAAAAAACCAAGGATTTAGAAGTAGATGAAGAAAGTGTGCAAAGCCTAGACGATGGTCAAGCTGTTGTGGAGCAACAAGCAGTTGAAGATACTAATACCGAGTCAGTGTATGATGTTGATGAAGATGGAGATGCCAGTTCTATTTTCTGGGGTACAAGCGAAGAAGATGGACCGGATTAGCCCACTTCTATGACGAGGAGACCGAGTCTGATAAGCCAGGTTGGTAAAGGTAAAGCTACCTGATTATGTGTCTAATGATGTGGTTGTAGCCAATGTGGAAGAAGAACAAGTTGAAGTGCCCAAGCAAGTGAGAGAGGATATGCTATCAAAGGTGACATGCAATGGTCTGAAAAAAACTTATACGGCTACACACAAGCAGGTTTTCCTGGGGCATTGTCCTAGGGCGATCACTTTTCAAAATGTGTACCATATCATGAGAAGATTATTAATAGTTCAAAATGTACAATTTTATATCTGCAATAGAGGGGGATTGGGTTTTTTTAAACAAAACCACAATGTAAATATTGTTTTATCCCAAGTGGGATCATTACCGCTAGATTTACATATTATTTTTGACTTAATTGTGTTGGTTGCTATGAAACACGAGTGTCCACGAGTGGTTTTTGTTTCATACTTGGAAGTTCTTTGTGATTGGTGAGAAATTGGCATTGAGATGCCATATTGCAAGGCAAAGCATGGAAAAAATCTTTATTTATAGAATGTGGAAGCAAATGATGAGAGTTTGGATGGCACTTGACTCTAATAATGTAACTCTACTCGACTCTACTGTAATTATAGACATTTAAATATGCCTCCATGGTGATGCAGTGCACAATATCTTTTTAAATGATGACTAGTAACTTGGCCATCTTTGTAAGTATCTCAAACTGAGAAACAAGCTGCCCAAACAATACCTTTTTGTAGTCAATGACAAAGTTGTTTGGTCTAGAAAAAAGGAAAGTGATTCTTTTGTAAGCACCACATTCTCATGATGTGAGAATGTTCAAGTTCCCAATTGAGGTGAATTCTAGTTTTAATGGATGAAGATGGTATTTTTCTATCGTTTCTCTGCACAAATTGCTTTCACTGTTAAGTTTTTAGTGAAATGTTTAAGTTTTCAATTAGCTTTTAAATGAGGTTTTTATCTTTTGATTGAAATTTTGTGTTTTCCTTAATTAAGCTTCAAAAGTGACGGTTTCAAAGATATTGCATTCCTTTGTTTCAATTCTATGCAATTCTCCAACTTGGCCCATTGTTGTTGTTAATTCATAAAAATGCAATTCATTGTATAGTTTCTCTATGGAATTTTCTTTTTATTTTAGTTCTTTATTTAAAGATGTTAAGGTGGCTTTAAGTATACAAGTCACTTTCACAGTTTTGAAAGTTCATTTCTCACTCTTAGAGCACTCTAGCTCTAAGCCTTCTTTGTTAGCTCCTTGGCCACACAGCTATGGTGACACGCATGACACTCTCCTTGCACTGCTTGCTAAGGTTGTTAGGTATGTGGGAACCTATTTTATAAAATCTATGAGATCATTATCACTTGACGTAGTTGGTGATGTCATCACCCTTATCACATTGGTTCTATAAGCCCTCTCATGTATATTTTCTAAGTTCAATTACTTAGATTGTTCATCTATTAAGTTGCAACTCCTATGTCTCAATGCGAGTGGTTCCCTGTGTGTGTGTGTGTGTGTGTGTGTGTGTGTGTGTGTGTGTGTGTGTGTGTGTGTGTGTGTGTGTGTGTGTGTGTGTGTGGAAATATGTTACATATTTATAGATCTGTCATAAAGGCCACGGTGGCCTGCCTCATGTCTACCTTTGTGAAGGCATAACAGTCTTCTACTATATTTTGCTTGATCAAATTCCAAGGAATCAAGGACCTAAAGCTACCTTGATGGTCATAGTGACATTGGTTCCTCACGATCCATATTGAGCCACAATATCTAGCATCTGAAAAAGTTTAAACAATGCTACATAACTAGGTCTTGGGACTTAAAAGTACCAAATGTGATTGTATACACAGATATTTTGCAATCCACTTTATATTGCCACAGAGGGAGAATAAAATGCCACCAGTCCTTGACGCTTTTGCATTTCCAAAATACATGCTTCACATTTTTATAACCTTTACACCTGCTACATTTACCATCTTCTTTAGTAGCATGGATCCCACAGGTAAGGCACCAACAATCAATTGCCACAAAAAATGTTGGTGTTTAAAGGAGAAATTTATAGTTCGTACATTTGCCGATACATGACACCACTAGTCCTCTAACTTGAACATGTTCCATTACTTAATACATCTAGCAGTCAAATCATACTTGTGAAGCAATAATCAGTAAAATTTGTTGGTTGGAGCCTTCCATCAAAGGCCTTGAAAATTGGGTAGTTTCCAATCCGACGGTGTTTGTCCACTTGCATTGTGTTGAGAGAAGCTTGGAGACGATTAGCAGTAGCTCCTAGAGTGTGGTAGGCCATCCTGTACACCATTGACAACCTCTACAGTCTTCTAGCTTTAGAAAATGAGAGAAAATCCTTCTTAGAGTCCATCATTTGTTGAATCTTGTGAACTCTTTTTCTATGCAATAGATTAGATTTTTTTTAAAGTGTTCAAGCAAGAGGTTTTTTTATATACAAAGCTCCAAAATGCAGGTTCAACACCCAAAGAATTTCCAACATATCTAAATCTACCATTCCAAAGTAGACAAGCACCAATCTATTTCCATGCAACAATCAATAGTTGAGCAATAAGAGGTTCTACCTTTAATGGTGCATCAGAGAAGATTTGGACCATTTATCCAGGAATCAATAACTATGAAATACAACTACAACATTCTCTACAAAGTGCCAGACGCATTCAGACCAAAAGGAGTTGCCCATAAAAAAGAGTTCAACGATGTATATCTTCTAGCAAAACATTATGAGCATGAAGCTTCAAGATTCCCAAACCACTAGGCTGACACATTGCATCCCAACAAATGAAAGCACATGGTTTGGCAGATGAGCCGCATTAAAATCTAACCAGCAGAGAAATAAATGCTTGAAAGTGGGTTTTCTTCCAATCCAACCCAAGAAGAGGTAGTACATAATGTAAGGAATGAATATGGCCTGTATAATTTTGACTCTAGTGTGAATTGAGAATTCATCACAATGCCATTTTTGTAGCTTCTGATGCAACTTGTTCATTACGCACACAATTTTCTATTTAGGAGAGACCTCTACACACAATGGGTACCCCTAGATACGTGAATACGTGACACTTAGGTAGTCTTTGCCCATCCCAAATCAGGGAATCAAACCTTTCAGTAGACATGTCAATCAAAAGGGATTTATGTACATTTAGATTCAACTCCAGCTGTCAGCCCCAGCTGCAAGAGAAAACAAAGACAAATAGCTCATACACTTCAAAACATTTCCATTGAAAGCTTTCAATATATATATATATATATACGTGTTTCTTGCAAATTACAAGCCCATGAGTTGCTTGCTACCCAATTTAAGCCCCACAAGGTTACTAATTGCTACTTGGGCATCTACAAAGTAGAATAAGGACTTGTAGTGATAACAAAAAAGAGGGGACTTAGTGGACAATCTTGCCTTAATGACCTGTCTATATGCACTACCTGAGAGAGCCTACCACTGAACAAAATAGAGGAAGTAGTTCCAACTCCTAACATGGGAATGCATTGAGCTATTCTAGGCCCAAAGCCCAAGGCATAAAATATTCTAGAAACAAAATCCCAGGCCGCTATGTCAAAATCTTTCTCAAAGTCTAGGTGTAACATGAGTATATCCTATTTGATTTTCTTTGCATGGCCAATAGCTAATTGAACTTCATAATGTTATGATAGATAGATCTACCAGCTAGGAACCCACATTGACAAGGGTGTATTATCTTCTTGAGGACAGTTTAAGCCTCATGGATATTTCCTTAGTTAAGAGCTTATACAACATCCCCATCATAGTGATAGGCCTCTAGTCTCCTCAAGTGGAGGGATTTTTTTTTTGGGAACTAGTTTGATGATACCATGTTTAAGAGGGTAGTCCATGTTTTGACACATCCATATATCATTTATCGCATCCATACATTTGAGATGTGACCAGTATTTCAGTAGAAATTCTTTGGACATTCCACAGTGACTAGGGGATCATTGCCCATGGCCTTGAAGGCATCCCAGATTTCCATTTTGTCAAAGAGTCCATTAAGCCTTGTAGTTGTGGATGCATCGACGCCTAGTGTGACCTGCTTCAACAAAATGTTCATTGCCTCTTGGCTTTATTGAGACAAATCAAGAGACTTGTTGAAAATTTTCTCATAATGATCCCTTGACCATCAATTGCCATTGTGCCACCCTCCCTCTGTAGCTTAGATACCATTTCCCTTTATCTTTTCCTTTTTAGTCTTTTAAAGAATTCCCTAGAAGTGTCATGTACATATGATAGTTCCCTAATCCTACACAACATCCTAGCCTCCTAAGTTGGGGAAGCCATTGGTTGAATTTGAAGAAACACCCTGCATGGCTCAACTATCCCAGATTGAGTCCACCCAAAGGAAAAGCTAAGGAAGATTATATGTTGAAGAATCTGATAGAGGCTATTGACATCTTCAAATGGATTCCCAATATTGCCTGCACCATGTGCATAAAGATTGCTAATGTAATCCTCAAATGTTTATAGACATTTCACCAAGTAGGGAAAACTGATGCTCCATGGATGGCTTTCCTTGAAGGTAACTAGGGGTCAAAGACAAATGGAAGAGCACATAAACGGATAGAGGAAAAGTCAAGCTTGACAAGGATGGCAAGTGCTTTCATTGCACTAAGGAAATTGGCATGGAACATGTGGTGGCAACCACATTGGCCTTAGCCACCAGAGAGTATCTTGTGAGTGGAAAGGAGGGGAAAATGGAGCTCCATTTATATGATTTGGACCCATGTGCTGGAGTTCAATTTATCCGTGTTTGAACCCATGGGTCAAAGTTCGAGGCACATGCATCTTGCAAGGAACTAACATGACGTATATAAAGCACTATGGATGAGCATGGAAATTCATTGTTGTTGACTAGTTTATACGATGTGTTCCAAAAGTTCATTGTCTAGGAAATTTTGGACGTGATGTTTTCACAGTTCACTAATGGGGATGCTTGGACATAGTGTGGTCTATAGTTTGATTTTCTATGAGGCAAACAATACTCAAGATGGAATTTTGCTTAGGTAAAAGGTTGGTGGTAGCAAAATTGAGGTCTATCAAGAAGTCTAAGGCCTTCCGTGGGGTGTCCATGGTATCTTCTTCATCAACTTAGTCTTCCTACATATGCCCCCCACTATGAGCTACGAAGAGGGTGTTAAATTTATGGCATCTCTAGTGAATAGCCCGATGTTTATTTTGGCTTTAGCTATTTATTTTACATATTTGCCAAAGTTTTTGGTAGGGAAATTTGCTAAAGCGGGTACTTAAGGGGACAAGGCCAGTATAAAGGAAAACACTCAGCCCCCATTATCACTAATTCATAGTTTGTTGGTTCAGACTCTTTCTTTCTCTCTCTCATGCATTCTCCCTTCTCATTCTACACTTTTGCATCGTCAACTTTGACAAGCCTTGCTCTCACAACTAGATTCAAGTGTAGAAGTTTAGAACATTGTAACAGTCAACATGGGAATATGTGCACTGAGGTTTGTACACCAGTTAGTAGATGGGGTTTAGTGTATGTATGTTGAACTACCAAAAAAATCAAAATCATGACGACTAGATTTTGAGCTTGCACATGTAAGAAAATTGGCAATCTTTCTACAGTTTTAAGGGAAAGGCAAAGGACCTTTATTGTCCTTTCCATAATGCAAGCAACCCATTAGCGATCGATGAAGGTTGGGAGCTATGGGGAGATGCATTGTGGGGAAAGGACAATGCACATCCTTTCTCGGCTGTCAAGTGTCGAGGGGAAATGTTGATGGATTTTAGATTCCCTTGAAAAATAGCTTCTTTAACTAACCAGCCCAAGGCAGCAGAAGAAATTGCATACAATAAAGGAGAGAGGGGGAAATCGTGTCTGATAGATTTGTCACAAAGGGATGGCTTCGATAAGAGATATATTGACAGCAATCCTGACTGGTGCATTTCCAAATAAAGTATGCACAAACGTTATGAACAGTTTGCCCAGCCCCATGTCATGTAAAATTTGCAGTATAAATTCCCACTTTATCCTATCATAAGCCTTATCAAAATTAATTTTGGAAAAGACGTACTCTTGCTCAAATTCCTCTACATGCTCTATGCCTTCCCAAAGAGAAATTATTGCATCAAGGATAAAACTTCCTTTAATGAAGCCCTTTTGCTCTTTAAGAATAAACCGATCTATAAGTGGGCTTAGTCTCCCAGCTAAGGACAAAGAGAAGATCTTATACACAGAGGTGAGATAGGTGATTGGTCCTTAATTAGCCAGATCATCCCTTGATACTTTTTTATGAATTAGTTTGACAACTCCAACATTGATGGAAGGGGAAAGAGCTCGTGCAGTCATGGCTCCTTGCTAGAGGAAAAGTAAGTATGGAACCAAAAAGTCTTGATATATACAGTAAATATCATTGGGCACACAATCTATCTCAAGAAATCTACCAAGTTTTAGATTTCTAATAGTTTCTCTTATCTCATCTTCTGAGATTGGTAAATCCAATAGTTCAACCAACTTAATAGGCACTATTTTTTTCCTAACTTGAGCAATCTTAGCTTTAGCATTTGTGATATTGCTATTTCTCAGGGCGGCAAGAGGAGAGAAAAGATTGGAAAAAATATTTCTTGGTAATTTCTACATTCTTCTTGTGGGAAGTGGCATGCCTATCATCAACATAGGGATAAAATCCTTGCATTTTTTCTTCTTTAGCAAAGAAAAAATTTGCATGTTGGGCTTATATATTTTGCCTACTCAAAACAGTCTGGTCTAAGCAAGGGCACAATGGGCCTCTAGGAGATCCTCCTTCCTAAGATGCTCCTTCAAAGTACTAAGCTCAAGGGACAACTGGTTAACTAAGGATTTAATCCCAAGTAAGATTTGATTGCTTATTATCACTCTTCTGTGAGATCTAATTTCCTTAGCTTTTCTCTTGAAATCAGTAAGTGCCTTTTAAGTGTGCTTTATGGCTACATCCCAAGCATGCATTGTTATGAAGAGTAAAATCTTTTTCAAAATTCTCTTTAACTCTGGCTTCAACTGAAGCAAGTTAAATAAATAAGTATCTAGATGGGGGCAACCAGCTCTGAAAGAGTGCTCTTCTTTATGGAGTTCAAAAACCAGTGGTTTATGGTTAGACAGAAGTAAAGATGAGTGATATTTACAACTCACCAACCAATGAGCTTGGAGAAAATTTGAAGTCATGTACATTTTGTCCAGCATTGCTACTTTGAAATAGTTATCCTTCTGATTGTTGGACCAAGTGAAGCCAAAATTTGTAGATGAGTCCACCAAAGTGAGTCTACCACATAGCTCATCCAAGCTTTTTTTTTCTCTACCTTCAATGATCTACCCTAGAGCGTTTTACCTATCATTCAAAGATGTGACCATATTGAAATCTCCTATAATTAGGAGAGGATCAATAACTGAACATAGATCAGACCATATATTGGTTCTTTTAGAGATTGAATTGGAGGCATAAAGGCTCACAAAATTGTAATTGAAAGGTTCCCTGAGAGAAACAACAATCCAATTGTGGATTGGATCTACTTGGACATGAGAAATTAGTTGATCATGCTTCTAATCAACACCAAGATCTCTCCCCTTTTACCTACAGGATGGCTAGTATGGAGCCACTTATGATTCCTACTAATCTTTTGAAGATTTGAATCTTGTTGAAAGCCCTCTACTTTAGCTTCCTGAAGACCGCTGAAATCACCCTATAGGTTTACATCTAGCATCCACTTTTTAATCCTAACAACTCTAATTAGGTCTCTCAAACCTTTGCAATTCAAAGAGAAACCATTAGTAGGTTGATTCACTTTTTATGGGTTATAGAAGGCTTGACCATAGAAATTGATGCTTAGGATCAAAGCTTTTCTCCTTTTTCCTTTTTGGCTTGCTACCTGGAATAGGTAGTGTGAGGCCCAAGGGAACTGCCTTGAGGATTGTCCACCCTACCACCCTTTATATAGGCTCTTGGCCATCCAATTTTAGAATCCCAAGTCCACACTTAGTAGCCGGCCCTTGGCCTGGGCCCGTGACCCTCCTGGGTTTGCCCTTGGCATTACATTATTCCCCCTTGGAAAAGCATTTTTGTCCTCAAAAACAAAAGTGGTGATATCGTCATAAAGAACACTAAAGTTTTCAGAAGTGGCATCCTTCATGGATCCAACTGTCCTGTTGACCGAAGCACAATACAATAGGAGGTTCAATTTAATAAAAAAGAGCATCTTGATTTTGCACATTGTTGTTGCTTTGTAACCGTCTTGTGTAATTGGCCCATATCCAACATAGTGTATAGACTCCATTTAGAACTCACTTGAGTATGCTAAACAAGTTATGTCGACTAATATGTACCCGCATAGCCAAGGTGGCCTACCAAATCGGCAAGGGGATGATGATGAAGCACAAACCGAGGGGGTTGGGCATATTTCTAAAGCTCATGAAGTGATGGACACTGATCAAAGAGAAAAGCAAATGGAGGTGCCTATGGATTGCCATGATGATACTATGGATGCATGCCTTTTGGATCAAGTATGTTGTGTAAGTGAAGTTGATTGGGGATTTGATGATGCCGAGGATGCCACGAATGAAGAAATGCAAGTGCTTGTGGATAAGACTTTGACCAGCGTGCAGGTGATGCAAGGGTTAGCCCCTCTACATGTGAAGAGTCCAGTGCATCAGACATGCTCTATGGAGAAGAAAGGAGATGTCGAGGGTGAGTCCAAGCTATCTAAAGAGGTATGCAATACATGGTTGAAGTGTATGCTTGTCAGTGTGCTTTTTGTGTGAGAACATTCTCTTTTCGCGATGTATTTTTGTAAAACCTTGTAACTGACATGGATTTTTCTCCCATTAATACATATGGTGTTTGAATCTTGTTTCTACTCATAATTGTCTATTCTCAACTTGTTCAAGTTTTGATTGAAATTTGCTATTTCTTTCATGTGGAGCACAAATGTTTTCAATGATTTGTCACGTGATTTTGTTTAAAATTATAGTTTTAAGTTAATTTGATGTTAATTTTAAGTGATTGCCAAAACGTGACTTTCTAGGTTTTAAACTTCATTTCTCACATTCACAAAACTCTAGCTCTAAGCTCTCTTCACATCTTCTTCGTGAATGAGTCCATTACAATGTCTACTGATGCACTTCTCACACATTAAAAAAAGGGAGGACTTGTGGATTGAGCACATGAACTACTCAGTGTGTTCGAGGGGACAATTGACATGCAAGCCATTACCAACCTTCATACAGAGGCGTTCAAAAGCTTAATTTCTTGACTACATGGCACAACACACGGAAGAATATGCCATAGTCTTTGAGGGATCCAACACGGCATGGTTGTCAGTGGATTTCCTCAAGCATCTGTATACGGCCAACAAAAACTTTCTCTTTCTCTTGTTGAGGTTTATAAACGGCCTCACAGAACGGGACTATAGGACAAAGGATGAGGATGATCTCATAGATTTGGGCATGGGGTGCATAGGCACCAAATTAATTTCTTGCGACTTGGTTCTATTCTTACTAAAGGCATGGAATAAGGGAAAATTAAAGGAAAAGGTCAACCAAAGACCATCTGTGACCATTGTGGAAGAATCAAATGAAGTTATCAAAGAGATTGATGACCAGACTGAAGCATCTATGGCACTCGTCCTCTTCTAAGAGCCCATCTCCATTGAGGACGAAGATCAAATGATAGAGGGAGATGGGGTGCTGGAGGAAGTCCCAGGACTTGAAATTCTCACTTTGTATGCAGTGGTGGTGGATGATCGTCACTTTTTTCTCCTTGACGACATTGCCAAAACATTAGGACTCAGAGAAGCTTAGTCACTCACAATGCTTGCTATCTATACGGGCATGAAGGATCCCAGTGGAAAGGAAGGAAGAGAAAGTCAAATTTCAAATTGACTTTGAAGACCAAGGTCTCTCAGCAAGCCTCTCTTTTCTCCCCAATGAAAATGAATAGAAGTTGGTGCAAACAATAGCAAGTACACTTGTGGAAATCAAATCACGTGCCTCATTGTACAAAAGCATCTTAGAAAGTGCTTCTTATCCACACAAACCACTGGTCGTGATGGGTAGAGATGATCGATCTAGCATCGATCTTACAAAGAAAAAACTTGAAGAGAAGGATGAGGAAATCAAGGTAAACATATCTTAACGTTGGATGGGGGGAACGGGGAACACACGTGTAACCCAAACAGTTTGCCTCTCTATAGCCCAGGATAATCACTACACCCCGATCCACTCATAAAAACATGTAGAGGTAGAAACCACATAACCGTTGCTTTGTGTGACCTGGAGGTACATTTCATTATGGAATGCGTATGCATCTCCATTAGTCCTTTGGTAGCTGCTATTGCATTCTATGCTCTAGGATATTCCATATGGTGGATGTGTGTGAATAGGAGAGACATTGCCGCCCTCATTACACCTCAATGCTACATAAGTATGGCTGTAGAAAATATTCTCGTGATAAAATCTTTGAGGATCAACAACTAGCATATACTAGCTTGTCATCATGGTCTGTATAAATGTCTTCAAAGGTGCATGTGAAGGATTTTATCAGCTCCCACAATAAAATCAAGTAGAAAATATTTGCAAAGGAATAAACAAAAAACTATATACATTAGAAGCACCCTGTGAGATGAATGCATAGATTGAAAAATCCATAATATCCAAAAGTCACAGTAGTACAATATGCAAGGTTTACCTTGGTTGAGATAAGGATATGTCAAACTTTAATCAAGAAGCTATATACACAAGCTGTACTTTTTTCTAGCTATGTTCCATCTTGATTTTTTCTTGAACTCCATGATTCTCCCCTTCTAATATATGGTGTAATGAGAAGCCATGTGTCTTTTAGAGACCTTGTGTGCACCCCTTAAGCATGGCTACATTATCACCCACTTGAATTACTTATAATCAATAACACCATTGACCATTTTTGTCGTGCAAATCGCTACAAGATATTGACTCAATGACACTCCTAGGTCATTGAGGACTTGGAAAAGCCATGAAAAGGAAGTCAGAACCATCCTACGCAAAGAAAGTAAAGATTAGTTTATGTGCATTCTTATTCTAAATTGCATATAGAGAAAAGTGAATATGTATAAAAATATGGACAGTGACACCACAATGAAGCTCCATTGGCAAGTTGGAAACCAATAGAAAGACGATAAGCATACCTAGAGCTATTGATCCGAGTAGCATGAGGAATGAAGCTTATTGTTCTTACTAAACAATGCAGTAAAAGATACCATTGGCTTCAAAGGAATGTATGTGATGAGCATGTACCATAGCTCTATAGCTTGAGAGATCTCATATCCACCAAAGGGAAGTCGTAGAGTGAGGGAAGATGATTCTATGGGGAAGAATAAGTAGCAAAGGTGTTGACAAAAGTGATTCCTCTAACACTAGAAGTAGCCTATGCTTTAGATCTACATCTTTATAGAGAGGTATGAAGGTGAAGTCCTTAGAGCAAGGGAGAGCTTCAAGAGGTTGTTGTGGATGCCATTGAGGATAAAGGCAAGAAATTAGATAGTAGAGTTTCTTGATAGCTTCAAGAGGTGTATGGTTTTTAAACTCTATTGTTGCAAAAGCATTTTGGAAAAGTGAGTTTGAGGCAGAAGATGCAGCTAATAGAGCCGGACTTGAGAGATATATATATGGTAGAGTGGAAAGAGGAGAGTGGGAGGTGAAGAGCATGTTTTTGGTGGGACCCCCTTTCAGCGGCAAGGGAGGAGAAACCAATAGATTCTAGAGGGAGAAACAACTTGTGCTCACACAAGATTGTTGAAAAAGGGTTCAACTTTTCTAATGTAAAACATTTTTTCATTATAATAATAAATACTTAGCACCCCCACCTTGAGTACTGCAAGTTTGAACACTAACATTTAGGCCCTACCATACTCACCATGTCAACCCCCATGGTAGCCAACTACTTGCTCATTCCTTAATGTCATGTTTAACTCCATGGCAAATAAAGAGGTCCTAATATACCCCATTCTCTTCTTAATTCTTGAAACTATTGAATCTATTTTTTGCAATGTTATTAGAAACCCAAGAATGCGTAAAATTAGTAGTCATTGTATATACCAAGTGGAGTGCATTTATAACAACACAATATGATACAAGCTGGGTATTTGTAGCAATAGGTCTCTTGATAAGATTCATACATGCTTTATCATTATGTATGCCAAGTGTAAGTCCATTTGTAGAAGTTTCACATATTATTGATGAGAAATTGATAGAGATTTAGCCCTTTGGATTGCACTTATAAAATGTCCACAACATGTGGAAGGCAATCACCTTTACTTATGTCTTGAAGGCATGTGACATTATAATTTGATTGATGCTTATGTTAGGTGAGGTGCGCTTTTGAAAGCCTATAATTTTTTTGAAGAGCTTCCTACGCAAGATGTAGTCTCTTGGAATGCAATTTGTTCACGGCGTGTCCAAGACAAATAGGACCAAAAAGTAATGGATTGTTTAAGATTTTCTGTCCAAATTAGCATCTCGAGGGTTTCATTTAAAAGAGACCTGGTACAGCACCTTCATTCAAGAGGAATTTATAAAATCCCTTATTCTATATTTTTCTATGTATATAGGACCCCTTATGTACTATCTTTCTGGATGGACCCCCTAATGTATCAAAATATTTTAATTTTTCAATTTAAAATACCCTTATGTATGTATATTTCTTGTCAATTTTTAAGAGAAATAAGTCCCTTCTATTGAACTCAAATGCTATTGTACACAATTTTGAGTGCATGATGGTGAATAGTTGCATGATGATGCCAAGTATTAATGGCTCTTTGAAAAGATGTTAGCATCTCCAATTCTTTCGTCGATATGCATGTCAAATTTGGAGTACTATCAAAAGCACCAAAACATTTTTTATGCGCTTCTTGTTCAATATGTGGACCCTTGGAGTATGTAAATAAGGAGAGATACCCAACATTAGTAATACTCAAAAGCATGGGTTGTCTAGCTAAGCATCATTTCAAAGATCTCTCTTGGATTGCACTTAATGTGGGGTATGTCCCATGGGTAGGGCAAAGGAGCTCTTTGTTTTTCTTCATAGTATGAAAAGTGAAGGTATCTCTCTAAATATAATCATCTTTTCTTGCTTCTTCGACTAGGCAAGAAGTCCAAATCTTCTTTAGTTGTGTTGCTTTTGGGTTTGATCTTTCGATAAGTAATTTTTTTATGAGATCAATATGGAGGCTAAAGGATAGAGATCATGGACCTTCTTTAAAGCAATCTTTGTGGACTTCATTTAATGGGGTCTTCATAGGTCATGGGTGTATGCATGTATGTATGGAAGTGTATGGCCATCATGTCATGGAGAGAGAGGGTGTTCCCATAGCACTCCGTGGCTAGGGAAATCCCAATAAACCCCCCCTTGAACTAGTCATAGATACTATAAGGTGATTCACCTAGGGTTTGTGATGGCACACTGATACATCATAGGAGGTTCGATTTGATTCATCACTCTATGGCTCACAAAGGTGGCCATTTGATCATGTGTAGGTTCAATTCTAGAGTACATCCTAATCTTAATCATAAAGTGGTGAAGATTGTGTTGCTTCACATGTCATGGTGGTCTTCTTCCTCCTTGACTCCAATTCATGTTTTTCATGATGTTTGTTATGCACTTCATCTTCATCATCTCCTTGGTTCATATCTTATTACAAGTCACATATCATATGGGGCATATCATCTCCGTATAATAGAGTGATGCTCATTTTATTGTGCATAGGATGCAAAATGCTAGGAATTGTAAAATATGCAATGGGGGTCTTACCAAAATAGAGATATTATCTCTATGGTAGTGTCTTGCCCAATACAAGAGATGGAATGCAATTGATTTTATTTTTTAAAGGTGTGATTAGCAAATTTCAAAAGTTGCAGTCTCCATACAGTGATCTACATACAAGGACAACAACTAGCAAAACCCTTACACCAGCAACTCTTGGTAAAATTATTGCAAATGGTTGAGCTTGCTGCTCGTTTGCTTTGGAAAAGTGGGCATGAGCAAATGAGGTTTAGCTTTAGCTCAAGCTTGCTTGTGAGCTGCGATGCCCGCCAACTAAATTGTAGCATGCAAGTTTTTGCGAGTAGCAAGGGCACACAGATGTATGTGCCAATGCTCGCAGTTGTTTGTAGGTCGATGGTATGCACAAAAATTCTGCACAAGGAGCTTTGGACACATTTCTATATAGTTAGAAAATATAATTGCTAGGCAACTTACTAGATCGAATACACGTATCTAGTAAGAGTGCAAACATGTAATAATGAGAAAACTCCTAGATGGTTATAGCCACAACATTCTAAGTATATAGCAATTTTATCTGACTATATAGCAAGAAACCAAGGTCCACATTCTAGCTATATAGCAATTTTATCTCACCATATAGCACAACTAGGAGTTCTCTTCTTACTAGCTTGTAGCTGCCCGTTAAACACGTACATTGTACATTGTACATTGGTCTAGTGATTACATTGTACATTGTACATTGGTCTAGTGATTACATTGTACATTGTCTAGCTGCCCGTTAAACATGAACTCCACAGGTACCAAGCACATGTTTCCTGTGAGCTCTAGCATGCCATTCTCCAACACTACACACTTGACTGCATCATCAGACAAATCCTCCCTCACATGCACGCCCAACGGCCCTAGAGCAGTACTTACTTTTCTGCACAAGCTGGGCAGCTAAGAGTGACATTTCTCCTTGTCATGGTAGTCATTCACCCAGAACAATGCTTCCTGGATTAGACCCTCCCCAGCCTTATTGAAAAACTTCACAGTTGAGTCTTCAATGTCTTTTCCCTTATGTGCGGTGAAATCTGTGATGCCTGCCAATCCAAGCACGTTGTTGAGGCGATCCCCAGGATGCTTGCTCTCATGTAACCTACAAGAATCTGCCAACACCCCAGCCAAGGTAGGAAACGTGAAAAAATGAAATCTCATAAGATGAATCTAACTCTGAAAATTACCCAGCCACAAATTGGCTATGCACAAATCCCTAAAAATAGAGTCCACAGATGTCATTATATGATTAAACATGTTGTTTAACTGAAACTAGTTGAAAACAAGGAAATCAACCGGTGGTTATCCTCTTGATGAAGCATATTCCTTAAAAGAGGAACCAGTAAACAACACTTCATTCCTCAGTTGATCAGGAAGAGCTTCCAAGTGGGTGCAAAAATTCCTATAATCGTCCCCAGCATTGCAAGAGGGAATGCTGTTAACAATTCCCACGCTGCTTGTCGTGAAATGGACGGCAGTATCTAATAGAGCATCCCAATCATCAGGGAAGGTGGCCAAACGGAAACCCCCCGTCATCTAATTCAAAAGATGGAATATCTTTCCGAATCAGTTGGCCTCCATTTGGGCACGTGAACCAGCAAGAACAAGCAGAGTTTTCCAGCCATCCAGACAAGACGCATACATTTGCATACCCTCCAATTTAGCCTTCTACAAATCACAATTTACAAAATCGCCCAGATCACCCGAGCAAGCTGCTTCAAGCGATCACATATAGGTCTACAATACTTAGGAAGAGACTTATAAATTTTCCTACTCTGGAAGACATCCAATACAAGAATCCAATACTCGAGGGAGCACTCTTGGCAAAGGCGCTCCAAACCACCAAATGCTTTTCTGATCTTGCATTGCTTGTAGAGGAATTCATAAGTTAGGCATTTGTCAATCACCCTATTCTGTATGCAAATACATCACAGATTTAGATATTTTGTACCTACAAACTAATTTCAATGATACAATGTACTCGATACTCCCTCAAGCAATCTACACTCATTATCAAACAATGCCTTGCTGTAGGCACAATCAGATCAAAACATCTGAGAATAATTGCTCAAGGAAAAATATGAACCCTCTAGGGGCCCTTTGGGATTAAGGTTAATTAGAGGCCAGCCAATAGGAAGAGGGTGGTGGACACACTCTATACCCTCAAAAAAGTAGGGGGACAAGGTAGCCTTACACCTCTTAATGGCCTCTTACCTAGTGAGAAGGTAACGGAGGTGGCTAGGGGAAAGGGAGGGGGGCGGGGGGGACCACTTTGACCTTTTTTCCCCCACTTTTTGGCCCGGATTTAAAAATACACTAAAAATTTCAAAATTTCAAATTTCAAGTTTTCCCTCCTTAAAAGGTCCCCTAATCTATTTCATGGTCAAAAAAGTATTTTTGACCTCCAAAAGTCAAAAACGTGCACTAAAAAATTCCAAAAAATTAATTTTTTTCAAAAAATTTCAAAACATCATTTTCCACCCTCCAAAGTCTTTCCAAACCTATTCTATAGCTAAAAGTGATTTTCTCTCTCTACAAACCCTTTTCCAAGCTCTCCATGGCTGCAACAACCACATGCACCCCCTATAGTCCAACATTATCTCTCTACTAGCTTTCTCCCATCTCCATTGTAGCACCAAGCAAGCTTCTTCCCCATCTCTTCCCCTTGCCCACCACATAGTTCCACACCAAGCTAGCTCCTCTCCCTTCTCTCACCTCCATTACAGCATGAAACAAGATTCTCCTCCTTCTACTTTTATTCACTCGCACTACATGGAAACCTCTACTCCCGAAGGTGGAAAAAGCATCAACTCACATGACTTGCATACCACAAGAACAGGAGGTGTGAATAGTGCATGGGCATTCCAAGGATTCATCTCCAACATAAAGATAGAATGGTGAGAAAACTACCCTTGTAGCTTACATTCAGAGCTTAAGATCATCTCCATCTTTAAGTTTATCATGCTGGAGGGAATTAACCTCTTTATGGCTTTCAATGTTTAGGCTTCACACCTCATAACATTGGGTGGTGCTATTTTGTTGATGGCTTTGGTGCGCCATCTATAGTTTTGTAGCATGTGATTGAGTCTCACAATGTAAGTAAGTTGTGTTATTTATGGAGAGTCATCAAAGATTTTCTTATAATTTATTCTTTGTATAGTTGTCATTAGATTATTAGAATGATATCATTTTGTACTTTATAACTTTGTGCTCACATAATCTGTTGTTTACTTATAGAGTCAACTTGTTTTGAGAGGACATGAGCAAGCAACCATGTGCAGAGATGGAAATCACCCTATTTTTGTTCCGTGAGGAACCTTTCACTACCGTGTTAAAAGATTTTGATAAGAATAGTAGGATTTTTGTAGAATCTTGAACCAATAGGTACTCTCTAAGAGCTCTTAGAAAAGCCATCCCTATAGTACTACTATCTTCCCTAGTGTCATAGACACACAAATACTTGTGTATATGAATCTCTAGATGAGAAAGACAAATACTTGTAAGAGAAGCCTAACAACAACAACATTGTCTCCATTTGTAATTATTTTTATGAGGCTAGATTCCTCTATAAATGCAATATAAATATTTCTTTTTGTTAAATGGTGTCGCACTGAGTGAGAGTATTTTATTTAGATTACTGGAGTTTCATACAGATTTGAGAAATATTGTTGATTTTTTTGGATATTCTGATTTGTCTGTAAGATGTTTGAAGTTTCAAGTCTTAATCATTCCACCATGAAGAAATTCATGCAATATTTTGATTTCAGTTTAATCACTAATGGTTATTCTTATTAAGTGGATCATAACCTTTGTCAAGATGTCCTCATTTGGGGATGTTGAATATATATCAATAGCAACATTTCAAAGTTGAGAAAGCTAAATTCTTGCTTTCCAAAATGTTATTGTTTCCATACTATTCCTATGCCAAGCTTGACTTAGAGAAATGACAACTTGAGATGGAGGTGTAGATATATAGGGGTGAATTATTATTGATTCTTGTTTCATCATATATATTATAAAGCCTTTGAGTTTCCACCTTTTTGAGTAGTGTTGACAAGTTTTTGGTATCAAACCTTCTTAAATATCCCTATTCATTCGCTATTGGTAGCTATTTATTTGGTATTGTTAAAGATCATACCAATAGCTATCACCTTGTGAACTTAATTGTTGAATTGCGGATTTGATTTTTACTATGTAGCTCATTTGGATAGAAAAAGTGTAAACATAAATTATAGATACATGCATTGTTAACATAGAAGATATGTATCACTCGAACCTATATAACTGCTAATCAAGAAACCTTTGGTCGAATACTATAACAATAGGGGTCACATGTGGTTTTAAATACCAAAGAAATGGCTTAACCAAAACATTTCCAAGAACACGAGGTGAACACAAGGAAGTAAAAATTGGCTCCTTGTTTGGTTAATTTCTAGTGCTAAATGTTCTGAGTGCACAAAATTTGTGAGGCCTTTGACCTTGCGAGTTCACTAAAGTATATGTAACATAGCACATGTGTTCAACAGAAGGGAATTTATATTCTTGTAAAGTTACAGAAACATGTGTAGGTAAGGCCTATAAGGGCTACTTTCAATCCATTGTGGTGAACGGACATGATATAGGAAAATTTGACATAGTGAATACTCCGGACATCAAACACTACAACTCTATCTCATGGCCATACATTAAAACAAAGCCCCTATTTGTCATTTTGAAGCCCCCAGAGACCCTCAACAAGAGGGACCACAACGACGCGTAGAATGCCCATCCAGGCACAAATAGGGACCAAGATATTTCCAAGAACAGGGGATGGACACAAGGAAGTAAAAAATGGTTGATAAGCATGATACAAGGTTTAGGTATCTGCCATTTGGGGGGGGGGGAGGGGTTGCGATGAACACATTAAACTGCCCAGTTCTACCTCATGGCCATGCATTAAAAAAAGCTTGTACTTGTCATTTTAGGGGCCCAGGGACCCTCAACAAGAGGGGCCACAAGGGCGCGCAAACTGGCCATCCAAAAATTTTGGATGGCCAGTTTGCGCGCCCTTGTGGCCCCTCTTGTTGAGGGTCCCTGGGCCCCTAAAATGACAAGTACAAGCTTTTTTTAATGCATGGCATGATACAATGTTTAGCTATTTGCCATTGTGGGGGGGGGGGGGGGGGGGGGAGTTTGCTATGAATACATCAATTTGCCCAACTCTATCTCATGGCTATGCATCAAAATTTTTGGATGGCCAAATTTTGGATGGCTGATTTGTGTGCCCTTGTGGCCCCTCATGTTGAGGGTCCCTGGGGCCCTAAAATGACAAGTACATGATTTATTTTTATGCATGGCATGATACAATGTTTAGCTATTTGCCATTGTGGGGGGGGGGGAGTTTGCTATGAATACATCAATTTGCCCAATTCTATCTCATGGCTATGCATCAAAAAAAGCCTGTACTTGTCATTTTAGGGCCCCAGGGACCCTCAACATGAGGGGCCACAAGGGCGCACAAATCGACCATCCAAAAATTTTGGAGGGTCCCTGGGGCCCTAAAATGACAAGTACAGGATTTATTTTTATGCATGGTCATAATTCAAGTGGTTACTTTTAGGCTGTTTTCAAGAGCTTCTAGTGTTCAATTGGCTCTGAATCTGTCTGGGCTTGTCTCACATAAATTTGTTCATCTTGTCGCGCTCTTCGACTATCGGGTGATGCAAAAAAATCATATCCTACTCGGATTTTCCAAAAATCAACGTGCAAGTTGGCAATTTCTTAAAAAATGATGTAAAACAGACATTTCTTACTTTTTCCTTAATCTACGGGCTCGAACGGGCATTAAAACCATGGAATCTGAAAATACTCAGAGAACCAATGTTTTTTATTGTGTTCAGGACTGCATTTCCTACATACAAAACTTTCTCAAAATCTCACCCTAACACCTTCAAAAGTGGCTTCCAAGGAGTGCCCTCGATCAAAAATTGAAACTGAAGGAAAACAATCAGAATGAACTCCTAGACTGTGTACAAACTTAGGAGTAACCAAAATTTCCTTTTAAAATAAGTTATTGCTAAAAATTTGAAAATAGACCACCCTTAGACTTCCCACAATGATAGAAATCAAAAGGTTCAAGGAGAGGTCTGGTGTCACAAGTGCATGGTAGGAATCTAATCGAGGCTTATTCCGTCAAGATCTCTTATACTTTATTGTGTCTTCTCATGTACAATCTTACCAAACAAAAACAAACTTACACTTTAAATGACTACAAATTTTATTTAACTTATCAAACAATCTAAAATATGGTAGACCTAGAGTGCTCTTACACATCAACAAACAAAAAAGTCCAAATTTCTTCTCATTAACTTTGATAAACATACATCTGTGAACACTTTACAAGGAGTAGTGTGGTCATAGTTCTTACATCCATTCCATGACATGGTATGCTCCTGGGGTGACCTATCACATAAAAATATCTTTGGTAGGAGTGCCCTCATGTTAGGAAAGAGTGTGTTGCTGCTGATGAAAAGTTTTTGCATTGTCCTACTAGGGATCTCTTCATGTCAGCATAATGATTTTTGGTGTAGTGGGAGCCACATTGCCGCTGAGGAGAGCTTTGTGCCACCGTAAAAGCTTCATGTTATGCCAGTTCCTTGAGCCGTTCTTGCAAACAACTCCACTCAGCTAGCATAGCAAGAGGTCACCTTGTAACAAAAACATGTATGAATTCAACATTTGCAAGCTATATAATGAAGACACTTGTTAAGTATATGTTGTACAAATTTGCAAGTATTTCTATCTAGCTGGGAATAAACAATATAAAAATATACATTAGGATGAGACTACCACCCCTAATAAGCATGGATTTGAAGCACCTACCTGCAAGATGTAACAAAGAAGACTGTTTTAGAGGAAAAGTGGTGACACTTGGCCTCTCTAACCTGCAGCCTTTCACTATTTGTGCATAAAAGCAACCTTTGTGCAAAGCACTACAAAACAAGTAGAGGCAACACCTTAGACTTCAAAGTTTATGATAAGAAGAACACAATCAAAAGTAAGAAGTATATTGTTACCTTGCATAAAGGGGTGTTTTATTCAAATATGTGATGGTATTGGCAAGATATTGAAGAATTGTCGACATTCATCTCACCGATGCTACGACATTCCTGGGATGACCTCTGCTCACCCTCACGTGCGGCCTTCGATGCAAACGTTGCGAACAAGCAAATATGTATGCATACGATTTGTGATGTCCTTGAGCACCATGGTAGTTGTTGCATGAGGAAGCAAAGGATGAAAAGAGAGAGGGGGGAGGGAGAGAGAGGAACATGGGAGAAGACAAGGGGGTAGTGGGGCAGAGAGAGAGAGAGTGGAGAAGGAGGAGAGAAGGGGGCAGGGAGGGAGAGGGAGGAACATGGGAGGAGAGAAGGGGACAGTGGGAGAGAGGGAGAGAGGGGAGGAGGAGGAGAGAAGGGGCAGGGAAGGAGAGGAGAGGGAGAAAGGAGGGAGGAGGAAGAGAGAAGAAAGGTTTCTTTTTTTTGGGGGAGTTTTTTTTTGAAAAATTGGACTTTTAGTGCTTGTAAGTTTAAAAAAATGTCAAAAAATACTTTTTTGATATGGATATATGTTGGGGGGGAGTTTTAAGTCAAAAATAAGTAAAAATAACTTTTTTTTTAAAAGTCAAATTTTGGCTCTTAGTGATCCACGTTTTTGATGATGTGGCCACACCTCTTTACTCCCTTCACTTTCAAAAAGCTAGAGAGAGAAGGTGACCTCTTAGGTCCACATCCTACATGTGTCTAAAAAAAAGGCTAGAAAAGCCTACTCAAAACTAGCTTCTTGAATGCCCTTGTCCCCTTAACCCTACACACCATTAGCCTTAATCCCTAAAAATTAGGATTCCTTACAAGGCCCATGCAAGGTTCATATTTCTCCTAATGTGTCCCCCTTGTTTAGCTCTGCTCGGATTGCAAACTGCAGTTCAGCAGGTCCACATTTGATACAGAGCCCCCTCTCAATCCCAAAGAACATGTTGCATGTTTATAGCTACTGCCTGGCAACGACAAGGATACATTTAAAAAAGGTAAATTTTCAAGAAGATGTCTATTCCTCATCTATGACTACAATTACCATGTGGATGACTTACTGCTTCTACTAATTGAACTCGTTAGCTTATTCCATGACCGAGAATTGAAATTTTGTACATTACCAAGAAGCCAGAAAACCATTCTTTGCTATACTGATGATTGAAGGCCTATGTCATTATCCGTGTGTTTCCAAGCAAGGCCCAAGTCTCTCGCATGTCGTTGCAATCTGCTCATTACATCCATGTAGGATCCGTTGTTGTTGTTTGCAGACCCTGCCTCTGTGAACGCCACGCATCAATGGCCCCTTCGGAACCTGCTCACGAGCTTTAGAATGAGTATATTGGCTTTGGTCGTGCTGGGGGGGGGGGACGATAGCTAATGTGTCCATCAGTGTCGGTATAGTGAGGTACTAGACCTGCTTCCTCCAAAGCCTCCATCGCTACACCGGAAGGGATGACGAGCCGGTCATGGCCAACGCTGATGCCGGTGGCCTCTCGCATCGTCATCCTCTGCATCTCAGCGTGAATTTGCATGCAGAGCCAAGACGAAAATCTTTTCAAAAATAGGGCAAGAGCGTGTTCACAAAGCGGCCGCGAACGAGGGTCATACTTTGGACACTCAATTAGTGTAGAAACCATAGCTTGAGATAATAAAAGTTAGAAAACCTGTGCATTAAAAAAATTAACGATAAATTCACTATATTTGGAAGGTTTTACACTAAATTTCTTCAAACTCTTTAGGTTTTCTCACCTTCAAGTTTTGAATTTAGAGGTAATTTCCAAACTCAAGCATTGGTATAAACCTTCAGTAGCTAGTCATGCTTGGTTGGGTCCCCGCTAGAGGGACTGGTACCTTGTGCTCACTTGGTGCTCATTTTGCTAGGGCTCTTACCCTTGAACACTCGAGTCCTAGGGTGGGTCACCCGAGGAGGAGGTTCCTAGCTTGTTGCTATGAGATCTCTCCGCTTTTTCCAATACATGTGGTGCATCAATTAGGTAGCAATGGTGATGCCTACGTGTGGCTCTTTCTTGCCGATGGTATGCGGACCTTGCCCGACCATGTTTCATAGCTAATATTCAGAAGTAACATGTGTATCCTCCATCAAGACATCCTGCCCTATGCATCTCGTGTGGCACTCGACGCTTGAGGATAGAGGCTCATGGCGCTCCTGGCTCGTGGAGTCACTATTGCAAACTAATCAGGTTTCTCACTAGCGCCAAGGTTCTTGGGTTTCTTAACAAATTGGCTATCCTCTTCCCACTCACCCTTAAGAGAATTAGAGTGAGCATTTTCATGAGACTACCTTGAGAACATAGACTACGTTGCTCTTTGACGGACCATCTCTCATTTGGACCTCTTTAACCTTGGCCCTGTGTTGAATAGATCCATAAGCAATAGAGATAGCATTTGAACAAGTGTCCTTCTTTCCCCTTTTGAGAGAGAGAGAGAGATTAGTTAATTAAGTAAATACAGCTAAATTCTCATTGGACCTCCCTAAAGGCCATCCAATAGGCTTTAGGCACAACATGAGGGCAACATGGGTAGGTGCTAAAAGCACATATCTATATTCACTTACTCTTGTTTCATTCATTTTCCCATACTAAATGATCTGTTCAATATGAGAAAATCATTTGGGATAGGTAAATATTAGATTTTATTTCATCATCTGCATTTGTGGTGAGTTGAAGTCAAACCAATGAGGTAGAAAAGAGAGCTCTAAACTTTTCCTTGGCAAGATGGTCATTAGCCAGAACTATAAGATTTCACATTGCTTGTCTCCATGATCTGGTTGCAAAAGCCATGGATCTAGTGCCTCTAATGTATGTCTATCATTCATAATCTATTCTAATGAAATGCTCACTATGTTCATGCTATTTTCCGCTACACACAAGTTACTAGGCCATTAAATGTTACAATATAACATAAGTTGCTCAAAAAATTTACAATAATATCCATCATCCTGTAATATATTTTCCTCTCTAAGGACAATGTGTGCAGTTGCGGTACTTGCAAATCAATGATAGAGTGTGTGAGATATAAAATGTTTTGATCCCTTCCCTTTTATAGCTTCGTCTACAACTATGAGACTTTATTTTGTTTTCTTATTTATATTAGCAACAAATATATCAATAAAGAAACTTAGTTGATGATTGAGCGAGTAACCATGATATTTGTCAATAATTAGTTGTTTAACTATGCTTAATGAATTTTTACTAAAATAAAACTAGGGGCAGACAAACTTACTACAATTACTTGATCCATAGTAGGTGATAAAGTACTAGATGAAACACCCTTTGCTATATAGGAGTTTATAAACTACCAGATGAGGATGCCAAAGAGCTAGCTACTATATAGGAGTTCATAACTTACTAGATGAACTTACTAGATAAAGACATCCAAGAACACGTTTCCATATAGGAGTTTATGACTTACTATATGAACTTACTAGATCAACACGTCCAAGAGCAAGTTACTATATAGGAGTTTGTGATTTGCTAGATGAATTAGAAAATTGCTAGCTTACTTGCTAGATTAAATGTGAAAACTCCTACTTGTAACTAGGAACTATTGAGCATGTACTCTAACTTGCTATCTAGAAACACGTCCAAAGCTCCTTGTGCTATATGTGTTGAGTTGGGGCTGGTGCAGACGGATGAGCGTCCATGTCAGCTGCTACGAGCAGCAGTAGTATTGCGGTAGTAAGAGCTGAGAGGACTTGGCAACAACAGGATGGTGTGTATAGAGAGCTGCAGGGGATTGTGATGGCGGCAAGCTTGTGAAGACAGTGCAGGAAAATGGAGAACATGCGAATTGTAGGTGGCTGAAGAGATGGTGGCTATGGCGGTGCAGCATACGATGCACTACAACAAAGATAGATGAGGTGCAACACGGGTTTTGAAAGGTTTGCGTGGGTAGTAAGGGTCAATGTAAGAGGCTTGATGGTGCTCTAGTGGCGTTCGTGGTACTTGAAAGCAATTGGACGATGTCAAACTGTTCGTGAATCACAAGAATATTTAGAAATTTTCTCATGTAGGAAAATGGAGTCTTTTCCTGTGTTCTTCATACAATGAATAACATCATGAGCTTCTGCTCGAGAGGCACCACATACCTAGCTAGGTACGATTGGGGGTAGGGGACCACCAACCCCCCCACCGGGCCGGCGGTCCCCTGCCCCCAATCGTACCTAGCCAGGTATATGGTGCCTCCCTCATGACAGAAGCTCATGATGTTGAGGTGAGTCACAATGTGGGAATTATTGTGAGAGTTTGTCCAAAACTTCTTGTGAATGAGCAGTAGGAAGTGGTTGCACAAGCGACCAAGGGTATCGAGGAATTGCCTAGGGATGTATCCATGCCTAGGGCTGTAGGAGACGGGGAATTGTCAAAGAGCAGTGGGTTTGGAAGCGTATTGCAAGGCTTAGTATGCATAGCCAGACATGAGAGAATCCGAGATCCGAGAGGGATGGGCCGAGCAGAGAGCCCACGAGTAGCATAGATGGGATAATGTTGACCTTGTAAAAAAAAAGACGTTTTATCAAATGCGGGTCAAGGCCACTTGTGGAGCTTGGTCACACCCACTCTTCCAAGATATATGCAACATTGAGAACCAACATTAGGTTAACAAATGTGATTAACCATCATGTGGCTCTGATAGCACGTGATATGATTAGTGCCAAGGCGGGTGAATGTTAGTAGCATTCATCGAGAATTAGCACCATGTTGTTAATCATAATATTAATTAGAACAAGGACTCACTATGGATGCAAAAGTAGAATGATAATGCATCACGTCATGGAGAGAGAGGGTGTTCCCATAGCACTCCATGACTATGGCAATCCTAACAGGGCCAGATGGCCTATAAGAGGAGGTGGTTGGGTGGAGAATAACATGCCTTATTTCCTCTAGTCTTATTGTTGTATGAAAGCAATAAAATTTTGGGAAAAGGGGGGGTTATGGAGGAATTTGAAGAGGCTTGCATAATTTTGCATGTGCATGCTATGTGTGTGTGTGTGTGTGTGTGTGTGTGTGTGTGTGTGTGTGTGTGCCCTTCTCTCTTAGATATGGCAGGTTTTACAAGGATATGAACCATGGAGGAAAGATCGTTTGCATGGTTGTAGGAGGACACTCGACCTCGCCAATTTATAGGGGTCATGGATCCAATGGGAAGTGCCACGAAGGCTGAAGGAGATTTCATTTCTACCAGGAGAGTCAAAAAGCCTCCCACAAGTCCATGTGAGTGACTCTCTCTCTCTCTCTCTCTCTCTCTCTCTCTCCCCCCCCAACCTTTTACCATCTCCAAGATTTGTTTCTTTTTTCACACTCCTCATGACTATTGGGCACCCAAGTGAGCACTAGGCAATCTCAAGGGTGCCCTCTCACAGCCAAGGGTAGGTGTCAAGATTGAGCACTTAGGAAAGTCATAAGATGAAGATATGGTGCTTATGATGTAATTTAACATAGCTTGCCACAGTTCTTGCTTGGATATAAATTTCTACAGGTTTGCGGTAGATAGAAAGGCTCTAGTTGAGAGAGTTTTGATTTAGTAGTACAAGGAGAGTATGACGACCAAGTTTTGGAAGGAGTCTGTCAACCAGTCAATTATGTTGTCAAGATTGGATGATCTTCATAGATGCCAGCAAGGGAATTGGCAACCGAGGTTTGACTATACCAAAAATTTTGATTTTTTATTTCCATCTATTTCTCTCAATTTGGCAGCAAGTACTTGAGATGCATCAACATTGTCATCCCATTAGCATTACAAAAGGTGTACTTGAGATGGACTCTTGCAGCCTCAAGATTTTGGAAGATAAGTACTCAACCACAATAAGAGGGAGAATAATTTTGAGATGGATTTTTAAGTAGCTATCAATATACTATCTTTATCATATTCTCAATATGCAAGGCATATTTGAGTTATACAACCTTGACGATGATAACAACGTAGGGTTTTCATGTAGCTACCATGCTAGTTGACTATGAACCAAGGGCAGTAGTCATTGAAGGGGATAAAAGTTGACATCGAATTAGTACATCTATTTTGAGTCTCAGAGCTCTAACATATTTTGTTTTTTTGCAACCAATACATGCAATGGCTGTAGGGTTTTCATACAATTCCTAGATGTATATGATGGTGGTTGACTTCTCGATGGTTCTAAGAGATCCTACACTGAAGCTTCCCTATCCAACAAATGATCTCTTGGAGTTGGATATCATTTTTGGTAGTTTTGAGCCATTAGCCTTTCTCCACCACTTTGGGTCCATTACCTTTGCAAACTCCATGCAAACAAGCATGGAGATCTTGCCATGGCACCCATTCCACAATTATACATACACTTCTATGTTTTGAGGTCACCTGCAAGATGCCATTGGACTTGAAATTCTTCCCTCCCATTCACAATCAGCACCTCTCCTTGATGTCAAAAAATCATGTCAAGAATAGGGGTTTAAAATCATACCCAAAATAAAATGTCGTGGCCCTCTTTCTTGACATTCAAGATTAATCCTCATGTGATTTGAAATGAAATGTATCAATTTAGTATAAAAGCTAAAAGAAAATGAATTACTTGAAAAGCACGAAGACACCCTATGTTTTTTTTTTTACTAAACACTGAACTATAAAGGATCATTGGTGGGACATTTCGAAAGTGCCCTATTCATTGATGTGATTGTCACTTCTATAACTTTTTCTCTTTAAGAATCTCACACTCATCTAAATTGAAGACAAAATATAGCAGCCTGGTAGCCTCTTCAAATGTGACATTGTAGAACTCTATCATTCTAGTTTGCAACATAGTAAGGTCCATATATTGTTGTGTGCATCATAGTTATAGCCATTCCCACTACAAGAGGTTCTTCATATTAGCGACGCTAGCAATGCAACGCTCAAAAGTTAAAATCCACGGCGTCGCTATTTTCTTTGTTGCATAGCGACGCCAACAACAGGGGTAAAAAATAAACCGAGAGCGCCAAAAACTCAGATCTGAGTTTTGACGCTCTTGCGAAAGAGGTAAACCTGCACCTCTCCCTCTCCCTCCCTCTCTCTCTCTCTCTCTCTCTCTCTCCCCCCCCCCCCCTCCCCCCCCCACCCCACCCACACACACACCAAGAGAACAAGGAGAGCCATGTATGCTCCTTCCTTCTCCTCCCTCTCATGTTCCCTTCCCCTCTTTCTCTCTCTCTCTCTCTCTCTCTCTCTCTCTCTCTCTCTCTCTCACACACACACACACACACACACACACACATTGTGTCTTTGAGAGAGAGAGAGAGAGAGAGAGAGAGAGAGAGAGAGAGAGAGAATGTACACACATGCATAAACAAAACACAGACACATACATTGAATGTACAAAAAATTACACACACATGCATAAAAAAGAATGCATACACACACATAGAGAGAGAGAGAGAGAGAGAGAGAGAGAGAGAGAGAGAAAACAAAGAGAGAGAGAGAGAGGGGGAGAAGACAAAAAGAGAGAGGTAAGGATAGAAAACAAAGAGAGAGAGAGAGAGAGAGAGAGAGAGAGAGAGATGGATTTAAAAAAGTAGAGAAAATATGAAATAATGAAATGCTATAGTAAGATTTAGGATTAGGTTAGATTTAAAATTACATCTAAGATTATGTTAGATTAAGATGTAAGATTAGATTAGATTACATTTAACTTATATTTAAAATTTATGTTAAATTTAAAATTAGGTTAGACTTAAGATTAGGTTAAGATTTAAACTAGGTTAAACTTAAGATCAGGCTACATTACATTTAAGTTAGATTACATTTAGGTTTAGGTTAGATTTAATGTTAGATTAGATTTAGGTTTATGTTGAGTTTAAGATTATATTAGATTTAGATTTATGTTAGATTTAAGATTAGGACAAGATTTAAAATTAGCTACATTAGATTTAGGTTTAGATTTAAGTTAGATTTTAGGGCATGTCAATGAAGGTGGAGTCCCATCTAAGCTCAAGGCTTTGCCCAAGGGGCAAACACTAGGTAGACAACACAATGATTTGTCCCATCAGAATCTGGCACCTATTAACTCACCCACTAACCATGTTCAATTAGCTCAGAATCACCATATATTCAATTAAGGTTAGATTTAAGATTAGATTTTGGATTTAGTTTTTATTTTAAAGTTTACATTCGGAATTACGAAAAAAAATTGGAGTTAGGTCAACGATGATTCCTCTCTTCCTCTCTATGGATGCGACCTTAAATTGGAAATCTTTCAACCATATGATACTCAGATTGGAGGCCAACATATAATGTGCACAGTAATCCCTTGAACAAGGATCTGCTGTGAAGAGATGTTAAGTCGATGCTGTGAATTGCTACAACTAAAGAAGAGACAAAGGGGTTTTGTCCACTACATGCATTGCCATGTAGTCGTGGGTGTGTAGATTTTTGATGACCTGGACGAGTTTATAAACCGATGGTTCTGATCTCCGTGCACCTCTAGACTGAGGTGTGTGGGGATTAATCATGATTAGAGAATGTGAGGTAGTTTACAGTGTGATCAGAGAGAGAGAGAGAGAGAGAGAGAGAGAGAGAGAAGACAGAGGATGCCAATAGAAAATTAAATTTATGTCCAGGTTATAAGGTTTTTACATTCATTATAAGTAGTGATGACGATGTGGGGCAGTCCAACCGAAACACCTATCTCTCAACAAGGATCTTATGTCCTTGTAATCAATGCAAACATGTTGTGCAATGGATTCAAGACGTGTTTCTTTGCATCACGTTTGCGAATTTGCCGAGTTTGATCCATCTATTAGAGATCAAATTGTTGCCAACTATAACTTGTCGGACTCTGACGTTGGCCAACAGGCAAAAATCTTGCAACCCAATAGACGTATTTGCAGGCGCTTTGGTCAAGCAGCATATGTGAGGCCACAAGATGTAGCCTCTGACACGTCGGAGGATGATCATGCAGACCACATTCCCAACTAGGCTATGTTTGAGCCCAGGATTGATGAAAAGTGAAGCCGATACGCCATTGTATGATGGAGCACGTGTGTCTAGATTGAAGGCACTCATGGTTCTTCTCAACATGCAGGCAAAGTTTCGATGGAGTGACACTAGCGTCACAGTGTTTTTCAGGTGATCTATTACAATGTGTTTACTTCAATAAAAAACTCTAGATGTATAATGATCTAATAGATTACTTACCCAAGTGTACCGCATTTTTTTTGTTGTGTAGATTGCTCAAAGAGCACATACTGCTAGCTGATAATATGATGCCAGATTCTAGAGAGGAAGCAAGAAAGATCTTGCGAAACTTGGGAATGGATTACAATTCGATTCATGCTTGTCCTAACGACTACATTCTTTTTAGAGGGGAATACATAGACATGGAGAAGTGTCTGAAATGTGATTTCGAATAGATCTCTACGGACAAAAAATTACAAAGAAGGTTTTGCGACACTTTCCTTTGCTTCCTCGTATCAAGCATTTCTTTAAATGTAAGTCCATGGCCACCCTAGCATCATGGCACAAGGAGAATCGATCTTCAGATGGTGTGCTACGGATTCCTGCAGATTGTGCAGCCTAGAAACCTATAGACGACACATGGACGGATTTTGCTAGGGAAGCTCAAAATTTGCGCCTAGGGTTGGTTATAGATGGTGTAAATCCATTTGGTCGAAGGTCAACATATTACAGTGTATGGCCGATTGTCATCGTCAACTACAACATTCTCCTGTGGTTGACTACCAAGAAGGGGCACCTATTTCTAAGCTTGATTGTGTCGGGGCGGTATAAAGTGAAGAATATGGATGTGTATCTTTGTCCACTATTGGAAGATCTACAACAATTATGGATTGTCATAGAAGTGGTGGATATGAGCCGACACATAGGTCAACGGAATGCTTTGATCAAAGGCATTCTAATGTGGACCATGCATGACTATCCCAGATTAACAGAATGCTCATGTGATTTATACTCAAACTCAAACACTATAAATCTTGGTTTTCTCAAGCTTATCTATTGTCATGTGTGGCTTCAAACAAGCGGATATAGAGCATGTGTCACATGTGGACCTAGACTTAATGCACGTCGGGCGCCCTCACTGAAGAAGCAAATCTATAAAGGTCATCAAGTGCATCTTCCAAAGAATCATGAGTTACGCGACGGTTTTTTGGACAGAGAGCCATCGAGGATGTCTGCACAAGCATGGTTAGAGCTGAAGGAGACGTGTAATGACGGCTTGTCCCAGGGATGAAGAGACTCTCTCTATGGTACGAGTTACCATATTGGCCCAGACTCATGATCAATCATTTGCTCGATCCCCGGGGGATTCACTATTAGTAATGAGGGGATATCACCTGTGTGCATCAAAATTAGAGAAACCCCCCTATGTACGGTATCTTACATGCTAAAGTACCCCCCTACATACGGACAAGATATGGACGTTCTCGCAATGAACCATCCCCCCTCATACGGATTTTGTACGCAATGTAATGACCCACTATTTTATGTATATTAGTAACATAACAATTTTAGAAGCACATGCTTTTTGCAAAAATACATGTTGAACTGCAAATGAACAGAAGTGTAAATTTAAGTGTGTTTTCATTTGCAATAGATGTTAAGAGAACAAACCAGGAAAAGCAACAAATGTAATGAATACTAGATTAAAATAAACCAATCGATTCAATGTAATTTGTCAAAATATGGACATCATTTCCCCTGTAAACTGATACAAATCTCAGTCTCAAAACAAATGATACTAGCCACCTACTCAATAGGCTTCCCACATGGGATTTAAGGCACACATATGAAACGGATTGTTCTCTAAATAACAAATGATGGTATGCTCATAAACAACCATAGAAAACTTCACTTATTAAATCAAAACACATACAAAAGGTATTAACTTATTTTTTTCTCTAAATGTATCTCTTTCTTATTAAAATAATAATAATAATAATAATAATAATAAATAAATAAATATATATATCTCTCACACACACACACACACACTCACACACACATACCATGTACCAAACTCAAATGTTTCTATTCATTCTAACTTTTGCAAACAATGTGTAATACAGTACTAGAACTATAAAATAAAGGCAAACTTAAAAGTCTCATGGTTTTTAGGTTAAAATTTGAAGCTTTTGCTAAAAGCATTTCCGGTTCACTTTAAGGCAAGCTTGCAATCAAGCTAGGTAATTAAAATTCAAAGGACCAAAGCCAAAACTCTTGAAGAGAAAATTGAATAAACGATCTAAATAACTTTTGTTTAACAAAAGAACCAGAGTCTAGAGACCAATAGCAAGAAAAGAGCAACAAAAGTGACTTCATATAAAAAACCACTAACCAATGAATCGCCAAACCAATGATTGGGTAGAAGATTGTCCGAAGCTCTCTGAGGCTCATAATTTTCCTCCTCATCATTAGAGCCATCATCAGAGAAAGGGGACTGTCAAATACAAGTAGCACTAATGTCACCAATAGAAACACGTAACCAGGCGTCTTTCATTTTGATAGCAACATTTTAGACAGAACTTACAAAGGCAAACATTTACAATGCCAGGCTCGCGGGTATCTATGACATACACCAAAATGTAGATCCCATTCTTCTTTGACGACTTGCATATACACCAAACTACTCGCATAGATATTTCCTCCCTATTTTTTGCTCCCATTCCCACCTCCCGTTCCCAATTTCATGCAACTATGGAACTTAGAGAGAGAGAGAGAGAGAGAGAGAGAGAGAGAGAGAGAGAGAGAGAAAAATTCTTTCAATGAGAGAACAATTACCTCACTAATTATCTGCTACCTATAATGCCAATTTGCATCCCTGATTCAATCTCCAATAGCCATTGTTGCCCGTTGATATGATCTGAAAGCTTGCCTGATGTAAATTCCATGACTATTTCACAAACATTCGGCTGACTTGGAACCAACATAGACAAGAGAAATTCAAAATTCCATATTCTCACACTCCTCTCGAATTGCAGCAAACAGGTTAGATGTCATATAACGCTCTGCATCACTTGGTAGAATAGTCACAATCAACTTGCCTGCATTCTCCAGTCTCTTCGAGACCTGAAAAAATGTGAAAACAAGTGGGGACCTTGAGCACTAGACCACATTTTCAATTCCAAATTGCATCCTCGAGCACCACTGAAAAGCATACAAAGGGTAGAACTACCTTCAATGCAGTGACAACAGCAGCGCTAGAGGAAATGCCTGCAAGTAGGCCTTCCTCTTTGGCAAGCTGACATGCATAAGCCATGGACTCTTCTGTCGAGATTGTGACAATCTCATCGGCCAAGCTAACATCCATCGTGGCAGGAATAAACCTAGGACCGATTTCCTGAATCTTGTGTGGACCCTTGCAACTCCCTAAGCAGAAATTGTAAAGCATAGTCTAATAATGATAACCACAAACTCTTCGCAATAGGGAGGCTAGATACATATCAAACATCACGGGGCTCTCAACCAGCTCAATTATCATCACCTTGATCTCAGGGTTCCGTTCTTTGAGTAATTGCCCTGCTCCAGAGAAGGTTCCACTCGTACCTTCTCCCACCATGAAAATATCCACCTTCCCAATGGTATCCTTCCATATCTCTGGCCCTGCTTAATCAAACTAACAATTTTTAAACACACATATATTTGCCCGATTGTACAACAGATTAACGGCAAGACTACATACAATATTTACGTCCTCAATAAATACATAGGAATTTTGAGGCCTACCAACCTGTTGATTGGAAATGAGCACCAGGATTCATGGTGTTCATTGCTTGATTCAGCATATAACTGTTAGGTCTTGTCGCAACCAGCTCTTCTACTTTAGCAAAGAGTCCATCTATACCTACAACAGGATCTAAAAGTAAATGTTCCTTTAATTCATCTACCCTAATACGCTCATCAGAGACAAAAGAGACGTTCAGCTTAATGCCGATTATTAGGAGCGACCTGTAAGGTAGATCTCTATTCCCAATGCACGCAGAATCATGCACCGCTCTAGTGAATATGATGCGGGCATAACTGCTACAACTTTGTATCATTTATGGATACCAACAAAAGCCAAGGAGATGGCAGTATTTTCGCTAGTGGGCTCGATTAGAGTAGTAAGCCCAGGTTTGATCAATCAACGCCTTTTGGCATCTTCAATCATACTGTCAGAGTCACAAGGAGGTTCAGAAGCATGGCTGCCAAAGCAGATTGAGATGCCACAAATGCCATGCTGTTGGACAAAAGAACGAACAAGTATTCTTACAAAAGTGCGATGTGGTCCTTGACAGAACTAAGGGGTTGGTGCCACTCTAGCTTCCAGACGATTTGAGCTAGGGATCCTTCTTTGTTGGCTATATTCTTGAGCTCCACCAGAGGAATCCATCCCATTAGCTACACAAGCCAGCACCGAGCACAAATTATACATACAGAAAGGATTCCATCTCTCTCTCTCTCTCTCTCTCTCTCTCTCTCTCTCTCTCTCTCTCTCTCTCTCTCTCTTTTTCCCCAAAAACAAAACAGTATAATCTACAACTTCAAGAGATTAGTTACATGAAGCACATTGATCAAAGGACAATGCATAGCTACATTTACAAGCCTTGCAAGGTTTGGATAATGGTGTTATGCCATGGGTCAATCAGATGGGTAAACAGGTTGTCAACAGGGCTCTTTCCTATAATGTTGTGTTGGATCACAAAGCTGAGGAAGGCCAACATAGAAAGCGGGCCATTTGCAATCTCCTTCTTCTTGTATTCTAGAGAAGTAGGGAAGTTGAAGGGGTTGAATATGCCTCCAGGGTATCCAACCTCGCTAGGGAGCAAAGTAAGCTTAGTGTTGAACGGATTGGCATTCACACTGCCAGGGTACTTGATGTCTTGCCATCTTCTCACCTCCACATAGTGGAACAAGATGAACTTGATCACAAAGGCAGTGGAGGCGGGGGCGAAGTACTTGACCTTGCCCGCATCATACCATGCAGGAACATTGATGACACCAATCTTTTTCAAGAGGTCAGGGATCAACATGCCCACTACTCCAAGAACTATCCACCTTCCATTTTGAAGCTCTGCTTGCACATATCATTTAAGGTTGGCAGGATCCTCAGCCAAGCCGAGGGGGTCGAAGCCATTGTCACCAACAAGGTTTCCGTCAAGGTAAGCAGGGGATGCCATACTGGGGAGCCATTCACCTATCTTTGCCTCAACCTTGAAGGCACGGACGGGGGAAGACGAGAGGCTCTCCCCAAGAAAGACGACTTGCATAGAGACAAACAAGGGCAGGAAACACCCAATGTCACCTGCATGGCAGCCATTTCTGCAAGCACACATGAGCTTCCCACTCTCGGGGCCCCTCTTGTTCTCTCTGCTTCCTTCTAAGCACTTGATTGATCGTGACTTCTCTCTCTCTCTCTCTCTCTCTCTCTCTCTCTCTCTCTCTCTCTCTCTCTCTCTGTGTGTGTGTGTGTGTGTGTGTGTGTGTGTGTGTGTGTGTGTGTGTGTGTGTGTGTGTGTGTGTGTGTGTGTGTGTGTGTGTGTGTGTGTGTGTGTGGCACCTAGGTTTAGTGTAATCGCACCTACAAATTTTGAAATTTACCTCTATATTTTATTTTTGAAGGTGAGAAAACCTACAATATTTTGAAAAAATTAATGTAATTTGGTGTAAATACCTTCAAATTTTGTCAATTTACCTTTGTTGTTTCACATATGTTGGTTTGCCAAGTTTTTGGGAAAAAGTTTTTTTTGAGCACTATGCTGGAGGTGATGTTCTCCTTTTACGTAGAAGTCCTTTTATGTAGAAGGGTCGTGGATGCCCTCCACGGGTATGCCCTCACTCTGCATAGTATCCTGCTTCCAAACAGTGAATGCGACCCTGGTACGATTCCACCTAGAAAAACAGAAAAAAATGCAAGGAAAGACAAAGCAAAATCAGCATCAAGAGACGTAGCTATGGATCTGAAGGGTGTAGAGAGGAAGAAAGACATACCATGGTAACAGAGGGCGAGGCACAGGAGGGAAGCTTCAGGAGGAAGGGATGCTGTTAGCATGAGGAAGATGGCATCTTGGGTAGTGGTAGAGATATGGCAGAAGACTTTCTTTCTCTCTTAGAACTCGCCAGGGACCGAACATTTGGGACAAGGAAGTCGCAACAACTGCACAACTCAAGCGAGGGCAAGCGTGTGGTATGAATATCCCTTAAGTTTAAGGCTCTTTGTTTTAACCTACCTAGAGTGCCCGCGTGCGGGATATTTGCCGCTTAAAGGCATAGGGTAAAGGGGACAATATAAGGAACCCTCAGTCTCTAGCCCTCTACATTGAAAGAATGGCCTCACTTGGTGAAACCTTTGTGATGTAACCCCAAGGTTGAGGGTTCGAGGCTCACGAGTTGCATTCTCTTGGGTGTATTCTCTTCCTTTAATGGGGCGGGTGGTTCCCATGGTTACCTCTTGAGGTTTTAATGTACATCAATGTACAATTGTAAGTACATGTTATGTGTGAACAAGCATCTAGATGAGAAGAAAGAGTTTGAAAAGCTACTAAACAATGCACGCACATGCAAAGATGGGAAACTTATTATAGATTACAATGACTGGTATCGTGGGTTCAAGAGAAGCTCTTAATCATGCCATTGGTGTTGCTATTGAGTTTGCATATGAAGAAGAAGAAGAGAAGAGTGACTTGGATGATGTGCAAGAAGACAACAATAAATAAAATGAGGTGCAGATGTGGAGACAAAGCCTATGCAGATGGTGGTATTGATGATGATGATGTTGAAGAGGCTAATGAGGGTCTGAATGTCCAAGATATTATTGCGTAGCGGCTACATAAAAGAAAATTAGTCAAGTTTATGGTAGCATCGACCCCAACAAATCTCAAAGCTTGTTGAATAAGTCTTAAAGATGTTAGCTAAGGGAGAGGACAGGGAGGTACCATATCTTCTCATTGGTATAGCTATCTGAGTTTTCTAGTGGAGTAAATCAAATCTTTGAAATACCAAAAACAACACCCTCATGTGAAAGATTCTTTAATTGGCTTGTTAGGGCATGTGTCTTATGGCATAAGCACTTAATATCCCCCCCCGGTGGGATAGGGCCCCCCCTCCCTTATGCGTACGGTACGAGCATGAAATAATGGGGGGCTACCCCTATTGTATACGCTTATGTTTGATCTCTAAAAACCCCCCTCTTGTATACTCACATGACACCATACGAAAATCCATAGTGAATCCCCCAGGGCTCGATCCAATGCACATATTCAAGAATGTGGGTAATCTACTGTGGGACCATGTGATTGACAAGAAAGATACTTTGGGAGCCAGAGTTGACCTTAGAAATGTGGATTGTATGGAGCAATATTGGCCGCAAACAGCAACCGTTGGATCGATAAAACTCCCTAAAGCTCCATGGATTTTGACTGGAACCCAAGAATGCAAAGTAAAAGAGACCATTCGATTTGTGCGGACCCCCATTGGCGTAATGCACTTGCTCCAAACATGTTTCACTAAAGAAGGAAAGCTTACTGGTTTGAAGTCACACGACAAGCATAAAGTGTGTCAGGTATGTTTAATGTGGAATATATCATAGTGGGAATTGTGTAACAAATTCGTGTGTGGACTTTAATATCATTGCTAGATGTGTTTTGTAGTTTATTTTACCGGTGGCCATTGAGGGATATTTGTCTTGTGACGTCCATACCACAATCTACAAACTTGAGAAGTTGGTGCAATGGATCTCACAAAAGGAAATCCATGTAGACTCTATACAACTTGCCAAACTAAACGATGTGGAGGTTGTGTGCATGTTTGAAAACACTTTCCTACTACCATGCTAACCATTCAAGTGCATCTTCTTGTTCACATAGTTGATGAGGTGGAAATAGGTGGCACAATACATTCGAGATGGGTGTTCTTTTTAGAACGTTTCATGAAAACGCTCGCGGGATATGTGCGTTAGAAGGCACGTCCGAATGGTAGCATGGTAGAAGTGACTCTCCTCTGCGCACAGTAACGTTGCGACCCTCCATGTTTATCTTGAACTATTGCACATCAAAAAAGTCAACAAAAATCCTCTATAATTGATCCTCAAAATCTCTTGTAGCGTGCCGAAGTAAGTGAGTTCCGCCAGAGGGTAGCATGGCAGAAGGTTGGCTGGTACAAGAAGGCATTGACCAATATATATGAGATTATAAACCGGTGATTCTGATCTCCGTGCACCTCTAAACCGAACTAAGAGACACTTTTGTACTACCAGAGCATTGTGAACAAGTAAGTCTGTAAATATTTAACATCCAGTTTTACAAGTTATGTGCTTGGAAGCACTCATGTAAGTTATGTGGCTTTGGCAGGTGGTATTTCATCCTAGTCTGCATCAAACTGGTGGCACGTCATAAAGGTAGCCCCTCGTAGTGCACGGACCTATGAGGGTTACCATGTGCCAATCACACCAGCATCAGTGGAGGAGACCGGAGAGGATGCTCAGCCAGAAGCCATTGAGGTGGTGCCAGACGAGCATCAAGATGCTACTCTCAATGGGATGCATGCAGAGGATCTACAAAATGAAACGGAGAACATCTGCCTAAACAGAGAGCTCTATATAGACATAGGGAATTATGTTGAGCTATGCGAGGATGAGAGAGAGACCTCTTAAAGCCGTAAACATTGTATTTGAACAATTTTTCTTCGTTTTATAATATATATTGTATTCACATGGCTTTTTTCATTCTTATCTATATGCTTCCGTTGTTGAACACCTTGTTGTTGATGTTGTCGTATACAATAACGCATGATAAGATTTTTTATGAGTCCTCTCTCTCTCTCTCTCTCTCTCTCTCTCTCTCTCTCTCTCTCTCTGTGTCTCTTTACACAGGAATCCTCCCCCCTATTATCTATAGTATACATTATAACTTGTCCATATTTTCTTCTTTCTTTAATACTAAGATTATTTGTTTGTGTGTTTAATGCATGTATAGATGATGATGAGTTTCTTTCTTCTTTGTCACCCCAACAGAGGAGGTGGTATGAGGAGCGTCATCGCTCTGGAGCACCATCACGTTGTTCCACTCCTTTAGTGTCTCCCTCTGTTTCGGAGAATTTAGTGCGCTCCAAGACTTTGGTGTCCACGAGATGATCTTCACACTCTTCTAGGCACCGTCGCTCTAGTGGTGGTTGCGGCGGTTGCCTATGATGTGTATAAGTTTGTCATAGATTTACTTTCGTCAACTCACTGTTGTCCAATTACTTTTGTCAGTTTTGTATCTTTAATCTTAGAAACAATAGTATGCATGATGGAGTTAATGGTTTCTTTCACTTTCTTTCAAAGGTGAATTTGTGCTTATCTTGGATTCATTTAGGTATATCTTTATTCTGCAAACAATACCTTGCACTTTCTTTCAAAGGTGAATATGTGATTATCTTGGATTCATTTAGATATACTTTATTATGGAAACATTCAATATGGTTGATGGGTGGCAAAGCATTCAATGCTCTACCACCCAAAAAAATTTACTCTTGGGCGTTGCTATAAGCGTCTCTATATAAGGTTCTACAACGTTTCTATGAGCATTGCTACAGAAGAACTGCAATCGTCACTATTGATGTCACTATAGGCATCGCTATATAGTGATGCAAATAGCAATGCCCATAGCTATGCCTATAGCGACGTTCCCCTAGCGATGCTTTTAGTGACACTTTTAGCAACGCTAGGGAGTAAAAAAACCCAATGTATTTTTGTCACTAAAAGCGTCACAAGTGCACATAACCTCTTGTAGTGTCATTGGTCTTTTTAAGTACCTTAAATTTAAAAGGGGAATTTCAGGAAGTCGATTTGTGCATGGTTGAGTTGAAGTCTATCTTTCTAGACACTTACTGTTATTGGTAATAGCTTAAACATTCTTCCCTTCTTCACAAATATGGAGGAGATATACTGTTGAATAGCTAAAGACCCTCTCTTGCTCATACCAAGGGAATCAAGTGTGCCCTTTATTTCAGTGGCAGGCATTGCATTCTCTGAAATAAAACCGTCCACCACATCTCGCTACAAAACCTTAAACTTTTTGTCGTGGATTATATCTTTTGCAAGACTACTACGTATCAAGGGCTTCAATTGCTTTCCTACATTGGCTATGGGATCAACAATTTCTTTGTTTGGATAGATAGCATGTCTATAAAGGAAGCAATGCACGCATACATAAAAGCCCGGCTAGTTTAGAACATTTACAATCCTCACTTTAATGCTTGAAATAGTTTAGAACGTTTACAATCCTCACCTTAATGTTTGGATTATTTTCTTAAGACCACGAGTTCCAACCTTCAAGGTTTCAAGATTCTGTAGTTTCTTCTTTCGCACACGAGCATTAAAGCTCGTAGTTTCTTTTGTAAGGTTCATACATTTTCTCGCAGGACCTGTAATTCTTGTGTATGCTGCAATATGGTTTTGTGGTCATTACAATGCAAATGAGAAAGTCATAGAATCTCATTTCTTGAGTATGAACCATGCATTTGTGAATTTCAGCTTGACCAATTAGAGCTTTGCAATAGCCAAGCATGCCATTCTCTACACTAGCAAAGGTCAATAAACCAGTAAGGGATTTGCAAATGTAGGAGAGGTATTAGTCATAGGATTCAAAAGATAGAGCGAACCATGAGTCCAAATGTCTACATGTTTTTCTCCCTCTGTCGCGCTGAGTCTTTCTTTCTCTGCTAGTGTCATTTGTGTGTTAATTTTGGCTTCACTTACATAATGGCTCATATTGATGATCCAAGTCAATGTTGACTATCGTGGTTTGAATGTGGTTACTCTTAAGAATAAGTATCCATTGCCGAGAGTGGATGAGCTATTTGAAAAGCTCACCCACCATGATCATATCTTTACAAAGATAGACTTACAATCATGGTATCATCAAGTACGCATAATTCTTGTTGATATACCCAAAACTGCATTCCAAACAAGGTTTGGGCACTATGAGTTTTTGGTTATGTCCTTTGGGGTAGATAATATTTAGGACGTTTAGTGAAGAGGTTTGTGGGAGTGGATGAGAAATCCATTAGTGCTCAGTGTGAGGAAAACAAGAAAGCCATTTGTGCTGAGCACAAGAGATGTTGGAAAGAGAAGAAAGATGAGTGGTTGAATATCCCTCCAAGATCACGAGGTGCATTCAATGTAACTGAATGAAGACATTCCTCAATCATCACGATTGTTATGGCACTGTAAAAAGAATCTACTTGTAAGTACACATTTTGAACGGTTGTATTGAGGACACCTTTTTCACCCCACCTATTTTCTAGAGAGAGAATTCCAAAATATGTATTTTCGTAGAAGGCCCTTCAGATGAAGTTCAAAATTTTCTAATGTGTTAGAATGCGCAGAAAGCTTCCAATGTGAAGCGTGGCTGCTCTATCATATCAAAATTTAGGACAAATTATATCTATGCATTACAACTCTTTTTACTCATGCTAGACCGTGGGAGATTGTTGAATGCTCACATGTGAGGTAGATAAAGTCTACAATATTGATAAAAGACAATGAGCTGGCAAAAAATCTTTTATATGCCATGGGGATTTCTTTGTAGAAGCTTCAAATTAGGACTTTGAAGGCATTATGAGCCAAGTTTCCAAATGTACTTTCAGATTTAGCAGGCCGAAAGTAAAATCATATAGTAATCATCTTTATGAAGGAGAGAAAGAAGATTCAAAGCCCTTAGATATACATAAATATGGGGTATTCATCACTAACTAGGTAAAAAGGGCTAACTCATGATCAGTGGTCTTTTTTCAAAGTTCACTTTATAAAAGGTAAATTTCAATGGGTTGGCTTACTTTAAGAAGCATATCTCCCTCATCGTACTAAATTGAAATTTGCTAGCAACACTAACAATTGATAATTTTACAAATTTTCACAACATATAACAAGAGTATACAAGGGACATGGACATATGAAACCAAAATAGGTGCCCAAAAAAGACTTTTTCATTTCTCTTTAGAGAGAATCAATGAAGATGCTTATGTAAAAGTTTGGATAAAAGGTAAACTTAATGAAAAAAAGGGGGTAGGGAGGGGTTCGCATAGGAATCGCACATGGATGAGATAGAGAGAGGGAAAGAGAGATTTTCTTATATTTTTTTGAGAGGAGCAATGTTCATGAAAAGTCTGTCTTAACTTAATATTGTGCCATTTTCAGTTTCAAAAATGTTGGTGGAGGGCAAGGGGAAAAGGAGAAATTAGGTCCCAAAATAGAGAAAAGTAGTGTAAACCCCCAAAAATGTGACTTCGCTCGTTGCTCTGTGTGGGACACCTCAGTGTTTGTGTCGTGCGATGAGCACGACACAAACACTGGCAATGAGCACCAGGTTGCTGGCAATGCCTTGATATGGATTTCTCGTAGTCGACAGAGGAAAAAATGTGAAGGAGCCCATCTTTGTAAGTGAGGGAGATGCCAGGCCGAAGTCTCGGTCTCAAAGAGGAGTCGAGTGCAGATGCTGATTGGATGGGAACAACATCCATGGCAGCAAATCAGTAGGGGGGAAGTCGAATGAAGGGGGAAGGATGCAAAGATGCACGAGGGAAGGATGCAAAGCTGCAGAAGGAATGCGCGTTGCACCATGCGAGCAAGAAGAGAGAGAGTGGGTCTATCTGAGACTAAACGTAGAGAGGGTTAGAGACGTGTGATGCCTTTGAGGGTGAGAAGGGGAGATATGACGCGTGGAAGCCGAGAGAGGCGAAGCGAAGGAGATGGAGGGGGATTTTTTTCTCTTTGCAAAAGCGCTCTCTCTCTCTCTCATGCCGGATCAACACACGGGCCTATTGTACTCTCTACATGCACGCACTCCCTCTCACGCTTCGAGCCCGCCTGGTTAGTGTCGTTGCTTGAGGTCAGCAGCTACATGCATCGGTGCTCAAGGCTGCAGGGTCTTTCTCGATGTAGAGCCAATGAAGACAAGCTGCAATAATTGTGAGCTTTTGTCGAGGTGCATTGAAGCATGAGGCAAGCCATGATCAAATGCAAGCATTGCATGGTCGAGTCACTGCTCTCTCTTGCGAGAAGCAAGCATGGAAGGGAAGGTTGAAGCCCACCATGGCTGCCCTCGCTATGCAGCGACGTGTCCATGTGATTATCCAAGGCGGTGATTTTTCCTTTGGACTATTGATTGTAGAAGGAATCTTCGCTCCAAATTAATTAATGAAAGTGAAAGTAGAGCGAGTAGTGATATGGACATATAAAACCAATAGCCCTGTAATTCCTCTAATTATGGAAGGACATTTTTGAAACGCCAATAACAACGAGTATACCCAAGAAGCGTAGCTTAGTTAATGAGACCTTAGTGATGTAACCCCATGGTTGATTCTTGATCGGTGTATCTTCCTTCCCCAATGGGAAGGTTGTTCCCATAGTTGTCTCTTGAGGGTGTAATGTACATCAATGAGCACTTGTAAAACACAAGCAAATGTATAAGTTTCTCTCTACTATCTCCCTACAATGATAATAAAGGAAAAAATAAAATAAATAACAAAATGAAGGATCATGGTGGGATACTAGGGATTTGCAATGCAAAAGTAGATGATGGTTCAATTTGTAAAAGTTATTAAATTTATTTTTTACAAGAAGTATTTTGAAATGTTGTAAAGAGTGTCTATGATAAAGGAAGAAATAAATATATAGCAAAAGATGACTACCCCAACTCAAAGTTTCAATTTGTTGCTTTTTGAGATAAATATTGTAGTAAACTCTGTAAAGCAATTAATGTGGTTATTTCAATATATGTTGGGATTTTAGATTTAATCTCAACATTGAAATGACCTTGAAGTATGATCAAATGACATTGATCACGGGATGGTGGAAGAATTTCTAAGGAATGATGGCCCGAATACTTATGTGCAAAAATCTAAATTAATAATAATAATTTTTCATGAAGATGGCACTAGTTGAGCGCATTTTCCTTCTTGCAACATTCTTCTAATCAAGTGTTACTCTTGACATGTATATATGAGTTTTCCCTTTGAGATGACATTTCACAATTTTATCACTATTGGGAAGGTTGAAAGATACATGTTAGGTGTCCCCCACATGCAGGGAGAGTAATTGTTATTTGGCTTGATGAGACATAGATGTGAGAAGGTCTTACACAACCACACAAAGCGCGGGGGGGGGGGGGGGGGGGGGGGGGGCAAGGAAAAATGTAACAGCATCTCTTTGAGGTATAGTTATTTGAGGAGGGGAGTAACTCAAGATAGTTACCCCCTACTCTTATGGGGTCCCCTTAAACTAAAGTAGTGAATTGAATGACATTTACATTTGGATATTAAAACCAAAAGTTTGAAAAGAAATTTTTGAGGTGAATTGAAGGACAATTTAAAACTAAAGAAGTACATTTTAAACCAGAAAGTAAAAAAGGAAGTCATTTTAAGTCCTTAAATGAAGGGAATGATCGAAAGACTCATTTACAACATAAAAGAAAGATATAGCTTTTACAAAACCTTCCTTTTCAACCAAAGATAACATGCGTCTATCATCGGCAAGCTGTGTATCAACAATTGAAAAATTGCACCGTTTACTCTGCCAATCTCCTATGGCCTTCTGCATGAAGTGCTTGAATATTTTTGGCATGCTCAAGGCGTTAGTGCACTATGGGTGAAGGTCGTCCAATTTTCATTTCTTGACAAGTGTTCCAAGGGGAAGTCTTGTGAATAGAAAGACATTATAGTCTTTTAAATACTATTTTTTGTTGTGCATTCACCTTTCTGGATTAAGAAGTGTATTCATAGAAGTTTGATCCCATAATATGAGTTATTTATAAAGGTCCTTTCAATTAAGAACTTCATTAAAACTCATTTCACTATCTTGTTTTATCATGTCCCACTCCCACTCTATCATGTTCATTTTCTATGGCAACGTCGTGTGTGTTGCAAGTCAGAGAGAGAGAGAGAGAGAGAGAGAGAGAGAGAGAGAGAGAGAGAGAGAGAGAGAGAGAGAGAGAGAGAGAGACGTCTTCGTTATTTGTTGCAGATGTGTGTGTGTGTGTGTGTGTGTGTGTGTGTGTCTGAGAGAGAGAGAGAGAGAGAGAGAGAGAGAGAAGGGGGGGGGGGGGGGCAATCCCATTTAGTCTGGATGAGGGTGTGTGTGTCTATTTCTGTCACAGAGAGAGAGAGAGAGAGAGAGAGAGAGAGAGAGCCATTGATTGGCATTGGCGCTTGAACAAAGAATGCTCCCCCCCCCCCCCTTTCCCCAAACTTGATCATGAACACACCCACCACTTACTTCATGTACAACTTCTCAAATGTTGCCGCAATAGGCCTCATGTAGTCTCCTCTTTTAACACTCCTGGCTACCAACAGGTGATCCGCCATGAGCCCCACACCCTTATACAACCTCGATCCTCTACTGGCCAGGACGCCAAGACTTTGGATCCAATACATGTCCCACTCGCCACAAGCGCTTGCTGAGCCACCTACTCCTCTACCGCTACCAGACTATCACCCTTGATCCCAACAAGCTCCATTTTTGCCTAGTTGCAGCCCTCCACACACACACACACACACACACACACACACACAGAATCCCACATCCGTCTCCTCACTTTCTTCGTCTTTTTGTGGCATGTCAGCGGATGCTACAATGTTGAGAACTCCAACATGACCATCCAAGCTTTTTAGCTTTCCCAAGTTTTCACATCTCGAACTCCTGACATAGGCAAGAAAAAAGGAATTTTGCAAGGGGACACCTGGCATTGCCTGCTGCTATAATGCTCATGACAACGGTCGTGCAAAGCGGGTCTTCCATTCAATGTTTGGAAAAAATGAGGCTTAATATCATGTCGTTTTTAATTTTAAAAATGTTGGTTGAGGGCAAGGGGAAAAGGAGAACACTAATGTGATTGCATTGGAGGATGATCGTTTCTAGTCGAGGGTATTGGCCTTGGTCTTGGAGTTAGCAATCCTTTGCTCATTTGGATCCTCCTTGGTGTTGCATACCTAATGTGGGCCCTTTGACTGCCCCTAGAAATGATGACTCCGGTCTCTTATTGTAGGGCTGCCTCTATGCATGTGCCTCCATTGTAGGACTGCCTCCATGTCATTTTGATTACATTTAGAGCCTGGTAACTTTGGAACGACTAAACAGACTTCCAGCTTTGTTTGAAAGTCAAGAAAAGCAGTGGCTTTTTGCAGATAAATGCTTGATTTGACTGAGTGATGAGACAAATCTTGAGCAGGACCCTGCTAACTGAGAAGGCATCAAAACTCAACCATGTGAAAGGCTATGTCCGTTGCGAGGCGCTTAACTACCACCATTAGATAGGTAGAGAGAGAAGAGCCGGCTCGTGATCAGACATAAAGCAAGATCGTTGGTACACGCGACTAGGCTCTTCGCCTCTCACCTGGTTCATTTTAATACTACAAACTAGACATGCAACCACAGAGAGAGAGAGAGAGAGAGAGAGAGAGAGAGAGAGAGAGAGAGAGAGAGAGAGAGAGATTCTCCTTCCTACTGACGTGGTTTGAGAACCGTTAATCTTGAGACCGACTAATCTCGACTCTCAGCTATTAAGTTTAGGCAAACCTTATCCAATCCAAACATTTTTGGCAACAAGTCATCATGTTGCATAGCAAGTTAGAAGAGGAAGAGACACGCACACACGCACACACACACACACACTCACACACACACACACACACGCTGAGAGGGAGGAGGAGGAGGAGGAGAAGAAGAAGATAAGCGACCTAAAAAATTTAGTTGATGAACGTTGATTCTTGAACTCAAGGGCTTGCATGCTCACATACTTATTCAAGGAGAGGGGGACACATATTCAAGGAGAGGGGGACACAGTGACCTCAAAGGTTAATGAGAGAGAGAGAGAGAGAGAGAGAGAGAGAGAGATCATCCTTAAAGGTCAGATTGACCTTTGGGACACAATGGTGCCCAAATGTACACAAACAAACAATATGTGCCTTATATTACTACCATTCTTATGGTCAATTGCAAGAGACCTCAACATCCATGCGACGAGTCTTGGTAGATGCAAGTGTACATGCTAGCTAGATTGAGTGCAATCCAACCTGTAAATTTTGAAATTTACCCACATGTAGAGACAAAGTTGCTATAGCCATGCAATCACCCCCAGGTCACACACCCATCATGAATATTGCCTTTGAGAAGCAAACGACACACTACTCACCAAATCAGTTGTACATACCAATGGCAATGTTTCTTTTACTACTTATGTGGTGTAATGTTGGCATGTTTGGTCACGGCTGGTACATGCATGCTAAGTGCCAACAAATAGCAGTTGATGACTTAGTTGACTGTGATGCCCCAAATGCAAGACCAAAACTACACGAGAGAAGCATGGGAGAGTTGCTATCAGGACCAATGCCTTGATTTGTAAGGATGGTGAGAGGGGATGCTAGTGCATCTAAAGAATTCGTCGTTCAATGCAAAGACTATATCCAAAGAAGGATACCATCTCTCTATTAGTCTATTTAGAGGGCCACTACCACTCACCAGGGTCCCATATCAATTGTGTGAGGGAGACGTCTCTAGTCTAATCGCAAATTCGCTGCCTCCTTACAGAGAAACATAGGATGTTAAGACAAGAGATCATAGGAAGGGAATGGATTACTTAATTCATTCCCAAGAGACCTCAAATTGACTTGACTCACTCTTGAACTCAAAACACACACACACATAGATAGAGAGAAGGGGGGGGGGGGACAAACTTGCCGTGATTAGGAGGAGTATGTTGGAGCTTGGCATGACCAACTAGAAGGAGATTTGTCCTTGGTCAATCCACAAGAATGTGGAGTAACTACAGTTTATTAGTTGTTCGATCTTACACTCGAAAAGGTAGACATAGTGTTGATCCAAAAGATAGATTTGTGCTTGGTTGATGTGAATGTGGAGGGCACTTAGACCTTGTGTATTGTCATACATTGTCATCTAGAAAGTACTTATCGTGGTGGCTGATGCAAAAGTGTATTAAAGAGCTATAAAAGCTCACATGAGAATCATAGGCATTTGTCCACATTTGCCTTCCATGTGAAAGGAAGGAGAACAATGGTTGCTTCAATTTTGATGCACATGTAGCCGCGGCACGCGCGGGTCACAGACTAGTTCACATTATTTAAGTGGCTCTCTTTGTAATATATAAACTACTTGTGATTATATATGTATAATAGATAATACAATTTTATATTAAAACACAATAAAAATTCCATGTGATTATTGGCATGTATTTAAACTTACTCTCCCTCATTGCCCCTTAACTTAGCAGGTCTTTGTGCCTTCTCACTTTGTTTGTTTAATTCCAAACATTTGAAAAACTTAAATATGAGGCATTTTATAGGTAAATTGACTATATTTAAAGGTTTTTACACTAAATGTTTTAGGTTTTCTCACCTCTAAGACTATAAGGATTCCAAAATTTGTAGGTGGAATTATACTAAACCTAGGTGTTTATCGCGGAGTCTCCATGTAAGGCCAAGGGTCTAGTTTGAAACTAGAGCTCGGGGGTTGCCTATAAAAGGAGCAAGGAAGGAGAGCTTGGTTGGGAAGAGACGTGGGCACACTCGCTTGCCCAAAGGGGGGGATGCGGGAAAGGGTCAAATTTGACCAATGACAAATTGCTCTGTGTGTGTGTGTGTGTGTGTGTGTGTGTGTGTGTGTGTGTGTGTGTGTGTGTGTGTGTGTCACCCCCAAGAGCTGTTCACGACTCTACAACAACCTCTTTTACGCAAGCCATTGCTTTCTATCGCTCCTTGAAGCTCCACGCAACCTTCTGCTCATCCTCATAGCTCTTTGTGAGCTTCTGGTTCACATTAGGGTGCCCAAGGGGGGACACAAATTAAACCCAACTTCAGTTAAGGGAGAATGCCCACCCTGAGCACAACCCCCATAGCTAGTGCGGTGAACAATTTCTTGATAATGGCCTTGCGAGAAGGGAAAATCAACAACCACCCTATCTGAAAATATGTAAAAAACTTCAAGAATTGTCAACCATGGGTCTCCATATTTCAAGGAGGTGTTTTTATAAGTCAATGATGACTAAAACAAGATCTTCTTGCTACATCAAAATTAAAGGATGCTTACCCATCAAAATTGGTAATTTCCATGGATTTGATATTCAACAAGTTTTTTCTTGATGAAGAGTGCTTACTAGCATGCACCATTGACACATCAACAACTTACTTTGACTTCACGGCCTCCATCTAGCAAGGCTAATTGATTTTTTTGTTGCAGTTGCTTGCACAGCACATTACGCCATGGATTCAGATATTGACATGCATCATAGATTTGATTCTGAAGCCCCTGCACCACTTTTGCCTCCTATTACTCCACGATTGGCCACTCTCACAAAGGGTGCTCACACGGAAACTAGCCTGGAAAATAGCATGGAACTGCTTTCTATGAAAGAATTTAGGGCCGTGCAAACGTGCATGTCTATTTTGAAGTCCAATTTTACATTGTTGAATGTGAGGGCACCCAAGCATAAAGAAAATTTATGCACTCATACAATGACAATTTTATTGAGCAAATTTTTATGAGTATCTTCGAGACTATGTCTTACATTGCTAAAAATATCAAGTTAATAAAGTAGATCACCTGAAAGCAGGAGGTCTCTTACATCCTTTGGAGATTCCCAATGGAAAATGGAAAAGTATCTCTATGGATTTTATTGTGGGTTTACCAACCATTGTAGTAGGTCATGACTCGGTATGGGTGGTAGTAAACTAGTTGACTAAACTTTGCAAATTTATTCCAACCAACTCCACAATTGAAACTATAGAGTTATCAAAGTTATTTGTTGATAATATGTATAGACTATATGGATTTCCCAATAATGTTGTGAGTGATCGTGATCCCAAGTTCAAGAGTCATTTCTAGAGGGCTCTATTTAAACGATTGGGCACACAACTCTCAACATCAACACTACAAATCATTCAGAAATGGATGGTCAGATTAAACGTGTCAATCAAGTGCTAGAGGATATGCTAAGAGCATACGTCAGCAAAAAGCAATTTGATTGGGAAGATTATCTACTATTCTAGAGTTTTTGTATAATAGTGCAAAGCATGTGACGAATGTTCTTAGTCCTTTCATACTTATGTATGGTTTTTAACCTAGATCACCAGTTACAGTAACTAAGAAACTTCAGTAGTTCAAGTATTTTCTCAAAGATCTAATGGATATGCTGAAACTTGCTCATTGAAATGTTCAACAAGTATAAGATAGATACAAGAAGTATGCTCATGAGAAACATCGGCAAGTAACCTTCGTAGCAGGAAAAGAGGTATTTTTACGTGTGCTAGAACATTCAAAAAGTCTAAAAGTTGGACGAACACCTAAATTACCTCCGAGATATTGTGGGATTCTTAAGATACTCAAGTGAGTTGGAGATATGGCTTACAACCACTCTTAACATGTGCACTCTTGTATTCATCCGATTTTTCTTGTAAGTCGCTTACGTAAACGGATGCATAGGGACAACAATGTCATTGACTAGCAAACTTTGGTTGATTTCATTAAACCTCCAACCCAACCACATGAATCTCAACATATTCTCAATGATCATGATTTACAAACTCGTCATCATGTGCGTTATCAAACATTAGTCAAATGGAAAGACCGACCTGAAGAAGGTGTCACTTGGAAAAACATTAGTGTTCTTATGAAGAAAATTTTCACTTTTTTTTTTAGGACGAAAACACTTCTCCAAGGGGGAGTACTGTAAGGCCAAGGGTCTAGTATGAAATCAGAGCTCGAGGGTTGCCTATAAAAGGTGCAAGAGGTTGGGAAGAGAGATAGGTCTCAGAGCCTAAGGCCTCACACTCCCAGCCAAGAACAAGGTGAATGTTTGCTTTGGTATTTTGAATGAATGAAATGAAAGCTCTTCACACTTGTCATCCCATTGCAATGGATCATGCGTTGCCACTTGCTATAATGGACAAAGAAGCTACGAAGACAATGGAATAAACCGTGCCATGTACTTCACTTTGTGTATAAAAGTTGCCAATTGCTTCGTACTCGTAGGTGATGGAAGAAGAATAATAGACTTAACCTTATCTGGATCAGCCTCAATGCCATTTTTTGACACCATATGGCCCAATAACTTCAACCTTGGCTGTGCTAGATGACATTTCTTTGGATTTAGTTGTCCTCCATATTCATCATATCGAGCCAATACCATCTACAGCTTCTCATGATGTTCAACCCTACTGCTGTAGACACAGAAGTCATCCATGAAAGCTTTAACACAACTACCAATGAATGGTTCCAATACCCAATTTTCTCTCTCTTGATAGAAAGATGGTCCATTTGACAACCCAAATGGCAATACTGTGTAGCAATAGCAGCCCCATGGCGTAATAAAAGTTGTCTTTGTGCGGTCTCTAAGAGCAATCTTCAATTGAAAATAGCCTAAAAAACCATCACACACACTGTACCTCTCATAACCTGGCACTGAATCCAAGATCTGATCAATGAATGGAAGAGGATATGGGTTCTTCTTAGTGGCTGCGTTTAAGGGTTTAAAATCTACACAAATTCTCCACTTCCCATCCTTCTTTGGACTGACTACAACTGGACTCACCCATTCTGTGGTCTCCACAGGGACTATGAACCCTGCCTTCAATAACTTGTCCACCTCTTCTCGCAAGGCTTCCATTTGCTCTTGATCCATCCTTCTTAGCCTTTGTCGCACTGGCTGAGCACCTTCTTTCAGCTCTATATGCATCTCTTTGCCCTTGAACCCTCTGATCTCTTCATATGAAGTAATGAACAAATCAGGAAAACTGGCCAGCATGTGCAAATATATATCCTTCTCCATAGTTGAGAGGTCTCCACTGATCATTTGTGTCATCAAGTCCTGCTTCTTTGACAACTCAACCTTGGTTTGCATCAGCCCTTCAATCACTTCATAAGGCCCTTCACTTTCATCTTCAACCTCATTCGTAAATGCAACTAAACCAAACTCCTGGATTTCTTTGTCCATCAAAAGAAATGCAACATCAGCATCCTCATCACTACTGGTAGTATTATCACTGTCCTCATCTATCATCGTGGAAGAGTCTTCATCACTAGACTCATCCTCATCTTCATAAAGCTCCTCTAATCGTTTCCTTGTGTCCATATTATAAAGCTTCTTGGTACATATCTTTCCATAGAGGCTAATCGTACCATGTCGCCAATCTTGAACAGCTCCCACTTCACGTAACCATGGTCTGCCCAGTATAATAGGATATGCTCCCAACCCCGTTGGCGTCACATGAAAATCAACCACCGCCTTTGCATCATATGCCTCCACTTCTAAGTTCTTTACAACACCCAAACATTTTACTTTCTGATGGTTTGCCAATTTGATCCGGAAACCTGACACCCCAGTCACTGTGAGACCCATCTTCTCAATGCATGAGTGTGTTATGACGCATATTTGGGCTCCACCATCCACATAACCTTGTCCCAAATTTTTCCTTTTATGCCACACATCTACTATTGGACAAATGTCTGGTAGCTCATCCATTGCCAACACCTTTACTGAACCTCTCTCTGGCTCTTTCTCCATTGGGTTAACCATCCTCTTCCACTGTCGCTTTAGCTTAGGCACCATCTCTATAAGCTTCCCAAAAGTAACATCTGCCTTCCTACTCGTCAGATCCTCCTTCAAGTCATAGCTTAATTGCCCATCCCCTAGTGGAAAATCTGAAACATGAAACTTTCGACAAGCTCTCCTTTTCCTCTTGGCCTTGACATCTTCGCCTTCATGGCTCTTTCCTTTCTTCTTACTAGGACCTGGGGCACTTCTTCCTTCCTTATCCTCTGTGGTCCTCTTCCCAATAGGCATCACTAATGTATCCTCTAGCTTTGATGCCTTCTCCAAGGTGACTACACTTAGCACTTTTGTCTTTCCCTTTTCCTCTTGGGTTAATCCACCGGTTCCTTCATCTCCCTTAATTTCGATGCCATAATCATTTGGCCTAGTTAACACCTGTCTTGGCAATGGATACTTGTCTCCCCCCATCCTTGGTGGCTTATCACATTGCGGGCTGATGTGACCCAACTCTCCACAATTGTAACATGTGGGCGTCTGCCTCCAAAACCTACCATTGCTTTGTCTAACACCATTCCTAGGTCTTTCTTCACCTCCTGGCTGATTTGCATACCTCCCTCGACCTCGATTATTTCCCACTTGACCTAGCATGTTTAGGCTGAGATTCTTCATTAAATCTACCACTTGCCTCATGTCTTGCCTTAGCCTATCATCTTGCACTACTGTAGTGACCACTGCTGGCATAACTTGAGGAGTAACAGAAACCACTGGTTCATGATGAACCCCTAGCATGCGACCTTGCGAAGAATCCATAGGCTGAAATCCAAACCTCATGGGCAAAGACTCCACCTCTAACTGGCTCATTTTCCTCAGCTTCCACTCTTTGTATCTTGCTACCTCTAGTGCATCTTCATATGTCATAGGCTTCTTTAGCTCCACTCTCCGATGTATTTTCTCCCAAAGACCAGCCAAGAACCTGTCCTTCTTCATCATGTCAGGCGGGGGTACCTATGGTGCTAAGGCCTTGCACATCCTCTCCCATACCAATGAGAACTTACGTATGTACGCATCTACTGGCTCACCTTCCTTTTGCACTAAACCCTGTAGTTCTTGCCACACTTTGTCAGGATCTTCTATCTTTACAAACTTCACTTCCAATCTATGCCTTAGATTGTCCCAACTCAATCTTATGGGTGGATCCGCTCCACGCAACTCCTCTTCAAATGCTTTGGACCAAACTCGTGCATCACTCTTCAAACAAATTTGAAGAAGACGTAACATCTTTGCTGGGTCATGGATCTGGTTGCTAATGCATGCAACCTCCATCTTTTCCAAAAAGTCTTCCACATCTTCATCACTTCTTCGATGAAACTCCGGATAAGAGAAATCCATGGCTACCCAAGCTACGATGCTTTGAGAACCCCTTCGAACACACGTGCAAGAACCCAAAACTTCTCACTATCCAATCCCCAGAAACTTCAATGGAGCTCAACTTTAGATAAGGAAAAACACATGCACATCAAATGAGTTTTCATAGTTAATCATCTGAATGACAACAGGCAAAGGACATTCCAGGATCTCTCGTAATCTTCTTGGCCCGAACATAAAGACTATGCGCTACTGGAAAAAAATCTTCCTGGACACATGAACATTTATCTGGATTCTTTGAGTTAAATGAAAAGGAGTGAATTGAGGGCCATTTTGATCATCCATTAAAGCCAACCATGAAGCTCCCAAGAAGGCACACCTGACTTAACCTCTGATTTTGCCAAAATTTCACCAGCATAACAACATAAATGGCTCAAAAGACCAAGAAACCAACCATCATAACTTGGAAAAATTTTGACAGATTTTCGCCAGAAGTAGAGCAATAGGAACCCAAAATATAAGTTGTATATGTATGCATAAACTGCCAACAATAGAACCCAAGCATCAAATAGGAATCACTAGTACATAGCCTATGGCGAGGTCACGAAAAGGGTGCTCCAGCTACCTGTATCACCGAAAGAATCTCCACATTTGAGAATCCCTCAGCTCAATAAAACCTCACACTATCGACCCACACACGAAGGCTAATGCAAATCGCGTATAGTCAAGAATCAGAAATGACTATCTTCCAGACCAAGTCTCAGAAATGGCTGGGATTGCCAAATAAAACCATATATGGCTCCACAAAGGCGTGCCATCGCAGTTTCCACAAGTAACGTACAATCCAACAGACAATGCGCTCAAACAGGCGCCAAATGATGCATACCCACAACAATTGCAAGTGACTCCACTGTCAGTATATCACTGTACTCTAGCTACCTATACCTGTGTGAATCACCTGTACCTGTAACCTGCAATCTGCAACCTGCAACCTGTAATCCCGAATTTCGAAGCAGAAGGTACTCGAAGAAGATCCTCCGTGGGGGTGCCAAAAGAATGTGAGCGGGATGGAAACACACAGAAGCCTCTATAACGACCCGACACACACTCTTGGGAAGATACACACACACACTATGGGGCACCACTCGGCTTACACAACCCACCTAGCCGAGATAGGGAACACACCAATGGAGTGAGAGAAGAGAGTCTACCCGTTTACCCACTCCACACAAAGACACACACACACACACACACACCCAAAAAACTCAACTCAAAAGAGGAGAACTTCTAATATTTAGAACAAATGAGCTTGGGCCAACACCAAGGGGGCAAACAGCTCACACAATATGGGTAAAATATTCCAAATACAATCACAAACTAGAGCAGAAGATTCTCTCATAGGAGAAACTTACACAGCCAAAAAAACAGAAAAAGAATGAGAAATTTGGCAAAATGGACAGCGCCATCGCGTCCGAAACGGCCCAAAACCGCAGTCTACAATGTCAAAGTGCTCAAATCCGACCTCGGATGAGCAGTTTACGGCCAAAACAAGCTCCAAAAACCCCAAAAACACAGTTGCGGCTGTTCCTCCTCTCTTCTCCACGTTTTTCTGGTCTTCTCTCTGTTTTTTCAGTCCCCACACTTAGCTTTATTATTTGGGCACCCGTGGCCTTTTAGATGACCTCAAACGGACCCCGAACAGGCCAAAAACTGACCTCGCAGTGCATAGTTGTCACCTTTTTGCATCATCCGCACACCTGGCACTCAGTTTTTCCCAATAATGCATCCCGCAACCACATGAAGTGGCCCCAAAAAGTGTTCCTCATGATGACCTTTCTGCATAAGTATTACAAGAAAACACCCACGTCGTGTCTGTACTTCTCCACGTGCAAGTATTGACCCCATTCGACCTCCTGACGCCACTCGATGCCATCTGACGCACCTAGTTACTTCATGTCGTCGGCCCACGGATAGCTTCCTCGAGAAGTTTTACGCGCTACCAACTCCTCCTTATTGTAGAAAAAACACACTGGTACTGATAATAGTGAAAATCGCTGCACTATGTACACCCTGTCCTACTTGTACACACGTGGGCCCCACGTAACCACCTGGCTATGGAAAATGGGCAAACCTGTATTCGATGCACCATGCATGGATATGTACATATGCGCAATTCCTTGCTCCAAAAAACTCCTGACACCGGCATGGCCTTTTACTAGCCAAGGTCAACATATTACGTACAATATTGGTAGTCATTACCATGATTTGGACTAAGGAACATGGCTCCGATAGAGATAACCTTTACACAGGGTTTTACGAGGCACGATTGTCTAGTAACAGAGCCAACTCAGGCATGCCCTGTGCCTTATAAGGCATCGATGATTGGCAAGGCCGATTATTCTTTCAATTCTAAGCAGTAGGCAATTGGAAATGGTGAAGTTGAATCCACACTGACCATGTCTACTGAACCAAACATTATTATTCGGCAAATCACTTCTTGGTTTTCTTCTTGGTGGAGACTCATTTGATTCTTCCGGCAGGAAGCTTCGTCAGTAAGTGTACTGGATAAGGTATGCAATTGACTTTTTGATGTTGCAGCATCTGTTTGATAGCTACGATATGCAATAGATATTGTCAGGAGTTTTTTGGAGCAAGGGATTGCAAATATGTACATACACATGCATGGTGCATCAAATAAATGATTGTCCATTGTCCAAAGCCAGGTGGTTACGTGGGGCCCACATGTGTACAGGTAGGACAAGGTGTACATAGTGCATCGATTTTCACTATTACCAGTACCAGTGTGTTTTTTCTATAATAATGAGGAGTTGGTAGCGCGTATTAATTCTCGAGGAATCTATCCGCGGGCCGACAGCATGAGGTAAGCAGGTGCGTCAGATGGCATCTAGTGGCGTCAGGACGTCGAATGGGGTCAATACTTGCACGTGGAGAAGTACGGACACAACGTGGGTTTTTTCTTGTGATAATTATGCAAAAAGTTCATCATGAGGACCATCTTTTGGGGCCACTTCACGTGGTTGCGGGATGCATTATTGAAAAAAGTTGAGTGCCAGGTGTGCGGATGAATGCAGCAAGGTGACAACTATGCACTGCGAGGTCAGTTTTTGGCATGTTCGGGGTTCGTTAAGGTCAACTAAAAGGCCAAGGGTGCCCAAGTAATAAAGCTAAGTGTGGGAATTGAAAAACCAGAGAGGAGACTCGAAAAAACGTGGAGAGAAGAGGAGGAACAGCCGCAACTGTGTTTTTGCTGTTTTTGGAGCCTAATTTGGCCATAAACTGCTCATCCGAGGTCGGATTTGAGCACTTTGACATTGTAGACTGGGGTTTTGGGCCGTTCCGGATGTGATGGCGCTGTCCATTTTGCCAAATTCCTCATTGTTTTTCTGTTTTTTTTGATGTGTAAGTTTCTCCTATGAGCGAACCCTCTCCTTCAATTTGTGATTGTATCTAGCATATTTTACCCATATTGTGTGAGCTATTTGCCCCATTGGTGTTGGCCCAAGCTCAATTGTATCTAAACATCATAAATTCTCCTCTTTTGAGATGAGTTTTTTTGGTGTGTGTGTGTGTCTCTCTCTCTGTGTGTGGAGTGGGTAAAAGGGTAGTCTCTCTCCTCTCACTCCATCGGTGTGTTCCCTGTCTCCGCCAGGTGGGTTGTGTAAGCCGAGTGGTGCCCCATAGTGTGTGTATGTGTATCATCCCAAGAGTGTGTTTTGGGTCATTATAGAGGCTTTCTGTGTGTTTCCATCCCGCTCACATTCTTTTGGTGCCCGCACGGAGGATCTTCTTCGAGTACCTTCTGCTTCGAGCTTCAAGCTTCGAGATTTGGGATTACAGGTTGCAAACTACAGGTTACATGTTACAGTGGGAGTCAGTTGTAGTTTCCGTGGGTATGCATCATTTGGCGCCTGTTTGAGTGCATTGTCTGTTGGTATTGTACGTTACTTGTGGAAACTGCCAATTGCACGCCTTTGTGGAGCCATACTTGGTTTTATTTGGCAATCCCAACCATTTCTGAGACTTGGTCTGGAAGATAGTCATTTCTGAGACTTGACTATACGCGATTTGCATTAGCCTTATAGAGAGGGTCGATAGTGTGAGGTTTTATTGAGCTGGGGGATTCTCAAATGTGGAGATCCTTTCGGTGATACAGGTAGCTGGAGCACCTTTTTCGTGACCTCTCCATAGGCTATGTACTAGTGATTCCTAATTGATGCTCGGGTTCTATTGTTGGCAGCTTACAGTCTATATTTTGGGTTCACACTGCTCTACTTATGGGGAAACTCTGCCAAAATTTTTCCAAGTTATGATGGCTAGTTTTTTGGTCTTTTGAGCCATTTATGCTGTTATGCTGCTAAAATTTTGGCAAAATCAGAGGATAAGATAGGTGTGCTTTCTCGGGAGCTGCATGGTTGACTTTAATGGATGATCAAAATGGTCCTCAATTCACTCCTTTTCATTTAACTCAGAAAATCCAGATAAATGTTCATGTATCCAGGAAGATTGTTTTCCAGCAGCGCATAGTCTTTATGTTCGGGCCAAGAAGATTAAGAGAGATACTGGAATACCCTTTGCCTGTTGTAATTCCGATGATTAACTATGAAAACTCATTTGATGTGCATGTGTTTGTCCTTATCTAAAGTTGAGCTCCATTGAAGTTTCTGGGGATTGGGTTCAGTAAAAAGTTTTGGGTTCTTGCATGTGTGTTCGAAGGGGTTTTCGAAGCATTGAAATTTGGTAGCCATGGCTTTCTCTTATCCAGAGTTTCATGGAAGAAGTGATGAAGATGTGGAAGACTTTTTGGAAAAGATGGAGGTTGCCTGTATTAGCAACCAGATTCATGACCCGGCGCAGATGTTACGTCTTCTCCAAATCTGTTTGAAGAGTGATGCACGAGTTTGGTCCAAAGAAATTGAAGAGGAGTTGCGTGCAGCGGATCCACCTGTAAGATTGAGTTGGTACAATCTAAGGCATGGATTGGAAGTGGAGTTTGTGAAGATAGAAGATCCTGACAAAGTCTGGCAAGAAGTACAAGGTTTGGTGCAGAAGGAAGGTGAGCGAGTAGATGCGTACATACGTAAGTTTTCATTGGTATGGGAGCGGATGTGCAATGCCTTAGCACCACAGATACCCCCACCTGACATGATGAAGAAGGATAGGTTCTTGGCTGGTCTTTGGGAGAAAATACATCGGAGAGTGGAGCTAAAGAAGCCTAGGACATATGAAGATACACTAGAGGTAGCACGGAACAAAGAGTGGAAGCTGAGGAAAATGAGCCAGTTAGAGGTGGAGTCTTTGCCAATGAGGTTTGAATTTCAGCCTATGGATTCTTTACAAGGTCGCATGCTAGGGGTTCATCATGAACCAGTGGTTTCTGTTACTCCTCAAATTATGCCAGCAGTGGTCACTACAGCAGTGCAAGATGATGGGCTAAGGCAAGACATGAGGCAATTGGTAGATTTAATGAAGAATCTCAGCCTAAACATGCTAGGTCAAGTGGGAAATAATCGAGGTTGAGCGAGGTTTGCAAATCAGCCAGAAGGTGAAGAAAGGACCAAGAATGGTTTTGGACAAAGCAATGGTAGGTTCTAGAGGCAAACGCCCATGTGTTATAATTGTGGAGAGTTGGGGCACATCAGCCCCCAATGTGATAAGCCACCAAGGATGGGGGGAGACATGTATCCATTGCCAAGACAGGTGCTAACTAGGTCAAATGATTATGGCATCGAAATTAAGGGAGAGGAAGGAACCAGTGGATTAATCCACGAGGAAAAGGGATACACAAAAGTGATAAGTGTGGTTACCTTGGAGAAGGCATCAAAGCTAGAGGATACATTAGTGATGCCTATTGGGAAGAGGACCACAGAGGACAAGGAAGGAAGAAGTGTCACAGGTCCTAGTAAGAAGAAGGGAAAGAGTCATGAAGGCAAGGATGTCAAGGCCAAGAGGAAAAGGAGGGCTCGTCGCAAGTTTCATGTTTCAGATTTTTCACTAGGGGATGGGCAATTAAGCTATGACTTGAAGGAGGATCTGACAAGCAGGAAGGTAGACGTTACTTTTGGCCAGCTTATAGAGATGGTGCCTAAGCTAAAGAGACAGTGGAAGAGGATGGTTAACCCAATGGAGAAAGAGCCAGAGAGAGGTTCAGTAAAGGTGTTGGCGATGGATGAGCTACCAGACATTTTTCCAATAGTAGATGTGTGGCACAAAAGGAAAAATGTGGGACAAGGTTATGTTGATGGCGGAGCCCAAATATGTGTCATAACACACTCATGCATTCAAAAGATGGGTCTTACAGTGACTGGGGTGTCAGGCTTTCGGATCAGATTGGCAAACCATCAAAAAGTAAAGTGTTTGGGTGTTGTAAAGATCTTAGAAGTGGAGGCGTATGATGCAAAGCCAGTGGTTGATTTTCATGTGATGCCAGCGGGTTTAGGAGCATATCCTATTATACTTGGTAGACCATGGCTACGTGTAGTGGGAGCTGTTCAAGATTGGAGACGGGGTATGATTAGCCTCTATGGAAAGACAGGTGCCAAGAAGCTATATGATATGGACACAAGGAAATGATTGGAGGAGCTTTATGAAGATGAGGATGAGTCTAGTGATGAAGACTATTCCACAGTATCTGACAAGGACAGTGATAGAACTACCAGTAGTGATGAGGATGCTGATGTTGCTGGTGGACAAAGAAATCCAGGAGTCTGGTTTAGTTGCATTTGCGAATGAAGTTGAAGATGAAAGTGAAGGGCCTTATGAAGTGATTGAAGGGCTCTATGCAAACCAAGGTTGAACTGTCAAAGAAGCAGGAATTGATGACACAAATGATCAGTGGTGGAGACCTCTGAGCTAAGGAGAAGGAGATATATTTGCACATGCTGGCTAGTTTTCCTGATTTGTTCATTACTTCATATGAAGAGATTAGAGGGTTCAAGGGCGAAGAGATGCATATAGAACTGAAGGAAGGTGCTAAGCCAGTGCCACAAAGGTTAAGAAGGATGGGTCAAGAGCAGATGGAAGCCTTGCGGGAAGAGGTGGACAAGTTATTGAAGGCAAGGTTCATAGTCCCTGTGGAAACCACAGAATGGGTGAGTCCAGTAGTAGGCAGTCCAAAGAAGGATGGGAAGTGGAAGATTTGTGTAGATTTTAAACCCTTAAATGCAGCCACTAAGAAGAACCCATATCCTCTTCCATTCATCGATCATATTTTGGATTCAGTGGGGCAGGTTATGAGAGGTATAGTGTGGTGATGGTTTTTTAGGCTATTTTCAATTGAAGATTGCTCTTAAAGACTGAACAAAGACAACTTTTATTACGTCATGGGGCTGCTATTGCTACATGGTATTGCCATTTTGGTTGTCAAATGGACCATCTTTCTATCAAGAGAGAGCAAATTGGGTACTGAAACCATTCATTGGCAGTTGTGTTAAAGCTTTTATGGATGACTTCGGTGTCTATAGCAGTAGGGATGAACACCATGAGAAGTTGCAGATGGTATTGGCTCGATATGATGAATGTGGAGGACAACTAAATCCAAAGAAATGCCATACAGCACAACCAAGGGTGAAGTTATTGGGCCACATGGTGTCGGAAAATGGCATTGAGGCTGATCCAGACAAGATTAAGTCTATTATTCTTCTTCCATCACCTACGAGTACAAAGCAATTGGCAACCTTTATACACAAAGTGAAGTACATGGCGCGGTTTATTCCATTGTCTTCACAGCTCCTTTATCCATTACAACAAGTGGCAAAGCATGATCCATTGCAGTGGGATGACAAGTGTGAAGAAGTGTTTCAAGAGTGTGTTTTTTCTATAATAATGAGGAGTTGGTAACGCGTAAAAATTCTCGAGGAAGCTCTCCGCGGGCCAACGGCATGAGATAAGCAGGTGCGTCAGATGGCATCTAGCGGCGTCAGAACGTCGAATGTGGTCAATACTTGCACGTGGAGAAGTACGGACATAACGTGGGTGTTTTCTTGTGATAATTATGCAGAAATTTCATCATGAGGACCATCTTTTGGGGCCACTGTATTATTGAAAAAAGTTGAGTGCCAGGTGTGCGGATGAATGCAACAGGGTGACAACTATACACTGCGAGGTCAGTTTTTGGCCTGTTCGGGGTTCGTTTGAGATCAACTAAAAGGCCAAGGGTGCCCAAGTAATAAAGCTAAGTGTGGGAACTGAAAAACCAGAGAGAAGAACAAAAAAAACATGGAGAGAAGAGGAGGAACAGCCGCAACTGTGTTTTTGCTGTTTTTGGAGCCTGTTTTGGCCGTAAACTGCTCATCCGAGATCGGATTTGAGCACTTTGACATTGTAGACTAGGGTTTTGGGCGTTCCGGACGCGATGGCACTGTCCAGTTTGCCAAACTCCTCACTATTTTTCTGTTGTTTTGGTTGTGTAAGTTTTTCCTATGAGCGAAGCCTCTCCTTCAATTTGTGATTGTATCTGGCATATTTTACCCATATTGTGTGAGCTATTTTCCCCATTGGTGTTGGCCCAAGATCAATTGTATCTAACCATCATAAATTCTCCTCTTTTGAGATGAGTTTTTTTGGGTGTGTGTGTGTGTGTGTGTGTGTCTCTCTGTGTGGAGTGCATAAAAGGGTAGTCTCTCTCCTGTCACTCCATCGGTGTGTTCCCTGTCTCGGCCAGGTGGGTTGTGTAAGCCGAGTGGTGCCCCATAGTTTGTGTGTGTATCATCCCAAGAGTGTGTGTCGAGTCATTATAGAGGCGTTCTGTGTTTTTCCATCCCGCTCACAACGTGCATATAACATGCATACCCTTTAGGCATGCACATCACAAGCATGGCCTGTGAAAATTACTGTAAGTACCAAAACATGGATTTGTTTAAAGATTGGAATGAAGCATGGCAAAATTGCAATCTCAAGGAGACATGCATGGCGTTTTACTGCACCTGTTTTTGAAGGAAGCAAGGCTTAAATTTACGACTCTTACATTAAGCTGTTTCCCGTTTGGGGTATGCTATGAGCACACGCCCTTGGGGAAGTTCTCCCTATGCCGACAGTATATTTTCGGCCAAGTTTCTCCCACGGACCAACGAGGGTTATGATCTACATTGGAGCGGGCTTTTCTTCCGACATCTCCATGCACCTGGTTACAGCTGGATGATGTACATTGGAGCGGGCTTTTCTTCGGACATCTCCAAGCACCTGGTTACAGCTGGATGACCAGGTTAGACCATGTTCAGTATTGTTTATTTTTTCCATGTTTATACATTTACATTGGAAACTAATGCTTTTGTCCAAAGCAAAGTCCTTTGACAATTTTTCATGAAGCAGGGCTTCTCCCTTGTGCCAAGGTACTGCCCAATGACTTGGAATCACAAGCAGTGGCACACAAGTTTGAAAAAACTGACAACATAGGGAATATCACCTCATAGAATCCCTGCCAGTTTCAATTGTGCAAGGCACAAATAGTTATGGCTCTCATGTTTGAGGCCATCACTCTCCACAAGGGCTTACAATTCCGCATGCAAGGCATGCTAATGAGGTGGATTTAATTCTACCGTTTCATGTATTACGCTTTCGCTATCACACTCGCACCTCTATCAAGGACAGACTACGGATGGATTATTCCTATGATTGTTGGTTGCTATCGACACACAACAACACTACAAAGAACATAATATTTCGACTTATTTCACAAGCTGATTGTTGCATGCTTATAGGGTAATCTGCAAGTCCGGCATAAGATGCGTCAGAGGACACAGATTGGGCATAACATATACAAGCTTGTCACTTACAGAAAGTTCCTCAGTCCGGCATGCTATTCTTCTCTCTCTTTTTCTTATTTCTCTCAAGAATAATGAAAACTTCCTAGGAAGCTTTTCATACATATTCTGTTTGGAAGTCAGCATGAGCCAAGGTGCTCTAACTCTCAGCTAGAAATGGGCCAAGATGCCATTCACATTAGTTTTCATCAGTTTATCGATTGAACACTAACTCTCGTAAGAGCTAGGAGCCACACACAGGATGGCTAAGAGCCATTAGCAGATCTTGGGTAAGATCCCACTATTGCCATTCCTTGGGTTATTGTTCTTAGGATCGAACATATTTGCCCAGTGGAGTACACATTGAACATCTTGACGTTAATGGACGAGCAAGAGTCTCGTCATTTCGGAGGATTTCTTGCTCTCTCTATAGCACTACGAGTGTCTATGGCATCACAGTTTTGGGGTATGACCCAGCGGGTGCTTACTAAATCACCCCATAAGCATTAAGGATCACAATTTCATCTTTTATACTTTCAAGGAAAGAATTCCGAAATCTACCACGCGGTAGCGGGAAAATTCAACTTTTCAAGTTGACTCTCATCATTCTGTACACGGTTAACTAGGTTGGTTACCGTTACCTACTAGTTGCGCAGTTCTACAAAGGGTCTTACCAAGGCGTTTAACTACGTAGCTTCTACCCAATGGGTTTGGCTGGCGAAGGCAACAACCAGGGTTTCTAGTGCAATGTTGCTTGTTTTTTCACATGTGGACGACGTGTTCCTCTGTATTTGAATACGGATAACTGAACATTCAGTTCAATCTCCAGGTACGCATCTATTGATTTGGTGTTATTCCAGTTTTTAGTATGCATTGCTTGGTTTTTTCAAGTCGTTTAAATAGGCTTGAATATTTCAAGGCCATGCCAAGGGCAGGTCAAAAAAAATATTTTGGGCCATAGAGTCCAAAGTAAATGATGTTGTTACGAATCCACTTGTAGGATTCTCTTTGGCACATGTTTTCACATGGGATACAACATGGTCTAGGGACTCAAGGAGTTCGGTTTAGCCAGTGTGGAGCAAATAATGAGGGTCCCTTTCACTCTTGTCCACAAGTATTTAGAGTTACCTCCACACACAAGTATATCTTGTACTTGAAGGATGTTCCTTTTTACACATCCTTACATGAGACGTATTCCACATGTGGAGAATATATGAGTCTCTGGGCTGACACTGGCGCCATTATTTCAATTATGTGTCACGACAAAGCCCCTAGGTGCTGGGCACATCTGTTTTCTCGACCATTTTTTAGCACGACGTATCAGGAGCAATTTCGTGGCCAACAATTGTCGGATACTGAAAATGACTTGTTAAGGTACAAGTATTTCTAAACAACATTACAGATGGTTGTTTTAGCATATAGAAAGGCTATGAGTTGTTAATGAAAAATTTTCATTGTTTGCACTTAAAAGCGACTTTTGTTTCACCTCCTATTATGGTTCAGACGTTTCAGCAAAGCTTGCAAAAGATTGCATCTGAAAGTATTTAGTTTCTTTTCAGAACTATTTACATTCCTCTTAATGTGTGCTAGGCACATCACATTTGCCATAAGTATTGGCAAAAATTACCACGATATACAGGTTCGGATCTGTTTTTTGCTAAATGCATGCACACTAGGTGTTATGGGCCCTAGTGTTTAGCAAAGGCTGATTTGTAATGGCATGCCTATTCCTCAAGTTGTTGCTTATAAAGCATTTTGCACTCTATGTGCAGTATCTCTAGGAGATTACTTTTGGGTCTACTAATCACCAATAGAGGTCATGGCTCGGTTTGAGTGTTTGTGGATTTTTCAAGTTAACCACGATGGTTATTCCAGACATTGTTGACTCCTCAACAATGTTACACGACATTGTGATTCTTATTTACCAGTCATGTGGGATGACTATCTGTAAACCGTAAGGAAACACACCTCAGTACTATTAGCTATCCAAGGGGATAGGCAGATTACAAAGTGTAATCTTGGGCTAAAGGATATGCAAAGTGCGTACATTAGCACCAAGCATATCCAATTAATAAGAATTTATTGCTCTATTTGGAGTTTACTTACTATCCATTAAAGCATGTTTGCGACTAGGTTTAGTCTCTTCATGTATAAATCAGGTTCTCAACTTTGAACATTAGTTATGGTTGTTTATTGATGAAATTTAAGAACAAGTCAAGGACTTAAACTTGGCCAATGAGTTACATCAGTAAGGCCCTAAGTAAATGAATGCTATCCATCTATGATGATTCATGCATTCTTGTGTTCTACAGGCTAGGATAAAGGTTTGTTAGGGCATGCACACTAGGTGTTATGGGCCCTAGTGTTTAACACTCTTTTGTCTAAGGCGGCATGAGAATCTCCAGTTGCTTCAAGGATGAAACCTCTCTTTCGAATGGAAGGAGTAAATCATCAATTATTCCTGTAACTTAAGTTATGATCATGTTATAAACAAAGGTTTATATTCTGCAACTCAAGAAAGGACAATAGACATGCTAAGATCATAAACTTTCTACGAGCATAAAAAAAGGTGGCTACACTATTCAGAGGTGCTAAGAGCATACATTTAGGATATGCTAAATAGCATATGCACATTACGACTCTTGATATGATTCTTATGGTACGGTTTTAACATGATTTGACTAGTCTACAGTCAAGTCTATTGCTTTACAACTTTTGTGAAAACTTATTCTTTTCACTCTAGTTTTCGAGGATGAAAACTCTTCCTTAAGGGGGGAGTAATGTCAGGACAAGGGTCCTACGGGGCAAGGCCCAACCTAGGGGGTCAGGGACCTAGGCCAAGGGCCTGGACTAGACCAGTGTGGACTGGGGATCCGCCTAGGGCAAGAGCTAGGAGCTAGGCCTATATAAAGGGTGGTAGGGAGGAGGATCCTACGTCTTAGTCTTCTAGGTCTTACAGGAAGTAGGAAGAGGAGGGCATTGGAATATGTTTTTGGAGTTTAGTGGAAGCAGTAAGTAAATAATGGAGTGGTTTGACCAAAACGAGAAGTTAGTACCTGTTTTTATGTCAGTGAAGGAATCTGTAGTCCAAATGTGGTCTAAAGTTGAATTGTAGATTGTTTTGTTGTGGGTTATATGTTGTGTCATGTTGTGTGTGGAGAGAAGGTTAAAAATAGCAAGGTATTAAGGGGTTTGGTATTTAGCATTGATTTTGAAGTCACTGAGTAAAATGGTAGGGGTGTGTTGGAGGTGAGGCGTGAGTAGTGTGGTCAGTGTTTGCAGGAGAAAGGGAAGTGGACTTGAGGGTCTGCGGTATGATGTTATTAGGGTTATTGGTGGACTGTGTGGTGTACTGAGGAGTGCTGCAATGCATTCTATTTCATTTGTGGAAATGATATTGTGGTTTTGTAGATGTATGTTTTTCTTTGATGTGAAGAGGGATACTTTCATGGGGTCAGTTGTTTGAGTATGTGTGTAATTGGATATGGCCACTGTGATAGCATGTTCTAGCTTTGTTTCTTGGAGACAAATAATGTTGGAAGCCATTAAGTTATTATCATGAATAAGGTTGTTGTAGTGTTTGTTAAGGGATACAATGTTAAGAGATTGTATTATCAAGTGATTGTCGGGCAAAGAGTGGAGGTCAAGTTGTGAAGGTTGCCAAGTAGCATGTTTTTTGAGGTGGTGTAGCTCATCTAGAACCGTTTGGTCTATTTTAATATGGGTGGAAGTTAATTTTGTCAGGAGGTAAAGGTTGTTGGGATCTCTTATGCGGGAGAGGGCAGTGTACACAAGACCGTGACTTCGAATGCTGGCTGGATCGAAAGCCAAGGTGTCTAGTGTCAAGCCTTGGGCACGGTGTATGGTCCTAGCAGCTGCACGTTGAATTGGGAATTGTGTTCTAGTAATAGTGTTTAGGAAGTTTTTTCCTTTTTGAAACTCACGTGTTATTTTTTTGGATTGGTGTCCATTGTTTATGTATTGATGTAATGTATACTTGTTGGTTTTCATATCTAGTTTTTTGGCCTGCTTTAGTGGTTTGAAAGTGAATCTAGATGGTTTGTGTCATGGAGTTCTATGTTACTGCTTTGAATATACCGTCGGCTCCATTGACGAGGCCATCTAGAATGTTAATGTTTCCAGCACAAAGTTCTACAATTAGGCCTGGTTTTAAGTGAAGTTTTTTTGTGAAGACCTGCTGTCAATTTTGGATCTATTCGTATTTGATTAGTTTTGCTGCAAGTTTTTCTCTTGTGTCTTGTGCTTCAATAAATAGTGGTGTCCCTATGGTAGTGTTGAAAATATGTTGGTTGTGTAGGTTTTTATCTTTGTTCGCATAATAAAGGTGGCACACCATGGCTGGATGAGGTACTATGCGCATGTAATGCATGTTAAGGAATAAAATGTCTTCATTGGTGTGTTTTGAAACATGTATCCTATTGAGTATGTCGATGAATGTCTTATTAGTTTGTCTCATGGTGCTTGTTAACTCATAGCATTTTACGTGGTCATGCCAGAAAGAGGGCGAGATAGCTTTGAGCAATTGAGGTTTCTTGGAGAAAATCCAGGAGTCGTGTATTGGACTAGCTTCGCAAAGATATCCGCACAAGACAACATCAAGACCATCGAATGGAAGGTCGTAGTTGTTTTTTATTGTGCATAGGCGAGAGTCTTCCATAGCAAAGACGTTGGCTCCAATCAAGGAGACTTCATTGAAAACGGCTAACTCCAGGTCTCGATAAAGCAACCGCAGTTCATTCAGCCTCTCATGCGATAGGGAAGTGTTAGATGATGTGAGTAGTGGCAAGTGGAGGGCCGAGTGGATAGTGGTTCCACCAATGTTAAAAGCAGCCTTGCCCATGTATGCCATTAGAAAAGCTTTTGTAGTTGTTGGGCTAGAATGTGATCTGTGGTTATATAAACGTAGAAGCCCTTGGACAATCAAAAGGAGGGTGAAAGATTTTCCTGTGCCTACGCCTCCAATCAGGAAAAATGTGGATTGTTTCTGTGGGGAATATACGTTTTTTCAGCATAATATCATCGAATATTAGCCTTTGTTGGGCGTTAAGCAGTAGAATGCTCTTGTAATACATATCATTTGGTTGGAGCAGTATTTTTATGGCTGGTATAGTGTGTGTATGCAGTTGGCAGTGTTGGATATTTAGGTCTTGTGTGATGTCAACATGAATATGGGAGGAAATATTAGATAGTGTTGTAGATGTCGAAGGTGAACTAGTGCCTAATGAGTTGGTGTTAAGGTGTTGTGGTTTTGTTGTATTTAGACTCATTTGTATCAATGATAGGTTTATTTTGATTGTATACATCTTTCCATGTGAGTCCTTTTGTTAGATGTTGAGTTTCATTATTTATCCATGGTAGAAACAGAAGACATTGTTCTCTATAATAATTATCTAGGTTCTTTGCGGCATTATATTTGACATATCGTATAATTTTTGGTTTGGTACGTTTTTTGTATGTGCTACTTGTTGTAGTGTATGTGGCAGCAAATTCTGCCAATGATATGGCATTGAGCTAGGTAGGACATGTACAGTATTTGTTTATGCTTGTTTCGTAAAAGATTTCTGTATTAGACGGGTTTATGTTTTGCAGGAGGTGTTTTCACTTGAGAAGCATTGTTCTCTCATGGGGAGGGCTTGGTTGGATTGAAATTATTTGTTAGATATCTTTGATATTTCTTTTCAACAAAAGTGTTGGGCATGAGATTTTGGATGAAATAGCTTGGATGTAATCCTCAAATCAAAGTTCCATAGATAGGAGCCACTGTTTGAATGTAATATTTGCTTTATAATCTAGTAGTAATAGGCTATCTTTGATTTGTTTGTGTTTCTTTCTTTTGTATTGAATATTGTTATGTTGAGAATGACAAGGTTCTAGAATCATAGTGAAAGGCATCGGGTAGCGAGGAAAGTCAAAGCGACATCCCTTGCGTAATCTGAAGCAAAACTTCTTATGCTTGTGTGTTTGAATTTCTTGTAAATCTACAGGAAGAAGCATGGAATTAGTTGTTATGTACTTATCAATGAAATCCACAACATCTTCGTTGGGATATTTCCCATAAATAGGAGCGTTCTCTATCCATAGTAGCCCATGATCATGCTGGCTACCTCGGCTCTGGAACTCGGTTACGAAAAAGTAACCTTTGAGTTTTCCTAATATGGTTATATCCTTGGCTAGCAATTTCTTCATCACATTAAACCGGTTCAAGTAAAAGCGAGCTGTTGTTACAGGGTTAGCTCAATCTCGTATGTATGATGCTTCTGGTTGTGTGCTTGCACGCATGATGGGGTTGAGCTTAGTAAGTGCTCTAATCAAAGGTTTCCAACATTTCTCAGCTTCTGCAGAAAATGTGACAAAGAATGTTGGTAGTCCAAGCTATCTAATCATAGCGAAGGCGTTTTTTTTTTCAATTTTTCCTTGTAGTCAGGTGATGTTCGCAATGCCTCAAAGTCACAATCCAAGTTGGGAAGACAAGACCTTATCAATGTTAGTATCTCCAACAACTTGTTCGACCACTAGTGTATTGTGATTTAGCTTCCTTTTGCGCATACGGATCCAAATGGATCCCAGGATTTTTTGAGTCATCACTTTAACTATTTTGGAAAAAAGATTCTCTATATGTAGTGAGAATATTTTATCACTGTGCATAAATTCCCATTGAGCCACATGTTGATATTTATGCTTAGCAAGTGTATGGTAGTTACGGGGTTCACCGTAGAAAATAGTAGGGAAACTAAGTTCTTCACAGTATTCATCTTTGAAAATACTCAAAGGACTATTTCCCTCAGCAAGAGCTACGAAGAAGATTTTGTCATTGTGATCAACTACTTGTTGTGACGACTCAATTCTATGGAGCATGACATCTGTGGCTACATCATCTTCTTCTGATGGTTGATTGTTCTCAGCAGAATCATCAGGCAAAGGGCAATGCAGACTATGGAAATGGCTTAGCCACTCGTTGTTTAGAGTAATTTTTTTGTTCTTGTATAAAGATGTTTGAAATAGATGAGTAGTGGCTTTCATTGTAAGCAATGGCTGAACAACTCCGAAAAGGTAGCAATGATTGTACTGTAGACAACGTTTAATACCCACTAGTATTGAGGCTTCATCATGAATAAACATCGATAGTATTTGTTGTGTTCTCCCCAAGGATGCCAAAACATTAACAATGCTATCTCTTAATCCAACTGACCATCGTATGTAAGCTCCCTAACTTTGGCAAAAGGTAGCCTAGCACTGAAAAGGCGGCTTTCTACATGATTTAACTTCTCTAATGTAGGCAAGGGGAGGTTAAATCCTATGGAATTTATTTGGGTGAGTAGTGCACCATGATCTTGCCTTTTATAGCCGCATGAAGCACAAACATAGTTTTCATGTATCTCGCTATTTCTAGACCTCCCAAGCACCAACCTACGCCCTTTTTGAGCTAATTGTGAAAAAAAAATTAAACGTCCACATTTACAACATTGATATATAGGAACATTGTTCGTTGTTTCTATGTACTATTGTATAGCTTTGTTTGGTGGGGAGGCTTGTTCAATGTTTATGTTCAAGGGAGCTGCGGGATGTAATTGTTTTTGAAGTTTTCTAATTTTTGATGTTATTGCACCTATTTCCAGCATGGTCCTATCACCCAATCAAGCAAATTGCCTCGCGATGGAGGTAGGGAGTTCATTCGGTTGCTGGAGAAGCAAAGCTTTCAATGATTCTGTCTGTTCTTTGTCCTAGGTACGATACTTGCATTTATGCGAGCATCGGCTGCCCCCAAGTAAAAAAGCAAGGAACCACTTCTATCAACAATGATGATTTTGTGCAATCTTGTTCGTTCGCTTCCACTATTAAATGTTTCCGTTTTGGGTGAAGTTATTGGCACACCCTAAATATGGACATCACATGCAATATTGAATTTAAAGGAGAATACATGGTTAATATCAAGTGCAATACCAATAGATGATGTGTCTATTCAATACTTGGGTCAAAATGGAAGAGTCATGTCTACTGGAAGCCAAATGCACCAAAGAAGGTGTCACCATTGGCGTTCGTTCCAATGATACTTTCACCGCGTCTAGCATGATATTGTTAATTTTTTGCAATGACGAGCGTGACTTTATTATTTTATTGAGCACGTGGAAAACATTATTATTCCATGGGTGTCTAGCTAGGAAAGCACTATCGATATCATTCTGAATGAGTTGTTCAAAAGATGCATTTTGGTTCCTTTACAAACCCATGTCCATGCAGTTTTTCCCCTCCTTGGGCTATGGGCAGGGAGGAAGACAAGTAAATGAAACACACACACACTGAGAGAGAGAGAGAGAGAGAGAGAGAGATTGAGAGAGAGATGGGAATTTACAAGATGAGCAATGGATGAAAGCAATATAATATAAAGAGTGTTTTTTGCGTGGAGGTGATGGAGCTTCAATGTTGCAGAGGAGGAGCGCTACTTTGTCTCTTCGACAAAAGATGTGACAAGACCTAACTTGTTGACGATGAATTTGCCAGTTCAGACAAGGGAGGCTAGCAACTCACGTGCACTAGTGCATTAGAAGCATATAAGTCAACAAATTTTTTGTCAAGATGCAATACTTTGTCAATTACGTCACCCACTAAGGAAACGTCAATTGGGGAAGATTTGTTGGTCAAATTTTTTCCTTCGAGTTTAGCACCAAAACAACAGTTGTAGATTTTATGCAGATAGAGCAAGATTCTGCCTCTTGTTGGTGATGAATCTTAGTAGATTTGCATTGACCGCAAAAACATTCCACCAAAATTGAGTTCACATTCACAAAGTGCAATGTGCCAGTCATCTATGTGTAGCCACCTGATAAGTTAGAGCTTTCTTGAATTGTTACGGTGAAAAAGGAAAAGCAAGATCAATACTTACTTCTTGATTGTGACCAACATCAATAATATGGGCCTTATATGCTTTCTCCAAACGATGCTTGAGACGAGAACTTTTGACGCGTGCTAGGATAGTAATATCCAAGACTGAGAGTGTATTGCTCCGGACTGTGAAGGAATCTATGTTTCATGCAACAAACATAGGATGCACATCAGTCTCAAGAGCACGAAAGATAGCGTGGTAATCGTCTTTGCGTGCATTCACGAAGCTAAGCTATGATTTCAAGAGAGGGAAAATATTAGAAAGCAACAAATCTATAGAAGGGCAAAGATAAGGAAGTCTTACAGTGGCACGGTCCTCAGCTGTTGGCCCATCCGCAACAACAAGATCACCTTGGGAAAGACCAGCTTTTGAAGTGCTGCATGGCCCTGTATAACAACAAAGGCTACAGTTCCAAAGTGCGTACGAGTGCCCTGTGCATGCAAGGAATGTGCCTCATCCAAAAATTGACGCACTTTGCTCTTTGGGTAGAAATTAAGGTTGACTTCAAAAGGCTTTGTCTTTTCTACAACCGTGGAAGCGTTGAAGAATAGTACATAAGGAGATGTGCAACCATCTGACTTAGCTTTTTTTTTTATTGTCACATTCCCAATGTGCACAAAGTCTCCTATAGCAAGAGTGTCAATGAATTGCGCAATAAATTGATAACTAATAGCACAAGTGATGGTGTCGGTGTTGAGTGGGTCAACTAGGTCTGCCTTAAGGTAACACATATACTTAGCGACTTCTGGGCTTTGTTTGTAAGTCCCATAACGGTTCAGTACACACCCCTCGAATGCGAAACGAGGGCAAGTCTCAGTGATGTCAACAATTCGCAATAGAGGGATTTTAGTGGGAATATAAGGCACAAGGGAAGATGAACTAGCGGGAATCACATCCTCATGGTAACACTCCGTAGTATTATTTTCATCTAAGTTGTCACCCTCTGTAATGCTCACAGTTTTTGCAGCTGCGGGCGCTGGACCCTCCAGAAAAGGTTTGGTTGCCACAACAAAAAACAAAACTCTTAAGGTTTCGACATAACAGTAGAATATCTATGGGGCGCAAGCAAGCCTTACTTGGTGCCGTTGTCGCCTCGCAAGTCTTGAAAAGTGTACGTGCCACCACACCACTTTGATTCACACGCTTGAGGGATTTGGGCCCAACGCCAAGAAAGGAAGAAACATCAAGCTTAGGCAGACTCGAAGCGCTTCTCGTGCGGAGTGGAGGCACATGATCAAGAATGAGGCTACTATCGGGCTCCAAGAATGACGCAGTCATATCACGGGGCGCTATCTTGTTCAACTCTAAAAAAATAGAAAGCAAAATCGCATCATTGCCAAGCATACATCACGCATTTTGTATAAGTTATCAAGCTATTGAATCACCATCTTCAAACTTCATCGAGTGAACATCACTAGATTCATCGCACATAGGTTCTGCATTGTCATCGTAGCCAATGTAATGTCCATCGAGTGGATTTCACGAGGAGGAAGAGGTAGTCATATTAAGAGAGGGTGGTAAATAATATCCACGCAACTATTACTTGAAGTGTTCAAAAGAAGCAAAGAGAAAAGAAGATTCTTAGCGAAAGGATAAATAAACTCGTAGAAACAATACTTCACACAGTCATAGGGATATTAGGATCAATAAGAGAGAGGGATAGTCTTGAACTTTTTTGAGCAGCAACACTACTTATATACTACAATCCTCCCTTCTCTTTCTCAAAGTTCACTAAGTCTTAAGGCTACCCTACTATCGGATCTATTATATGGATTTGACACATAAATGGATTTGACACATATTTAGACACATGCAAGAGAACATCAAATTCAAAGGCATTAATGAACTAGTGGACAAAGGTACAACAATCAAAAAGGGTACCCCTACTTTATCCATTCATACTCTTCTTGTCCATAGACTCTGCAATTTGAGGTGGCAAGTTGAGTTAGATCTAAGAGTATGTGGTGGTGGTCTAGGGTTCCCACCATACTCATGCGTTGAACATTTTGCCGAGCACTTGGAGGAGAAGGATTTTTGAAAACCTAGCGTTCATGAGGAATTGTGCCTCGTCTTAATAACGTGCCGGTTTCAATCTCAAAAATGCCGGTTAAGGGCTTGACAGAGTTTGGAAAAAAGCTTTTTCCAAAACATACCAAATTCCTTTTCTTGGAGTTGTCAAGAGGAAATATCAAAAAATCAAGTTAATTTTTTGGGTTTTTACACTATCTTTCTCTATTTTGGAGCGGAACTTTTCCCATCTTACTAGCATGTCTGTTCCAATTTCAAAAAATGCCGGTTGAGGGCACAACAGTGTTCGAGAAAAAACATTTTTACAAACATACAAAATTCCCTCCCTTGGATTTGCCAAGAGGAAATTCTAGAAATCAAGTTAATTTCTCGGGCTTTTACACTATTTTTTTCTATTTTGGAGTGGAATTTTTCCCTTTCCCCTTGGCCTCACTCGGCACGATAATAAGCTGAGGCACATTCTTCTCGAACACTAGGACACGAGCAAAAGGAGAAATTCTGCCTAGAAATCAACATAAGTAGTTTGAAAAGCCGCGAAGAAAGCCTAAATTTCAATAATTAATTCCACTTGACAAAATCAAGGAAAGAAAGTTTGAAAGGGAAACAAGTTTTGTATACTTGGAATCCAAATTGTTTAAGCAATAGCGCAATGGCACATGTTGAATAGTACCTGTGACTACGTGTGCGCAATTCTCTCTCTCTCTCTCTCTCTCTCTCTCTCTCTCTCTCTCTCTCTCTCTCTCTCTCTCTCTCTCTCTCTCTCTCTCTCTCTCTCTCTCTCTCTCTCTCTCTCTCTCTCTGTGCCACAACCAAATGAGTCTATACACGTCTATATGCGAACAGCGGTCATCTCTCCCTAGCCTAACCTCTACTCCTTTCTGCGTCACCGCCTGAGACTGTTCTCGTGAGCTCCACGAGGCTATTTCCTCTTGACAAAATCAAGGAAAGTGTAAATTATCTCAGACTCTCTCTTTCTCTCTCACACACACACACGTGCACACAGGCGAGTGCATCCATTGGATTGGACGGTGGATGAGGCCTCTGTCCGACCTCTCGTGTGTTCGGAAAAAATGTGTCCCAGCCTAATATTGTGTCGTTTTCAATGTAAAAAATTCCGGTTGAGGGCACGAGAAAAAGGAGAAATGCCTCCTTAGAATAGAAAAAAACAATGTAAAAATCTAAAAAACAGCCTAATTTTTTGAAATTTCCTCTTGAAATAAACAAGGAAAGGAATTTTGTATTTAGCATTTTCTCTTCACAAAATCAAGGAAAGTCTAAATCATCTCAGACTCTCTCTTTCTCTCTCTCACACACACATGCGCATAGAAGCGAGTGCATCCATTGGATTGGACAATGGACAAGGTCTCTGGCTGACCTCTCCAGTGTTCGGGGAAAAATGTGTCTCGTCTTGTTAGGTGCAGCGGAATGAATGTTTTATTTTCTCAAGATTAGTGATCTTTATTACTCAAGGTTCCTTTTAGTCCTTAGGGAAAGAGAGAACTTTTCGTCTTATGGAGAGTGCTATGATCACGAACAAAGTGAGTGGATACTGTGTGTGCAAGTGAATGAGACTGAGAGAAGGAGAGAGAAGAGATACGACACCGAGAGGTTGTAAAACCCTCCTCCGAAGGCCCCACTCTCATCGGCGAGAGTGGTCTACTTTGATTGCACAAGGTGTACAATGCGTATGCAATGGACTGATGCAATGGGACTGTGCCGATGACGACGACGGTGATGACGACGGCGACTTAGGCTGAAATCTGTGATCTTCTTGGTGGCTGAAAATGATTGTTTATCGTTGGTTTTATGGCTGAAATTGACTGTCCTTGTCGGGGTCGAGATGATGATGAAAAACGTTGGACTTCCTGCTCTTTATGCTGCGTTTTTGGAGATAGAATCTTGGCTGAAAAACGTTGTGGCAACAGGTATCTTCTTGCTGAAAATGGCAGCTTTCCAAGCGTTAGTAAATCCTTGCCCTGTAGTGGTAACTTTGCTGCAATTTTCTGATATCGTTGAACTTGCTGAGGTTTGCCTGGCGTTAGTAGTGGCCAAGAAACGTTGAAGTGACGAGGGCAAAAATTCTAGCTTTCAAGCCTTGCTGGCGATGTCTGCATGGGAGGAAAAACGCTAGGGCAGGCCAGAAGAGGGGGCCATCCCAAGATGGTGATGATGCGGGGAAATGGGCCTCACCAAGTTGCTTGGAGAGGGTCTTGTTGAGAGAGGGAGGGAACACCTGTTGCTTGGTAGCCTGTTGTGCTCCTTGGCTCATCTGCCAATTTGTGTTAACTTGGGTTTGCTTATATATTAACTTACCCAATTTGCCCTACTGAGTACCCAACAAAAGTCACTTGATAAATAAGTGAAAAATGTTAAATATAGGAAAAAATAGGCTAAAGTCACTTGAAAAATCCCCAAACTGTCTCTGATGGAATCTGATGGAAATGCTTATGCTTATGCAACCAGAGGATATGCAATGATGATTGGGCATGCACGGTCTACGAATAGACTCACAAAAGTGCCAGATCACTTCTAATCTAACTTGACTGGACTTGACGGAAACTCTGTTATGGTGTAGCTTGTCCACGGACACATAGGGTTGGGATGTGTCACGTGACATCCCCTCCTTTTTAAAGTGAGGTACTGGTACCGAGCTGCATGGCTTCCTTGTAGTCTGCCAACAACTCTGGATAATCCTTGAAGAATTCTTCATCTACCCACACCGCTTCATGGGTTCCTCGATCTTTGAACTTCAAAAAATACTGTCGTACTTGTTTCTTCGAACCATGACAAAACCGATGCAACAAGACTTACTCCGGCTCCATGACTTCAGCTTTATCGATGATCTCCAGTTCTTCTTCTTCCGAAACGTCCTTTGGAGGTATTCCCCGAAACAGTTTCAACCAAGAAACATGGAAAACGTTGTGCATTGACCATGAGTTAGGCAACTTTAATTTCATTGAAACCTCATTAATCTTTTTGATGATTGGAAATGGACCATACATACGAAAGGATAACTTAGGATATTTCTTTCCAACTTGCTTAAGATGTTATCTGTAGATACACCCAATCTCCTTCCTTGATTGATACCTCCTGACGATGCTTGTTAGCCTGTCGAGAATAAGATTCCTGAGCCTTGCTTAGCCGAAGCTTCACACTCTCAGAAATCTCATCCAATGACTGACTTTCAGCATTGGCATCAGGCATTTGACCGACCGATCGAGTCAACAGTGACTGGAATCAGCGGCCAAAAGCTGCCTCATACGGAGTTCGACCAATAGCAGAAGGGAAGGAATCATTGAGAATAGCCTGAACCAATGGGAGATAGAGCTCCCATTGAAACTGTTGATCATGAACATAAGACTTCAACACATCAAAGCCAACTGATTATAAATTTCCGTTTGACCATCTGACTGTGAAAGCAAATTCTCTATGTGCGAACTATATGCTTGACATAGACCAAGAAAAGAACGCACATCATATGCAGTTTTGGGCAAATCCCAATTACGAACCTATTCCACCTTTGCGGGATCTAGCTTGACGCCTTCTGCAAAAATGATATAACCCAAATAAGTGACTTCAGTAAGAAAAAATTCCGGCTTCTTAGCTGCAATATACAACTGGCACTCATCCAAACGAGTTAGTACCTTTTCAACATCTAATTCATGTTTCTCCCACGATGCAGAAAAAATGAGAATATCATCTAAGAAGATGAACACACATACGCCTACCATATCGCCGAAACGACCTACCATGAGACGATTGAACGTACCCACGGCTCCTATCAATCCAAAAGGCATAACAATATACTCCCATTGCCCTCGCTCGGTGCGAAAGGCGGTTTTGAAAATGTCACCTTTGAATACCCGTACCTGATGGTATCCACTTTTGAGATCGACCTTCCTAAAAACCTTTGCCCCATTGAGCCTATCCAAGATATACTCAATGCGAGGCATCAGAAACTTGTTCTTGACGGTCATCTTGTTTAATGCCCTGTAATCAACACACAAACGAGACGAACCATCCTTCTTGCGAACGAACAAAATAGGGGCAGAAAAAGGACTTACACTAGGACGTATGAATCCTCTAACCACCAACTCCGTGAGTTGTCACTCTAACTCTTCCTCCTGTGACTTGTTCAAACGGTAGGGAGCCTTACTGACAGGCTGCGCTCCCTGCATAAGCTCAATGCGATGGTCCTCCGGCCGCTCCGGTGGGAGACGAGGTGAAAGATCATCCTGCAAAAAGAGATGTTTAAATTTCGTAAACAACTCCGAATACTTACCGGGAGCCTGAATGCTCTGGGAAACTGGGGCAGCATAAATGAATGCCGCTTGTGCTCCTCATTGTAATTCACGCTTTACCTGTACATGCGAGATGAGAGGAGAAGAATGCAAGCCCTCCTCAGCACAAATGATGAGGGGGGAATTAGATTTGGCATGTAAAATGAGAGTGTTAGCTTCAAAATCAATGAGAGCGTTGAGTTCATGAAACCATTTAATGCCTAAAATCATATCACATCCTGAGAGAGGAGACACAAGAAATTTCCTACGAAAAGAAGCTTGTTGAACGGTAAACATCACATCAAGGCACTCCTTCGTGATGACAGAGTCCATACCAGGAGTGAAGCCAGAAACCTCGAGCGGAGAATTCTGACTAACCTCTATGCAGGCTCTCTCAACAAGAGGGAGACTAATCACATCATGCATACTGCCTGGATCAAACAATATGATAAAACGCTATCCTTTTACATGACCATAACACTTCAAGAGAGATTCATCAATGTGTGTGTCAGAGTCAGGAGAAGATGCAGGTTGTGTTGTGACAGAGTTTGTGGTAGTTGTGGGTGCCTTTGGTTCTTTAGGTGGGACTGTCTTAGGACAGTTCTTCTTAATGTGACCCTTAACGTGACATTGAAAACATCTACCTTCTTTAGCATAAATCACTTGTTCTTCAGCCGTGATGTATCCTCCTATAATTCCTTGTGAAGCTTTTTCATCAGGGGTTAGCTTAGGTTTTACAGGTGTCTTAGCTTTACCCTTAGATTCATTGTTAGAGTTCTTTTTCGAGGAATTAGAGGAAGAAGGGCTAGAAGAATTACCATTCTTTCCGTTCTTACCATTCTGTGTGTTCTGAGAATTCTGCGGGGTTCCTTGAGAAGTCTTGTTTTCCTTAGGCTTTCCTTTGTTGTGCTTCATCTCATGGGCGAGAGCAATTGCTACCGCTTTGTTGAGATCGATTGGATCGAGTACCTCGACATCATACTTGATATACTCGTCCAATCCGTAAAGAAATGCCTCCTTGCGCTTCGCATCCGATTTACATAATTGAGAGTCGAGCTACAAAACCCGATTACACTACAAGAGGCTATTCATATTAGCGACGCTCACACAGCGACGCTCAAAAAAAAAATCCCGGCGTCGCTATGAGCGTCGCAAATTTACTTGTAAATTTGCGACGCTCATAGCGACGCCGGCTGAGCTAAAAAAATAACAGAGAGCACCCAAAAACTCACATCTCATATCTGAGTTTTTCGGCGCCCTCAAGCAAGGAGCAGGTAACGCTCTCCCTCTCTCTCTCTCTCTCTCTCTCTCTCTTCTCCACACACACACACACACACGAGGAGAGGAAGGAGAGCCAGGTATGCTCCTTCCCTCTCCTCACTCTCATGTTCCCTTCCCCTCTTTCTCTCTCCCTCTCTCTCTCTCTCTCTCTCTCTCTCACACACACACACACACACATAGTGTTTTTGAGAGAGAGAGAGAGAGAGAGAGAGAGAGAGAGAGAGAAAGAGTACAAACATAAACAAAAACGCACACACACATACATAAACAAAGAATGCACACACACATTGAGAGAGGAAAAGAGAGAGAGAGCATGCATAAACAAAAAACGCACACATTGAGAGAGGAAAAGAGAGAGAGAACATGCATAAACAAAAAACGCACACATTGAGAGAGGAAAAGAGAGAGAAAACATGCATAAACAAAAAACGCACACACATTGAGAGAGAAAGAGAGAGAAACTAATTTAACGTCGTAGGAAACTAATTAAAATTAAAAGACCTAAAGATCTAGCCGACGAGGAGTTGAACTCAAGACCTATTATTCAAGAGGGAAATGGCATAACCAATCTATCATACTTGGCATGGGTGATAGAAAGGTTATACCATTTATCTCTTTTTATTGGCACACACATCCACACACGCGCACACACACAAGAAGAAGAGAGTTATAACGTCGTAGGAAACTATCCTAAAAGACGTTAAAGATTAGGTTAGATGTAGACTTACGTTAAATTAGATTTAAGTTTATTTAAGTTAAATTAGATTAGATTTAGATTTATTTTTAGTTATATTTATGTTTATTTACGCTAGATTTAGATTTACGTTATATTAGATTAGATTTAGGTCTCCATAGACTGCGATGCCTGCATGAAGCGGGTGAAGAAAGCCCTCAATGGAATATAGGGTATTGCTGCCTTCACTCATGGTGGGCTTCGTCGATCCAAAAGTACTGGTGAAATGTCTTCAGAAGATAGAGAAGTAGGTGGATCTTCAGGGCGGCAAGAGTCACTACATCCCCGACAATGACCATCTAGACAACCTCTAGTCATTCAAGAGCAACTTCAAAGTTAGTAACAACAGCAAGAACGGTCCAAAGGGCCAATTGCTGTCGTCAGATGTGGATGGAGATGAGGCAGCGTCACCGCCGGAAGTTAACTCTCACATCTTTAGTGATGAGAATGCCAACTCTTGCCGAGTTATGTGAAAAATTATGTGTTAAATCAGTTTTAAGGTTCTTATAATCCCTGTTAGTTTAGTTCTTTGTTTTTAATATAACATAATTTACGTTAGATTTAGATTTATGTTATATTAGATTAGACTTAGGTTTATTTAGGTTTACCCACACACACACACACAAGAAGAAGAGAGTTTTAACGTCGTAGGAAACTATCCCAAAAGACGTTAAAGATTAGGTTAGATGTAGACTTACGTTAAATTAAATTTAGGTTTATTTTTAGTTAGATTTACGTTTATTTAGATTTACACTTATTTACGTTAGATCGCGTCCACACAAGAATTACTTACGGTTTAGGGTTTAGAGTTAGACGAACAATGAAAAGATCTACTGTGAAAAGATGTTAAGATGCTGTGAAGTGCTACAGCTAGAGAAGAGGCAAAGGGGTTTTGTCCACTACATGCAGTATCATGTAGACGTGAGTCTGTAGATTTCTTGTACCCACAAATATAGGTATTGACCAATAAAGACCAGATTATAACCCGGTGGTTCTGATCTCCGTGCACCTCTAGACCGAGGTGTGCGGGGATTGGACATGACTAGAGAATGTGAGGTAGAGAGAGAGAGAGAGAGAGAGAGAGAGAGAGAGAGAGATAAGACGAAGAATGCCAATAGAATATTAAATTTGTTGTCCAGGTTATAAGATTTTTATCCTCATTATGAGTAGTGACGAGGATGTGGGACCGTCCAACCGAAACACCTATCTCTCAACGAGGGTCTTATGTCCTTGTAATCAATGCAAGCATGCTGTGCGACGGACAAGACGTGTTTCTTTGCAGCACGTTCGCGAATTTGGCGAGTTCGATCCATCTATTATAGATCGAGTTGTTGCCAATTATAACTAGTCGGACTCTGACGCTGGCCAACAAGCAGCAATCTTGCAACCCAATAGACGTGCTCGCAGGCTCTTTGGTCAAGCAGCATATGTGAGGCCACAAGATGTAGCCTCTGACAGCTCGGGGGATGATCATGCAGAGCACATTCCCAACGAGGCAATGTTTGAGCCCGAGATTGATGAAATGATCGAGACGATCATGGATTCAGAAAGGCTTATCTATGATGATATGAAAAGTGAAGCCGATACGCCATTGTATAATGGAGACGTATGTCTAGATTGAAAGCACTCCTGGTTCTTCTCAACATGTAGGCAAAGTTTGGATGGAGTGACACTAGCGTCACAGCGCTTTTCAGGTGATCTATTACAATTAGTTTACTTTAATAAAACTCTAAATGTATAATGATCTGATAGATTTTTACACAACTGTATCGTATTTTTATGTTGTGTAGATTGCTTAAAGAGCACATACTACCAGCTGACAATGTGATGCCAGATTCCCGAGATGAAGCAAGAAAGATTTTGCGAAACTTGGGATGGATTACAATTCTATCCACGCTTGTCCTAATGACTGCATTCTTTTCAGAGGGGAATACATAGACATGGAGAAGTGTCCGAAATGTGATTCCGAAAGATATCGAGTAGATCTCCACGGGACAAAAATTCCACAAAAGGTTTTGCGACATTTTCCTCTGCTTCCTCGCATCAAGCATTTCTTCGAATGTAAGTCCATGGCCGCCCTAGCATCATGGCATGAGGAGAATAAATCTTCGGATAGTGTGCTACGAATTCCTGCAGATTGCGTAGCCTGGAAACATATAGATGGAACATGGTCGGATTTTGCCAGGGAAGCTCAAAATTTGCGCTTAGGCCTGGCTATGGATGGAGTAAATCCATTTGGTGAAAGATCAACATCTTACAGTGTATGGCCCGTTGTCATCGTCAACTACAACATTCCCCCGTGGTTGACTACGAAGAAGGGGCACCTATGGCTAAGCTTGATTGTGCCAGGGCGATATAAAGTGGAGAATATGGATGTGTATCTTCGTCCACTATTGGAAGAGCTACAACAATTGTGGATTGGCATAGAGGTGGTGGATATGAGCCGACACACAGGACGACGGAATGCTTTGATCAGAGGCATTCTAATGTGGACCATGCATGACTATCCCGGGCTAACAGAATGCTCAGGTGATCTATTGACACTCCTCACTCAGACACTGTAAATCTTGTTTTTTCCCATAGTTGATCTATTATCATGTGTATACATGCAGGGCTTCAAACAAGCGGATACAGAGCATGTGTCACATGTGGACCTAGACTGAATGCACGTAGGGCGCCCTCACTGAAGAAGCAAATCTACGAAGGTCATCAAGCGTATCTTCCAGAGAATCATGTGTTACGCGACGGCTTTTTGGGAAGAGAGCCACCAAGGATGTCTGCACAAGCATGGTTAGAGCAGAAGGAGATGTGCGATGACGGATTGCCTCCAGGGATGAAGAGACTATCTCTATGGTACGAGTTACCATACTGGCCCCGACTCATGATCAATCACTTGCTCGATCCAATGCACATATTCAAGAATGTGGGTAATCTACTATGGGACCATCTGACCGGCAAGAAAGATACTTTGGGAGCCAGAGTTGACCTTAGAAATGTGGATCGTATGGAGCAATATTGGCCGCAAACAGCGTCTGATGGATCGATAAAACTCCCTAAAGCACCATGGATTTTCACAGGAGCCCAAGAACGCAAAGTAAAAGAGACCATTCGATCTTTGCGGACCTCCACTGGCGTAATGCACTCGCTCCGAACGTGTTTTACTAAAGAAGGAAAGCTTACCGGTTTGAAGTCACACGATTGGCATAAAATGTGTCAGGTACGTTCATAGTGGACTTTAATATCATTGCATAAAATGTGGACTTTAATATCATTGCTGCACATACTTTACAGTTTATTTTACCGGTTGCCATTGAGGGATGTTTGTCTCTCGACATCCGTAACACAATCTACAAACTTGCAAAGCTGGTGCAATGGATCTCACAAAAGGAGATCAACGTAGACTCCATACCATTCGCCAAACTAAATGCTGCGGAGCTTGTGTGCATGTTTGAGAAACATTTTCCTACTACCATGCTAACCATTCAGGTGCATCTTCTTGTTCACATAGTTGATGAGGAGGAAATAGCTGGCACAGTTCATTCCAGATGGATGTTCTTCTTAGAACGTTTCATGAAAACGCTTAAGGGATATGTGGGTCAAAAGGCACGTCCGAAGGGTAGCATGGCAGAAGGTTGGTTGGTATCAGAGTCCCTAGTGTACATTGGAGAGTGGCTAGACGGATTTGATAAAGCCCGGGACACGCTATGGCGAACCATAGATGATGAGCGCATATCTGGGATTGTCATGTGCAATCTCGGTGTTGAGAAGAAGATGATGGAAGATCTAGAGGCTAAAATCAACCGATTTTGCATGCTTCACAATCCAGTGATGCAAAAGTGGATTTCACAATATGAGGATGCAAAGCAAGAGCGACAAAGGGCACGAATCGAGTGGAGACGGGGAAGACGACCACCGATGCACTATCCGACGGTTCTCGAGAGCCTACCAACATTCATGAGCTTAAGATGGTTGCACAACCAATTGAAAAGCGCACAACAATGCGGTGACGAAGTGACTGAGGAAGAGTGGGAGTACTCTCGGGGTTGCGCGACCAAGGTAAGTTTGCAATGTACGACTAGCTAGTGACTTTATTTCTAAACGTTTGAACGCCCACTCATAATCTTTGTTCGTTGTAGTATAAGTCATACACAGCAGCATGGTGTAAAGGTCGACATTTTAGGGTGGAACGGATCGACAAAAAGCGTTTTACTCAAGATTGTGGAATCATGGCAAAATTTGAACAGTCTAGTCGATGACGTTCCTCTGATGCAGATCCTGTGGTGGCAGAACTCACTTACTTCGACACGCTACAAGAGATTTTGAGGATCGATTACAGAGGATTTTTTGTCGACTTGTTCGACGTGCAATGGTTCAAGATAATCATGGAGGGTCGCAACGCTACTGTGCGTAGAGGAGAGTCTGGTTTTCTTGAGGTGGATTCTACTAAGAAATGGACTGACCTAAGAGACACTTTCGTACTACCCGAGCATTGTGAACAAGTAAGTATGTAAATAGTTAACATCCCCCTTTTACAAGTTATGTGCTTGAAAGCTCTCATGTAAGTTATGTGGCTCTGGCAGGTAATATTTCATCGTACAAAGTCTACATCAAACTGGTGGTACGTCATAGAGGTAGCCCCTCGTAGTGCAAGGACGTATGAAGGCTACCATGTGCCAATCACAACGGCATCAATGGAGGAGATCAGAGAAGATGCTCAATCAGAAGCCGCTGCGGTGGTGCCAGACGAGCATCAAGATGCTACTACTCTATATGGGGTGCATGCAGAGGAGCTACAAAATGAAACAGAGGATATGTGTTTAAACGGAGAGCTCTATATAGATATAGGAAGTTATGTTGAGTTATGCGAGGATGAGAGAGAGATATCTTAAAGCCACAAATATTGTATTTGAACAATTTTGCTCCGTGTTGTAAAAGCTCTGGCTCTCTAAGTACCTTCCATGGTGTATAACGCTCTTTTCTACTCGCGCTCACATCTTTTGATTGAAAATTCTGAGTTTTCGACTTGCCTCTTCTATCACTCAATTCATTGCGTCATTGTATTTATATGCGTCATTACGTCATTGTATTTAATGGTCTTTGCGTCATTGTCTACTCTATTCATTCAATATTAAGTTTAAATATTCGTGTGTTTAATGCAAGTATGGATGATGAGGAGTTTCTTTTTTCTTTGTCACCGCAACAGAGACAGTGGTACGTGGAGCGTCATCGCTCTGGCGCATCATCGCGCGTTCCTACTCCATCCGCATCTCTCTCTCTTTCGGAGCATTCGGCGCGCTCCGAAGCTTCGACGTCGACGAGACGAGCTTCACACTCGTCTAGACACCGGCGCTCTAGTGGTGGCGGTGGCAGTTGTTGTGGGGATTCCGCCGCCGATGCCTCCACACCGCCTCGTGTTCGACGAGGCTCTTTACCCTCCTCTTCTTTGCCCGCCCCCACACCAGCCACAGCATCGCCATCTACGCCAGGTTTTGCGCGGCTGACTATTCCTAGCAGCTACACACCTCTACCTACTCCGCCAGGAGCCACCCCACTCGACACTCCTCGCTTCGGGGCCCAGACGCCGGTGGAGACACCTGACGTCCGTACCCCCATCGACACGCCGCTAGAGACCCCTGCCGGGACACCCAAGTTCACGCGTCACCGGCCAGAGGGCTTACCTTACTCCGTCGACTTCAGCAGCGGCATCATCATGGATGATGACGGCAAGAAGGTGATCTCGCGCATGCGTGGTCTTTGCTCTCAGCTGTTTAGACACTACATACTAAACAAATGGAGTGAAGTACCAAGTGATTTAAAAAACAGAGTCATCAGCATACTTCATGATGAGTTTCCCGTTCCAACACGGGATTAGCGCTTCAATGAAGACCTGATGAAGATTCGAATGCGCAAATACTGCAAACACAAGCGTTCCAAAGTGCAAAAAGCAATCAAGCATGGGTGGAACAGGCCAGATTGGCTGGCCAAAGAAGATTGGAAGAATGCGAAGAAAGCAGCGCGCAAGAATCCCGACAAGTGGAAGCAACAAAAGGATGCAGCCAAAGCGCGAGTAGAGGCAGGGAGCTCGCACCACTTGGGGAGCGGTGGATGGGCATCATTTGAGGCCGATTTTGTAAGTGTTTTCGCATTGCTCTTTATGTTCGATAGTTTAGGGTTTATGAGTTTTTTAATTCTAACATAATGAAATCTTTGTATGTTTTGACAGTGGTCGATGACAGAACGTGATCCCACACCGTACGAGCGCGAGTACGCAGGCAGGAAGGGCTTAAACGCCCTGATGGAAATTCTCAGTTCTCGCGACGGCATGGTTAGTATTAGGGTTTACTCTTTTCTATTTTTTGTATTGTTTTATAAATGTCGTTATATGTTTATACTTACTGAAAGCTGTCTTATTGTCTTTTTTTGCAGAATCCGACAGATACGCCGCTTGGACGCGATGAGACGTCTGACTAGACGACGTCAGTTTAGCCGTAGCTAGATAGCATTAGTTTAGGGTTTCTCATAGCTTATGTATCATGAGACGGATTTTATACGTCTTTTTGAACCATGTATATTATTACATTTGTCACCGCAGTTCATTTTTCCAATCAATTCTTTATGCCTATGATGTTGTACAATTGTCATTATTACATTTGCCAATCAATTCATTTTGCCTATGATGTGTACAATTGTCAATTTTACGCTTGTCAATTTTGCAAACAATGCGTCTTGTGGGTGACTATTTTGGGTCTATTATCTACCCTTGCACTTTTTTTAAAAAGTGAATCAAGTACAATATGCTTGATGGGTGGCAGGGCATTCAATGCCCTGTCACCAAAAAAAATTCTCTCGGGCGTCGCTATAACCGTCGCTATTTATGGCTCTGTAGCGTCGCTATGAGCGTCGCTATAGACTTCTGTGTAAACATCGCTATAACCGTCGCTATGAGCGTCTCTATATAGCAACGGTTTTAGCGACGCCGGGAGTTATAAAAACCCAGTGTATTTCCGTCGCTAACAGCGTCATAAGAGCACACGACCTCTTGTAGTGTTAGAGAAAGACATAACTGGCATACCGTTTTGCTTGAGAGCTCGCAATCGTCCTTCAATCGTGCAAGGTACTGAGGTGGCATAAACCGCGCCTTGAGCTTGTCTTGGAAATCAGCCCAACTAAAAGAGAGGGGCGTGAAATCGTCGGCTGCCTCTAGGTGCGCGGCTAGTTGTGCCTCGTGCCATGCCTAGTACCAATTTATGGCATCACCGGCAAGGTACATAGTTGTCGTCAAAACTTTGCTATTGCCTGTTTTCTTAGTTGTCGCAAAATAAGCATTAAATTGATGCAACCAAGAATGAATAACAGTAGCATCCATCTTACCGTCATACTTACTGAAAGTCAACTTCTCTGTGTGACTGGATTGTGTGAATCCACATCGTGGCTTGCCCCACTTGACGAACTCCCACGATATTTGGGTGGTTCGGTCTTCGAGGCTAGGATTTGGCCAATAAATTCTTGATTGCGAAGCTCCCTTTGAGATTCACGCTCGGCCTCCTTTTCTGCTTTTCGTTCATTTCGTTCAGCGCGCTCGCGTTCGAGAGCAAGTCGATTTTCTTCTTGTTGGGTGGCAAATCTTGTGTTTCTTTCGTCGCGCTCGCGGTCCTTGGCTGCTTGATCTACTGCCATTCTTGCAATTCTGTCGTCGCGCTCACGGTCCTTGGCTGCTTGATCTACGGCCATTCTTGCAATTCTGTCATCGCGCTCACGGTCCTGAGCAAGGCGATTTTCTTCTTGTTTTGCGGCAAGAGCAATGCGCTCGCATTCTAAATCAAGACGCTTGTCTTCCTGTCTATCCATCATGGCCATCATCTGCTTGACCATTGCCTCCATAGGGTCTGGCGTAGATGGCAAAGGGGGAGGGTTGAAAAAATCTCTTGGTGGGGAGAATCCTTCGTCGCCTCTCTCATGCTCATCACCTGAATGCGAAGTATCCATGCCGCTTCGGGTGACGACCATGCACTGTGATCTTGGGGTCTTAAGCTCGCGAGGAACTTGGTTCTTGAGGGTCTTGGTTCTTGGGTTCTTGGGTTCTTGAGGATCTTGAGGTTTGCTTCGCTTGCAAATCGCGTTCGAGAAGGATCTTCTCTTCACCCGAGTTCTACCCTTTTCTGTGGGCGCACCCCTTGGCGGCCTTGCGCTCACACCAAGGTTCTTTTTCCCACCTCACGTCGATTGGCCGGCCGCTAAGTGCACGGTACGCTCTCAATGAGTGAAAAGAGACACAAGGGGAGGCTGGACAAGCCCATCTTTCTTGGGATTCCTGTCACTCTTCAACAAAACACGATTAGGAATCGCCACACCCAAGTAAACTTGGGTTCGTGCGATCGCAACAAGCAAAAAATTCTTGTGGTTCTTGTGGTTCTTTCCTTGAGTAATGCACAACACTTCCAAAGCTCTGATACCAATGTTAGGTGCAACGGAATGAATGTTGTATTTTCTCAAGATTAGTGATCTTTATTGCTCAAGGTTCCTTTTAGTCCTTAGGGAAAGAGAGAGCTTTCCGTCTTATGGAGAGTGCTATGATTACAAACGAAGTGAGTGGATATTGTGCGTGCAAGTGAATGAGACTGAGAGAAGGAGAGAGAAGAGATACGAAACCGAGAGGTTGTAAAACCCTCCTTCGAAGGCCCCACTCTCTTCGGCGATAGTGGTCTACTTTGATTGCACAAGGTGTACAATGCGTATGCAATGGACTGATGCAATGGGACTGTGCCGATGACGACGACGGTGATGACGACAGCGATTTAGGCTGAAATCTGTGATCTTCTGGGTGGCTGAAAATGACTGTTTCTCGCTGGTTTTATGGCTGAAATTGACTGTCCTTGCCGGGGTCGAGATGATGATGAAAAATGTTGGACTTCTTGCTCTTTATGCTGCATTTTTGGAGATAGACTCTTGGCTGAAAAATGTTGTGGCAGCAAATATCTTCTTGCTGAAAATGGCGGCTTTCCAAGCGTTAGTAAATCCTTGCCCTGCAGTGGTAACTCTGCTGCAATTTGCTGATGAAATCGTTGAACTTGTTGAGGTTTGCCTGGCGTTAGTAGTGGCCAAAAAACATTGAAGTGACCAGGGAAAAAACGCTAGCTTTCAAGCCTTGCTGGCGATGTCTGCATGGGAGGAAAAACTCTAGGGCAGGCCAGAAGAGGGGGCCATCCCAAGATGGTGATGATGCGGGGAAATGGGCCTCACCAAGTTGCTTGGAGAGGGTCTTGCTGAGAGAGGGAGGGAACACATGTTGCTTGGTAGCCTGCTGTGCTCCTTGGCTCATCTGCCAATTTGTGTTAACTTGGGTTTGCTTATATATTAACTTACCCAATTTGCCCTATTGAGTACGGAACAAAAGTCACTTAATAAATAAGTGAAAAATGTTAAATATAGGGAAAAATAGGCTAAAGTCACTTGAAAAATCCCCAAACTGTCTCTGATGGAATCTGATGGAAATGCTTATGCTTATGCTTATGCAACCAGAGGATATGCAGTGATTGGGCATGCACGGTCTACGAATAGACTCACAAAAGTGCCAAATCGCTTCTAATCTAACTTGACTGGACTTGACGGAAACCCTGATATGGTGTAGCTTGTCCACGGACACATAGGGTTGGGATGTGTCACGTGACACGTCTTAATATCGTGTCGTTTTCAATTTAAAAGTGTTGGTTGAAGGCACGAGAAAAGGAGAAATGCCGGCCCAAAAAAGACAAAAATAGTGTAAAAATTTAAAAAAATAGCCTAATTTTTTGAAATTTCCTCTTGAAATAAACAAGGAAAGGAATTTTTTATGTTCCTAAATGAATTTTCCACATCTTGGTACCATAGCCTCTCTCTCTCTCTCTCTCTCTCTCTCTCTCTCTCTCTCTCTCTCTCTCTCTCTCTCTCTCTCTCTCTCTCTCTCTCTCTCTCTCTCTCTCTCTCTGACGCAATCAACAATTCGAGGGTCTGCCATCGTCTGTAGGAGGAAGTTAAGATACACAACATTCTCATGAAGTAGAGAACTCGCAGGATGGCACTCAGCAGGGGCCTCAACATTGCCAAGCACTATTCGGGGAAAATGTGTCTCGGCTTAACATCGTACCGTTTTCAATTTCAAAAATGCCAATTGAGGGCAAGGGGAAAGGGAGAAATTCCGCTCCACAAAATAATGTAAAAACCCGGAAAAAAATAAACTTAATTTTCCAAAATTTCCTCTTGGCAAATCCAAAGAAAGGAACTTTGAACGTTTGGAAAATTGATTTTTCTCGAACGCTATTAATGCCTGAGCTAGACTGGGCCCTGTTTGTACATAGATGGAAATCGTGAGATGCACAACATCAGGCAGTAGCGCAGATTCCACAAGATTGCGAGCGATGGAGTCCACAGGGCACGTGCCCGCCAAATCGATGGATACCTGCAAGAACACGCAAAGTGCATCCTCTTTTCTATGTAATTCCGCCCCTTGGGACTCCTTGGACAACACGCAAAAATAATTGCAGTGTTGCATGACAAATTCGCATGCACATAGCAAGAATGCAGAGAGAGAGAGAGAGAGAGAGAGAGAGAGAGAGAGAGAGAGAGAGAGAGAGAGAGAGAGAGAGAGAGAGAGACGCTCTTCCTTGCTGTGCGTGTCATTGTGTGTGTGTGTCTCTCGTGTATGTGACAGCTCGGCTTCTCCACAGTACCACACCTGTTGTGAGTTGAAACCTTCGCCTCAATTCTAGCCGTCCATGTGCAAGCCATTTGCCAAAGTACGCCTAAGCCAGTCCAATACTAAGGCCTTTCTTCAGCAGGCCAATAATAAAATTTCAAGTGTCCTCCTAACTCTCTACCCCTCTTAAGCTTCTTCTAGAAAGCTACTTACAAGTCTAAATTGTGCATGAAAAGTATTACTATGGAACTATTACATAAAAGCATGTAGCTCAATTTATCAAACAAATGTCACCAATGCCCAAGAACAGAGTAGTCTGCAAACCAAGGAAATCCACTACAACGTGATGCTTGAAACAAACCTCTCAATAAACCATGGGGTAAGCAATGGCCAGAATATAGGTGAGAGATGGTTGCAAGCAACATTTGGGACCCTCGGTGGCCTCAAGCGATGAAGCTTTTCCTAATGGAGGAAGGTGCTCCGAGCAGGGCCGAAAATTGCAACACTTCCCGCCCTTCCTTTGCTGCTAGCCCTGCACATTACGTGCAAATTTATAATAGCCCTTCCCAAGGAAGGACAAGTTGCTCGACTGGCCCTGCCTCAAGGAAGGGCATATTTTTGTAAGGCCTTCCTAGGGAAGGGCAACCTTTCAAAATGCCCTGTAGAGATTAATCATGTCAATGCTTGACATTGTGACTTTTGGACTTGTACCTAGAGGATGTTCTATGGACTTTGAGAGTCACTAATGAGTATAGAATCTGATTTTGTAGGTTGTGCAAGCATGCATTGCCATACACCTTAAAAAAAGTTCAAGGTGTACTTTTTAATATAGGGAATTTCAAGTATGCTTTTTAATATAGGGAATTTTAACGTGTTGGGCAGACTGTAAAGGCAACAAAATATGAAGTTTGAACTTGAGAGCTGAATGTTCAATCGCTCGCAAGTTTTCTAATGAAGGCATCAGGCTTGAATGACGGGTCTCGTCATTCGACTCTCTCGTCCACCAATTGCTAACACAGAGCTTCTATATCCAAGTTCCAAGTGAGATGAGGAGGTTTGAGGGATACCATGTAAAGAGAGAAGGTAATTGGGTTGGAAAAAGAGAGATGAGGAGGGTTGAGGGATACCATGTAATCAAGGCTAGTGGGTTGGAAAAAGAGAGAAGGTAGGTACACTAGAGATTAACTCAAAGCATGGCTGAATAATGCCTTATTGAAGGAAATTACGAAGAGAGTAAAGATTAAGCACTCTTGATGCTCCCCAATTTGATTTGCTATGCAAAATCTTTAAAGTTGCTCTCAAATATTGATTGATTATTACACAGGCTCAGACTCACGATCAACTAAAGCTCTAGATTCCAGAATTTCCTAGCACTCTCCCATTATCCATGAATTGCAAGCTCCCCTCGAGAGTCCCTTGGGAAACTGTTACCATATACATGTGGTAGTGATGTGTGTGAACACACTAGGACCGCCAGGGCATTTTTTCCCTCTTTAGGAGGTTTTTTCCCCCGTGCATTGTATATACGCCCATCACTCTAGGGCTATCTATCTTTCCATTGCACACTAAGTAACACACTCTCTATTGTGTGCCTTGAGCTTCCTTCGTCTTCTCCAAGCTGTGTGTGTTTCTCTGCAACCCTAATTCCAACAATTGGTATCAGAGCAGGTCACGTCCTCCCGGGCTTAGTCGCCAGCTGCTCCAGCACACGCCTGCTCACCTTCTCCGATTTCAGTGAGCTTTGGCTCAGAATTTTGATTTGGGCTCATTTCGGCATCCGTTTCCACTACAGGCAGTACTGCACATACTATTTCGTCATTTTGTGCAAAATTTCTATCAGTGTCGTTTTTTGCATAATAGGTGCCTTATAGTCTTCTACGGTTTGTGCTATATAGCATAGGTTGTTCCCGCTCCATTTCTCCTATCTTCGAGCAGTTTTCACCTCAGGTACAGCATTTACCATGGCCGACAACAACAACACAGATGTGTTCAAGATGTTTGTTGTTGAGGACAAGTTGGATGGAGACAACTGCCCTATGTGGGCTTATATGATGCAACATGTTCTTGTGTCAAAGGGTGTCTGGAACATTGTGCAGGGCATTGATGTACGTCCTGGTTCTGAGGATGTAGGCGATGTTGAGGATGTTGCAGGTCTTGCTGCAAGGATTGCAGCTGTTAGAGTTGTTTTGCCTATGGCAGAACAAGCTCGTTGGGATGTTAAGGATGTGCAGGCTCATGCATTGATTGCGTTGTCTGTGAAGCGCACCATTGTTCCTCACATCCGTTCAGCAAAATCTGCAAAACAGGCTTGGGATATTTTAGCAGGTCTTTATGCAAGCCGCAATGAGGCTAAAATTGCTTTGTTGCGTAAAGAGCTGGAGTCGAAGATTATGCATGAGGAAGATGATATGGACACTTTCCTTGCTAATGTCAAGGATATCAATGAGCAGCTTATTTCTGCAGGTGAAGTCATTTCAGACAGTTCCCTTGTGCAGACTTTTCTTGATGCCTTACCAGATTCCTACCAGACTTTTGCTAGTACTTGAAGACTGATGACCCAAGGAAATCCTGAAGTTGTCAAGTTTGATGCATTATGCACATTGCTGTTGCAAGAATCACTTTCCAGAAAAAACAGGACTAGGCAGCGTGCAGTTGAACAGGCTTTTATTGCTTCTCAAAGAAAGGGTGGTAACAGCAATGCAGCCACTTCTTATGGTTCTGCTGCGAGTGGAAAAAATTATGTTCCTAATGCTTCTGCTAGCAGTACTTCGTATGGCAATTCTGGTGATAAGGGCAAAAAGAAGATGCGTTGCCATTATTGTAAATCCAATGATCACTTGATCAAGTCGTGTCCTAAGTTGAAGGCCAAAGAGGCTAAGAAGAAAGAGGGTGGTTCCACTGCAAATGTTGGTTCCACTACAAATGCAGCCATTGTTGAGTCTTCTGTGAAAGGAGACTGTGTTGCTGATGTTGATGCAGAATGGGCTTTTAGCGTAGAGTGCACTTACAATCCTGCTGTCCATGATGCATGCTTGTCAGTTGTTGCTGCAGATTCACATGTGTGGTATTTCGACAGTGGTGCTACAAAGCACATTACCTCACATCGTGAATTTTTTACCTCTCTTGAGTCTGTCCCTCATGGGAATTCAGTCACTTGTGCCAACAATGCCTCTTATCCAGTTCAGGGAGGTGGAAAGATTGTGCTTACTGCTGCTAATGGCTGTTCCTTCCAACTTGTTGATGCACTTTATGTACATGGGATCAAGAAGAATCTCTTGTCTGTATCCGCACTTGCTAGACTTGGACTTGTAGTCAAATTTGTGGATGACAGATGTACAGTTCATGATCTCAGTTTTGGTGATGAAATTGTTGCATCTGGCCTTTTGTGCCGTGGGCTGTATAAGCTCACTTTGTATGACAAGTGTGGACAAAATTTTGCAAATGCTGTTGCAGATTCAAGGGCTATTTCAGATGCAAAACTTTGGCATGCACGTTTTGGTCATCTGAATTTTGCAAGTTTGCTGCGTTTGCAGAAATCTGATATGGTTGCTTCTTTACCGCCTCTTGAAGCACCTGTCAAACATGTTTGTGAAGGCTGTATTTTGGGTAAGATGCAGCGTTCTAAATTTCCAAAGGATGGTTCAGTTCGGGTCACATGTAGGTTGCAGCTTGTGCATAGTGATGTTTGTGGGCCCATGCAAACTCCGTCCTTGGGCAATTACCTGTACTTCGTGACTTTCATTGATGATTACTCCAGGCATGCATGGGTATTTCCGCTTAAAGCGAAGTCCGAAGTTTTTATGTGCTTCAAACAATTTCTGGCTATGGCTGAGAATGTCTCGAAATGTACTATGGGCACCCTCCGTTCCGATCGAGGGGGGGAGTATATGTCTCATGAATTTAATGCATTTCTGGCTAGTCGTGGGATAAAACACCAATGTACAGTGCCTTATACACCTCAGCAAAATGGTGTTCCTGAGAGGAAAAACAGGTCACTGACGGAAATGGCACAATGTATGGTCAAAAGTCAAGCTTTGCCGCATTCTTTTTGGCTTGAGGCCATCATGTGTGCCACTTATGTACTTAACAGGTGTCCTACGAAAGCTTTGCAGTCTATTACTCCATATGAAGCATGGCATGATAGAAAGCCTTCTATTGAGCACATGCGTGTTTTTGGCTATTTGGCATATGCTTTGGTGCCACAAGTGCAGCGAAGAAAATTGGATGATAAGGCTGTCAAATGTATTTTTGTTGGTTATAGTGCTGAAAGCAAAGGTTACATACAGGTTGTATCATCCGCAAACAAAACGTATTCTGGTTTCTCGGGATGTAGTGTTTGTGGAAGATTCTGTTCATCCCTTGCTATCATGTACTAGAGACAGTAATGTAAGCTCACAGGACATTTATGACACTTTGTTGCCTCTTTTCAATGGTGGAAATACAATGAGGCAAATGTATAGCCTATGGGGGTTTCTGAAAATGTTTTAGAGCAGCCTATTACAGATGCAGATGTACGTGATGTACTTGATGAGGAAAGGGCTGAAAATGAGCAGGCTAGAGGTATGCCAAAATGGCTGGTGCACACTTTGCGTGATAGTAAATTGGATGCACTTTTGTCTAGTCGTACTCGTTCAGGCTCTCGCCATGCATCTTATGCATCAGATTGTTATGCTTTGGCTGTGTCTAGCTTACATGATGTTGAGGAGCCTCTGACTTTTGATGAAGCACAAAATTCAAAAAATTGGATGGCTGCCATGGAATCAGAATATGATGCACTTATAGAAAATGACACATGGACTTTATGTGATTTGCCTCCTGGCAAAAAGGCCATTGGTACGAAGTGGGTTTACAAGTTGAAACGCAAACCGGATGGTGAGATCGATCGCCATAAGGCACGACTTGTTGCAAAGGGTTATGCACAGCAAAAAGGCATAGATTATGAAGAAACTTTTGCTCCCACTTGTCGTATGACTACTGTGCGTTTTCTATGTGCATTGGCAGCTCATTTTGGCTGGGATGTACATCAATCAGACATTGTTACTGCTTTCTTGAATGGTGACATATTTGAAAAAGTTTATGTAACGCAGCCTCGCCGTTTTGTCATAAAAGGACAAGAGGATAAAGTGTGCAAATGTAACAAGGCTTTGTATGGGTTGAAGCAATCTCCTCGTGCTTGGTATGAGAAAGCTGACACTCATTTGGTCAAACAAGGCTTTCGTAACAGTCCAACAGAAAGCACATTGTATGTAAAGCGTGAGGGTGTTGTATTTCTCATTGTGGTTCTTTATGTTGATGATTTGCTGATCACTGGACCAAATGAGAGACATATTGCTGAATTCAAAGCTGATTTGAATGCTACTTTCAAGATGAAATATTTGGGGCTGTTGCATCATTAGTTGGGTATACAGTTTAAGCAATGTGATGGTGGTATTGCCTTGTGTCAGAAAAGTTACATAGAGACATTGCTATGTAAGTTTGGACTTGAGGATTGCAAACCTATTGCCACTCCCATGGAAACAGGTTTGAAGTTGAGTCTACATGATGTTGGTGATCCTGCTGTTGTCACTCTTTACCAAACTGTTGTTGGCTGCCTCATTTATGTATGCAACACGAGGCAAGATATTCAGTTTGCAGTCTCACAGGTCAGCAGATTTATGCATAGCCCAGGGTCTAAGCATTGGCAGGCTGTCAAGAGAATTTTCCGCTACCTTAGTGGCACTTTACATCTTGGCTTGTTTTATCCCAAGGGGGGATCATTGCCGCCAAACTTACATGCTTTTTCGGACTCAGATTGGGCTGGTTGTTTTGACACGCGAGTGTCCACAAGTGGTTTTTGTTTCATGCTTGGCAGTTCATGTATATCATGGTTGAGCAAGAAGCAACCTTCTGTGGCCACTTCGAGTGGTGAGGCTGAGTACAGGGCAGTCTTCACAGCTACGGTTGAGTGTGTATGGCTCAGACGCCTTATGGCTGATTTGGGTGTTGGACAGGACACTGCCAACACTATCTACACTAACAGTCAGAGCGCATTGGCAGTTGCGAGGAACCCAGTTTTTCATGCTCGCACAAAGCACATTGAGGTGCATTACCACTATGTCAGGGAGAGGCTCTCAGCAGAAGAGATCAGCTTGGCTTGGGTGCCAACACAGGACAACCTTGCAGATCTTTTCACAAAGGCATTGTCTCGTGAGAAGCTTGAAGCTTTCCGCAAAGCTTTGGGCTTACTCCCCTTTGTGGATTGTTCCTGTCCTCAGGGCATGGCACTTCCCTTTACTCATGTGCCAGCTCTCGTTCACCGCATCACTCCAGGGGGGATTTGTTACCATATACATGTGGTAGTGATGTGTGTGAACACACTAGGACCGCCGAGGCATTTTTTCCCTCTTTAGGAGGTTTTTTCCCCCGTGCATTGTATATACGCCCATCACTCTAGGGCTATCTATCTTTCCATTGCACACTAAGTAACACACTCTCTATTGTGTGCCTTGAGCTTCCTTCGTCTTCTCCAAGCTGTGTGTGTTTCTCTGCAACCCTAATTCCAACAGAAACCTCTAGGTTGTGAGTCCAAATGACTCCAGAGTCTACGATTGCAAAGGTCCCTCAAGCCTCAAGGCTCCTTCACAAATCATGATTCACATAGTGCTAGCCTCCTGGTTTGCTAGGCATGCTCCCAAAGCCTATTTATAGGAACCCCTACTTATCACTTCATCATTTTTAAGATGGCACCATGTGTAATGATTAGGATGCTATAGTTTATGTTGTTATATAATATTATGAGGATCTTATTTTTTGTCGTTGGTGATTCTTAGGGGACAAGAACGACTTAAGAGGGAACTTGGAAGCTGAAGTTTGAAGAGATGTCTACCCTAGCTTCATAGATAGAATAGTGATAGCGATGACTTCATGATCTCAAAATGGGAGGTTTGTAACTCGGGAGGAGACTCTTCATGGTTACAATTCTAGCAAACGGCAATCCCAACAAAAATCAAGATATATGATGTCGTCATTGCAGCTGCATTGCAGGTCATTTCAAGTTCCAAGTATTTGCATGTTCCATTTACAACTTACTACTTCTCTTGCTCATTGTGTATCTTGTAGAAAATGATTTTTAGTACTGCTACGCAATGTTTCAAAAGTGCACCCTTGCTCATTGTACTTTAGAATTTTCTTACAAGTTACAATCGTTCAAAAACACATGCGAAAAAAATTAGATTTTGGTAAATATTTGATCGAAGGGAAGGGAAAATTTTGCCCTTCATTTTGAAGATCGAAATGCCAAACAACCCTTCCCATGGGACGGGCACTCTTGAAAATTTCCCTTCCCTAGGATGGGTAAGGGTGCCCTGCAATTTTCAGGCCTGGCTCCGAGGGGCTATTTTGACTAGCACTAAGATTCTTGCTGGAGGGCAAATAGATGCTCGGGATGCAAAGCGACCAGTGAAGACATTCTTCACTTGTTCAAGGACTACCTGGCTATAAGAGGGCTGGTTGGCAAAATTAGCAAATGTGGACATTGGGTTCCACAAGAGCGATCTTCTTCTAGGGGAGGAAAGAGTATGAAGAACCAAGCTCTATTGATGTGGACACAAAATATTCGCTTTTGTAAGAAATATTACAGTTTTATGAAAGAGCCTCCCCTATAGGCTCCATGTATGTAATATAACGATGGTAGCTTGCTCGTGCTTCCCGCTCTGTGGCCTTTGTCCCTTAATCATTCAACACATGTTGGGGACTATCATAGCTACCTTGCATAGGGGGCTCCTTGAGGAGGGATCCATGGTTGAGATTAGGCATCACGATCTACAATCACTCTATGTCGTTGGATCTTCTTGGTAAACTAGAGCCGAGAACTGAGGTTAAACTAGAGGTAAACGTTTCATTCGTAGTTCACCCCTAGTTTAGGTGGATTTTCCCTCAATGACACCATGTTAACTATGGATGTGGGTGGGGGTGACCTCCAAGGAGAGAGTGGGTGAAGCTTGGGCTTGACTTGTGAGAACTTAGAAGCCCTTTCTCTAAAGTCTTAGCATACACCAATATTTGTGGGTGCGTTTTAGACACAATCAATCTCTTTCTCGGCCATTTAAGGAACGGCACAATCTCTCTCTCTCTCTCTCTCTCTCTCTCTCTCTCTCTCTGCCATTTAAGAAACAGCACAATCTCTCTCTCTCTCTCTCTCTCTCTCTCTCTCTCTCTCTCTCGGCCCATTAAGAAGCAAGCTCTACCTGCGTAGCGGCTAAAATGGACGTACAAGATACGCGGACTCGAGACTCCTTTCGTCAAGGCTCTAGCCGCTCATCTACAGCAGAGCACGCTCTCGAGACGACATCGCAGGTGCGCTTTATTTGCTGCGATTCCAGCTTTAAACAAGCTTTTTGACTCGAGAAGGCTATCCAACTTCCAAGGTACCGTCATTGCTCATTGGTCAATGTCTCTCTGCTGGCATGCGGATACCTTTTCCACTTTCTATGAGACTCGGTCGAGTTCCAACTTTAAAGTCAACACGTTCTCTTCTGCTTCACACGTGGCTTAACATAAAACGTGTGCACTTCAAAGTGTAGCCTATCTCAATACGGTAGAGGAGATCACATCTACTAACATACTATGGCACAAGCCTTCCTATGCCACGTGTCGAGTTCTACAACGTGAAGGCGTGCGACAAAAAAAAATGAAGGTTGCGAATGAAGGCTGCGAATATAGCGCTGGTGGCGGCTCTGGGTAGCTTTGAAGTACGCATTGAAGTACAAGCGCTGACGAAAGGGAACCTCAGTAGCCACTACCTCATTAGCACCTCATGAATGTAGTCTTTCCCTCCTCTGCGTGAAGTACGAAAGAGAGAGAGAGAGAGAGAGAGAGAGAGAAGAAGAAGAAGAAGAAGAAGACGCAAGAGGCTCTTGGTACGTTTCTCTCTGTCATGCTTTTCATGTTCAGCTCTCTCTCTCTCTCTCTCTCTCTCTCTCTCTCTCTCTCTCTCTCTCCCCCCCCCCCCCTGGGCGGCTATGCATGGACTGAGGGTACTCTCTCTATCTCTCTCTCTCTCTCTCTCCCCCCCCCCGGCGGCTATGCATGGACTGAGGGTACTAAGTAGTCGGCAGCCAACAGATTCGAGGACGCAGGACTGAGCGTACTAACAAGCAATCGGCAGCGGAGGGGCCGTAACAGATTCGACGAGGACGCATATGCATGGACTGAGATGACAAGCCCGACTGCAGCCTTCATTCGCGAGGACAAATCCCCATATGCTCAGGAATCCAAGTTCCTCCGGCTCTGCAAGGTCCGCCATGAAAACTCTCTCTGGCCGTGCATGCAGCCAAGGACGAGGAGGGGGTGGCGCCCGTTGCTAGGCCAAAGCCCTCTCTCTCTGAAGGCTGCGAATGAAGGCTCTGGCTCCGGCTCTGCGAGGTCCGCCATGAAAACTCTCTCTCTGGCCGTGCATGCAGCCAAGGACAAGGAGGGGGTGGCGCCCGTTGCTAGGCCAAAGCCCTCTCTCTCTCTCTCTGAGTAGTCCTTTTTGCCTGCGTCGGCCCCCCGCCTTGCTCATGCTGTCAGCCCCACGCCTTGCTTGCTGCGTCGGCCCCCGGCCTTGCTCATGCTGCGTCAACCCCACGCCTTGCTTGCGAGCCATTAGCTTGAGCACATGAAGGCCTTCCAGCCGGCCAGTGCCTCATATACAGGGGTGTGAGAGAGCCATTGTATTGCCGGTCGACCGGTAGAACTGCCTCTGTACTGCCTTTGCCGGCCAACTCTTCCACCTCCAAGGTCACGAAGGACTGCCTCTCCCTCCATGCCTCTCTCCAAGGTCTCGAATGACTGCCTCTCCCGACACGACTGCCGCCTTCATGTGCTCAAGTCTCCCGCCATGCCTCTCTCCAAGGTCACGAATGACTGGCTCTCCCTATTTGCCGCCTGGAGGTTGGTCGCGAGCCTCATGTGCTAAGTGCAAGAGAGAGAAATGGACTGACCAGCGTGGCGATGGAGAGAGAAAAGGGCAGCCGATTGCAGCATGGACAACGTCGGCACCCTCATCCCTCTCTCTTTCTTTCTCTCTCTCTCTCTCCACAGGTCAAAGAACAAACTTGGTGGTGAGTCTTTTACCTTAGTTCAAATTGAAGATTGAAGACAAGTCCTCTCTCTCTCTCAATCGTCCTTAATTTTGCCTGGAAAACATACAATAGGGCGCATCCAAGACAAAAAGGAGTCTCACACTATGTAGCACAGTTCGGCCAGCTGCAATGGGGTTTAGAGTGTAGGGTTTCGCATTTAGGGTTTACAGAGTGCTCTAGCATGCCCTCTGTTGCTTGCATTAGCACATGATCAAAACACTAAATTGCACAGTAAATATGTGATGAGCTCCATGCAATCTCTGATCTCCAAAAATTTAGGAATGTAACTTTCTGTTAAAAGTTAAAACACTCTAAGAAAAACAATACGTCCAAGAGGACGCACATGTACGAAGCATAGAACGCTCAAGTCTGCAAGTTAAACCATACACAAAAGAAGAACAAATAAATACAACAGCTCGTTAGGGTTTTCGAGATCCGTTGGGTGTTCAATGCCCATACCACTCACCTAAAATTCTAGACTATCATTACCCCCACTCTCTCACGCTTTTTTTATTGTAGAGATAGGCAAGGTTAACGCTGTCGTTTTTATTGTAGAGACAACAGCGTGTGCAAGCTGAGGCGAGGTGTGAAGCTCAACCAGGTCGCTCATTAGGTAAATATTTTGGTCTAGTTTTAAATTTTTTTGGTTTATTTTTTATTTATTACCATTTGTTTTTTCACTCAAAAAGAGAGAGAGAGAGAGAGAGAGAGAGAGAGAGATTTTTTGGTTAATGAAATGAAATGAAATCAAATATAACTAGGTTATGAAATGGTATGAATTTAAAAGACCAAAATGAAATGAAATGATTTGTTAAAATTAATGCTAGGCCAAAATGATCGAGATAGGAAGAAAGAAATGAAATAAAATGAAATGTTTTACTAATCATTACAATTAGGTCAAAAGGGCAAAATAACCTATGAGACCAAATTGTTATAAAAAATGTGAAGATAGAGAGAGAGAGAGAGAGAGAGAGAGAGAGAGAGAGAGAGAGAGAGAGAGAGAGAGAGAGAGAACGAAGTCGAATGAAAAGAGATGTTATATTGACGTCTTCAAAAGGCTAAAATCAACTATGAGTCCAAACTGTTACAAAACTGTGAATCTGATACCATGTATGGGTGCTAAAAGACTAGAAAATACTACTACTACTACTAGAATCCATCCTCATTTGCACTCTAGATATCAAGAGAGTATGGCATGAAATGTTCTACTATTGTTTCCAAAAGGCCAAAATGATCTATGAGACCAATTTGTTACAAAATTGTGAATGTTTTGACCTAAATCTAGGTACATTAGGTTATATTAACGTCTTCAAAAGGCCAAAATCAAAATTAACGTCCAGACTATTACAAAACTGTGAATCTCATACCATGTGTGGGTAAGTTAGGTTAATGTTTTGGGGTAAATTAGGTTGAGGTTAATGAAATGAAATGCTTTCTTAGATTAATGCTAGGTAAATTCACAAGAGAGAGAAATAAATGAAATGGACCTATGCCGACCAAACTCTTACAAAAATGAAATGAAATGATTTGTTAAATTAATGCTAGGCCAAAATGATGGGTGAGACCAATTTGTTACAAAATTGTGAATGTTTTGACATGAACTTAGGTAAATTAGGTAAAAGGCCCAAATAACCTATGACACCAAACTATTACAAAAAATGTGAAGATATTAGAGAGAGAGAGAGAGAGAGAGAGAGAGAGAGAGAGAGAGAGAGAGAACGAAGTCGAATGAAATGAGATGTTATATTGACGTCTTCAAAAGGCTAAAATCAACTATGAGTCCAAACTATTGCAAAACCGTAAACCTGATACCATGTCACCATGTCTGGGTGCTAAAAGACTAGAAAATACTACTACTACTACTAGAATCCATCCTCATTTCCACTCTAGATATTGAGAGAGTATGGCATGAAATGTTCTACTAACATTTCCAAAAGGCCAAAATGATCTATGATCTAGGTAAATTAGGTTATATTAATGTCTTCAAAAGGCCAAAATCAACTATAAGTCCAAACTATTACAAAACTGTGAATCTGATACCATGTGTGGGTGCTAAAAGACTAGAACAAAAATACTACTACTACTACTACTAGAATCCATCCTCATTTGCACTGTAGATATCGAGAGAGTATGGCTCAAATCCTTTGTTGTACTCTCTGCTATGTAGCCCCATAGCTACATAGCCGTCTGGATCTCCATAGCTCCTGTGCTTGATCGAGAGAGAAATAAAATGAAAGGAAATGGTATATTAATGTCTGGGCCAAAATGACCTATGGGACCAGAGGGTTACAATTTGTTGAATCTGATACAAAGTCAGAGTAACAAAACGAAATGACAAAATGATAAAATGATAAGATAAAAGTACTATGGGATCCTAAACTGGTAGGCGTGAACTAAGACAAGAGCGCACGTGCGCGCGCGCGCGCGAGAGAGAGAGAGAGAGAGAGAGAGAGAGAGAGAGAGAGAGAGAGAGAGAGAGAGAGAGGGGGGGGGGGGGGGGGGGGGGAGGGAGAGGGAGGGGGTGGGGAGAAAACATACACAGACACACATAGAGAGATAAAGAGGTGAGAATGAACTGATTTTGAAGGGTACTTACACACATACATGCGTGCATGCTACACAACCATACACAAATAGAGAGAGAGAGAGAGAGAGAGAGAGAGAGAGAGAGAGAGAGAGAGAGAGAGAGAGAGAGAGAGAGAGAGAAAGACCAAAGCGAGAGGGAGGGAGGGAGAGACATAGGGAGAGGTAAATGTGAGTAACAATTCCATCCAAAGATGTAGATTTTAATGTCATAGAGAGGGTTTTCAAAGATCTCGGGCAAGATTTAAATGCCTAGAGCAATTCCAATAGATTCTTGCGTAGTCTTGAAAATCAAGGCATGATACTCAAAAGGCAATCCCAAGAGAGCCTCCATACTAAACCAAGATGGTATCTTTGTCTTCACCCTAATAAGGAAGACTTTTTTAGGGTCCTATCTATGGAAGTATTAAAGGATCTATCTAATGATAGGCCCTCCAAATCTGTCTATGCTATTCCAAGTTTATCACTCTCATACGAATAGTTTCAAAAGATCCCAAGGATATTATAAGTGCCCTGTTGTAAGAAATTCAAGAGGGAATTTGGACAATCAACATCGTCTTCTTAACAATAAGATAAAACACCTGATTGTTCTATACATCATGCCGAGTTTGATAATTGTGGGAGGAGATGATGTCCCAAAGAGGCAAGGTGAAAATAATCCATAGTTTGATCACCAAAAGGTGACCACATGGATAGAAGATCACATGAAACCATTATAGATTTCAGAAAGGGTTAGATAGAGAGAATAACACGTGTGATTGAAAGATCCAGTACTGCTTTTGGAACCCTACAAATTTTAGATATAGAGTGAAAGTGAGAGAGAGAGAGAGAGAGAGAGAGAGAGAGGGAGATGGAGAGGGGGAAAGAGGGATGGGAAACATACCTAAAAACATACTTATTTAAAGAGACATATTGTAAAGTCAAGTTTTGTGGATGAAGTCCTAGAGCAACTACACTTACAATGTGTCTCTTTTTTTCTTAGGAACTTTATGGCACCTAGGGTATCTGCTGAATGTTTTGGTCATGGATTGGAAGCGATGGAGATAGTAATGGATCATATAATGATTCACTACTCTCCAGAAAACAAAGCTGATTTCTTTCAAAGCATTGTTGGAGGTTTCTTTCCGGGTGTTACTATAGAAGAAGCTTGGAGAACCTACGACCGCACTTCCATGACTCGAGATGGGACACCCTTTCACCAGGTGTTTGTCAGAATCCAGAATGATCCCAGTCAATGGTTTCGCAACCTACGCCTTTTGCAGATTCGAGTAAAGATGGGATACTCAGATGCCCTCTACCTTGATTCTGAGTTAGGTTGTTGTTCTATATCTGAAGTTTATAGCAAAATTAATGCGCTAAAGAGCATTGTAGGATCTGATAAGATAGAGAATCATAAGGAGCCTATTTTCAAGCGTCCCAGTGCTAAACGCTCTTTTCCCATTTTCAAATGTAGATGGGGTTGATCATGTATTGAGCAAAACTTTTATCTGCTGAACAAAAGTGATTCATGAGCATTTTGGTTTGTTTTCCACTTCTCATGCAATCCTTTGTTGTTTTTCACATCTAGATAGAGATGATGTATTTTTTTATTCTAAAATAGCAAGCACTTAAAAAGTGAATATTCTATGAGGGTTACTTTTTAATTTACAAGCATTCAAACCTTCTCTTTGGTTGTCACATTTCTCTTTGTAACCACTGTAGTTTTTTGTGTACAGTAAAATGGAGATTAGTTGTGCCATCCCATTGGCTATTGCAACCAACGGCTTGATATCTTCTGGGATAGCTGTAAGTGCATCAGCAGGTGAAGAGGAGATATTGTCATCTCTTCCTACTATTCGCAATGTGCGTGCAGCAAAGAGAGCAGCTCGAAATGTCGGGAGGAATAGTGCACCTGTTAATGAACGGGAGATACTTTCATCTCTTCGTATTCGAAATGTGTGTGCGGCAAAGAGAGCAGCTCAAAATGTCGAGTGGAATTCAAAGAATCAAATTATTGAAACCTTGCTAGAGATCAAAGCCTCCTGCAATAGAATGGAGACAATGCAAACCAATGTCTTGGATGTGGTTGAAACTTTAAGCTCTGCATTGGAGATTGAAAGTGGGATACTATGGAAATTGCGAGAAGAGACAAAAGCATCAAACTTGCAGAGATTAGAGAGTGAGTCATACATGAGAGAGAAACTTTCCAAAGTTGAGGATTCTCAAAAGATGATATTGACATCTATTGGAAATCTTCGAAAAGAGGCTTCGCGGAGTCAACGTGAATCAAAAGGACGAATGCAAGACAATAATCTACGACAAATCGTGCCAGGATTGAGAAGTATTGTCAATAAGCTTGGTGCTTTGACAAAGGTTCAAGGTTCAAGACTTTCAGATATCCGAGCTACCTCAAATAAATTAAATGCTTTGGCTAGATTAGTTCGACCAAAGCAGCGTCAAGTTTCTCAACGACCTAATCCTACTAATCCTACTAATGGTAGAAATATGTAATGTTTTGTTGTATCTTCATCAAACTGTTCTTTTTAATTGAGTCAAGCCGTTGTGTCAAATTTAATTGAGTCAATCCGTTGTGTCAAATAAATTTAGTCCTACTTATGATAGAAATATGTAATGCTATGTTGTATCTTCATCAAACTGTACTTTTTAATTGAGTCACTATCAATGTGTCAACTGTATTTAGGTTAGAGGATATAGTTTGATGTTCCAGTTTATATTGATTTTTATTATGCATAAGGATGTTCTTTTAGTGACAAATCCAAATTATATGAGATCTATTTGCACCTGGTTTCATAGATGGTATCTGGACCACGTATATTATCACCTGGTCATGCACGACGTAGTCGCCTGTGTGATGATTCGCGAAAGGCGAGGCGCCAAATAGCACGAGAGAGAACAAGGCATTCACTACAAAGTACTATTGGAACTTTATTGGAGTGCAATGAAAGGCAAAGCATGCATGATGTACATGAAGGAAACTCTGAAGCCATGAATGTTAGGACAACAATGAACTTAGTAGCGGGAAACTATTCTAAAGTAGAAAAGCACTATTTGTCCATGCGCTTTGAATATCCAGCGTCTCTCCTTTTACATCACAAGTCTATGGCACCAGTTCTATCCAAAAAGTATGTGTTGCACAACTTAGGAAGCTTAGATTATGTTTGCTCCAAATGTGGAGCAAAGGCCTGGAAGGATGAAGGAAAGACTATCTAAACATTTGTGGGTAAATATTGTTGCTCTAATGGAAAAGTCCAATTACTTCCTTTGAATAAGACACCAAATGAATTAAAAGATTTGATGAGCTCAACCACAACAAGAAGTAGACAGTTCTTACAAAACATTCGAGAATATAATAATGCATTGGCATTTGTGTCTCTTGGTGCCCATATCGATGAGACTATTAATTATGGTGGGAGAGGTGTGTACACTTTTAAGGTTCACGGCTCTGTCTATCATAGTATTGGTTCTTTAGCGCCAGCCGAAGGACAAAATGAAGTCCCACGCTTTGCAAAATTATATTTTTTTGATACTGAACATGAGTTGAGCAACAAATTGCATCATGTTTCAAATTTAGATCGTAGTATTCTAGAGTGTTTACAGGTGATGATGCATAGAGTAAATCCTTATGCAAATGCTCTACGATCTGTTTCTTCTTTGTCTGGAGATGCTATTGTACCCAATATGAGGATGGTTATTGCGGAGAATCGTTGTGATGGTTGGCAATATCTTGCTCCAAGGGGTTCTAAAGTTGCTGCAATTATGCCAGGACAAGGGGATGATAGAAATATTGGCTATCACGACATTGTACTGAATTTTCGACACGGGGGTTTGAAAAGAATCTCTAGCATGCATCGAGCTTACATGTCCTTATTGTATGTTTTATTATTTCCAAGTGGAGAGGATGGGTGGCATCTTTATTTAAAGACTACCGATGGAAAAAAATTGAGTCAAAAGCAATATTATGTCTTTTGCTTACAAATAAGAGATGATACTGTGGAGTGTCTTCTTCGAGGAGGTAGGATATTACAATAGTATTTCATGGATGCTTATAGTACTCTAGAGGAGTCACGGCTTTTGTGGATGCGAAATAACCAAAAAACACTCCGTGGTGAAGTGTACCAAGGATTGGTTGACATGGTTGAGGCTAGAGATGGCTTAGAGAGGGCTGAAGGTCAAAATGTTGGCCGTAGAATTATTTTGCCTTCGTCTTTGTTGGAGGTCCTAGATATATGTGCCAACTATTTCAAGATGCAATGACAATTGTTCGTAGTAGGGGAAAACCGGATCTCTTCATCACATTCACATGTAATCCACGATGGAAGGAAATAGATGATGCATTACTACCTGGACAAAGTGCTGTTGATCGTCCTGATCTAACTATACGAGTGTTTTATCAGAAGTTCCAAGATATTATGCATTTACTTATCAAGCAAGCCGTATTTGGGGAGGTGATTTGACATGTTTCAGTGATTGAGTTTCAGAAGAGAGCTCTTCCTCATCACATATATTGTTGATACTTGCATCCGAAAATAAACCCATAGATATATTACACTATGACAAGTTGGTTTGTGGAGAGCTCCCTGACAAGAATGTGTTTCCAGAATTATTTGATGTAGTGAGTCGTTGTAATGTTCATGGGCCATGTGGTCCTTTGAACCCACGTTCTCCATGTATGGTTGATGGTAAGTGTAGATTCAAGTTTCCACGAACATTTTCTACTTCTACAAATGTAAACGAAAGTGGATATCCTGTGTATATGAGGAGAGATGATGGAAGGTTTGTTACGTCTAAAATTACAATTTAGATAATCGTTGGGTTGTTCCTTACAGCCCTCTCTTATCACTAAGATACCAAGCCCATATTAATGTGGAGATTTGCTCAATTGTCACTGCCGTGAAATATCTTTATAAGTATGTCTACAAGGGACATGATCGAGCCACTGTTGTCCTTCAAGATGGTGAAGGAGCTGCTGATGAGATCAAGAGTTATCTCAATGCAAATTATGTTTCTGCATCTGAGGCTATGTGGAGAATATTTGGCTTCGACATGCATAATGAAAGGCCAGCTATTCAATGATTGCAAGTACACCTTCCATTGCAGAATATGGTCACATTTCAAGATGGTGATGATGTATCACATTTGCTAGATAATGAGCAAAATAGAAAAACTACCTTGACAGAATGGTTTGTTGCAAATCAAAATTATCCTGAAGCAAATAGCTTCACATATACTGACTTTCCAAATGGTCGGGTATGGAATAAAAGTCGAAAGGCATGGTCTCCACGACAACAGGGTGTTTCTATTGGAAGAATGTATAATATTGTCCCTATTGCTGGTGAGGTTTATTACCTACGAATGCTTCTCAATATCTGCAAGGGATGCAAGTGTTTTGAAGACTTGCGTATGTATGATGGTTACATCTATGATACATACAAGGAGGCATGTATAGCTAGAGGATTATTGCAAGATGATGAAGAATGGTCAATTTGCCTCCAAGAGGCTTCTTTTTTTCAAAATGGAATGCAGTTGAGACAATTGTTTGCAATCATATTAGTCTTTTGTGAGCCACTTCATCCGGCTGCTCTTTGGGACAGGTTTTGTACTGAATTTTGTGAGGACTATGTTTATACCCTAAGGATGCGTATTTCAGATGCAAGTGTGCGATTTGATGTGGCAAAAAATCAAGCATTGCTTCATATAGAATGCTTTTTGCAACAACATGGCAAGAGGCTTTGGGATTATATGTTGCCTGCAATAGACTCAACATTGGTATCCTTAAGTGAAAATGGTGCTATGGCTGAAGAAACAATGTTCAATGTTGATGAACAGTGTAGTATAGCAGATTGTATGGAAACTTCCTTAAATGAGGATCAGCAATTTGCTTATCACCAAGTGCTACAAGTTGTTGACACACATTCAGGGAAGGTATTTTTCCTAGATGGTCCTGGTGGCTCAGGAAAAACTTACTTATATAATGCACTTCTTTCACGAGTGCGAGGAAGTTGTAGAGTTGCTCTTGCATGTGCATCCTCGGGTATTGTAGCTTTGCTTTTGAGTAATGGAAGAACTGCTCATTCTAGGTTTAAGATACCTTTGGAGCTTCACTCTGAAGCAACTTGCAATATAAAGGTAAATAGTCAACTTGCAGAACTTCTAAGGAATGCAGCTTTACTTATATGGGATGAAGCTCTCATGACACATCGCTATGCGTTTGAAGCAGTGGACAGAACTTTAAGAGATATTATGCAGCGAGATACTTTGTTTGGTGGAAAAGTCTTTTTGCTTGGAGGTGACTTTCGACAAATACTATCTGTTGTACCAAAAGGTAGTCGTACAGACATTGTAAATGCTTCGTTGTGTCATTCTCACATATGGAAATACACGAAGATACTGAGGCTTTCCAAAAATATGCGTATAGTTGATTGCAGTTCAAATTCCCTTCAACAAAGTTTTTCCCGTTGGGTGCTTGATATTGGCAATGGGGTTATGGATGATGGAGGAGACTTAGACAGAGTCAAAATACCTTCACACATGATGCTTCCAGGAAATAGTTTGGCAGATCTCCTAAGCTTTCTATATGGAGATTTGTGTTATTTGCAAGATCATGCAAATTTTTTCAGAGATCGAGCAATACTTGCTCCATGGAATAAAAAGGTGGATTTAATTAATGATTATGCATTGCAAAGAATGCATGGAGATTGCAAAGAGTATTTGAGTGCAGATTCAATTTGTATGTCAGAGGAAAACACACATTTGTACACAATTGAATATCTGAATAGCCTTACTCTTGGCGGTGGTTTTCCACCTCATGCTTTAGTCTTGAAAGAAAATGCTCCTATCATGTTGCTGCGCAATTTGGATCCAAGACGTGGATTATGCAACGGAACTAGATTGATATGCAAGAAATTTCATCATAAGGTAATTGAGGCAGAGATAGTTACAGGATCAAATATTGGAGAGAGAGTTTTTCTTCCAAGGATTGACTTTATTATTGGAAGCCATCAGGGGCTTCCATTTCAAATGAAGCGTCGTCAATTTCCAGTCAGGCTTGCTTTTAGGATGACTATCAACAAAGCACAAGGGCAAACACTTGGAATTCTTGGTCTATATCTTGAGTCATAGATCTTCTCTCATGGACAGTTGTATGTTGCAATGTCACGTGTACGAAGTGCAGCTTCTATGAGGATTGTTGTCAATACTGAAAACACTCAAGCGGAGTGTTACTACACTTCAAACATTGTATTTAAGGAAGTATTACAACTAGCGAGCTCATAACAATAAGTTCAAATTGACATTGTGGCTCTCACTTAAAATCAGATACACTTGATGTTAAATTTTATTCATATCTCTTAGATCAAAGTATTTCCCACAGATGGATCCTCGACACAGTGCCTCCTATGTAGTGGGTCACATCACTGAATTCATTCGAGGTATTTATCTTCTTTTTTAAATTAGTTTATTATTAACTTGACCTATTATTTTCTTGAGAAGATTGTCTTATACATTGGCTTACTATGTTGAAGATCTCGATGGAGGGGAAGAGTTCCTGCTATGTTTTTGGTGATCTTATTTGATCAAACTCATATTATATTGTAAGAGTTTTTATATATGATATATTTGTAGTTTTAAGCTTTTATTGCTCTACATAATTCATGGATTCCTTTGCAGAGATCACTCCCATCGAGGTTTTATCATCGTAGGTGTTTATGAAATGCTATACTTAGGTAGAGATATGTCCATGGAAGTTCTTGGATATTAACATGTTGCCTTTTCTTCGAACCACGAGCATCGTCAAATTCAAGTTAATATTTGGTTTGTGAGCGATGAGAGGCCAGTCAATGCACAACAGGTGGGGGTTGTTGGAGACCGCACTACACCATATCGATTGAGGATATTTACTCAAGTTGAAACACCACCCCGTATCTTGCAAAATGTATACAACATAGGTCCTTGGACTTATAGAATCCCTAACGTGGTCTCTCGAAGGCTACACTTTGAATAACTATTTTGTATTGTCTCTTTGTGAAGTTGTGAAATTTCAAAGTCTTTTGAATTGCTTTCATCTCTCTCTCTCTCTCTCTCTCTCTCTCTCTCTCTATCTCTATCTTAAATCCTTCACTAAAACAAAAGAAAGAAGGACATGATTCTCTACGGCATGATTGTCAACTATACTTTTTAATCTATTTCATATTTGTTCCTCTTAAACTTCCAAATCTGTGCTGTCAGAGCAGATAAAGAATGGCACGATACATCATGGTTTCGTACACCCTCAATGATGTACCTACTTATATTAGAGGTATGTAAATGTAAAATCTTATCTTTGTTACTTAATTTTACCATGAATGATAACTTATTGGCCTTTATTTGTATGTTTACATGTATAACATTTTTTCTAGATCCTCCATTGTGGAGGGGTCCTGCACATGCTGAGGATATTGTTCATATTGTCAAGGATTTTGAGATCCTTCGGTGCGTATAGCTTGAACTTGAATCCATATGATGGTAAATGTGTTGTTACTTTTTATGTCTGAATGGTTGGTTGTTATTTTCATTGCAGGCTTCAATATTATTGCAGACATTCTGTCTTGGCATTATATGAAGCACGATATTTTAAAAGTGTTGTAAGTTATTATCACATAGAGTTTGATATAGATGATATGTGAATAATTGTACGAGAGTTAGGTATGCAACGCCCTCTCAATTGCAACTTTTCACACGGTCCCTATGGAGTGAATGAATGGATGTTTAGAATCTATTCTTTGGATGAATCACCTCGACGCCTCGGTCGCAGTGTTTGACGTGTCGGACCTTGGATCTTGAGAGTTCCAAGTAGAGTGTGTCGTAGGCTCAACTTCTCTAGATGATCGAACACTTTGATCCAATGTTTATGCATTCTAAGTACCATATTTGTTTAGTTACTGTTGGCTTAATCAAGTGGGTTTTTATCTACTACATAGGTTAATGTGTGTGTGTGTGTGTGTGTGTGTGTGTGTGTGTGTGTGTGTGTGTGTGTGTGTGTGTGTGTGTGAGAGAGAGAGAGAGAGAGAGAGAGATTTGCTAATTGCTAATGTAGGTTAACATGGGTCATGATGTATTGGCTATTCTCCCAATACATATAAGGATGCTTATATATTTGAAAGTTAAGGAAGAGTACATTTGTCAAGGATATGGTACATGGTGTTGGTGGCATCATTGGGTGTATTCGTATGCTGATGGGTGGTATGGAAATTGTGGACGGTTAAGCATTACACTATGCAAAGTGTCACAAATATTGAGCGAAATAAAATTGTGGACGGTTAAGCATTACACTATGCAAAGTGTCACAAATATTGAGCGAAATAAAATTGATGAGACTCCTACAAGAACTACATATGGTTGATATTTATTACATCAATGTTTGTGGTTGTGATATTCAATTGCGAAAGATATATCACAATCACAAATCTTACAATTCGGATGAAGAGTTTCAAATTTTGAAACTAATTGTGAAGTTTATCAATGTGGTATATTGGAGTGATCCTCATCCGTCCAGTTATAGAGTAGAATATGAGTCGTTGTAAACAAAAAATTTGAGGTTGTTGTAAAGACTTTGAACTAATGAACCTCTTGACACTTTTTGGCATGACAATTAGTAATTGAAGTGTTCGTATTGCGCTTATACTTTTTTAAAGTGTTTAAGTGGCCATGTTGATCATCTCTCTCTCTCTCTCTCTCTCTCTCTCTCTCTCTCTCTCTCTCTCTCTCATTTTAAGCTTTGAGTACTAATGTTGTCTTCTTTTCTTGCAGCCAATTAAATGGCCTACGAAATTGTGAATATTTTTCCAAGTGTAAAAAAAATTATTGTTGATGCCTTTGAAGAAAATTTTTTACCTGCTGAACGGGGATGGCAATGGGCATGGGAAGTGATTGAGAAAAACTACACTGTTTGGGGATCATATGTAGATGAAGAGTTGGACACGATTTACCTCAAGTTGCTTGATCCCTATTTCTTTCCCAACATTAGGCTCATGCTCTTAAAGCAAGAGCTTGGGTTGATTCGTCATTACAAGATTTACTTGAGCTGGGTTCAAAAAATAGATTCAAGAGAAGTTTGTAGAGCTCCAGCGCAATATCTTGATCCTGTTGAAATAGCACGACTTAGAGTGCTATGCAGATATGTTCCTGAGCCTTTTTGGCAATAATGTAAACTGTTTTTTTTTTTAAATATGTCTCTTCAATCATGTGCTTTTATGTGATCTCTCTCTCTCTCTCTCTCTCTCTCTCTCTCTCTCTCTCTATATATATATATATATATATATATATATATATATATATATATATATATATATATATATATATATATATATATATATATATATATATATATATATATATGCAAAATGGGTTAAATGTACCAGGAGTAGTTTAAAGGGGCCAAAGACAAAAAGTGTCGATCGTGTGACTGTCGATCGTGTGTGTCATTGAGAAATGTATAAAGATGCACACACACAAACACATATAGAGTGAGGTGGTAAGAGCGAGCGAGGCCCGCCGGTAGGCGGGGCGCGCGAGCTAGTGTAATATATTGCGAGGGTCACGGCTAGAAAAATACATTTTTTCTAACCGATCAAAATAAGGGGAAACTTGAAATTCTCCCGGTTTCTAGGTCAAAATTTGAATCTTTTGTCAGTGATTACACTAAAACTTGTGTAAATTTGTCGGTTTTCTTAAGGCAAGCTCAAAATCTAACCGGGATTTTATAATTTCAGTCGGTTAAAATACACTATACCCCTTTTTTTTTTAACGCTGACGAGGGTCATATTTGTTTGTGAGAGGCATTGCTCGAAAAGAATGTTTTTTCAAAAACTTTGGCAAAGCTACATATGAGAAACTATATAGGTAAATTGAATAAATTTGAAGGTTTTTACTTTGTTCAAATATAAAATTTAGAGGTAATTCTTAAAGTTTGTAAGTGGGATTACACTAAACCTAGTTCTTTTCAAGCACTGGTGAGAGGTCTTTGATGAGGGCTAGCTCTACCTAAAAAATGTTTTTGGACAAACTCCAAGTTCTCATGGAGAAAGTGGCTCTGCTTTAAGTATCTTGCAATGATGTTTTCTACCCAGAACATGTGTATGTGTGTGGGGAAGAAGCTTTTGCTCATTCCATGAAAAGCTAAGAGACATTGTTACAAAATGTTGTGGGAGATTACAAAACCAGTGAGGTATACGAGGGGAGATAGTGATAGATCGAGACACTTGATCAAAATTACACAGCTTGTTACAATCACCAGTTATTTCCATCGGGTAATGAACTAAGCACTTCCTAGAGGTGAGCTATGAGCCGTAAGCCATTGAAATGTTGCCTCCTTAACGTTTCTTCTTCGGCCTTGCAGTCATCAATCATCCTCTGCAGGTGAGTGTATGAGCCTTCTAGCAATACCTCCTACTGTTTATTGATGTTCGCGCTGTTGTAGAATCCTATGCAGTCATTTAGAACCTTTCAGTTAGCTTCGTAGATTCTGCACTGGTCCAGTTTGAGCTGATTAACGTGCAAGGAGAAATGAGAAAACCGTACCCTCAGACTTTTAGTCTGGTAAGCATTGTTAAATATGTTGTCATTCCTTTCAAGCCAAATTAACCAGAAAAAAGCTCCTCTTGTCCTATTCCAGATGACTGAAAAAAGTGAGACCGAATCCCCAAGTAGTAATTGCTTCCAATTGGGGGTGGATCCCAGAGCCCTACATAAGGGATACAGAATATTAGTGTTAGCTGGACAGTTTAGAAAGAGGTGGGGGATATCTTCCTCAGTTTGCGAACATCTTTTACAGGTCCCTAGGCCCATCCCAGCAGCCCTGAGTCTGCTTCCAGTCCATACTGCCTTGTGTAGAATTAGCTAGAGTAGAACATAGTGCTTAGCCGGGATTTCTTTGCTCCAGATGCTCTGAAACTTGAAATTTTTCCATTGTTTCTGAGATAAACTTACCTTCCATTTTTTGTTGAGGGTGATGTGTACAGGGGCCTGTAGACAGGGAGGAAGATTAGGGGGGTGGTGGAGAGCACTACCATTAACCCAATAGAAGGCCTTTGGGGAGGGGTCAAAAGCAGATGAGAGAGACCACTCCATATCTTTCGGGAAGAGATCTTTTCTTGAGTCTAGAAGAGTTAGCTCCCACAGTTGCAGTTGGTGGGATCTTAAGAGTTCTGAGTGGGTTAGCCATCTTGCTTCCTCTGTAAACCAAAGGTCCTTCCAGGAGGATATGCCTTTGTTGTGGATTCGTCTTGCTAACCTAGTTTGGTCTTGGGTGAGGGGGGGGATTGGGGGAAGCGACCACCATACTGATTCCTGGGACCTGATGCCGAGGCTGTGTTTTGACTCCCAGTTGACTTTCAGGCTCAGTCTGTATCTGTTCCATGCCTTCCAGATCGATTTGAGTAGGTCAGACCCTTTAGCTATGACATCAATAGGGCCAAAAAAAAGGGTGCACCATGGGAGGTTGGTGACACCTTTAACTCCTTTAAGTTGGAACCTGTCTAAGTGTTGAAATAGCAGGGAGGCCCATTCCTCTTCTGGTTGGTTGAGAGCTCTAAGCACTAGTTTTGCGGCTATTTTGTCAGCCCAATCGATGATGTGGGTTAGCCCAAGCCCTCCTTGTTCCTTGGGGAGGCATCATACTTCCCATTTGACTTTGGCGATTCCTTTCTTGAGAGGGTCACCTGTCCAGAATAAGTTTCTATGGATTTGTTGATGCCTTTTAACTAATCATTGGGGGATCTCCAACAGCAGATGAAGTATAGTACGTAGCTAGTGATGTAGTGCTTAATCACCAGAGCTCTTCCTGCTAGGTTTTCTTGGAAGCCTAACCAACGATTCATTTTAGCTACGAATTTCTTTAGGACCCAGTCCCACCTTTTCTTCATGGTAACTTTGAACCCGAATGGTATTCCTAGTAGTCGATAAATCACTCCATCCCTTAGGATCGAGCAGCCTTGATCAAGGATCCATCTAGGGAGGGGGGAGAGCGAGGCTCTGATGCCCGTTTTGGAATGGTTGATTTTGGAGCCCGAAGCCGTGCAAAATATGTGTAAGCATCTCCAAAATTCCCAAAGAGATTGCTCATCATTGTGAAGAAAGCCACTGGTGTCGTCTGCAAACTGCACTAGACACTGTTGTCTGCCCCTGGGGAGGGAGATGCCCTTGATACTACCTTCAACCATTTTCTTTTTAATTAACCAGTTAAGAGAGTCTGTTGTAGTAGCGAATAGGAGAGGGGCCAGCAGGAAACCCTGTCTTACAGATCAACTTAGGGGGAAGGGTTTGGAGAGGGAGTTATTAATGAAGACTCTAGCCATAGCATTGCCAAGTAGAGTAAGGACAAACCTGACCACTTTTGGACCAAAGCCCATCATTTTTAGGCATTCAAGGAGGAATGACCATTCTAGCCAATCGTATGCTTTGTCGAAGTCGACTTTCACAAAGACGTAGTCTTGGTCAGACTCTTCTGCATGCTCAATACCTTCCCACATTGCGATGATGGCTTCCATGATTCTTCTGCCTTTAATGAATCCGTTTTGTCGGATGAAATACATTCGGCAAGTGCTAGCGTTATCCTGATTCAATTGCTTTGGCAAAGATTTTGTAAGCCGCATTGAGCATGGTTAGTGGCCTCCAGTTTGAGATGTTTTCTTTGGACCCTTTTTTATGCAGAAGTTTGATGACTCCCATATTTATCTCGACTGGTAGGGCTCCATATGACAATGCTTCTTCCCAGACAAGGATCAACATAGGTGCCATAACATCCTTAAACACTTGATAGAATTCAGCAGGTAATCCATCCAGTCCTGGCATTTTCTTGAGCTTGAGAGAGTCCATGGCTCGCTTAATTTCCCAAATCGATAGGTCTGAGTCCAGATGGGAGGCAATAAGGGGAGAAATGACCTTTTTGCTCTAGTTCTTTATCTGTACCCTAGCTTCAGTTTTAGCCTCTGACACTGTCTCTCGAGTGCTGAGCATGCCTGAGAAATAATCTTTGGGGAGTTCCAAGTTTTCAGCCTCCGGTGAAGCTTTGCCATTAGGGCTCTGTAACAATGGGATGGTTTCCCTTTGGTTCTTTTTTCTGAGGAGCTTGAACATCTCCTTAGTAGGCTTGTCGATCTTCCCTGCCCACCATACTCTGAAAAAGTCGGTCGTGTGCTTAATGGTGAGCTCTTCTTCTACTCTTAGTTGTTGTCTTAGAGTTGATATTTTGTCCTGGGTTTCTCCATCTTGATTGTTTGAAGCTTCCAAGTTAATTAAACCGTTGTAAATGCCGTCTTTTCTTTTCCTTCGGATCTCTGTGACCAATTTCCCGTAGTTGATAAGGGTGCGTTGGGTTTTGGCAATGGAATCCACCCAGGATTTTGCTGGGGTAGTGCCTTTAGAGAATTCCTGCACCCAAATGGCCTTGACGTTGTCTCAAACTTCTTCAAGATGGAAGAGGGAGGGGCCAGTGTGAAACCAGTGATTACGGATTTTGCTACATTTGTCATCAATAGTGATGACTATGGGGTAGTTGTCCGAGGCACAAGAGGTGAGCCGAGGCTTAGCTTTGATGCGGTTGAAACTCCTTGCCAGTGGGACGTTTATGAGACATTTGTCCAGTCTAGCTTTCCTGGCGTTCTCCCCTTTGGAGTAGTTCTGCCAGGTGAATTCCCCAGGCGTCCCCACATCCCATAGCTCCAAATTAGATTTGAGGAGGTCCCACTCCCTTGTCTGAGAAGCAACCATGGTTTGCCCTTTTCGTTGATATCTGTCCTCTAGATCTTCAACCATGTTGAAGTCTTCAAACCTAGCCTTGAATACTGTTGATGGGGGCTTTTCACAAGCCAAGCTCCCATACCCCTCTTCTCTCGTCCCCACCCCATGAAAACCCCCTCTTAGGGAGGGAGTGATAAAAGGCATTGGAAAAAAGTAAGAAAAAATAAAGTATGATTATGTAAATATATGAGAAAGGTAAAATAGGCCACCTCATGCTTGCGGGGCAGCCCATCCCCACCTTGCCTCCTTTTTCTTCATTGTTGCCCCGCCGTGTGTCCCTTTTTCTCTCCTCCACTCAAAAGGTCAACCCCCTCTCTCTTCCCCTTGTCCTTTTTCCTTTCTCTCTCCCCTCAAGCTACCCGACCCCTCACCAATAATACATTCTAACTCACCAATAATGCACCCTAACTCACATGCCACTTATCCTATCTTCCAAAACATTATACCCCACCTCCCTTTTCTCTACCCCACCTCCCTTTTCTCTCTCCTATCATATCCCATGACACAAATACCCCCCTCTCTCTCTAAAGGGCGCCATGTCTCTTGTCTTGTAGCTAAATAACCTCCCCCACACTCACACACACTCAGTTTCACTGAAAAAAGGTGCCCACAGACCTATCCCCACCCGGTGGTTACCTGATTTTTCTTATGTTCACACACATCTGCACACAGATTCACCTCTGAACACACTCCCCTCTCTCCCCTCTTGTAATTACTTTATTCTCCATGTCACCTCTCACTTTTTTTCATCAACCCATCTCTCTCTTAGTCTCTCTCTCATGAGACTGCTGTTCTGGCACATATACACACAGCCATACAAAAGGGGCCCACAGTCACATGGCCTATGTAGATAATGATTTCTTCATTTCTAAATTCTGGAATTTCTCCCCCCTTCTCCCCTATATAAAGAGGGGTCACCATCACACTTCACACACACACAACATCACCAAAGAATACACTATGCACTGTGTGTGCCTAGTGCACACACACACACCCACACCATCACCATCACCGCAATCACCATGCTCGTCTTGAGCATGACCTCTACACCCTTGGGCTATGGAAAATGAAGGGCAACTAAATGAAGGATGATGGCCATAACCCTCGTGCGAGTCTTCGCCATCAACTCCCACCTATCCGCCATGTGCTCTACCACTCTCTCCCTTCTCATTCCCCTACCCTATGCTCCCCATTTCATCGCCTTATTCTCTAAATAAAGCTTGAGGTTTTGTGAGTATGTTTTCTTGCAATGTTTTGCCCATGTGAGGTGTGCGGAATCGCCACCTAGTCTTGTGTTTGGAGTGAGCTTGTGTATGTGTGAAGGGTGTGTGGATTCGCCATCCTTTTGTGGTACCTAAGTACTAAGCCGCTATACCCCCTCCCTCTCTCTCTCTCTCTCTCTCTCTCTCTCTCTCTCTCTCTCTCTCTCTCTCTGTCTCTCTATCTCATTCCCTTTCCTCTTCATCATTACTCCCAAGCATCCATCTCTCTTGGATGAAAACTTTGTTATGGTGGTGTGTTGTTTGCGTCCTAGCCGCTGAAGCTAGGTGGTGCCCCCTGTTTGCTTTACCATGATAAGCTCGAGGCGCGCCATTTGGTCCCCGGTGTTTTAGAGGCCGTCGGGGTTCGGGGTTCGCTTTGCTTCCGTCACTGTTCAGATTCTTCCATAGTGTCGTCCTTCTCTGGTAGAGCCTCCTGCATAGACTAAGACTAGGGTGTATTGGAGGGGGGCTTCTATAGACAAGGCTACCCAGTACTCGCCAATCGAGGAAAGGTTGTGATTAGTTTTCCAGCTTTGGGGGATTCGTAGGGCAGTACCTCCTGAGCCCTTCGAGTGGGAGGAGTGAGTCCACTTGTGCTCCTTGGAAATGGAGCTGAGTCTTTGTTCTAGCTCGACTTCTGTAGTCTTTATCTCCTGCAGCCCTATCACCTCTACAGGGTAGCTAGCTATCCATGCTTTGATTTTGCTAGCTTTGGTAGGGTAAGATAACCCTTTGATATTCCATGAGAGGACTTTCATCTAGGTTTTCTTCTATCCTTGTGACTTTTGTTATGAGCTTGCGGAGAGGCCTGTGACACCGAGTTGAGGGCCCTCTTATTATCTTTTTGAACCTCCATGGGCGCAGGGCCTGTCTCCATGGTTCCCTTTGGTTTGGGTGCCAGGTTTCCCTTGTTAGGAGGGATAAGAGAGGCTTTGTTGAGGTCTATAGAGGTTTCTCTGTCCACTTTGTTGACTTGGGCCTCAAGGTGGGAAATTGAGTCATCATCCTCTCCCGATTCTTGGCCTAGAGAGTCAACCACATCTGATTCCTCCCACTCAGGGAGGGAAGCCAGAATAGCGTATCTGTTTGGGCCTCTAGCTTTGTTCCTATTATTGATAGGCTTATCAGCTGGGGGAGTAACAGTTCTTTGAGTCTGGGGGGGGACCTAGCCGGTTCTTCTTTGTTGTTATTGTTGACTTTGTCGACGGGGGTGGAGGGATTAGGTGGGTTTTGAGGGTTCTTAGCAAGGATTCTCTGACGAAGTGACCCCGCAGTGAAAACATGCGTTCGAAAGATATTTGTAAACCAGTGGTGGCTGGACAAAAAACTCCCTATCATCAAGCACCACAATCATCTCCTGAGGGAGGTCTACAGGCGTATCCATCTCTATCAGGGCCTGAGGGTGCCATTCCGGGGTATACTCTCCCCTGGGTCTTCCTCCTAGGACTTTCCCTAGTTGATCCCCTATAACCCTGATGTGATTATGGAATTGAAGAGGTAGGTTCGGGAATTCCACCCACACTGGGTATTTTGTGAGGCATCTCTTTCCGCATTATACTCCTTGTGCCATTTGAATAGGCACAGGGGAGAGGTTATTAACAACCATTGGCCCGCACTAAGCACTTTGAAAGCCATTTCCGAGTTTCTGAAGAGAAACAAATACTGGTTTTTTGGGAGCGCCTAGATGGTCTCAACCTCCGCTCCTAGGGGACCCCAATGATTCCTAATCCAGCCTCTTAAGACTTCCACAGGGGAACAAGGCCCTGCTAACATCCCTATCAGGGCTGTGTTTTCTTAATCTGATTGAGTTTTACGAACTTGAGTAGCAGGGAGAATAACAAGGGGCTTACCGATTGCAGCTTAAACAAAACTTCCTGGAGTAGAGCTACCGCTTCCTCCCTGGTTAAGGTCTAAGGGAGCTGCATGGGCGGTTGGAGAGGCAAATCCCTCAACAGGTGGATGATGAAACCCTGATGTTGTGTGGGCAGGAGGCGCCTTGGTGAAGCAACCTGCATCATGACGAGCTTGCCGCGCCGCTTTGAGCCTGCTCGCGCTGAGGGGGGGGAGGGAAAAATCGCCTCCGTTCAGGAGTGCAGTTAGGTTATGATGCGATAGGAATACGTGGGTGAGGCTGTTAATACCCCGATGTGGGGCTCGGCGCAGTTATTGTGCACCAGCGAGAGTGGGGAAGCCCGCCCGAGGCCCAGATGTTGGGAGGCCTGGCGTCAGGGCTTGGAGGTGGTGAGATGACCTGGGAGGCCATTTCACCGCCGACGCGACGGTTGGGGAGAGCGGCGGCTCTGTACGCTTGTCACACCATCGCTAGCTCTAGGGTTCTCTCTAAGGTCACTGCTTCGCATGCATTTTGGTTTCTATGAGACTTGCAAGTTGTGGTCGAGTTCGAACTTTGAAGTCAACATCTTCTCTTCTGCTTCACACGTGGCTTAACATAAAACATGTGCACTTCAAAGTGTAGCCTATCTCAACCAGTACAGCCGACGAGATTCTCTCTCTCTCTCTCTCTCTCTCTCTCTCTCTCTCTCTCTCTCTCTCTCTCTCTCTCTCTCTCTCTCTCTGAGCTGCAGGCCGCACCCGTCGCTTGAAGGACGTTCTGACGCGTGACAGGGAGGGAGAACCGGAATTCCCTCCTCCATTATCCTTAGTATTGATACGGTAGAGGAGCTCACATGTAATATATTGTGAGGGTCATACTTGTTTGTGAGAGGCATTGCTCGAAAAGAATGTTTTCCCAATAAGTTTGGCAAACCTACATATGAGAAACTATATAGGTAGATTGACTAAATTTGAAGGTTTTTACTTTGTTCAAATATAAAATTTAGAGGTAATTCTTACAGTTTGTAAGTGGGATTACACTAAACCTAGGTCTTTTCAAGCACTGGTGAGAGGTCTTTGATGCTCTACCGAAAAAAAATGTTTTTGGACAAACCCCAAGTTCTCATGGAGGAAATGGCTCCGCACTAAGTATCTTGCAATGATGTTTTCTACCTAGAACGTGTGTATGTGTGTGGGGAAGAAGCTTTTGCTCATAACATGTATATGTGTATGACTAATCACCTCCCAATGTATATTTATCTAGTCGATGTATGACTAATGTCCTCCCAATGTATATTTATCCAATCGATGTATGACCATGTCCTCAATCGATGTAGCTCTCCCCTATGTCATGTATTGTCCCTTCTCTCTCCCTACAGATTTGGATGGAATATTTTTCCTTCTCTAATTTATTTCAAAGCGCTTTTTTGGTTTTAAAAAAACAAAACTTCAATTTAGTACATTTTTGGCTTCATGAAACGGTAGCTATGGTGTCATGATGCCATGGCTTATTTACCCCCGATAAGGAGAGAGTCCTACACAGCAAAACATGCATGGGGCATTAACTTCCCAAGGAAGGGAAATGTCCCTTCCTAGCCTCCCCTCTGCTCCTCACAATTATGAATCCCCGCCTCCCAATGTCTACCAACACCCTCCATCACAAGTATCTAGTCTTGAACACTTCCCATGTTCCGCTTGTGCCCCCCTATGTGCTCTTTGATATACTTTCCCCTAGAAGTTCCCCCTCTCGCTCTGCCTCCCCTCCCTCTGCCCCCAGCTCGTGAACAACAAAATCCAACCCCGGCCCTTGCTGCAGAATCAGCTTAGGCAACAGTAGAAAGAAGGGAACCGCCCAACATCAATACCGAAAAACATCAATTTGATAGGAGAAAAGGAAGGCAAGTCAATAAATATGCCTTGCTAGTGTTCCTCTTAGAATGGGAAGCCTTGAAAGTAGTAGAGTTTATCCCTTGGAACTACGAGAAAGAAGGCACTTTGTTTGTCATACTTGAGGCTCTAATCAACTCCAAGCATTTCATATTCACGCAATCACATTGTTTTTTCTTGTTTTTTTCTTGTGATCACGTTGTTATAACAAAATTCTCAATTCGTAACTCTTCACATTCACAAAAAATGAGAATGTGACCATAAGGCCACCAGAGGGTTTGATCACATTTGCCGACTATCGGTATAGAGACCTAGCTCTTCGGGTCCCTCCAGGCAACATCAACAGCCCAACGGGTCCTTTGGGTACTATGTAATGGAGCCCTAGGGTCCCCTCATTTTCACAACTCTCAAGCCCCCCCAAAACCCTTCCAAGTAAAGAGTTACGATATAATTCTTACCTTAGTCTCATATACAATTTATTTGATATAAATTTTAAGTTTCAAAATTTTTTTAATGTTTATCTTTAAAGTGTCCTATTGTTGGACTGGAAGTGTCATCGTGAAACGCTAGAGTAGCTCTTGATTTTCACTATGGCATTGGTTCTACTTTGGACCCAAAGTGTCGTTGTTGTACATGGTGTCTATGTTTGACTTATGGGTAATTCTATTAGTCTTGTCATCGGCAGCAGTCCTATTGCTAGATTGGGAGTGTCGTTGTACAAGCTAATAGGCTGCTTTCTATGTCTTATGTGTGACGTATGTATATTTGGTTTTAAACTACCTCAATGTTGCTCTCAGCACATCAGCTCTACTATTGGACTGGCATGTTTTTGGTTTCATTTAATGATGCTCTGCTTTTTAGGCTATTTCAATGGTGTTCTCGGTGTCGACTCTACGATTCGGATGGAGTTGTCGTTAGCTTCATTGAATGATGTCGTGCTTTTTAGGCTAGTTCAGTGGTTGCTCTTGGCATCAGTCCTGTGGCTAGACTTGAAGTGTCATTAGCTTCATTGAGTGATGCCTTGACTTGTTTTAAAATTTCAAGTTATATTGCCCTCAAAAAGTATGAAAAATGTTTCTATTGTAGCATAGATGAATCCTGTGTAAATGGAGTAGTAGAAAACAAAGGTCAGGACTCTCATGGTCACGTATATGTGTGCCCTCACCATGGATGAGATCACCTCCATATTGGAGAGTCATGTAAAGCTAGGAACTATGGCAGATAATAATTGGTAGCATTCATAATTACATGATTCTGCTAATAGATACTTAATTAGGATATAGACAATAGTCAAGAGCTTGTACAAAAGTGATAAGAGTAGCATTAATTCAAAAGTGGTTGGAAATTGTGTACAAGAAGGCTATAGATATAGAAGTAGAATAAGCCATGGGACTGTGCCACATAGCCTGCTAGGTGGAATGCTCTTTGTGAAGAGGTGTGGCAGCTTAATAGCCATGCAAGTGCTAGGGGCTTTTCCCACGTGGTGCCACAAGCGTGGGCTTACCCTAACAAGTTCGAGACACGCAGAGCGCTTTTTTGAAAACATAGATGTAGTAGTTCAATCACACTTTGTAGCTTACGATGCAATGGCTATTCATAGGATTATAGACAGTGTTGTAGGCAATATGTCACAATTTCTAAAAGACTTGGGCGTTGGTGCACCAGTAGATACAGATCCAACAAAGCTGCATTATTGGACTGATGTATGGCGTGAAAAGAGATCAAAATCTAAGAGAGCTCGCAATATTGATGTGCAAGATGTCCACATTCACAAGACTAGAACCATCTTTTATTCTGTAGTCACCTCTCAAGATGCGATAGTGTTAAGGTTTGATGCACAAGTTGGGACAGACCGTGAGCATTTATTACACACCTCCTTCATGTCTCATTTCCAACATATTGGTGGCACAAAAGAAAGCTCCTAGATGCCCTCCAACAGAAGAAGAGTTGGTTGGAGATGTGATATGCTTGAGTGAGCGCCTTATTTTATGAATGCCCTAGTGAAGATCATGGTGCATGCACATAGCAAGGGAATCGTGCACTGTGACTTACACCCATGGAACATCGTGACAGATTTCACAAAGGAGGGTGTGCCTCGGGTCAGTGTCATTGATTGGGGCTTGGAGCTACGAGTGGGCATTGAGAAGCGAGCAACCAACATCACAAACCTAACAAATATCATTTGGACACATGTATCATCTATCATGTCTTATGCAAAACATCATGAACAAGACCATGTGCCATATATACAATGCTCCCATTGATGATCTTGTGTACGCAATGTTCAAAATGAAGAAAGATTATCAACAGCGAGTGGCTTCCATTGCGAGAGAGAGAGAGAGAGAGAGAGAGAGAGAGATGTTATTTTGAACAACTTCAATTTATCTTTGTATACACTGCATGAGTGAAAATTTCAGAATTTGCTTTGTAAAAATGACTTATCATTGGTGACTAGATAATTTTCTCTTGTCCATGAAACTTTTGAGTCTCTTTGATGGTATTTCAATCACATATCCATTGTTGATGATGTTCGTTAACAATAAGAAGGGCAAAGGTTGCAAGAGTTAGGTTTGGGAAGCTTTGAGGAGGAATGGCACTTGATAAGGGATTGGAATACCTGAAGTGCATGTTGGAGTGCGAACAAGGTGTTCTCACTTTGTTTTCATGAATTTATTATTGCTACACTATAGTGTCAATGACCATTGGATGCAAGGATACGAGGGCCAACAAGGCAAAGAGTGGAAAAGCTAAGGGTGTCAAGGATGGATCAAATGAGTGAAAGGTACACCTACCTTTTTAAGCAGAAAGTAAGCCACTAGATCAATTGTTACAAGGTATCCTTAGTTGAAATCAAAGTGTATCCCCAAACCAAGACACAAAGGACCCAAAAAGTTGTTTGGGTTCATAATGCATATAAAATTGAGTGATTGTGCTGAAGAGAATGACAAGTGTACAAAAGGATAAGTGGGTTTTTGTTGACACCATAGTACCATTGATCATCTTGTCACTCTTCATGTTCTCATGGAGAAGGTCAGTTGAAAGGAAAGCGATTGTATTGTTGCTTTCTGGACTTTAAGAAAGCCTTTGATATGATTCCACGTAACAATTTGTGGAGAAACATGGAGGAACTCAAAGTGCCAATTGATTTTATGCTTATGGTTTCTTGAATCTATGAGAAGGTGATGTGTCACTTGCGCATGGAAGAAGAATTTCAAAAAAAATTGCAAGGGGTTAAACAAGGATATCCGTTGTCACCAACTCTCTTCGGTCTATGCATCGATCAATTGGAACAAATGATACTTTACTTTTTGCAAGAAGAAGGCATTGAAGAGGTCACTATTTTCAATGCGATAATCATGCTTTTGTTGTATGCGGATGATGTAGTGCTTCTACCACACACTTTAGAGGATGCACAAAAGCGTATGGTTTTCCTTGAGAACTTTTGCTTGCATAGTGGGTTGATTGTGAATGAATCCAAAACAAAGGTTATGCTTGTGAGAACCAACTATAAGGAGAAGCCATGCATTGTGTACAACAATGAGACTCTTGAAGTTGTTAAGAGATTTAAGGACCTTGGCCTTGAGGTTCTGGCTAATCACAAGTGGCATAATGTGTTATGCATCGTTTGAAATCCAAAAAGAGAGCGTACTATGTATTTGAGAACATGTGTAATGCGGAAAACGTCGAGTGTTGGGTTCTCAAGAAGTACCTTCTTGACACATTGGTGAGACCAGTTCTTCTTTATGGAGTTGAAGTATGGGGTAGGAGAGTCTCAAAATCTACTTGGAAATAGTTTGAGAATGTCCAAAAGCGTTTTCTTACAAACTTTCTCCAAGTTAAAACACAAACACCATATATGCTCCTCTTCTTGTGTCAATATCTCTTCTAATTCAAGTTATGGGCATCGAAAGGGTTGTGGAGTACATGTATTAACCCCTAACATCCACTTACTACAATTGAATGGAAAGCAAGCGAGAAAGTTCCAGAAGATGCATGAAAGCAATATCCTGAGCATGAGATGGATGCAAGACATAAAGAAGTGGTTTGGGAGATGGGATGCATTACACTTGCTACATGATGCCTCAATAGACTCCCAAGTGAATGAAGCGTTTCTACAATGTCGATGTATTACGATGTGGGAGGAATCTGGTGGATCACGCTTCATGAATTACACCACCCATATTGCCTCCAACTACAAAACCATGTTCTTTGTTGAAAGAGAAAATCGTACTCAGCCTTACATGCTTGAACCTATTCCCTTGTCTGTGATATGCACTATTGCAGCCATTCAACTTAGCTCCCACTCCCTTTGATGCGAGACAAGGTGTTGGGGCAATGAAGAGTCAAATCAATTGTGCACATTATGCTCATTGCAAGTTCAAGAGTCAGAGTACCACATACTACTAGAGTGCTCAACTTTTAGTCACATCCGAACTTGCTTCCCTCACATTTTTAGCCATGACTTAGACCTACACACTTTCCTCTCCCATCCACAGTGTGGGCTCTCCATTCCAACTCTCATCATGACAATTTTGGAGCATCGAGAATCATTCATCAGCCACACACATACTACATCACATGTAAATTTGGTCCCATAGGTCATATTTGACCTCTGAGGATGATAATAAAATCTCTCTCTCTCTCTCTCTCTCTCTCTCTCTCTCTCTCTCTCTCTCTCTCTCTCTCTCTCTCTCTCTCTCTCTCTCTCTCTCTCTCTCTCTCAAAGTGGAGTGAGGACATCAAGCCATCGACGATGAGGAGAAAACAAACATCTCCTCCGAGATTGTGAGAGCTTTCAAGAGTAGGCCTAAAGGTTTTAGTACAAAAGCAAAGTGGGAGATCTAGAATCTTGTTGCTCAATATCCGCTTGTTCGAGCAGTCTTTAGTGGAGGAGGCTGCTGTACAGGGCGCAAATGTCTCCAATGTTCGTTACACACTAGCTATCATCAAGCATCCAGGTTGTAACGAGGAGTTGTTTTTTAAGAATGCAGCATTGTAGAGATGTTGAATTCAAAGGAAACATGCCTATTGCAAAATCCTCCAGGGTCCTAAGAGTCGATCGTCGCATCTTGTTCAAGGAGAAATCATGGCGAGCAAAACCTGGTGTCGATGGTCAATTTTTTTCATTGGCTACATGTCCCTCAAGTAACATCATCATAGACCTATCACAGATGAAATTCAGGAATTGATCTACATATTTGGGAGGGAGGAGACTCGTCTTTCACTCACAAGAAGGATGTTTTTCAAAAGAGAGTGAGGAGGAGAAGCTACATAAAACACCTTGTGCACCTCCTAGAGAAGCCTCAGGTAATCGATCAAATACTTATGTCATAACTTATGCATTCTATGTATTGCATCTCTAGTGCATAATAACTTGTATATGCTGATCAATAGCATACTCATGTATAGACTGATACTAGTAACCACATCATACATAATACTCATAATGCTTGTTAACACGCTAACTAAGATAGGTAGCATGCCAAGTATGCTAGTTAGCATACTTGGTATGTTTTACACACTATATATGTTGGTCAACATACTGCGTACGATGGTTACGTCATTGTCTATGCTAGTAACTCGCTAGTAAGCAATACTGGGTGTGATGTTTAACCAGTTGTGTATCGTAGCTACCACAATGTTTATACTATTTTTCATTCTCAGTATGGTATTTTGCATTCCCAATATGCTAATAATCATATAGAGTATGTCAGCCAAAACAAGATAGATGAATGCTATACCACAGTATATACTAGTTAGCACACCTAGTATGCTCAACAGCATGCTAAGTATGCTATTTAACACAAGGTTTATGCTAGTTAGCCTTCCTAGTATATTGGGTATGTTATTTAACATTATGAGTATGCTAGTTAGTATGCCTAGTAATCTACTTAGGATACAAAGTATGTTGGTTAACACAATATGTTATACTAGTTAACATACCTAGTATGTTGTTTAACACAAGATTTATGCTAGTTAGCATTTTTAATATGTTGGCTATGTTGTTTAACATAATGAGTATGCTAGTTATCATGCTTAGTAATCTACCTAGCATACATAGTATACTTCTTAACACAATATGTATGCTAATTAACACCCTTTATGCTAGTTAATATATCTAGTAGACTCACTAGCATTATGAGTATGTTGTTTAACACAAGGTTTATGCTAGTTAGCATTCCTAGTATGCTGGGTGTATTGTTTATCATAATGAGTATGCTAGTTAGCATGGCTAGTAATCTTACAGAGTATACCGAGTAACACAATAAGTATGCTAATTAACACCCTTTATGCTCGTTAGCATACCTAGTATGATCACTAGCATGTTGAAGGTTTATGCTAGTTAGCATTCCTAGTATGTTGGGTATGCTGCTCAGCATAATGAGTATGCTAGAGTTAGCATGCCTAGTAATCTACCTAACATATAGAGTATGCTGGTTAGCACAATATGTATGCTAATCAACACTCTTTATGCCAGTTAACATACCTAGTATGCTCACCAGCATATTGAACATGCCATATGTTGTTTAACACAATGTTTATGCTAGTTACCATTCCTAGTATGCAAACTAGCATGTTGAGTATGTTTTTTGACGTAATGATTAAGCTAGCTACCTTTCCTAGTATGCTAACTAGCATAATGGGCATGTTCGTCAGCACATTCTATGCTAGTTAGCATACTAGGTATGCTAATTACCATATTGTGTATGCTCAGCTACATAATTGTTATGCTAATCAGCAGACCTATTATTCTTGTTAGCATTTAGCTTATGCTAGTCAAAAGCTAGTCCATGCTAGTTAGCATACCTTCTATTATTCTTAGCACACATTCTATGTAGTTTATCATACCTCATAAGCTAAACTACACACTGATTATGCTTGTTAGCATAGCTAGTATGCTAGATAGAATCTTGGGTATGCTGATCAGAACATTGTCCATGCTAGTTAGAATACCTAGCATGGTCGCTAGAATACCTTGTATACTAGTTAGCACACCATGTATGCTGGTTAGCATAACTATATGCTAAAGAAAACATTGTATATGGTACTCAAAACACCCTGTTACATGCATGTTAGGATGTTGAATGTGCTATTTAACAGTCCGATTTGTTTTCATAAACGTGTCAAATATCCTACGTAGCAATCTGTATATTCTTGTTTGGGTTCATTTATCCTAGTAAACATACTGATCAAATATGGATATTGCAGGTTGAGCTATTTCATATATTCAAAGAAAAACATCCAGATTGCAAGGTTGGCATGAGAATGTTGGAGATGTTGAAGCCATTCTTTTGCAGGCGGTTGAAGGATAGGTATGCATGTTGTCACAAATACCATGTGCAGATGTTCTTTTTAAAGGACGCACTAAACCACATGCACTCTCATGCTTTTGGACTGCATGATGCAGGTTGTGATTGTGCATGCAGTATATGTGCAACACGTGAGAACATTAGCAAGGGTTTCTTGGCTTCACATCACACGTTCAAAAGGTGTCACACAAATGAATTTGTTCTCTATCCAAACCAACTTATGCAGCTTTCCATAGAAGAGAATGCCTTATTAATTATGGGAGATTCTAAGACATGTGGAGTCAAGTGGTTAGAATTATGTTGCTTGGAGACAACAAAGCCAAGTAAGAGTATTATTGTGAAAGTATTTACATGCGTAGAAGCAAAAGACAAGCATGGAAACATTTAAAAAAAGAAAAGAACTTTTGCATAAAGAAATAAAATGTTGGGAGTTTCTTCAACTCTTGAAGACCAAGTTGAATCTCTTCATCACTCATAACTATGTAGCTTGATGGCAAAGACATCAATTCAAGGATTTTCTACTTTGGTTTTTGAATAATGTCGTTGTCTCAATTGTTGATTTTGCCAAGAATTACACCTTCAAGGAGCAAAATGAGATTCATTCAATGCATTGGCACTCTAGTTAGATAGCCATTTTTGTACACATAACATAATACCACAAGGCAGGGGAGGTAGTCAAAACAATCCACTTCTCCATATCGGATGACAAGGTGAATGACACATTGTTTGTGCAACATTGCTTCATGCTATACCGTGATTGGTTACAACAAGAGGGTGTCACTCCTAAGCAACAGTGGGAGTGGTCCAATGGTGCGGCCTCGCAGTTCAAGGGATCCAGGCCTTTCTATTTTGTTGCAAGATATGGTGGACTCACAGGGATTGGGATGAGCTGGTTCTTCTTTGGATCAGGTCATGTCAAGGGCAAGCATGATGGTGCAGGAGTAGTTGTGAAAATAACCTTGACCCATGAATAGCTAAAACCTAATGGAGCTATTGTGCGGTGTACAACATATGTGGTTGCTTATTGACAAGCCAATCTATAGCAAGGAGCACCTGCATCATATCCTTGAAAAGAAAGGGAATGCACCTGTGTTGTCATGGAGGTTAAAGAGGGGATGTGAACAAGGAAGTCAAGTGGAATTGTGCCACTGTGGCAAAATTTCGCTCTCTCCATGGTATTTGTGGTCACAACCCATAGGATCCAACTTCCCTTGCAATAAGAAACTTGGCATGCTTTTGCGATGTATGCATGCACAGAAGATGGAATCATTGCATCAACAAAGCTCATATGTAGGCTTGGGATTATCGTATTTTGTTGATGAGATTGTGTTGGATTATGAGCCAAAACTGATGAAGTTCTAACAAAGGAAGTTGTTGGCTATGATGCCTTCATATACAAAGGTCATCATGATGTGTTCTGAGTAAAAGCTCTATGTGTTGGCAATACATTTGATGTAGATCTAGATGCTTCAACCACAAATGCCGAGGATGTGGATTTTTGCCTGGTCAAGTGTATTGTAGGAGAAGGTGGAGAATGGATACATCGATGAATCGAGCAATGTAATTGACAGAGGCTCATATATTGTGCAAGGGTTGTATTACAAGCAATTGGATGCATACACCTTCAAGCTAGACCACAAGTAGCTCATCGTCCACCGACTTTCACATCTAGTGTGATGTATCAAAATATCTATGGAGCACATCCCAAGGAGAAGGAAAATGTGTACATGATCACCCCAGAAATCTATGAAGCAGTCTATAATAGCATGCCCTTTAGCTTTTAATTTGTAACCACTAGATTTTCAATATACTTCTTGCTGCAAATAATGCAATTTTGTCATAAAGTTGGTTCTATGTCTCTTGTGCACACTGTGTATACATGGCTTTGGTGTTTATCACAGCCAATAGAAAATAACTTCATTGTATGTTTGTTACAACTATCTCTACTATGAGTAAATTGGGTAAGCCAACTAGCTTATTGCTTAGGGTTACTAGCTTACGAGTGTGAAAAGCCGTGCTCAATATGCTACCATGATGTTATATTTACAAGACCAAAAAGTATGCCAACAATGCACAAGGTATGGCCCCAAAAAATACAATAGTATAAAATTTGATCCTTGCTATCTGAATGAAAGTCTGAATAGGTTTGAACATTGAAAAGGCGATCTCATCACTATATTACATTTTTCCATCATAGTACATAATTTTACAAGCATGCAAAGAGTTTCCTTCTCTTGAAAATTCTTGTGGTGCCGAGGGCGCTTGTACTTGTAGCACCCAGTGTGCTTGTGCTCATGTCTTTGCCGATCCTTTAGTTCGTACATTTTCCTTTCTACTTCAAGTTTCTACTGCTTCTCATAGCTTTCCCTCTCATGCCTTTATGCCTCCCTTTGTCTTCGATGATTCTCTGCCCTCCACTCGGCCTCATCACTTTCTCACAGATCTGATTCTATCTTGCTAAGAATTGCATGAGAAAAAAAAGTTTGGGAAAGTTTCAAACCCATTTCCTAGTGTATATGTGTACGATCCTCCAATTACAGCCCCAAAAATAGCCAGGGAGCTAAAGTGTCTACCAAGAATTGTTGGCGTTGTTCAATAGTCTGGTCCTCTAACTTAGCAATAATAAGTCAACTTCCTTTAGAATTCTGGCACACTTGCACTTACTATCATCAATGATCAGAGTGTTTTTGCATCCGAACTATGTTAAGCCCCTCCAAAACATACTAAAGTTCTTGAAGAATATAGGCTTATTACATATCATCCAAGGCTTGCCTCTGCAATACCCATGTGCAAGAACACTTGTCATCCTTGCCCGTTGCAGTTTGAATGCTATATATAATATGACATTTACTTTACGATGTTGGTGGCTAGCGCTCCATATGTACACACGGAAAAATTGGAGGCACCAATCCAAAAATTGGTGGCTGTCTTTGCAACAAAATACATACCGCCTATCTTGCATATAGTACTTTATCATTTCCCCCTGCATATTCAGGGGGAACTTCACCATGCTTTGACTCTACATATTCGGGGGAAACTTCACCATGATTTGACTCTACAACATGAACCAGTAGGCCATTCAAATTAAGAACTAGAGTACGCTTCTTGACATCCAACAACTTGGGCACCCATATTGGGTCCGGCGGCAGATACCACTTGACAAATCCCAAGGGATGAAAAAAATTCAAGTACGGCATCAATTTTCCTATGATGTTTAAGGTAGTGGTCAGGCGCTTCTCAATTTCATCGTTTTCTCTTCTTAGCTGTCTGCCCTTGGCGAAAGCATTTTTTGTATCTTTTTGAATGCAATGGCAACATTCATATCATGCAGGGCAATTAAATTGTAGTTTCTCTTGCACTTATTTCATCAGTTGTAGTGGGCTTGGGTTTGGGATGAGTAATCATGATGAAGTCATCATCTTCATTCGTTTCTTTATTGTCTACAGCATCCTTGGGGAATTTCGCTTGTTGCGGTGTCACATTTACCCCTTCATGCATTCTATCCTGCTCATCCAAGTCATCATTACAGGTCTTCTATTCTTTTCTTAACATGCTTCTTGTCATGCGCGCTTCCCACATCATTGATTCCTTGTATTCCTTTTAGATGATAATTATCATATCCAAATTTCTAGTTAAAATGCAAGCTGGATTGTTAACACTACAATTAGCATACTCAAGATGTTGGTAAAGCATGGGATGTGTGGTAGTTAACATAATGAATATGTGCATATATATAGTATGTTAGGTAGCATACCATTATGATTGCTTGTATGCTTAGTATGCTAATAATCATTCCATGTACTTGGAATGCTAACTAGCATAACTGGGGGTGCTAACTAGCATACAGACATGCTAACTAGCATACATAGCATGTTTTTAGTCTCCCACAGTATGCCAACTAGCATACAATATCATGACTAACATAACTGGGTATGCTAATTAACATACCCAGTATACTCAACATGTATGCTAACGCATGTTAACTAGCATACACAGTATGCTAGCCAGCATACCACACACACACACACACACACACACACACACACACACACACACACACACACACACAAAAACACACACAGGCCTGGTGTAATGTGAGAGGTAGTCGGTGCCATTCGATGGCACAGAGAGAGAGAGAGAGTATCAGATTCATTCTTCTCCTTGCTTGCATGCATGTTCTTTGGCATTGGGGATCCTTGGGATTCACACAGCTTCACCCTTTTGCAGGGTGAAGGAGAAGCAGCAAAAGCTTCTGCTCTCGACTTCCTTCTTGGTGGAGTGTCAAGAGAGTTGTTGGAGGTGGCTAGCTTGTGTATCGAGCTATTCTCCATTTGGGCAGCCTGGTGAGCCTAGCATGCATCTTGCAATTGCCTCCCCCCCACCCCTTCTTACTTGTGGCCCCTGCGCCCAACTTCCCTGCATGCATCGTGACTGCACCATGCCTTCAAAGTAACGTCTCAGCATAAATTTGCAAGTTCATTTGAAAGCACAATACACTTCATTACAATTTTTTAAAAATATTTATACACTATATACTTCATGATAGCGGCTCACCCGCTTGAAATACATCATTGTCCTTATGCTTAAAAGATGTGTCTTTTGGCACATGCTAAGTACTACAAAAAGCATGGCACGTTAACATGATTCCACCCTTTTCCATGTGTCCTAGTGGGACCAATGTCTATACCAAGCTTCATATTCTTTGAAACTTCCTCTGGCACTACTTATATACCTCCACCATTGCTTGAGAGCTGTCACAATATCCCTCAATTTGGAGAAGAACTTGTGTGGATGTGCCTACTTAAGAAATTTTTCACGTGTTGAAGAGAGAGAAAATTGGGAATTGTGTTCCTTTGTTCAAGAATAAGAAGGAAGATTGGGTCCCCCCTTTTGTCATCTATTGCCTTAGATGCCTTGGGGTGGCTGGTAAGAGATGCTATAACCAAGGGGAAAATCAAAGGTAAAGGCATATTTGATGATGGTATTTGCCTTCAATAGTTTTGAGATGATAAAACTAGAGTTATAATTAATGAGGATTTTTTTGTGACCTCTTTTTGGAATTGCCTACCATTTTTCTATACTTCAAGTGGAAGTATGACAAACCACATAAAACAAGTTTTAAAGCTAGGTTTACCCAAAAGAGTCTTCCCTTGAACTTGTGAGTCAATAGCTACAAAGATACATGCAAGAACTAACACTGCTTTGTATCAATTTCTTATTTTGTGATAATAGTTCAGTTGTTGAGGGATGAAAGATATAAAGAGCTTGTCTACATGCAAATTTACACGGAGAACCTAACACAACTTTACAACCATGTTTTTTCAATAATTTAGGTGGGTAAAAATTGGACAAGTAGCCGCAGTGCAGGCTGATCGGGCACATAGTTTGAAAGTCAAACTAAGACATAGAGGATACACATCTAGTTATCAACAGAAGTGGCTCCTTAGTATGTTGCCATTCATTATGCTACACACTTTTTGACTAGGTTTACTCAGTTAGTTCATGTGAGACCTAAATTTTATATGTAAGATAGGGGTATGATAGTTTTCGTCATTGATTGTCATATAAGCGTAGAAAGGGGGGTCATATTCCCTGATATGAGTCATATATAGGGGTTTTATCAAAGTTGTCTACTCGCAAGTGGCGTCCCATTTTGTATATAGAGTGAAATCCCCGGGTTGTATTATGCATTTCTATTTTATGCATTTTAGACTTTATAACTTGTATTAGTGAAGAAGAGGAAGAAGAAGGTTCAACCTCCATCTCCATGTGTGCTCTCCCTTATGTGTGTGTGTGTGTGTGTGTGTGCGTGCACGCATGCATGCGCACGCATGCAAAAGCTCAAGCTCTCTCCTTCTCTATCCCTTAACATGGTACCAGAGATTGGTTGTGTTTCAAAATCATGTCTAGAACAACAAGCAAGAGGAGAAGCAGTTGAGGAAAGGAAGCTTATAGATTTTTAGATGGATACTCTTATTATAATCAAATCACGATTGCACTAGAGGACCAAGCTAAAACTGCTTTTATAACCAAAATTGGAGTGTTTGCATTTCGTGTTATGGCCTTTGGCTTGACAAGTGCCCCTACTGCATTCCAATGGTTAATAAACAATGTGTTCAAAGAATATTCAAGGGAGTTTTGTGAAACTTTCCTAAACAACCTTTGTGTTTATTCTTCTTGGAAAAGCCTTGATCATGTTTATGAAAATTGTTTGAAAGGTGCAGATTGTATTGCATCTCATTGAACCCTTTCAAATGCCAATTCTAGGTTAATCATGGAGTGATTTTAGGGCATATCGTTTCCAAGAATGGGAGTTCCACATACGAAAGCAAAATTTAAGCCATTTCCAATTTGCCACCACCTACAAACTATAAGGAAATTCAAAGATTCATGGGCCATATTGGTTATTATTGATGGTTTATTGGAAACTTCGTTGAGATAGCTTGTCCATTGTACAAGCTTCTTATCGAGTTTCACTGGATCGAGGAGTGTGACCATGCTTATGAGTTATTCAAAGAGGCCCTGACAAGTGCCCTAATCCTACAAGTGCCTGAGTGGAATGTAATTTTCCATGTGCATATTGATGCATCAAACTTTTCTATTGGGTGTGTTCTAACTCAAGAAGGAGAACCTTAATTAGACTACCCTATTAGCTATGCAAATTGCCAATTAAATGATGTCGAGATGAACTACACCACTATAGAGCAAGAAGGTTTAGCTATGATTTATGCTATAAAGAAATTTCAATATTACCTTCTTGCTACCAAGTTTGCGTTTTACGTAGATCATCAAGCGTTGTTGTATCTAGTAAACAAGCCATGTTCCACGAGAAGAATTACATGATGATTGTTAATTTTGCTTGAGTTAGATTTTATTGTTGTTGTAAGACCTGGAAAGAAACATGTTATGCTAGATCATTTGTCTCGCATACCCAATGGTGAAGCCCTTGTTGGAGTTGATTATGAATTTCCCGACGCTTCCCTATTTATAGTTGAGACAGTGCCTGAATGGAGTGAAAAGATTGTCAACTTTTTAGTTAATGGGTTTCCCCCCAAAGAGATTTTTACCATCCCTAGACTACAGAACTACAAGACCGACAAGCCCGACCCATAACTGAATAAAAATAAGGATGACACGCAAAGTTAACATGCCCCCCTTCCTGCTGTAAATTCCATCCTCGAAATTTAGGAAGGTCTGTCTAAAAAACAAGAACTCCATGGATCCACTCATATGGTTCTTGTAGTAGTTAAACATCTTGATGAGAGTAGTGGCCCATGGACGTGCCCTCAGTCAAGAAGTTTAACACTACAAGAATTTGCACTTATGCTCAACCTGACTGCAATCTTGATCTTCACTCGAACGTTGCAAAATCAACAAGAAATAGGACAGTAATTGCATTCTCATAAGAACATGGGTAATAAAAAGTCATATGCAGTGAATAAGCACAACGAATGATTGGTAACAAAATAGTATTAAACAATTTGTTGAGTCATAAACTAACCAAAATCTATTTGTGTGTACAGATATGGCTAGTACACCAAAGTCATCCACTCCTACCTTGGGTGAGAGGTACCCTCTTTACTTTTCTCAAGTGTTTCACATGATCTACCCCATGCTTACCCCTAAATAGGATTTGGTAGATACACTAGCGAGTGAGAAAAAATTTGAGGAATTAGAATGGTTGATACGTCGTTTGACCACGATTGATCGCTACTCAGTAGAGAACATCTCTTCGATTGCACAAGCTTATCCTTTTGAGCAAGATGAATATCCACCCCCCTTTTTAGTGAACCTATGTGCATTTGATGATGAGAAATATTTACATGATTTCACGGATGGGACACAGTCTCACTGAGGCTAACTTTATTTATCTTGACAATGATGAGGATAGAGGTTTAGACTTAGGCTGCCAGTCCATCTATACAATATCATGTTCCCTTGACCCTATGAGGGGTGTGCAAATAGATAGGTTAGGACTCTTTATGTTGTTTTGATTCTCTTTAATAAGGGTTGGTGCCTCTTCCCACTGATGTGCCTCCTGGAGGTATTTCCTAGTGTGTATAGGAACGTATTGCAGTAGCTGGGCTTTCAAACATCAGGCAATATTTTTCAAGCCCACTCATGGAATCGAGCCTGATGGACACTAAAAACATGTGTTTCTTATCCATTTTTGTTGCTTCTTGTCTTTTCTACCATCCATGTTTGTCTGCTTTAATAGTGATTGGTAGCAAAATGCTCAACACATTTGCTTAGTATTAGACATTAGATTCAATATAATTTTATGTTATAGTCCCTTGTCTAGGTTTACTAATCAAGACTTCTGGCTAAGCTAGTTTGACCAAGGTAGAGCGTTAGAGATCTACTCTCTGTAGGAGATGCCTTCCTAATTTTCAATGGTTACTTAGGCTCTTAATCCAATATTATGAAGCATTGCGTACAATGTGCTAGTACTTTCTCGTGGGCTTAATTCCTTGTGACCTTTAGCTTAAGTATTATAAAGGGAGTTTGAGTATTGTGATGAGCCATAAGGAAGGTAACAGTGTCAAAATGAACCCCAAAAGTTACAAATTGGTATCCAAACTAGCTCCGAAAAAGTGTGTAGTATTTCGTGATATGAGATTTTCCCTTCTTGCGATCTTTAATCGGCTCCATAGTTATAGGATTCGACTCACATGGGTCTATAGGTGACAAATAAGAACACAATTTACGTTTAGGCACCCAGATTTGATCATTTCTGTCATAATAACTTTGGGATTCTAATAGTTGGTTAGGAATCCAACGTAATATTTTCTTACATTTCTTGGGGCAAGTGGGGTGTCTCTTACGAGGCTTCTATGTTGAACCAGATTGAGCGTCAAAGTGGTCGTTAACAAAGCTTTAGGGACCCATTTGTATGTTCCCCTTGTCAAAACACCCTGATTCATGGGTGCCACATTCTCTTTTTTAGGCATGGAAGTTGAAGTTTTAGAGGTTTGTGCTACATGTACGGATGCTTTTATGGATCTGCAATGTTTTGTTGTGTGATTCCTCGGAAGGCGATAAATCAGGGACTATTGCTTGAGGGGTAGGGTTGAGAGTTGGTTTCTGTGTCATGATACTCTCAGTTCCCTAATCAATACTACATTTAGTTGTAGACATCCACTTGCACCCTAGGTTTATGTTACCCTCCATAGTGCCAACAGGCATGACCAAAAAGCTTTGAACCACAGTCCCATTGTCATAAATGACAGGAGTGTGTAGGATTTTCAAAACAGGCTTCAAGTCCCAATCTGTACGATGAGCCTCTACCGTCTTAGTTAAGATAGAAATTAGAGTCTTGTTGGTACTCTCAGCTTGGCCATTTGCTTGTGGATAATAAGGTGTAGGTTTATGGTGAGATATCATGAATTTTGACGTGAATTCTTTTATCACTTTGTTTATAAAATGGGTATCATTGTCACTCACAATCTCAAAGGGACATCCTAATCGTGTGATAATGTTTTCAAAGAGGAACTTAGCTGTTGTCTTTGCGTCGGCTTTGCATGTAGATTTAGGTTCATCAGCCCATTTTGTCACATAGTCAATAGCCATGATGATATATCGAGATTGAGTACTGCGGGCTATCGGACTAGTCAGCAAAGCGGTGGCTTCTTCCTCTTGGCGCACGCAAGATTCCCTCAGTGGAAGCAGCGCAGGAGGTGAGTGACACACCATCTGTAGTCGTAAAGCTTGTCTGTGTGTACATGTTGTGTGCTTGCAAACGACGTTGGGCAAACTCCTCGTAGTTGACAATCCCGATGTATTTGACCCCCGTTTCAGAGTTATAGCACATTCACATGCACGAACGCTACATTTTGCTTATCTATATTTTGGTGGTGCAAAAAGCTCTATGTTGGATGCATTGTACATAGATATTATTTCGTACTATAGAAGTAGTGCATACATACATATTGTGCTTACAAGTGATAACATACTATTTTCAACATGCTCTCTAGAGATAGTGCAAAGTAGTAAAGTTCTGCAAGTATGGCATCGAGTAATGATGGACTTAACCATATTGTAAGCGAGAATTTGGACAAGAAACATTTCCATGCTTGAAAGTTTTGCAAGTATGTCATCGAGCAATGATGGACTTGACCATATTGTAAGCAAGAATTTGGACAAGAAAAACTTTCATGCTTGAAAGTTCATAATGAAAAATTTCCTAATGGATAAAGGTTATTGGGAGTACACTGATGGAGAGCATGAGAATGTACCAGTGTTACCAGAGCATGTGCAACTACTGTGCAAATAAAAGACTTTAAAGACTAGAACCAGGGAGCTTGAAGGTCATGTATTGGATTTTTATGAGTTTGCGGAACACGATGATTGGGCACATACAAGATGCTGATACCCCTAAGGAGTCTTGGGACACCTTGCTATCGTTCGATGTGGCCAACACAAAAGCAAGGAGCTGCATTTGAAGATTGAGCTAAATACAGTGTAGAAGGAAAACCTATCTAGCTAATGATGATGATAAGGTATAAGTATGTTTGCAAGGTTTACGTCCAAAATACAAACAATTTAAGATCTATATCCACTTTTGTGAGAACATTCCCACAGTAACATATCTAATGTCCTTGGTGATTGTGGAAGAGAAGGAACTTGAGAAAGGGTCCTCTCTACACATAAAAAATAAGTCTAAATAGGTCTTCTTTAACAACAGAGAAAGAGGATACAGTATAGTTCATGGAGGTGGTCAAGGAAGAGGCAATCAACAAGTAGAATAGTAGAATAGTAGAATAATTTCAAAAACAAAACATAGGTGGTTGAGGATATTTCTGAAGCGGAGGGAGCTAGAAAAATCATGGAAATATGCAGCGTAACAATTTAAGTCAACATGGAAATGTTTTATGTTGGAATTGTGGGTACATGGTCACTTTGAACATGACTGTTTAGACATGACACATCAAGATAATTATGCAACCACTAGTAGAAATACTTGCTCTTGTGATCGAAGATAGAGGAGAGCAGATCATCAATTTTGATACATCTCCACTTTTTGTTAGATCTAAGTAGCAAAGAATGTCCTTTCAATCATTGGGATAGGTAAATGACTTTGACATGAGAGACAGAGACTAGTGTGTGTTGTTGTTTTAAATTATTACATTTACACAAAAGAACATAATAGTTCAAAAGACAACTTGCTTTAGACAAGGAACAAGGAGTAGCACAAAAAAAACGCAGTCTTTGAATTATTTGTGTACATAGATATGAGAATGAGGTCTCATTCTAGTGTTTTTATACTTAGGGTAATCTGCACTAATTGTTCTATAATGTGACAAAAGACAAGTAGTGACGGACAACAGCTAAGCCAAAAAAAATCCCACAAAATGATAGAGTCCTCACCTGCATCCATGGAAACAAGACAACAGATATGTTATCCTTCAATATGTAATACATGTGTCAATGGACCCTACCATTTTTTATCCATGTCCATCTTTCAACATTTTTTAACTTTAAGCTAATTTTCCAAAGTAAATCTGTTTGTTTAAGTTTTAAGTATAAGGTTTATCGTCCTGTTTTTGTTCCTTTTTTAATTCATTTTTAACTTGCAAAAAGGTCATCACTCCTTTAAGATTCAAGTGAGTTTTTATAGGTTATAGATAAGGTTATTATTTACCCCGTATTTCAAGAGTTTTAATATAGATAAGGTTATTATTTACCCAATATTTTAAGAGTTTTAATATTTATTAATATAGTTAAGACTCTGATAAAGAGGCCACTACCCCTTCTGATCCAAGTATTTTGAAATCCATATTTTCCCAAAGGTTTTAGTTTATGTATCTAGTTTACATATGCCAATCCATCTTTGCATACTTGAATCAATGGTGCCATAAATGTTTTTTCAGAGAATTCCCTTGTGATCCTTTTAGAGAAATTTCAATGGCACATGCTACTCTATTAGAACATCCAAAATATAGGATTGAGTTGAGATAAGTATAGTCATTCCTAGATAGCCTAAGATCATTTAGAAAACCTATGTCAGATTAGTATTTTTTATGTCAAAGAAATCATTGCTTTAATCCAAGGAGATTAGCAATGTCATTGCTACATTTAATTGAACATGAATATAAACCAAATTGTATTAGAAAAAAATCATGCTTAGGGATGGGGCTTTATTTTGCTTAATCAATCCAACTCGTTATATATATATATATATATATATATATATATATAAAATTGAAAAAATAAACCTAAGTAGTAAATTGTCACAGTATAACTATGCCTAGAGAAGGAGCTTAAGTTTGCTCAATCAATCTCCAAGTAAACCATATACAAACACTTTTTTTTTTAAAAAGATATATACACATAGCCATATTTTATGCCGTCTCACATCCATAAAAAAGAACCATCAAGCAGATTCAGCAGCGGCATAACCAATTAGATGCCACCCCTCTTTTTTTTTCTTTTTTTTAAAGATTACACACGTGCTCGGCAGCGGACCGAAGCCAATTTCAAAAAAGACAAGTAGAGGCCTGAAAAGTGCTTGCCTTAATAACCTCCAAGTGAGAGAAAGTGGTTTCAATGTAAGAGAAAGAGAGAGGAGAGGGGTGGAAAAAAATACAATTTAAAATTTTAAAACATATATTTAAAATCTAATTTCTCCAAAAAAAAACAAGAAGCACGCAAAAATAGGTTGGGTAGAAATTCAACTTGCCGTCGGAGATGGTGGGATCAACCTTTCGAGATTACTTTTGAATTACATAGTCAACAGCCCACACTACCCAATCAATCTTGGCCATCGATCCCTTGTCATTGTGGAGGGGTCGATTAGGTCTGTGGGTCTGGATTTTGGAAGTCCAAAAATTGGAAGGCTAAGGCTATGGTCACGTGAGACTTAGTTATGAGTTATAGATGACTAAGCCAACTATTCCCAGACAAAGCATTAAATGAATAACTAAGCCTCTTGCATGGTCACACGAGGTTTAGTTATTCGTTCATCCTCCCAACTAAGCCTTGAACTTCACAACTATGCCAAAATCAACATAGTTACAAAGGGTGGGCATAGTTATTCATTTTTAATTTAATGCTCCTTTTTGTGTTTGACAGGCTTAGTTATTTGTTCAAATAACTAATAACTAAGCCTTGCGTGACCCATAGCTGCAAAAATTGTAAGGGCTCTAAAGGTTACTGGCAAAGGTTCAACGTATAGGCCGGCTTTTGAATCTGTCCGGCGTCGGCCGGCGCGGCCGTCCACCCGCTCTGTATTAAATAGCAAGACCGTGCTCACTGCCCACCAAAATATGTCCGTAACCTCGTGACAGAAATTAAGGTTGGAGCAAGCAAAAGAAGCCAACAAAGGCATAGGCCCATATCATATGGTTGGGATCCGACGTGGCAACCCCCATATCAGCATTTGCTGTGACAACTGTACCAGTCACAGGCGTTGTCGCCTTGAGACCACATGGCACCATGTGATAGGGCATGGCAGAGGCCGACTTGTACTTACGTGCCTACGTGGCAAATATATTTTAAAACGCTATAAATGAATGCGCCGATGTCAAAGTGTTTTGGCCCAATTGGAAGCAAGGTGAAAATGAGGTTGTAATAATAAGAAAACTGTTATTCAGCAAGCCCAGTTTTATTATTATTTGGTTAAGCAGAAAATAAAGTCAAGACTGAGAGTCTACAAAGTGCCCTTGGGCTTGGGATTTTTAGAGGAAAAATAAAAATGCTAGTTATCCATTTCACAAGAAGATTTAGAACTTTTCACATGTAGGAAAACAGAGTTTTTTTCCATGTCTTTCAAACAATGCATAACATCATGAGCTTCTCCTTGAGATGCACCGCACACCTAGCTAGGTAAGATTGGGGACAGGGGACCGCTGGGCCGGTGGGCTCGAGAGGCACCGCATAGCTAGCTAGGTACGATTGGGGGCAGGGGACCACCGGGCCGGCGGTCCCTTGCGCCTAGCCTCCCTCACACAAGCTCATGATGTTCAGGTAATTTTGTGAGAATTTGCCCAAAACTTCTTGTGTATAATTTGGGGGGGGGAGAAGGGGGGAGGTTAATGAGGGGTAATCAGAGACAGCTGGCAGGGGCAGGGCAGAGGATGGCATGTGATGATGATATATGAGGGAGGGAGAGAGAGAGAGAGAGAGAGAGAGAGAGAGAGAGGAGAGCATGGACATGCACATGATGCTGATCATCGTCACCAGGAAAAAAAAGCTAGCTGTAGTTTTTTACTGCTCTTGCTACGTATACGCCCGTGCCCTGCCCTGCACACCAAAACAAAACCCAGCCTTCCCTCCCGCCCCCCTCCCTTTTCCTGAATCCCCCCTACATGCTCATCAACCTTTTCTCTCTATATCCGTGTTCCCCCCCCCCCCACCAAATCAGTGCACACATACACAATATCTCTGCATTGCTCCTTCTCCACTTTGATGTTCACCTCAATTGCACACTCACACCCACTTCTCCCCCACTCCTCGACTACATCGTACCATGTCTTCCTCTCGTACCGCTGCGTTCCGACTCTCCTGCTGCTTCAGCTCTCTCCAGGTATGCGTTCCTAAAATTCTCTCCATCTCCCTAAGCACAAGAAAGAAAGGAAATGCTAAGAAGGCAATTGCATTGCTACACATGAGCTTGTGCAATATGTATTTTGATGCCAAAGTGCGCATCGATCAAATCAAGCAGGCACTTTTATTGTCAATGCAATCGATAATTCTTGGAGCTTTTCTTAATGTTTGGTGTCTTTTTTTAACTGTAGTCTGCAGAGAGGCAATTGGACAAGGCAAAGCAGCTCATATCAATGCGAAAGAGGGACGAGGTGGAGGCCGCATTGACGCCTTTAGAGTGTGCGTTGGAGCTCCGTCCAGATTGGGAGACTGCCTTGGAACTCAAAGCTCGGGTTCTTCTCTACTTGAAAAGATTCAAAGATGTGGTAGACATGCTGCATGACTATGTGCCAAGCGTCCAAGCAGTCTCTCCAAGTCCGTCCTCATCGTCATCTCCTTCCTTTTCTTCACAACATACACTTGCCGGCCTGGGTGCCATGCCGGCTGGTCTGCCCGATAGCCCCACTTCAACCTCCTCTAAGGAGAAGGCTCGGCTTCTATCGGAATCCTCAGGTAATAGCAAAGATGATATCTTCCTCCTATCCCCTTTCAAGCATTGTGTCTTGATATCCAAGCTCAGTCACAAGCTTTCGATGTCGCTATCTGCGTCCCTCTCCTCATCTCACCTATCCATCAAAAAGGCAGAGAGGCAGCAGCAATGGAGATACCCAGTACTGGGTCAAGCTTGTTTCCACTTGGGCATGCTAGAGGATGCCATGGTTCTTTTGCAAAAAGGCAAAAGAAGTGCATCAGACATCTCGCGCAAGAGAAGCAATGGCATGCGCGAAGACAACTTCTGCTCGGATGCCAGCATCCGCAGTACCGCTACGCGAAGTGCATCTCTGGCAGAATCTGAGCTAGTAGTGCATTTGCTGAGCAATGTCAAGTTCCTTCTCAGAAGGCGAGCTGCTGCAATGGCAGCTCTTGAAGCAGGTCTCTACGCAGAATCAGCTCGGCATTTCTCCAAAATCATCGATGGTCGCAAAGGTAATACCCCGCAAGGATTCACTGCTGATTGCTATCTTCACCGCGCCATTGCTTATCAAGCTACAGGGCGTGTTGTCGATGCAATCTCGGATTGCAACAGATGTCTCATAATGAGTCCTTATAGCTCCATACAAGCACTTAGTGTTCGCGCATCACTTTACGAGATGGTGAGATGCTATTCAGATTGCATGCTAGATTTGCAGCAGCTGAAAATCATCTACGAAGCGTCTTTGCGCTATCAATCGATGCTGCCGGAGCTTGGCAGTGCGGCGACGCCGGCATGCACTTCAACTATATGGCAGCCACATATATCCCACATTGATTTTGCAGGAGGTTTGGAGTACATCAACAGCAAGATAATATCAACAAGACACCGCTTGAGCTCGGGAAGTGCTCTTGATGCTCACACTATTCTGGACATGCCCAGAAACTGCTCCATGGAGGATGTAGAGAGAGCCTATCTGCTTATCTCTCTCAAGCACAGGGCTGACAAGGCAGCACAGTTTGTAGAAACGCGTGAGTTTGCGGGTGTCCATGATCAAAGGGATCTAGCAACTGTGAAGGAGGAAGCTCGGGCCTCGGCGCTTCGTCTCTCACAGCTTATCCACAAGGCATACACAAAGCTTTTGTCTTCCATATCCCAAGAGGAAACAGAGAAGCAAAATGAGATGGAGTTATGCGGAGAGTCAGACCATGCGGGTGATGGGCAGTTGGAGCTCATGAGAAGTGGTGGACATGGATCAAAGTTGAGGGGTATGTCCGTAGAAAGAGGGGAAGATAATGAGGAAGGTGCTACTTTGAGAGAGGAGAGCAAAGGGAAAGGCTACAAAGGAAGAGAGTGTGCAAGCATACCGGTGAGTACAAGGCATGCGGTCGAAAGCTCAACAGAGTACTCATCTGATGGAGAGGTTTTTAAGAGTGATGAGGAAGAGGAGGATGGATGTGATTTTTGCCAGCCTTTTGGAGGCTTCTCCTCAACCGCCCTTGCTAGTGCTCTTTCTCAAGCTCTCTCTGGTGATCTGCCCCTCTTGTCTACGACATGGCCGCCTGAATGGATGGACCAGCTTGCTCATTATTCCCAACTTCTGCCTGTTCCATGACCTTCCAAGTGCTCACACATTTTGGATGAGCAAGAAACCCATATACATGATTTAGTGTTCCTTGTGTATTGCTTTTACTCCCTCTCTCATCTTCTGCCGCATGTGAGGTTACCATTCCTCCCATCTTTTCTCACTGAGAAGTTTTGCATGTGCATAACACATACAGGAAGCACAATATTGTGCCATGGTGCATCATCATGCTAGATGAGGATATTCTCACTACATCAACAAATGCACATGTGTGACTATGGATTGCTTGCCACATGCAGCACAAAGGCTCTTACATACATACATCTCTAGACATGTCCCTTGTATGTGTGAATGCATGTATGATTCCTCGGGGCTTGCATGTACGCACGACATTTCATGTCATGCGATTCTGCATTCGAGTTTGCATGCATCACCTATGTTCTCAACCCAGCACTGTCCATTCTTTTTGATCCAAGATGAGTTGACCCATGTACATTAACACCCTTCTTGACTTGTACATTTATGCCATTCTTCAGCTTTCTTAAAGCATGCCTTTGGATTTGCTAATGCTACTGAAATTTTGGCATGCTAAAACCTACAAGATACTTGTGTCACACTTCTCTCTTGAAGTCCTACAAAAGGAACCAACAATGCTTATGGTTGACTGGTTCAGTCAATACTAGCTTAATTTGTCTCAATTCATGTTTGATGTAATATATAATATAGCTTGTTATCTTGATGTCAAGGTATTCTCTTTGAATAATACATATGGTGACCTTGTGAACCAAGTACTAGAGTCCCCCCCTAGGATTGATGAAATATGTATTTATGTTTGTGTGTGTGTGTGTGTGTGTGTGTGTGTCCGTGCGCGCGTGTGTGCATGCGCGTGGCTGCTCAATCTAAGTCATCTCACCAAGCCATACAATGAACCGTCCTCTCTCACCATGAATGTTCATAAGTCTATTCACCTTATGTAACAAGACTTATCAGAGCCCTAGAGAGATTGGTACATTTAAACTTCTTAGATCCTAGCTATTACCAGTATTATTCTCCTAATAAGCCATAAGCCACACAATTTGCAAGACATATCCTTGGCTTTGCCTTGAGCCACTTCTTTCAACTTTGAGATTGCCACAAAATTATGGTAGTGATGTGTGTGAGCACACTTGGGACTTCTAGGATGCTTTTTTGCCTCACTAATAACTTTTTCTCTAGGGTTTGTGTATGTGCCCATCATTCTAGGGCAAGCTTTCTCTTTGTATTAGCACACCCGGTAATAGTACTTCTAGTGTTGTGTACTTGAGTTTTTGCTTTATATTCTTGACCTTCAACTACATTCTGCATATGTATTTCCAACAATTGATATTAGTGTAGGCTTGGCCAACCTAGATAGCATCATCAACGCCCTTCTTGCTCAATTTCTTAGATTGAGGTGATTTCTGGTGAGCATTTATAAGGTGACCTCCATTTCTAATATTGGCAAATCTATGATGGCAATTTCATTCTTTTGAGAAAATTTTTAAATAGAGTAGATTTTCGTCAAGCAAGAATAAATTGTAGTCTTCTATGGGTTGTGCTATAAAGTGTACTGCTTGGTTTTGTTGTTGAAAATAGGGTTGCAGGGAAACGCACACAGCTTGGAGAAGACGAAGGAAGTTTAAGGCACACATGAGAGTAGTATTACTTAGTGTGCAATGGGACGATGAGATAGCCCTAGAGTGATGGACGTATATACAATGCACGGGGGGAAAAACCACCTAGTGAGGCAAAAAATGCCCCGACGGTCCTAAGTGTGTTCACACACATCACTACCACATGTATATGGTAACAAACCCCCCCTGGGAGTGATGCGGTGAAGAAAAGCTAGCACATAAAGTAGAGGGAAGTGGCATGCCCTGAGGACATGATCAGTCCACAAAGGGGAGTAAGCCCAAAGCTTTGCAAAAATCTTTGAACTTCTCACGAGACAATGCCTTTGTGAAAAGATATGCGAGGTTGTCATGTGTGGCACATAAGCCCAGTCAATCCCTCTTGATGAGAGCCTCTCCCTGACTTAGTGGTAATGCACCTCAGTGTGCTTTGTGCGAGCATGAAAAACTGGGTTCCTCTCAAGTGCCAATGCACTCTGACTGTCAGTGTAGATGATGTTGGCAATGTCCTGTCCAACACCCAAATCAGCCCTTAAGGCGTCTGAGCCATACACACTGAATCGTAGCTGTGAAGACTGCCTTGTACTTAGCCTCACAATTGGAAGTGGCCACAATAGGTTGCTTCTTGCTCAACCATGATATGCATGAGTTGTCGAGCATAAAATAGAAAGCACTTGTGGACACTCATGTGTCAAAACAACCAGCCCAATCTAAGTGCGAAAAAGCATGTAAATCTGGTGGCAATGATTCCCCCATTCGGATAAAACAACCCAAGATGTAAAGTGCCACTCAAGTAGCGAAAGATCCGCTCGATAGCCTGCCAATGCTTAGACCTTGCACTCTGTATAAATCTGCTGACATGTGAGACCTAAGTTGCATTTATATGCACATATAACAAAAATTGTACGTATATTTTGGTATTATACGTTGTATATACGTATTATATGTGTATCTCCGAATAAACAATAGTTCGATCGAAATACTGTTTGCATTATAAAAAAAAGGCGCTGCGATAGTTTGAATGAATTGTCGCGACAGCGATTTGCTAATACAGAGAGAGAGAGAGAGAGAGAGAGAGAGAGAGCGAGAGAGAGCAGAGTAGCTTGCTTCGATAGCGACAGTGCCCTCACGAGTCGGGTAATTTCTTCTTCTATTTTTTATGTTTTCTTTTTGTGAAATTTATTGGCTAGCGTTGTTGTTGTGGAGCTTTGCTCGCACCTCAGTGTTAGTTTGCAAGTTGTTTTTGCTAGCACTGTTGTTGTGGAGCTTTGCTCACACCTCAGTGTTAGTTTGCAGGTTTAGACACCCGTCCTTGGCTGTGTTGATCCTCGTGACACACTGCAAGGGGGGTTAGACTTTAGATGCTTCGACCTTGACTACTGTTGACCTTCATGTCGCACTGCAGGAAGTAGCTTAGGTTGTACAACTAGATTTTCCGTCTCTGGTTGTTGCTTACCACCGAGTCGCACTATAGGGAGAGATTAGCTATCTTACATCTTTTCTTCCTAGTTTTTGTTGACCATTGTGTCGCACTACTGGAAGACCAGCTTTAATAGAATAGATTCTTCATCTCTGTCTGTTGCTAACCACCGTGTCGCACTACAGGGAGGAGTTTAGGATTTTCAAATCCTTCGTTCTTGACTGCTGCTGACCATCACGTCGCACCGCAAGAAGATTGGATTTAATAGATTCCTCGTCTCTGTCTGTTGTTGACCACAGGTCGCACTACAGGGAGAGGTTTAGGGTTGTCAAATCCTTCGTTGTTGATTGTTACTGACCATCGCGTCGCACCGCAAGAAGATTGGATTTAATAGATTCCTCGTCCCTGATTGTAGCTGACCACCGTGTCGCACTGTAGGGAGAGGTTTAGGGTTTTTAAATCCATCGTTCTTGGTTATTGATGATCATCGCGTCGCACTGCAGGAAGATTGGCTTTAATAGATTCTTCGTCTCTGGTTGTTGCTAACCACCGTGTCATACTGCAAGGAGGGGATAGATATTTTATATCCTTCAATCTTCAGTGTTGCTGACCATCGTGTCGCACTATCGGTTGATGGATTTAATAAATTTCTCGTCTCTAGCTGTTGATGACCACCGATTGTTGCACTGTAGAGAGGGACTAGGTATTATTAATCCTTCGTCTCTGACAGTTGCTGACTTCCACGTCGCACTCCAGGTAGATTGGTATTATACGTTTATTCGTCTTTGACTATTGTTGACTATCGCGTCAGACTGCAGAGAGGAATTATATATGTTTAGGTCTTCTGTATAGGTTGTTATTATTGTCCATGAAATGTTTAGGTCTTTCGTTACTGGTTGTGATTATTGTCCATGAAATTGCTTAGGACTATTTATAATCATAAATATCAAATTTATATATGTTCTAGATTTACATCACTTATATTTTCTTCATGTATTTTCAGGCTTCAGTCATGCCAATAGAGATAAAATTAACGCGTCAGCATCGCAAAATCATTTGTGATGCTCTTGTTTTGTCTCTCTATGGAGCTTCAGATGATCATTTGTGTCAGGCATTTGATCCACTGCAGGCAAAGTTCGATGATTTCGTGATTGAACTGTGGAACAGTGTTGGCTAAAACTGTGCAGTGTGTTCCCTGTTTCATTTGACCCAGCTCTGCGCACTAATGGAGTAATGCATACACAGTAAAGCAATTACTAGGCCAGGTCACTAGAAGCTTTGAGAGTATGGTTCATCCAGAAATCAAAGCCAAACATGGAATCAAAGAGCGAATGCAGCTTGTGGCACAGCTACATTCAGAATTGAAGAGCAAGGATAAGGTCAAAGGCTCTTCAAAACGTCCTAGGATTGAAGAGGATGTGCCTCCTCCTTCAAGTGCTAAGCCCTTAGCTATACACTTGGATGATACTACATGTCCTCCTGTCCTACACTTACTTGGGGAACATTCTATCTTTCACTTGCAAGCACCCCAATTAAGTGAAGGATGTTTTGAAAATGTGAAACAAGTTTCAGTGGCCCATCCCCTCTTCAAAGATCATGTCTATGCGGGAAAGATCTACAAGAACAATTTAGGAAGCAAACCTACTTTACAAACAGTGCTATAGGAAGCAACAACTACTACTGTCCAGCACAGTGGCATGATATTTCCTCGTACTCTTGTTCGTTATAGCAAAAGGCCCAAGTTGATCTTCAATCTTTGGAATGGAGGTCACCTTGATAATTGGATTCAGGCATGTCATCATGATGGAAGCAAGCCTGCAATCAAAGAGTTCCAGCACACATCTAGAATTGTACAATAGTTCATAGACAACATTTTGCCGATCTACAACGCTCTTTTACAAACGATGAAATATGTGCATAGTCACGATTTCATTCACAAACACGACCTACACACTAGAAATATTCTACTACATGTTGGTTAGCGAGGAGTGTATGTTGGGATCACGGAGTGGAAACAAAGTATACCATCGAACATTTTCGCTACATTTCCCAAGCTACCAAATCTCACCCCTCAAACTAGAGCTCAATTTGAGCGAAATTATCCATGGACTGCCCCTCAAAATATTAGCACCAATCCTCCTCCTTTCACCAAAGCATCTGATAGATATAGGCTCTCATATATTCTTAGATGCTTGGTTGCATGTATTCCAGAGCCCTCTGAGGTTCTCAAGCACGAATTTTTACAAAATGTAAACAAACATCTTTCCAATGAAAAATTCTTCAAACCCTTAGATAGGCCTAAAATATGGGATCTAAGCCTTTGTTTGAATATATTGGCTATCATGTTGTAACCAAATCTGGCTTGAGACGTGTTGATGATTAGACCAGTAACAATAATTTTTTTCATTAATGGTATGCAATGTGTGGTGATATTTCAAACTAGATCTTTAATCGTATATATTCTCAGCAGTTACGTCTTTAAAGTTCTTCAAGTTAAGGTTTTAAAGTATTTCAAATTGGATCGTTGAAATTCTCTAAACCATCTCTCTTTTCTAAGTGCTAAGACTTGTCTCATTAAAGTTTATTGTTTTCCATTTCAGGTATGGAAGATATTTCTCCCGACCAGAATGCACAATAGCCTAATGATCCTTTGCTTAATCATGCATTGACACAATAAAGATACAAAGAGGAAGAGATTCAGGTGGCTCAAGGAGATCTTAGCCCTTTGGCTGCGTCCCAAGAAGATGAATCAAAACTTCAAGGGGAGCCACTGAATTACAGGCAATGCAGACAGCTATGCCCAAATCACTTTGTACGCATTTTGAGTTATCGAAAATGCTAAGGCTTCCACTCCCTTGAAAGTTTTCGATTTGCAACACACTGTCCTCGCAAGAAATATCCTTTCAAGATTTATCCAAGTGTACAGATGGCCACCAAATAATAATCAAGTGGCAATTCACTTTGTGCAACAATGCTATTGTTGTTATGTATTGCGGCTCAAAGTAGGGAAGCCAATCAAGAAGATCCTCCTAGCAAGAGAGGTTACACATATTTGTCGAAGAAATCGCAATCATTGAGCAACTCGCAATCCAAGTGTGGATTTGGCAAGCCAAGGAGAGACCCCAGCCATGTTGCACGCTTGTATAGCAGAGCTAGAAAGAAATTTGGCATGGTCAAGGCAAGATATGGGTGTGTTATCGTAGAAGAGATAGGCAATGCGGATCCAAGTGATTCATTCGGCAATTTAGAATTTTTTGTATCTGATCTTTTAGGGGATCCAACCCATGATTTAAATTACATCTCCCAAACAATACTAAGCTCTTTTTGTATCTTAAATCTCAAGATTTGTAACTAATTAAACCTCTTTTTGATATGTAAATCTCTATTTGTTGGACAAATGAACATGTTGGATGTTGTTGCAATTGTGTAAGTTTTGTTCTCTCTCCCTCCCTCTTTCTGACAATGATAGAAAGAAGATGAGAGAGAGAGAGAGAGAGAGAGAGAGAGAGAGAGAGAGAGAGAGAGGGGGGGGGGAGATTGTGAAGCTAAACTTCACACAACTTTCGCATTACAAAATTAATTGAGAATATAGTACAAAATTTATAGCTAATCTGTCCCCTCAATCACAAGCACCATGTCATTAATTTTGAACATTTCGGATCAATATCTTCCACGTTCCATTCCATTTTATCATCGAAGTTGAGCTCATTTGCAATTTCTTCGTGTGTTGGAAAGTGCCCGAAGCTTTCTTCTATGACACATGTGGCTAACTTTGCTGGCTTATGCATAAGTCGCATGTTATAAAATACATACACCAAGTCCACAACTGGTTTAGGAATTAATTGATTTCGTTTTTTAGTGTGCACGAAAGCAAACGAAGACCAGTTTCTTTCACAGCTACCGCTTGAGGCAGAAACAGACAATACTCTCACAGCCACATGTTGAAGTGTCACTTTTTCTCCACCGTACTCCTTCCACCAAACTCGTGCGCTCATCGTCTTGATAGCATCTATATGCCAAGGATCCCCAAACATTCCTTCTCTGCTAGTATATGTCGTCTTTTGTGTGTATGTTACCATATACATGTGGTAGTGATGTGTGTGAACACACTAGGACCGCCGGGGCATTTTTTCCCTCTTTAGGAGGTTTTTTTCCCTGTGCATTGTATATACGCCCATCACTCTAGGGCTATCTATCTTTCCATTGCACACTAAGTAATACACTCTCAATTGTGTGCCTTGAGCTTCCTTCGTCTTCTCCAAGCTGTGTGTGTCTCTCTGCAACCCTAATTCCAACAATTCATATCAGAGCAGGTCACGTCCTCCCGCGCTTAGTCGCCAACTGCTCCAACACACGCCTGCTCGCTTTCTCTGATTTTACTGAGCTTTGGCAAGCGTTTGCAGGCCGACAAATATTTTGGGCTCATTTCGGCCTCCGTTTCCACTACATGTAGTACTGCACATGCTTTTTTGTCATTTTGTGCAGAATTTCTATCATTGTCGTTTTCTGCATAACAGGTGCCATATAGCACAAGTTTGTGCTATATAGCACAAGTTGTTCCCGCTCCGTTTCTCCTATTTTCGGGCAGTTTTCACATCAGGTGCAGCATTTACCATGGCTAACAACAACAACACATATGTGTTCAAGATGTTTGCTGTTGAGGACAGGTTGGATGGGGACAACTACCCTATGTGGGCTTATATGATGCAACATGTTCTTGTGTCAAAGGGTGTCTGGAACATTGTGCAGGGCATTGATGTACGTCCTGGTTCTAAGGATGTAGGCGATGTTGAGGATGTTGCAGGTCTTGCTACAAGGATTACAGCTGTTAGAATTTTTTTGCCTATGGCACAACAAGCTCGTTGGGATGTTAAGGATGCGCAGGCTCGTGCATTGATTGCATTGTCTATGAAGCGCACCATTGTTCCTCACATCTGTTTAGCAAAATCTGCAAAACAGGCTTGGGATATTCTAGCAGCTCTTTATGCAAGCCGCAATGAGGCTAAAATTGCTTTGCTATGTAAAGAGCTGGAGTCAAAGATTATGCATGAGGAAGATGATATGGACACTTTCCTTGCTAGTGTCAAGGATATCAATGAGCAACTTATTTCTGCAGGTGAAGTTATTTCAGACAGTTCCCTTGTGCAGACTGTTCTTGATGCCTTACCAGATTCTTACCAGACTTTTGCTAGTACTTGGAGACCTATGACCCAAGGAAATCCTGAAGTTATCAAGTTTGATGCATTATGCACATTGATGTTGCAACAGTCACTTTCCAGAAAAAACAGGACTAGACACCGTGCAGTTGAACAGGCTTTTATTGCTTCTCAAAGAAAGGGTGGTAACAGCAATGCAGCCACTTCTTATGGTTCTACTGCGAATGGAAAAAATTCTCTTCCTAATGCTTTTGCTGGCAGCAACTCATCTGGAAATTCTGGTGATAAGGGCAAAAAGAAGATGCGTTGCCATTATTGTAAAGCCAATGATCACTTGATCAAGTTGTGTCCTAAGTTGAAGACCAAAGAGGCTAAGAAGAAAGAGAGTGGTTCCACTGCAAATGCTGGTTCCACTACAAATGCAGCCATTGTTGAGTCTTCTATCAAAGGAGACTGTGTTGCTGATGTTGATGCAGAATGGGCTTTTAGCGCAGAGTGCACTTACAATCCTGTTGTCCATGATGCATGCTTGTTAGTTGCTGCAGATTCACATGTGTGGTATTTCGACAGTGGTGCTACAAAGCACATTAGCTCACATCGTGAATTGTTTACCTCTCTTGAGTCTGTCCCTCATGGGTATTCAGTCACTTGTGCCAACAACGCCTCTTATCCGGTTCAGGGAGTTGGAAAGATTGTGCTCACTGCTGCTAATGGCAGTTGCTTCACACTTGTTGATGCACTTTATGTACCTGGGATCAAGAAGAATCTCTTGTCTGTATCCGCACTTGCTAGACTTGGACTTGTAGTCAAATTTGTGGATGACAGATGTACAGTTCATGATCTCCATTTTGGTGATGAAATTGTTGCATCTGGCCTTTTGTGCCATGGGCTGTATAAGCTCACTTTGTATAAGAACTGTGGACAAAATACTGCAAATGTTGTTGCAGATTCAAGGGCTATTTCAAATGCAAAACTTTGGCATGCACGTTTTGGTCATCTGAATTTTGCTAGTTTGTTGCGTTTGCAGAAATCTGATATGGTTGCTTTGTTTTCGCCTCTTGAAGCACCTGTCAAACATGTTTGTGAAGGCTGTATTTTGGGTAAGATGCAGCGTTCTAAATTTCCAAAGGATGGTTCAGTTCGGGCCACATGCAGGTTGCAGCTTGTGCATAGTGATGTTTGTGGGCCCATGCAAACTCCGTCCTTGGGCAATTACCTGTACTTCATGACTTTCATTGATGATTACTCCAGGCATGCATGGGTATTTCCGCTTAAAGCGAAGTTCGAAGTTTTTATGTGCTTCAAACAATTTCTGGCTATGGCTGAAAATGTCTCGAAATGTACTATGGGCACCCTCCGTTCCCATCGAGGGGGGGAGTATATGTCTCATGAATTTAATGCATTTATGGCTAGTCGTGGGATAAAACACCAATGTACAGTGCCTTATACACCTCAAAAAAATGGTGTTGCTGAGAGGAAAAACAGGTCACTGACGAAAATGGCACGATGTATGGTCAAAAGTCAAGCTTTGCCGCATTCTTTTTGGCTTAAGGCCATCATGTGTGCCACTTATGTAAACAGGTGTCCTACGAAATCTTTGCAGCCTATTACTCCATATAAAGCATGGCCTGATAGAAAGCCTTTTATTGAGCACATGCGTGTTTTTAGCTGTTTGGCATATGCTTTGGTGCCACAAGTGCAGCGCAGAAAATTGGATGATAAGGCTGTCAAATGTATTTTTGTTCATTATAGTGCTGAAAGCAAAGGATACAAGTTGTATCATCCGCAAACAAAACGTATTCTGGTTTCTCGGGATGTAGTGTTTGTGGAATATTCTGTTCAGTCCTTGCTGTCATGTACTAGAGACAGTAATGTAAGCTCACAGGACATTTATGACACTTTGTTGCCCCTTTTCCGTGGTGGAAATACGAATGTAAGTTCCAATGAGGCAAATGTACAGCCTGTGGGGGTTTCTGAAAATGTTACAGATCAACCTATTACTGATGCAGATGTACATGATGTACTTGATGAGGAAAGGCCTGAAATGAGCAGGCTAGAGGTATGCCAAAATGGGTGGTGCACACTTTTCGTGACAGTAAATTGGATGCACCTTTGTCTAGTCCTACTCATTCAGGCTCTCGCCATGCATCTTATGCATCAGATTGTTGTGCTTTGGTTGTGTCTAGCTTACATGATGTTGAGGAGCCTCTGTCTTTTGATGAAGCACAGAATTCAAAAAATTGGATGGTTGCCATGCCATCAGAATATGATGCACTTATAGAAAATGACACATGGACTTTATGTGATTTGCCTCTTGGCAAAAAGGCCATTGGTACGAAGTGGGTTTACAAGTTGAAACGCAAGCCGAATGGTGAGATTGATCGCCATAAGGCTCGACTTGTTGCAAAGGGTTATGCACAGCAAAAGGGCATTGATTATGAAGAAACTTTTTCTCCCACTTGTCGTATGACTACTGTGCGTTTTCTATGTGCATTGGCAGCTCACTTTGGTTGGGATGTACATCAATCAGATATTGTTACTGCTTTCTTGAATGGTGACATATTTGAGGAAGTTTATCTAACGCAGCCTCGCGGTTTTGTCATAAAAGGACAAGAGGACAAAGTGTGCAGATGTAACAAGGCTTTGTATGGGTTGAAGCAATCTCCTCGTGCTTGGTATGAGAAAGCTGACACTCATTTGGTTAAACGAGGCTTTCATAACATTCCAACAGAAAGCACATTGTATGTAAAGCGTGAAGGTGGTACTTCTCATTGTGGTTCTTTATGTTGATGATTTGCTGATCACTGGACCAAATGAGAGACATATTCCTGAATTTAAGGCTGATTTGAATGCTACTTTCAAGATGAAAGATTTGGGGCTGTTGCATCATTACTTGGGTATACAGTTTAAGCAGTGTGATGGTGGTATTGCCTTGTGTCAGAAAAGTTACATAGAGACATTGCTATGTAAGTTTGGACTTGAGGATTGCAAACCTATTGCCACTCCCATGGAAACAGGTTTGAAGTTGAGTCTACATGATGCTCGCGATCCTGCTGATGTCACTCTTTACCAAACTGCTGTTGGCTGCCTCATTTATGTCTGCAACACGAGGCTCGATATTCAGTTTGTAGTCTCACAGGTCAGCAGATTTATGCATAGCCCAGGGTCTAAGCATTGGCAGGCTGTCAAGAGGATTTTCCGCTACCTTAGTGGCACTTTACATCTTGGCTTGTTTTATCCCAAGGGGGGATCATTGCCGCCAGACTTACATGCTTTTTCGGACTCAGATTGGGCTGGTTGTTTTGACACGCGAGTGTCCACAAGTGGTTTTTGTTTCATGCTTGGCAGTTCATGTATATCATGGTTGAGCAAGAAGCAACCTACTGTGGCCACTTCGAGTTGTGACCCCTAATTTTTTTGGGTGTGACCATACATCCGATCATTATGTGTCGGTATAAACAACCTATGGGCTTTCTCTTATCCTCTGTATGGTATATAGGACTATTGTAAAGTATTCGGCCCAGAATATAGTGTGGGTTGACCTTATATCTGGTCTTTTTTGCTGGTATTAACTTGCTTTCCACTTCTCCTCTGTATAGTTTGTATAAACCTTTTATTTACTTGGATATGGTTGGGAAGCTGATGGGCTTTCCATTGGTTCATCTGGTATGGAATAAGGAGTGATTGGTTCTAATGGTGTTTGCAGAACAGGTGGGTAATGGGCTCACACTATTGATCGAAAAAGTATATCTTCTAGTGCTTGTCCTTGAAATATTCTCTAAATTTCGTTTGCTTTTATGTTCACTCTTCATTTGGGTTGTATGGGCTCCTTTATCGGCCTAGACTTGGAATTTAACCCAATTGGCTATTCGGTGGTAATTACTTGGAGGAAGATATAACTAAAAAACTCTTCTATTCTGCAGAACAAAGAAAGGTTTACATAGAACTGACTTCAATAAATACATTGAATTAATTTTCTAAAGAAAGTCTTCTAGAAACTGATGGGGTTAAGGAAGTATGAGCTTCTTTTAGCTGATTATGTATGTCAATTAAGGAAATTTTTAGGGTCTATTTCACATTTGAATTTTGGTATTAAACTTTGAATTGGAAGGAATACTGTACATTTTGAAAAATTTAACCTAACACTTTGATGAATTGTTTCTAGAAATCACGGCCTTTAAGAAGGCTATTATTACACATCATTTTCATTTAAACAACATAGTTTTCTTCTTAAGTTAGTACCAAGGTGACATGGATGACAACTAGGTCACCCCAATTACCTGTTATGCGGTTTGAAAACTAACAAATAGTTTGTTTTCTTACTGTGGATGCAGGTAAGGGTGTCCTTTCCTTGGCTGCTGTTTGAGAAGTTGGAATGCTGTTCACTTATATTGTCACACTGATTAGGACCTTCTTACCCTATTATGGCATGATACTCAGTTGAAAGGAATACATGATTTGATACTTTGAACTGTAGACCTTGGTCTTTGTAGTTTTTCTCATGTGTTATGTATATTGATAATAGTTTAAAATCTCTCTCTCTCTCTCTCTCTCTCTCTCTCTCTCTCTCTCTCTCTCTCTCTCTCTCTCTCTATGTCTAGGGCTTATGTAGATAGTGTTGGCATGCCTAAGCACCACCCAAAGCTTTACCATTGTATTGTTGGTAAGAGCGAGCGAGACCCGCCGTAGGCGGGTCGCACGAGCTAGTATACTTGAAAGAGCAAGACAAAGTCCCAAATGTGGCTCAAATAGGTATAGAGAGGAAATACAAGGATAAGTTGTCCCTCCAAAGGTAATGCAATACTTCCCTACCATTCCATGAATAAAGAGCAAGGTCATTTCCTATTATCATTAAATGTTCCCAAAACATACAAGGTCAAGAACATGAATGTATATCTAGCTCCACTTATCAAGAAGCTTGAGATCTTATGGGTAGGGATTGAGGTGGTTGACATGTCCCAACTGATGGGATATTTGTCAGGATGTGGGATTTTGTTGCATCTCTTGACAACCTCTCGACCCAGGATTATGATGTGTCAACAAGCCATGTGATAAACCATGTGAAGACCATGTCTGTGTCATATGTGGTAAGCCTATTCAACAATCCTAGTTGGATTACCTATGATGTCACCCATTGTGTGTGCAAAGATGTGTAGCTCAAGGCTATAAATTGAGGTCTTGTATACAATCAATAATTCTAATAATCAAGTGTTTGTGTCAATTTTGTACTTCCATTGCATTGACTAATTAGTGTGTAATTAGTTTCTCTAATTACTTTAATTATGTCTCTATCATTAACTATACAATGGCTTATCCACCATATCCAATTGCACCATCAACTAGTATCAGAGCCTTAATCAGGCCAGCATCTCCTAGCTTCTTAGATCCTAAGTATGTATCTCCCTATACTAGATCGTATTGGCAACTTCGCTTAGCCATTACAATTGCTAATTCAATATTCCTTTTCAATTGCATAACTAGTCATTGCTGCATTGACCACCTCCTTGATCTCTCTCTTTTGAGTCTCTAAGTGGCGGGCTATGCATTGCAAGTGCCACTACACTTTCGTTATTAGGAAGAGAGACTTTTCTATTGAGCACTCACGGACATGATTATGTGGAGATCAAAGCTTGTTTAGAGGTGATTATTAGGTGTTTTTACATAATCTTTTGAGGTTTTTACTTGCTATCATCGATTGCCACAATTGATTTACTGATTGCTTACATAGAGAGTGAAATGAACGGCGGCAATTGTTACCATATACATGTGGTAGTGATGTGTGTGAACACACTAGGACCGCCGGGGCAATTTTTCCCTCTTTAGGAGGTTTTTTCCCCCGTGCATTGTATATACGCCCATCACTCTAGGGCTATCTATCTTTCCATTGCACACTAAGTAACACACTCTCTATTGTGTGCCTTGAGATTCCTTCGTCTTCTCCAAGTTGTGTGTGTTTCTCTGCAACCCTAATTCCAACAATTGGTATCAGAGCAGGTCATGTCCTCCCGGGCTTAGTCGCTAGCTGCTCCAGCACAAGCCTGCTCACTTTCTCCGATTTCAGTGAGCTTTGGCGAGCATTCGCAGGTCGACAAAATTTTGGGAGAACTCAAAGAGCTTGGTCTGCTTAGAATTTTGATTTGGGCTCATTTCGGCCTCCGTTTCCACTACAGGCAGTACTGCACAAGCTATTTCGTCATTTTGTGCAGAATTTCTGTCAATGCCGTTTTTTGCATAACAGGTGCCTTAAAGTCTTCTACGGTTTGTGCTATATAGCACAGGTTGTTCCCGCTCCGTTTCTCCTATTTTCGGGTAGTTTTCACATCAGGTGCAGCATTTACCATGGCTGACAACAACAACACAGATGTGTTCAAGATGTTTTCTGCTGAGGACAGGTTGGATGGGGACAACTACCCTATGTGGGCTTATATGATGCAACATGTTCTTGCATTGATTGCGTTGTCTGTGAAGCGCACCATTGTTCCTCACATTTGTTCAGCAAAATCTGCAAAACAGGCTTGGGAATTCTAGCAGCTCTTTATGCAAGCCGCAATGAGGCTAAAATTGCTTTGCTGCATAAGCAGCTGGAGTCGAAGATTATGCATGAGGAAGATGATATGGACACTTTCCTTGCTAGTGTCAAGGATATCAATGAGCAGCTTATTTCTGCAGGTGAAGTCATTTCAGACAGTTCCCTTGTGCAGACTGTTCTTGATGCCTTACCAGATTCCTACTAGACTTTTGCTAGTACTTGGAGACTGATGACCCAAGGAAATCTTGAAGTTGTCAAGTTTGATGCATTATGCACATTGCTGTTGCAAGAGTCACTTTCTAGAAAAAACAGGACTAGGCAGCGTGCAGTTGAACAGGCTTTTATTGCTTCTCAAAGAAAGGGTGGTAACAATAATGCAGCCACTTCTTATGGTTCTGCTGCGAGTGACAAAAATTATGTTCCTAATGCTTCTGCTAGCAGTACTTCGTCTGGAAATTCGGTGATAAGGGCAAAAAGAAGATGCGTTGCCATTATTGTAAATCCAATGATCACTTGATCAAGTCGTGTCCTAAGTTGAAGGCAAAAGAGGCTAAGAAGAAAGAGGGTGGTTCCACTACAAATGCAGCCATTGTTGAGTCTTCTGTGAAAGGAGACTGTGTTGATGATGTTGATGCAGAATGGGCTTTTAGCGCAGAGTGCACTTACAATCCTGATGTCCATGATGCATGCTTGTCAGTTGCTGCAGATTCACGTGTGTGGTATTTTGACAGTGGTGCTACAAAGCACATTACCTCACATCATGAATTGTTTACCTCTCTTGAGTCTGTCCCTCATGGGGATTCAGTCACTTGTGCCAACAACGCCTCTTATCCGGTTCAGGGAGTTGGAAAGATTGTGCTCACTACTGCTAATGGCAGTTGCTTCACACTTGTTGATGCACTTTATGTACCTGGGATCAAGAAGAATCTCTTGTCTGTATCCGCACTTGCTAGACTTGGACTTGTAGTCAAATTTGTGGATGACAGATGTACAGTTCATGATCTCCATTTTGGTGATGAAATTGTTGCATCTGGCCTTTTGTGCCATGGGCTGTATAAGCTCACTTTGTATAAGAACTGTGGACAAAATACTGCAAATGCTGTTGCAGATTCAAGGGCTATTTCAAATGCAAAACTTTGGCATGCACGTTTTGGTCATCTGAATTTTGCTAGTTTGTTGCGTTTGCAGAAATCTGATATGGTTGCTTTGTTTTCGCCTCTTGAAGCACCTGTCAAACATGTTTGTGAAGGCTGTATTTTGGGTAAGATGCAGCGTTCTAAATTTCCAAAGGATGGTTCAGTTCGGGCCACATGCAGGTTGCAGCTTGTGCATAGTGATGTTTGTGGGCCCATGCAAACTCCGTCCTTGGGCAATTACCTGTATTTCGTGACTTTCATTGATGATTACTCCAGGCATGCATGGGTATTTCCGCTTAAAGCGAAGTTCGAAGTTTTTATGTGCTTCAAACAATTTCTGGCTATGGCTGAAAATGTCTCGAAATGTACTATGGGCACCCTCCGTTCCCATCGAGGGGGGGAGTATATGTCTCATGAATTTAATGCATTTATGGCTAGTCGTGGGATAAAACACCAATGTACAGTGCCTTATACAACTCAAAAAAATGGTGTTGTTGAGAGGAAAAACAGGTCACTGACGGAAATGGCACGATGTATGGTCAAAAGTCAAGCTTTGCCGCATTCTTTTTGGCTTGAGGCCATTATGAGTGCCACTTATGTACTTAACAGGTGTCCTACGAAATCTTTGCAGTCTATTACTCCATATGAAGCATGGCATAATAGAAAACCTTCTATTGAGCACATACGTGTTTTTGGCTGTTTGGCATATGCTTTGGTGCCACAAGTGCAGCGCAGAAAATTGGATGATAAGGCTGTCAAATGTATTTTTGTTGGTTATAGTGCTGAAAGCAAAGGTTACAAGTTCTATCATCCGCAAACAAAACGTATTCTGGTTTCACGGGATGTAGTGTTTGTGGAAGATTCTGTTCAGCCCTTGCTGTCATGTACTAGAGACAGTAATGTAACCTCACATGACATTTATGACACTTTGTTGCCTCTTTTCAGTGGTGGAAATACGAATGTAAGTTCCAATGAGGCAAATGTACAACCTATGGGGGTTTCTGAAAATGTTTTAGATCAGCCTATTACTGATGCAGATATACATGATGTACTTGATGAGGAAAGGGATGAAAATGAGCAGGCTAGAGGTATGCCAAAATGGCTGGTGCACACTTTGCGTGACAGTAAATTGGATGCACCTTTGTCTAGTCGTACTCGTTCAGGCTCTCGCCATGCATCTTATGCATCAGATTGTTATGCTTTGGCTGTGTCTAGCTTACATGATGTTGAGGAGCCTCTCTCTTTTGATGAAGCACAGAATTCAGAAAATTGATGGCTGCCATGCAATCAGAATATGATGCACTTATAGAAAATGACACATGGACTTTATGTGATTTGCCTCTTGGAAAAAAGGCCATTGGTACAAAGTGGGTTTACAAATTGAAACGCAACCCGGATGGTGAGATCGATCGCCATAAGGCTCGACTTGTTGCAAAGGGTTATGCACAGCAAAAAGGCATAGATTATGAAGACACTTTTGCTCCCACTTGTCGTATGACTACTGTGCGTTTTCTATGTGCATTGGCAGCTCATTTTGGTTGGGATGTACATCAATCAGACATTGTTAATGCTTTCTTGAATGGTGACATATTTGAGGAAGTTTATGTAACGCAGCCTCGCGGTTTTGTCATAAAAGGACAAGAGGACAAAGTGTGCAAATGTAACAAGGCTTTGTATGGGTTGAAGCAATCTCCTCGTGCTTGGTATCAGAAAGCTGACACTCATTTGGTCAAACAAGGCTTTCATAATAGTCCAACAGAAAGCACATTGTATGTAAAGCGTGAGGGTGATGTACTTCTCATTGTGGTTCTTTATGTTGATGATTTGCTGATTACTGGACCAAATGAGAGATATATTGCTGAATTTAAGGCTGATTTGAATGCTACTTTCAAGATGAAAGATTTGGGGCTATTGCATCATTATTTGGGTATACAGTTTAAGCAGTGTGATGGTAGTATTGCCTTGTGTCAGAAAAGTTACATAGAGACATTGCTATGTAAGTTTGGACTTGAGGATTGCAAACCTATTGCCACTCCCATGGAAATAGGTTTGAAGTTGAGTCTACATGATGCTGGTGATCCTGCTGATGTCACTCTTTACCAAACTGTTGTTGGCTGCCTCATTTATGTATGCAACACGAGGCCGGATATTCAGTTTGTAGTCTCACAGGTCAGCAGATTTATGCATAGCCCAGGGTCTAAGCATTGGCAGGCTGTCAAGAGGATTTTCCGCTACCTTAGTGGCACTTTACATCTTGGCTTGTTTTATCCCAAGGGGGGATCATTGCCGCCAGACTTACATGCTTTTTCGGACTCAGATTGGGCTGGTTGTTTTGACACGCGAGTGTCCACAAGTGGTTTTTGTTTCATGCTTGGCAGTTCATGTATATCATGGTTGAGCAAGAAGCAACCTACTGTGGCCACTTCGAGTTGTGAGGCTGAGTACAGGGTAGTCTTCACAGCTACGGTTGAGTGTGTATGGCTCAGACGCCTTATGGCTGATTTGGGTGTTGGACAACAGGACACTGCCAACACTATCTACACTAACATTCAAAGCGCATTGGCAGTTTCGAGGAACCTAGTTTTTCATGATCGCACAAAGCACATTGAGGTGCATTACCACTATGTCAGGGAGAGGCTCTCAGCAGGAGAGATAAGCTTGGCTTATGTGCCAACACAGGACAACCTTGCAGATCTTTTCACAAAGCCATTGTCTCGTGAGAATCTTGAAGCTTTCCGCAAAGCTTTGGGCTTACTCCCCTTTGTGGACTGATCATGTCCTCAGGGCATGGTACTTCCCTTTACTCATGTGCCAGCTCTCGTTCACCGCATCACTCCAGGGGGGATTTGTTACCATATACATGTGGCAGTGATGTGTGTGAACACACTAGGACCGCCGGGGCGTTTTTTCCCTCTTTAGGAGGTTTTTTCCCCCGTGCATTGTAGATACGCCCATCACTCTAGGGCTATCTATCTTTCCATTGCACACTAAGTAATACACTCTCAATTGTGTGCCTTGAGCTTCCTTCGTCTTCTCCAAGCTGTGTGTGTCTCTCTGCAACCCTAATTCCAACAGTGTATGCCACATGTCCATCCACATTGCCTAATAGGTCGACACACAGTTTCTTGAAATCATTGTTCACTTGATTGTTTGAAGATTGCTCGTGCATTTGGAACTTAAGATTTAAGACAAACCCTGCTCCATGTAAAGGAGTATGCAGTTGCTCCCATCGTCTTTTGACAAACGACATCATCATGGATTTCTCTTTTCCTGCATAAGATGTATAGTCTTTTAACTTGCGAGAGGCTTCATGCATGTACCAATACATCCGTCCAAAAATAGAGGCTTCTTTGTTCACTAATCGTATCATATGAGTAAAGGGTTATGTGACAGTGACAATTTTGTCTATATTTCTCCAAAAAATAGGAGAGTTTACAAGCTGATAGCATTTATAAGCAGCAGGTTCATACTTTGGATATTTATCAAGCGAAATGTCCCATCTTCTATCTGCCACTGTTTCAACAAGGGCTGCTTTAACCTATTCCAATGTAGAGAGAACATAATACGTTGTCGCTAAATGGGTCACACAAAAAATCCATAAATTTTTTGTTGGGGACTTTGTTTACAAAGCGTAAGAAGATGAATTCTCTCTTATAATATCACCAAGTGGTTTGCATCTAGAAGAGTTTGCTTAATAGAAGGAACTTTTCCAAAGTCCTTTAAGAGCAGATTGAAACTGTGAGCAACACATGGAACCCATGTAATCTTTGGATACTTTGCTTCAATTTCTTTCCAGTTGCTTTGTAGTTAGATTCATTATCTGTGACAATGGCTGTCACATTTTTAGGTCCCCCCTGCTCTTCTGATCGAACGCTCATATACACCAGCAAGATATCCACTAGTTTTCTCTTTTAGGGATCTGTCGATCGCTTCAAGAAAGATGGAACCTCTTGGACAAATCAACATCACATTAGTCAATGGTTTCTTTTGACAATTTGTCCAACCATCTAGAGCAATTGCGCATCCATACTGTGGCATATAATCAAGAGTTGTGCGCTTTAAAATATTCTCTGGTGTAGTTTTCACTTTATTTAAATATTATGTACGCATCTTATAATCAGGTATCACAAAACCCTTCTTCCCTATGCTCATTTAAGCATCTTTGAAGATAGGATTTTGATTGACATTAAAAGGAATTCCACATGCAACAAATGCTTGCGTCCACTTAAGATGGAGTTCAAACAGCCATTGTTTATCAAATGCCTAATGCAAAGTAGGACCACCTGGTGTAGGTTCTCCTCCAATCCATGCTTTACTTCGGCTTATGTTAACAGAGCTTGCGGTAGGATTAGAGCTGCAAGCTCCAACAAAGGATGAATGACACCCTCCTTGACCTTGAGCAAGGATCGAGGGAGAGTTTTTATCTTTCTCGAGTGTCATCTCCATGTCCCTAGCCATAGATGGAGCCATCATTTTGGGACCTCCCTTTTTTTTGCCCTCAAGATGTACTCTCTTTTCACTAAGCGCTCACTCCGGAAATTTTGCTTTAATACCTCTTGGGGCGTTTTTGCAAGCTTTCACGTTTCCAAGAATTTTGAACACGTGTTCTTTTATCCTGTGAGCATTTCGCAAAAATTATGGCCGTAGGTCTTACACCTCAACTTTGATGTAGTCTTTCTATTACCATATACATGTGGTAGTGATGTGTGTGAACACACTAGGACCGCCGGGGCATTTTTTCCCTCTTTAGGAGGTTTTTTCCCCCAAACATTGTATATACGCCCATCACTCTAGGACTATCTATCTTTCCATTGCACACTAAGTAACACACTCTCTATTGTGTGCCTTAAGCTACCTTCGTCTTCTCCAAGCTGTGTGCGTTTCTCTGCAACCGCAATTCCAACAATTGGTATCAGAGCACGTTACGTCCTCCCGAGCTTAGTCCCCAGCTGCTCCAGCACACGCCTGCTCACTTTCTCCGATTTCATTGAGCTTTGGAAAGCATTCGCAGGTCGATAAAAATTTCAACAGCTCGTAGAGCTTTGTCTGCTCAGATATTTTATTCGGGCTCATTTCGACCTTCGTTTCCACTACAGGCAGTACTGCACATGCTATTTCGTCATTTTGTGCAAATTTTTTGTCACTGCCATTTTTTGCATAACAGGTGCCTTACAGTCTTTTACGGTTTGTGCTATATAGCACGTGTTGTTCCCGCTCTGTTTCTCCTATTTTCGGACAGTTTTCACATCACGTGCAGCATTTACCATGGCTGACAACAACACAAATGTCTTCAAGATGTTTGCTGTTGAGGATAGGTTGGATGGGGATAATTACCCTATGTGGGCTTATATGATGCAACACGTTCTTGTGTCAAAGGGCGTCTCGAATATTGTGCAGGGCATTGATGTACGTCCTGGTTCTGAGGATGTAGGCGATGTTGAGGATGTTGCAGGTCTTGCTACAAGGATTGCTGCTATTAGATTTGTTTTGCATACGGCAGAAGAAGCTCGTTGGGATGTAAAGGATGCGCAGGCTCATGCATTGATTGCGTTGTCTGTGAAGTGCACCATTGTTCCTCACATCCGTTCAGCAAAATCTGCAAAACATGCTTGGGGTATTTTGGCTGGTCTTTATGCAAGTCGCAATGAGGCTAAAATTGCTTTGCTATGTAAAGAGCTGGAGTCGAAGGTTATGCATGAAGAAGATGATATGGACACTTTTCTTGCTAGTGTCAAGGATATCAATGAGCAACTTATTTTTGCAGGTGAAGTCATTTCAGACAGTTCCCTTGTGCAGACTACTGTTCTTGATGCCTTACCAGATTCCTACCAAACTTTTGCTAGAAATCCTGAAGTTGTCAACTTCGATGCATTTTGCGCATTGTTATTGCAAGAGTCAGTTCCCAGAAAAAACAGGACTAGACAGTGTGCAGTTGAACAGGCTTTTATTGCTTCTCAAAGAAAGGTTGGTAACACCAATGCAGCCACTTCTTATGGTTCTACTACGAGTGGCAAAACTTCTGTTCCCAATGCTTTTGCTGGCAGCACATCGCTTGGCAATTCTGGTGATAAGGGAAAAAAGAAGATGCGTTGCCATTATTGTAAAGCTAATGATCACTTGATCAAACAGTGTCCTAAGTTAAAGGCCTAAGAAAGAGGGTGGTTCCACTGTAAATGCCGGTTCCACTACAAATGCAGCCATTGTTGAGTCTTGTATGAAAGGAGACTGTGATGCTCATGTTGATGCAGAATGGGCATGTAGTGCAGAGTGCACTTACAATCCTACTATCCATTATGCATGCTTGTCATTTGCTGCAAGTTCACATGTGTGGTATTTCAACAGTGGTGCTACAAAGCACATTACCTCACATTGTGAATTGTTCACCTCTCTCGAGTCTGTCCCTCATGGGAATTCAGTCACTTGTGCCAACAATGCCTCTTATCCAGTTCAGGGAGTTGGAAAGATTGTGCTTACTGCTGAAAATGGCAGTTCCTTCACACTTGTTGATACAGTTTATGTACCTGGGATCAACAAGAATCTCTTCTCTGTATCCTCACTTGCTAGACTTGGACTTGTAGTCAAATTTGTGGATGACAGATGTACAGTTCATGATCTCAGTTTTGGTGATGAAATTGTTGCATCTGGCCTTTTGTGCCGTGGGCTGTATAAGCTCACTTTTTATGACAAGTGTGGAAAAAATTTTGCAAATGCAATTGTAGATTCAAGGGCTCTTTTCGATGCAAAACATTGGCATGCACATTTGGTCATCTGAATTTTGCCAGTTTGCTGCGTTTGCAAAAATCTAATATGGTTGCTTCTTTGCTGCCTCTTGAAGCACCTGTCAAACTTGTTTATGAAGGCTGTATTTTGGGTAACATGTAGTGTTCTAAGTTTCCAAAGGATGGTTTAGTTAGGGCCACATGCAAGTTGCAGCTTGTGCATACTGATGTTTGTGGGCCCATGAAAACTCCCTCCTTGGCCAATTACCTGTACTTCGTGACTTTCATTGATGATTACTCCAGGCATGCATGGGTATTTCCGCTTAAAGCGAAGTCCGAAGTTTTTATGTGCTTTAAACAATTTCTGGCTATGGCTAAAAATGTATCGAAATGTACTATGGCCACCCTCCGTTCCAATCAAGGGGGGGAGAATATGTCTCATGAATGTAATGCATTTCTAGATCATCCTGGGATAAAACACCAATGTACAATGCCTTATACAACTCAGCAAAATGGTGTTGTTGAGAGGAAAAACAAGTCACTTATAGAAATGGAACGATGTATGGTCAAAAGTCAAGCTTTTCCGCATTCTTTTTGGCTTGAGGCCATCATGTGTGCTAGTTATGTAAATAGGTGTCCTACAAAATCTTTGCAGCCTATTACTCCATATGAAGCATGGCATGATAGAAAGCCTTCTATTGAGCACATGCGTGTTTTTGGCAGTTTGGCATATGCTTTGGTGCCACAAACAAAGCACAAAAAATTGGATGATAAGGCTATCAAATATATTTTTGTTGGTTATAGTGCTGAAAGCAAAGGTTACAGGTTGTATCATCCTCAAACAAAACGTATTTTGGCTTCACAGGATGTAGTGTTTGTGGAAGATTCTGTTCAACCCTTGCTGTCATGTACTAGAGATAGTAATGTAAGCTTACAGGACATTTATGACACTTTGTTGCCTCTCTTCAGTGGTGGAATACGAATGTAAGTTCCAATGAGGCAAATGTACAGCCTGTGGGGGTTTCTGAAAATGTTATAGGTCAGCCTATTACTGATGCAGATGTACATGATGTACTTGATGAGGAAAGGGATAAAAATGAGAAGGCTAGAGGTATGCCAAAATGGCTGGTGCACACTTTGCGTGACAATAAACTGGACGCACCTTTGTCTAGTCGTACTCGTTCAGGCTCTCGCCATGCATCTTATGCATCAGATTGTTATGCTTTGGTTGTGTCTAGCTTACATGATGTTGAGGAGCCTCTGTCCTTTGATGAAGCACATACTTCAAAAATTTGGATGACTGCCATGCAATCAGAATATGATGCACTTATAGAAAATGACGCATGGACTTTATGCGATTTGCCTCCTGGCAAAAAGGCCATTGGTAAGAAGTGGGTTTACAAGTTGAAATGCAAGCCGAATGGTGAGATTGTGATCGCCATAAGGCTCGACCTGTTGCAAAGGGTTATGCACAGCAAAAGGGCATAGATTATGAAGAGACCTTTGCTCCCACTTGTCGTATGACTACTGTGCGTTTTCTATGTGCATTGGCAGCTCATTTTGGTTGGGATGTACATCAATCAGACATTTTTACTGGTTTCTTGAATGGTGACATATTTGACGAAGTTTATGTAACGCAACCTCGCGGTTTTGTCATGAAAGGACAAGAGGACAAAGTGTGCAGATGTCAGAAGGCTTTGTATGGGTTGAAGCAATCTCCTCGTGCTTGGTATGAGAAAGCTGACACTCATTTGGTCAAACGAGGCTTTCGTAACAGTCCAACAGAAAGCACATTGTATGTAAAGCATGAGGGTGATGTACTTCTCATTGTGGTTGTTTATGTCGATAATTTGTTGATCAGTAGACCAAATGAGAGACATATTGCTGAATTTAAGGCTGATTTGAATGCTACTTTCAAGATGAAATATTTGGGGCTGTTGCATCATTACTTGGGTATGGTGGTATTTCCTTGTGTCAGAAAAGTTACATAGAGACATTGCTATGTAAGTTTGGACTTGAGGATTGCAAACCTATTGCATGGAAACACGTTTGAAGTCGAGTCTACATGATGCTGGCGATCCTGTTGATGTCACTCTTTATCAAAATATTGTTGGCTGCCTCATTTATGTATGCAACATGAGGCCGGATATTCAGTTTGCAGTCTCACAGATCAGCAGATTATGCATAGCCCAGGGTCTAAGCATTGGCAGGGTGTCAAGAGGATTTTCCGCTACCTTAGTGGCACTTTACATGTTGGCTTGTTTTATCCCAAGGGGGGATTATTGCTGCCAGACTTACATGCTTTTTCGGACTCAGATTGGGCTGGTTGTTCTGACACACGAGTGTCCAGAAGTGGTTCTTGTTTCATGCTTGGTAGTTCATGTATATCATGGTTGAGCAAGAAGCAACCTACTGTGGCCACTTCGAGTTGTGAGGCTGAGTACAAGAGGGCAGTCTTCACAGCTACGGTTGAGTGTATATGGCTCAGATGCCTTATGGCTGATTTGAGTGTTGGAGTGGACACTGCCAACACTATCTATACTGACAGCCAGAGCGCATTGGCAGTTGCGAGGAACCCATTTTTTCACGCTTGTACAAAGCACATTGAGGTGCATTACCACTATGTGAGGAATGGTTCTCAGTAGGAGTGATCAGCCTCGCTTATGTGCCAACACATGACAACCTTGTAGATCTTTTCACAAAGGCATTGTCTTGTGAGAAGCTTGAAGCTTTCCGCAAAGCTTTGAGCTTACTCCCCTTTGTGCATTGATCATGTCCTTAGGGCCTAGCACTTCCCTTTACTCATTTGCCAGCTCTCGTTCACCGCATCACTCCAGGGGGGATTTGTTACCATATACATGTGGTAGTGATGTGTGTGAACACACTAGGACCATCGGGGCATTTTTTCCCTCTTTAGGAGGTTTTTTCCCCCGAGCATTGTATATACGCCCATCACTCTAGGGCTATCTATCTTTCCATTGCACACTAAGTAACACACTCTCTATTGTGTGCCTTGAGCTTCCTTCGTCTTCTCCAAGCTGTGTGCATTTCTCTGCAACCCTAATTCCAACACTTTCCACTTACCAATTCATCTACGTAGTTCCACTCATATCCTTTCACCATCTTCTTAAGAGTTGCAAACTCAAACAAGACTAATTACTAAATACACATCTAAAATCGAACTCCAATACCATTTACGTTACTTTATTCATCAACGGTTTCAAAAAAACATAAATTTTCAACATCTTTATTTTATAAATACAAAAAAAAATCAAGTGTGAGCTTTCACTCTATACCCGAATCATGATAAATAAATCGCTTAATCTATCTCAATAACTTCTAGGTGTGAGTTCTACACAAAGCAAGATATCTTTTAAAAACCTACCTAAATTACTTCCAAGTGTGAGTGCGGTTCTACACAAAGCAAGATGTCTTTAAAAAACCTACCTAAATTACCTCCAAGTGTGAGTGTAACTCAACACGTGGCAAGCAATCAAAATTCACTACTTATCTAAATCTCTTATGGGTGTGAGAATACCTCTACACAAAGCAAGAGATTATCATTTAATCTACCTAAATTGTCTGTAGTGTGAGTATTACTCTACACATGACAGACAATCATTAGATAAATATAACATAAGTTAGTTCCAGGCATGAACAAAGTTCAACACACAACAAGTAACTCCTAACTTTAACTATCTAACTTAAGTTACTTCTAAGTGTGAACATAGTTCAACACGTAGCAATAACTACTAACTTTAACTATCTTAAATCACTTCCAAGTGTGAGTTTCCTCTACACAAGGCAAGTAATCACTAACTACTTTACTTAATTTACCTCCCAGTGTAAGATATACTTCACACAGAGCAGATAAAGACTAAACTCAAAACTCCAAAGCCTTAAAAAACTACATTTAAGTAATTTAACTTCCTAAGCTTTAAATTTTTACTAAAAAATTATATAACTAAATTTAAAATGGTTTTCTTATATATATATTTATGTTGTAAAGCTCACCTATAGATGAGAAGAGAGATCAATAGAATTAGGAAAACAATCCGTTTTCACGGTATATAGAGGGCTATATTTCGATCAAAACATTATTTCGATTGAAATTCTAAGAAATTATACGATATGGTGTTTTTTCTAATGTGGCATCGTATAATATGGCCGAATAAAGATAGGTGTCATATAATACGCCCGTTTAAAGCGTATTATACTTACACCGTATAACGTACAATGCAACTTAGTGTGAGACTACAAACTGAATATATGGCCTTGTATTGCATACATAAATAAGGCATCCAACAGCAGTTTGGTAAAGAGTGACATCGGTAGGATCACCAACATCATGAAGACTCATTCAAACGTGTTTCCATAGGAGTGGCAAGAGGTTTTCAATCCTCAAGTCCAAACTTACATAGCAATGTCTCTATGTAACTTGCCTGACACAAGCCAATACCACCATCATACTGCTTATAATGTATGTCCAAGTAATGATGCAACATACCCAAATATTTCATCTTGAAAGATGCATTCAAATCAGCCTTAAATTCAACAATATGTGCCTCATTTGGAGCAGTGATGAGAAAGTCATCCACATATAAAACAACGATGAGAAGTACATTGTAACGTTTTACATACAAAGTGCTTTTTGTTGGACTGTTACAAAAGCCACATTTAACCAAATGAGTGTCAACTTTCTCATACCAAGCACGAGGAGATTGCTTCAATCCATACAACGATTTGTTAAAGTTGCACACTTTATCTTCCTGCCCTTTAATGACAAAACCACAAGGCTGCATTACATAAACTTCCTCAAATATGTCACCATTCAAGAACGTAGTTAGAATATTTGATTGATGTACATCCCATCCAAAATGAGCTGCCAATACACATAGAAAACACAGCATAGTCATACAACAAGTGGGAGCAAAAGTCTCTTCATAATCTATGCCTTTCTGTTGTGCATAACCCTTTGCAACAAGTCAAGCCTTATAGCGATCAATCTCACCATCTGGCTTACATTTCAACTTGTAAATCCACTTTGTACCAATGGCCTTTTTTCTAGGAGGGAAATCACATAAAGTCCATTTATCATTTTCTATAAGTGCATCATATTCTGATTGCATGCGAGCCATCCAATTTTTTGAATTTTGTGCTTCATTGAAAGACAGAGGCTCATCAACATCACATAAGCTAGAAACAGCCAAAGCATAATAATTTGATGCATAAGATGCATGGCCAAATCCTAAACTAGTACGACTACAAAGGTGCATCCAATTTACTATCACGAAAAGTATGCACCATTCATTTTGGCATACCTCTAGCATCTCATTCTCAGCCCCTTTCCACATCAAGTACATCATGTCCATGTGCATCAGTAATTGGCTAATTTGTAACATTTTTAGAAGCCCCCATAGGCTATACATTTGCCTCATTCAAATTTACATTCAATTTCCACCACTGAAAAAAGGCAACAAACTGTTCATAAATGCCTATGATCTTACATTACTATCTCTATTACATGACAGAAAGGGCTAAACAAAATCTTCCACAAACACAACATTCCTTGAAACCAAGATGCGCCTTGTTTGTGGATGGTACAATCTTTAACCTTTGCTTTCAGCACTATAACAAAACAAAATGCATTTGTCAGCCTTATCATCCATTTTTTGGCGCTACGTTTGTGGCACCAAAGCGTAAGCCAAACATCCAAAAACATGCATGTGATCAATAGATGGCTTTTGATCATGCCATGCTTCATAAGGAGTCATAGACTGCAAAGCTTTCGTAGGACAAGTGTTGAGTACATAAGTAGCACACATGATGGCCTCAAGCCAAAACGAATGTGGCAAAGCTTGACTCTTCACCATACATCGTGCCACCTCCGTAAGCGACCTGTTTTTCCTCTCAGCAACACCATTTTGGTGAGGTGTATACAACACTATACATTGGTGTTTTAACCCACGACTAGCAAGAAATCCATTAAATCCACGAGACATATACTCCCCCCCTTGATTGGAACGGAGGGTGTCCATAACACATTTAGAGACATTTTCAGCCATAGCCAAAAATTTCTTGAAGCACATAAACACTTCGGACGTAGCATTAAGCGGATATACCCATGCATGCCTGGAGTAATCATCAATGAAATTCACGCTAAGGACGGAGTTTGCATGGGCCCACAAACATCGCTATGCACAAGTTGCAACCTTCATGTAGCCCTAATTGAACCATCCTTCGAAAACTTTGAACGCTACATCTTACCCAAAATACAACCTTCACAAACATGCTTCATAGGTGCGTCAAGAGGCGGGAAAGAAGGAACCATATCAAATTTTAGCAAACTCAATAAATTGGTAAAATTCAGATGCCCAAAACGTGCATGTTGAAAGTTTTGCATCTGAAACAGCCTTTAAATCCACAACTACATTTGAAAAAAAAAATCCACACTTGTCACACAAAGTGAGCTTATACAGCCCACAACATAAAATGCCAGATACAACAATTTCATCACCAAACCTGAGATCATGAACTTTACATATGTCATCCACAAATTTGACAACAAGACCAAGTCTAACAAGCACAGATACAGACAAAAGGTTCTTTATAATCCCAGGTACATAAAGTGCATCGACAAGTGTGAAAGAGCTGCCATTAGCAGCAGTCGACACAATCTTTCCAACTTTCTTGACCAGATAAGAGGCATTCTTTGCACAAGTGACTGTATTACCGTGAGGGACATCCTCAAAAGAGGTAAACAAGTCACGATGAGGGGTAATGTGCTTTGTGGTACCATTGTCAAAGTACCACACATGAGCATCTGTAGCAACTGACATACATGCATCATGGACAAAAGAATCATAAGTGCAGTCTGTACTAAAAGACATGCATCTACATAAGCATCACAATCTTCTTTCATAGAGACTCTACAATAGCTGCACTTGTAGTGGAACTAGCCTCTTTCTTCTTAGCCTCTTTTCCCTTCAATTTTGGACAACGCTTGATCAAGTGATCATTAGCTTTACAATAATGGCAATGCATCTTCTTTTTACCCTTTTCACTAGAATTTCCAGACGAAGTGTTGTCAGCATGCCAACAGAAGCATTAGGAATAGGTGCCTTTTCACTCGCAAAAGAATCATGAGAAGTGGCTACATTGCTGTTACTTTTTCTTTTAGCAGAATAAAGCCTATTCAACTACATGTTGTTTAGCCCTTTTTTTAAAAAAGTAACTCTTGCAACAAAATGTGCATAATGCATTAAACTTGACAACTTCAGGATTTCCTTGGGTCAATAGTCTCTAAGTACTAGCAAAGTTTTGGTGAGAATTTGGCAAGGCATCAAGAACAGTATGTACAAGGGAACTCTCAAAAATGGCCTTGCCTACAGAAAAAATTTGCTCGTCCATTAATATCCTTGATACCATCAAGGAAAGTGTCCAAGCTCTTTGAGCTATCCTGAAGTGTTTGTCGACCTGCTGAAACTCACCAAAGCTCATTGAAATCAGATAAAGTAAGCAGGCTCTGTTGGAAATGCAGGTGACTAAGACCTAGAAGACGCAACCTAATCTGATACCAATTGTTGGAAATAGGGTTGCAAGGAAATGCACACAGCTTGGAGAAGATGAAGGAAGCTCAAGGCACGCAACAAAGAGTAGTATTACTTAGTGTGCAATGGAAAGATAGGATAGCTCTAGAGTGATGGGCGTATATAGAATGCATAGGGGGGGAAATCTCCTAGTGAGGGAAAAAATGCCCTGGCGGTTCGAAGTGTGTTCACACACATCACTACCACATGTATATGGCAACAGTGCAATTTTTCCTCTATAACTCCCCACTTTGGGCATACATCATACTATATGTCCTTGCAAAGGATGTTTGGAAAATTATGTAAAATATTATATGGGGCCTTCTAAAGATGTGCTTGTTCTTGTGATGATTGAGCTTTCGTTCATCACAAACAACAAGATCTCAAAGAAATTTTAATTGCCATTGATGAGTTCACTAATGACCATTATCTTGTGTAGACATTTCTTAATGCTTTTCCAGATTCTTACAAGGTTTGTCTCCACATGAGACTTGTTATAGAGTATAAGGCTAATGATGTGCATTTTAATGGTCTTGTCTTTGAATTGTTGCAAGAGGTCTAGTCTAAGAAAAACATAATTAAACAGTGTTGTTGAATAGACATTTTGAGAGATCCCCCCCCCCCCCTAGGGGTCTATACAAGAAATATACAATTTACAACTTTCATCAATATAGCGATTCATAATACATCAAAGTATGAAAGCAATAGCATAGGGGAAGGAATTATCACTCCCAACATAGTGTGGAGTTTAAGCCATGAGCCAGACTACACCCACACGTACCTAGCAAGTAGTGCCACCCTTAAATGTGTATGATTCATAGCATACTCGGAAATGACCAAGTGGAGGGTGAATACATTTCGTGGGGAGAGAGAGAGAGAGAGAGAGAGAGAGAGAGAGAGAGAGAGTAGTGGAGGGCAAAATAGAGTGCACGAAATGGACATAGGCGAGTATAGAGAAAACTTTCAATGCACCAACTAAAATGAAACATGCCCAAAACATTGATTTCTACTATTAAAATGAGTACATTATACTCTTAAACCAAAAATGATTTGTAAGAGAACAGAGACCCTATGTGGGATCAACCGGTCCACCCATCCACCCGCTCCCACACTTGACAGAGAGAATTTCACTTTTTTGGGAGCCTGTTACCACTTTGTGAATGAGGCTGCATCACCAACGGTGGTAGGATATCAAAACAAACCAAACAAGTTTAGGCACCACCCCTCTTTAATGACCACAGCAGGTGCCGAATCAAACCCTTCAAACATGAACCAAACCGTACAAAACTGATACAAATCTTTCTATTTGACTCAGCAATGTAAGTCCATCTGAAAATTCCTACCTTAGCCAAACCCTCCTACTTGAACATAATGAAGCTGGGCCCCATAAACCTTTTGTTTATTGTTGTGAAGTTCGGGTTGCTAGGTGGTTATCCAATGAAGGTGCATATCAGAATAAATACGAGTCCTCTTTATGAAACAACATATGCATCAAATAGTTTCTTCCAAAACAATCAATCATGTTGGGTCTCTACCCTTAGCATGAGCCATAAATTGTATATATGGCTCTCTAGCACATACCATCATGCTTTCATCATGGCAAAGCAAAACCATCAACCATAATCCAAATCATAAGTCATGAATTGTCACGTGGGTGAACATTCCACCCCTCTTTGGGTGATACCCTACATAACCACGTTGATATACAATATGGTTGTAAAATTTTCAGCAACAAAACCATTCCATAAGAGTGACATCCAGCTATCAAAACCATAACCATGAGGGAACTTCAATCCTTGACCAGAAACCAAAGTCATTCCTGAACATAACTCCCACACTTGGAGTTTAGCAGCACTAGTAGACCCAAAACACATCCACAACGTCATCCCACATGGTTGATCAACCAAAAGTCTACCCTTCAATAAGTTTGCACTCTCAAATGCTTATTGGCCATTCGATAGAGATCCAAACTCTACATACCTTGAACATACATCCATAATTTGCTTCAAAGCACATTGGATTTGAGTGAGAGTTTGTTGGTCCTAAAAGCTATTATGTTTGGCACTCAATCTTCTCACTTGACTAGCATTAAAACAATTGTTATCCAATGTCATAAAAAACTCTACACTATATTGTTGAGATAATAAACAACGCTACACCCAAACCCACCCCCCCCCCCCCCCCCCCCCCCCCCCAAAAAAAACCCGTGCACACACATTGACTCCATCAAAAAGCAATGGCTCTAGATACATAAGCCAATCAATTATGGATAATGACAAGGAATGGGAAGATGAGGATGAGATTGATAATGCATATGAGGTACGCCTCCTTTGTTTAAATAATAGATGTTGAATGTACTCACGGTAATAACAATTGTAATAATAGTATTGAGAAAGGGAGAACTAAGGATCAACAGAATCTTTTATAACGATGGCAAAGATGTTAATCCATGCCGCATCACCTAGTTACATCAATAAAAGGTCTTTAGAGGGGTCTTAAAACATGCTGAGGCGATGAACAATCGAGGATGGTACAGGCAACAAATTGCCGTCTGCAATTCCAAAGAACTCATTGTACGAACCACTTTCATCATACATTCAATGGGGTATTATGGAAGATAATAAAGACGTTAGCCTTTCTATCATATGAAAGATTTTTAGGTTGGAGACTATCAGAAAGATATAAGAGCAATAAAAGATTGATTAAGCTAGCTTCCCATCAAAAGTGTGCAAATGCTCATTCAATTGTGCAAAATGTACAAGCTATTGGCTAAGAGAACATACTACATCAAGAGTATTACTGTACGTGACAAAAGATTGGGCAATTGTTATTTGTGTTCCTTTTCATGGCAATTTCCTTTTGCAAGTTGGGAAAATGCATTGTAGTCCTCTCCAAGAAGTGGCTTGTTTCTTCATAGCTAAACCTATGGTCAATATTGGGGTGGGGTGCATGAATTTGGGGGTATCACGAAGTGACAATTGATCAATGCATTTGCCAAAACTAGACCCTAAACAGGTGTTCGGTCCTCTCTCCACTTTCTGCAAGACTCCTTGATTATGACTTATGCTCCAAACTAAAGTATGCTCCAAACTCTAGTAAAAGGGCTGAAAAAAACCTTGCCCCACCTGATCAAGCAGCAGAAGTAAGCTGGGACAATGTAGTATGGGAAATATCCAGATTTGGCACCTCTTGTCAAGTAAACAATGGATATTATAGTCAGGCAAAATGGTTCAAAAATGCTGTGTCCCATATTGTACACTACTAATGGTACAAACGCGAGCTTTCAAGAGAGCGATTCTCTTCAGCTCAAGTCATGCTGAATGTTTGCACAGAATCACGACAAGAGTCAAAAAATTCATGTTGGAGGGCCTCCTTGGCACTTATTCTGTTTTTGGGATCTATTTGCAGGCATTTCTCAAGGAGATCAAAGACACAAAGAGGCACCAGTGGAAGACCATTCTGTCTCTTTGTATTCTTTTCACACCATAGAGACAATGATGTAGGCTCCACCTTCAATGCCTCCAATTCCTGCGTGCCAGCAGCAAATATTAGCACTCTCTCTCTCAGGCAATCAAATATTCCATCACCTTTCACAGCTTATAGTAGTGTTCCCAAATATCATTATTCTTGACAGATTTAAAAAAATGGGCTATAGAAATAGAGTTTTTTGACACTTCAAAGACAACGTGTGTATTTATAACACTGGCTAGATAGCATGTTCTAAGACTACTAGACCGTTTTGATAGAATTTGATAATTGAGAAGTGAGAGGCTATTTTCATGGCAATGTCGGCTCAGCTGAGCCTTGAAACAGTAATCCTTAAAAGCATTCAAAGAAGCAGGGTTTGATGTTTTAAAGAGACTATATGAATTGTATCATACAAGATGGTTGTACAACTACTATACAAACTATGTTTGTATTCAAATCTAAGTAGTTCGTCCTCCTGTCACTTATCTGCATGAGAGTTTGATCGGCTGTCCTGCATGAAAATTGGATCACTTCTACTGCTTTGTCAGAAATACACAGGTCATACCGAGTTCATTTTCGTCCCACACCGAAGATATTACTGCTGGAAGCTCTCTTTATGATGGTGATACTATGGGAGTTAACGAGAAAGAGGGCTGTGCGGGTTTGGTCAGCAAAAATTGAAGAATGCCAGAGCCAATTTGCATTCGGATTTAGCCTTTCCAATAGACTTTGGCCCACATCTGCTTTTCGAGCAATTGGGTTATCGTATCGTCAGCAGACTGCAATATGCTTACTACCTATCCACCTCATAGGCTGCCTAGACTCTTTCCACATCGCTTTGCCTACATGGCTTGACACATCACAATCCAAGGTGGAGAGCTTTTGACATGAGTACAATAAAGCTCACGCTCAACAAAAAAAGACTTTTCAAGGACAGATCGTGATGGAACCTCTGTGCCCATAGGCCCATGTAAAACAGATCCACCCTCCCCAGCAATCTGGCAAAAGCCCCCACTCCAATGCATAGCACTAACTGTACAGTCCCAATACTTAAAAGATGCACCATGAAGTAATTTGCCACAGCTTGTATGTGCCAAGGAAAGCTTGTGCTTCTGTACCCAAAGGACATCCGCATCACCAACTACATGTCAAAGGGCAGCCAAAAAGTCAGCTGGAGCGCGAACAGAGCACCAACTGATGCGTAGACAGCCTCCTCTTGCACATCTCGCAATGGATCTCCTAGGAATCTGCCCCAAACTGCAGACAGCCCTCTGTCTTGTATGGATGCCCCTCTAGGAGCAGAGACCGCAAATGAAGAGCCTATAGTAGCTTGCAACCTGCACAACCAAAAATGCAAGTGCACAGGCGGGCCGTCCCGGGGGGGCGGGGGGGGGGGGGGGGGGGGGGGGGGGGATGTTATATTAATGTCTGCAAAAGGCCAAAATGACCTATAAGACATCAGATGTGATACAATTGTCTAGGAGAAACATAGTAAGGAAAAATCCTACAGCCTAAAGAAAGTCTGCTTATACCAAGTGTGCTGAAGCTGATGGGTAGCTAGGATACAACCTCAGTGATACAAATCGCAATAATGGGGATGCAAAAATAAGGACACAATGATCGAAGAAAAGGAAGTGAGTCATCCCATGAGTACTCGCATAGGTCGCTGCAACATAGCATCAACCTCCTCCATAATCAATAGCCTGAACGTCTCGCACGGTCTTGAGTGATACTCTTCATGTGTATGCGTCGCCTATGCATAGATCTCTAAGGCCTCAGATGTCTAAGATGGCCACCAAGCTGGACTGCTAGATCAAGTACTGCACTTTGTTAAGGAGGTGTCTTGTTGTGTCGCTAAGAAGTCTCTTGAGAGATACTCGTGAAGAAAGTTAGAGGTAAAAAGAGCCCAAACGTCTGTTATCAGTGTAGTTCATGACTCGATATGTCACTGCAACATAGCATCAATCTCCTCCATAATGAATAGCCTAAAGGTCCCGCATGGTCTCGAGTGATAATCTTCATGTGCATGCATTGCCTATGCAGAGAGCTCTAAGGCCTCAGCTGTCTAAGATGGCCACCAAGCTGGACTGCTAGATCAAGTACGACACTCTGTTGAGGTATCTTGTGGTGTCACTCAAAGTCTCCTGAGAGATACTTGTGAAGAAATCCTGCAGTAAAAAGAGCCCCAAACCAGTGTAGCCATGACTCAAGACAGTAGAAAAAGCTATAATTAGAGAGAGAGAGAGAGAGAGAGAGAGAGAGAGAGAGAGAGAAGAAGAAGAAGAAGAAGAGAGTTCTAACGTCACAGGAAACTATCCCAAGAGACCTTAAAGATCTAGCCGACGAGGAGTTGAACTCGAGACCTGTTATTCAAGAGGGAAATGGCATAACCAATCTACCACACTTGGGTAGAGAGAGAGAGAGAGAGAGAGAGAGAGAGAGAGAGAGAGAGAGAGAGAGAGAAATGAAATGAAATGAAATGTTATATTAAACGTCTTCAAAAGGCCAAAATGACCTATGAGACCAAACTGATACAATTCTTGTGGATCTAATCCAATGTCTAGGTACAAAAATAAAATAAATTAAAGTGAAAGACTAAAACTAAAAGATTAAAATCGTTAGACTGAAAATCATCATCATCATCATCCATGCCCGAGGATGCCCGACATCGGACGCTGTCCGAGAAAGTATGGCATCGGTCACTGAAGAGAGAGGGAAATGAAATGAAATGTTATATTAAAGTCTTCAAAAGGCCAAAATGACCTATGAGACCAATCTGTTACAAAATGATGAATCTTATACCATGTATGGGTACAAAAGAAATAGAGCAAAAATACTGCTACTAGAATCCATCCTCGTCTACACTCTAGATGTCGAGAGAGTATGGCTCGAATCCTCTGTTATAGACTCCGTCGATGTTGTGTAGCCCCTCTCCTCAATCGTGGCCGTCTGGATCTCCGTAGCTCCAACGCTCGGTCAATGACAATGCCGCTAGTGCTCGAATGAGTGTGGGCCGAGCTCTGCACTGATGGTTGCTCCTCTGGCTGTCCCATATCTTGTGAAAAGAAATTTGTAATCTGTCTCTGGAACTGTCTCTCTCTATCTCTCCCCAGTAAAATGTCTCTATATTTGTGTAACTCAAGTAGATATAGCCCAAGACATCTCTATTCCTCATAACTCATGACCCTAGAGAAAGGACCGAAACCCTCTCTGAATAAGCAATGGAAACGGCCCTGTATCTCATAGTATACTGTGCAATGACATATATAATGTAGCTCTATCTCTGGCTCTAGCTGGCATAAGCGGCATATCCTGTTGTCTGTTGGTATCCCTCTGAATCTACCAGTCTCAATCTCCAACTGATGTGAGGATGTGTGTATTTGACCAATGGCAGATCGCAAAGCGTGAGACATATGTGTGTCCATGTAGCTGGGTCGAATCACAAACCCATGTCCTATGAGGTGGAGAAGATGCTCTCTGTAGAAAGCCATCTTCGTGCCCAACTCCTATGGCAGCTCTATCCATGTCCTCCTGGTATCTAGCTAGATCAGGTCCTGACGAATGAGTCTCGTAAACTCCACCCCTGTAAGAGACATCGAGGGTGCCCAAAGAGAGTACTGGAAAGGGGGCAGCCTGTCCATGGTGAAGCCATGCGTCTGAAACCATGATGTCATCTGTGCATACCAGCATGAGGTGTCCCCCTGAAGAGCTAACTGTCTGGAAGACTCAAGGGCAAGTCTAGCATATCTGTCTCTAGGAGTATCCCACAAGATGAGCACAAAGGAGACTGATCTGGTAAGCGCCTCAATCTCCATAGGAGGGGCAGCTAGTTCTGCTCGAATGATAGCGTGGGGTACGGAGGCCTCGGCTCTAATCAATCAAGAGATCATAGATACCAAGGGCCTCTCCATACGTCTCCAACCATCCTGGCTCTACAGAAGGTCCCCATATCTGCACCCCATACAACATAGCTGAGGCTTCTAAAGTATCAAAGAGCCATAACTTTGTCCGAGGTTCCTGAACCTGCGAACACATCCTCTCCAAGCCTCCCTAGTCAATCTAGTCTTTGCTGCTCTCCCCAAAGAAAACCTCGGCCCACTGAAGACAACCCCAAGGTAAGTGTATGCATCTGTATACTCTACAATCTCTTGACCATAAGTGAAAGTCGTTGCTGATCTTCTGATCCACTGTGGTGTGGTGTTAAACACTATAACCTTGGTTTTACCAAGGTTTACAGACAATCCACTATCCTCTTCAAAACTGTGTAATGCATCCAACTGTCGCTGCACACCCTCTGGTGAGTCAGAGATCAACACAATATCATCAACATATAACAACAATGGGATCCACGTCCCTGCCAACTGGGCACCTCTATGACCCTCTCTGTCAATGTAATCAGACACCTCGTCAACATATATACCAAATAGAGTAGGAGAGAATGGGCAACCCTGTTTCAGCCCAATGGTGGGGTGAACTAAATCAGATATCCCCTCCAGAGTGCGTACATGTTCCATCATTGATCTGTATAGAGCCATAATCCCCCAAATCAACACTATGGGCACCCCCTCTCCTGCAATCTACGCATCAATCGAGCTCTCAGTACCATGTCAAATGCTTTGCAGAAATCCACAAAGCTACAATAAATCCGTCTCCCATGTGACCTGCCCTCCTCAATGATGGCTCTAAGTGTCAGATATGATCAAGAGTGGAGAAACCCCTCTTGAAACCGGCCTAGCCCTTTGCTCGTACACCCTCACCCTCTGCCTCTGCCCAATTACTCAATTGCTGCTCAAGAATGTATGCATACAACCGTGCCAATGTGTGCCCAACCATAATAGTGCGGTAATTCCCACGCTCTATAGGATCACCTACTTTGAAGATGGGCACAATAGTAGACAACCTCCAAGTCTCAGATAACCCCTCACACATGGTACGATTGAACAACACTGCAAGAACCTCTACCAGCATATCTCTAGCATGTGTAAAGTGCTCTGCTACTAGACCATCATGATCATATGCCCCGTTGGTCCTCATCCTATCCATGGCTTTCTTTACCATCTCAGTGGTAAAGAAGGTGTTGGTAGATGGGCATGGCTCTATAGGATCTGGAAGGGGTTCATGTCCAGGAACCGTATATAACGATGAGGCATACTGGCCCCTACACATCAAGAGAAGTAATCACTGGGGGAGGGGAGTGCTTATGAAAGAATCGCCATGCCTCTTGCCGAGAAGCAATCCGAGATTGTTTGTAAGTGATGACTCCTAAAAGACCCCTCTAGAGTTGGGCTCTCATCTCTCTGCACTCCTCATCATACCAACTATTTTGGGGCATGCTCCCAGCATATCGCCTCCGACCCGGCTGAGTGTGTGGGTATGCCTCTGATGCTGCACCACGCAATGTCTCAGTCAGTAAAGTGGTGCACTCCTCCACTGAGAGGCCAAGACCACTTGTGCATAGACGGTTATAGATCTCATGTGTATAACCGTCTATGCACATGAGATCTATAGTGTAAATGTATAACGGGTATGTGACTTGCCTCCTGATGTCTGGGTTGTACTATACTGAAATGAAACAAACAATGTCAAAAGTGCATGATCCACTGCTACGCCCACCGATCTCGCTCTCACTATGAAATCTTGAATACAATGAATAAAGCTCGGATGTGCCATAACATAGTCCACTGTACTGGCCCCGTGTCTGTGTGGAAAGCACGTGAAACCGGCTGCTCCAGGAAATCGTTGTAAGCCATTAAGTATGGCTAACCCATGTGTAGTCATCTTCTTCGTGAGGTATCTCCCATACTCTGCTCTCTGTCATGTGAGCATCTGTCAAGCCCCAACTCACCCACATTTAGATCTCTAAGCATCTCATCTAGAGTGTCGTAGAAGACTGCCTGAGAGTTGCCCGTTCGGAGATTGAAGTCCCCTAGGAGGATGATATCACCATCCCTAGAAAACTCCCATATATCATCATCTAGTATAGAGAAAGGCTAATGTCCTCTGGATGCAGCATATACTGACGTATTGGGGGGGGGGGGGGGGGGGGGGGGGGGGGGGGGGGGGGGAAGTAATATATGGCAATGTATAGAAATCGGCCTATGTCAGCTCTCAGCCTCACCCACATGTATCTAGCATGATCATCTCTCCGAACAATATGTAGTAGTGGCTGTAACTCCTTTCTAAATAGCAATGCTACTCCTCCTGAACCTCTACACTAAAACACTAAGCACAAAGGAAATAAATCTAAAGTTGATTCGGGATTGAGACGAGATGGGGGGGGGGGGGGGGGGGGGGGGTCAGATGAAATCTCTCATCGGTCGCTGTCGGATCTCATCAACCTCCTCCATGGTCAATACCCTGGTTGGGCGTCTTGCACGTCGAGCTAGAGTGATCTATATCTTCTGTTGCAACCTTCATCGGTGGTGGGAGACCCCCCGAGGTCGTGGGCGTCTAGATCTGCCTAGCTCAATGGCTCGGTCAAGCAGCATACTTCTAGTATGGGTGGGCTCTGAGATCTATTGTAATGACTGCTCCTCTGGCTCTCCCCTGGCTGGTCTAAAGCAATTTGTGATTTGTCTCTAAGACTATCTTTCCCCTGATGTCCTCAGACAGGGAGGGTGCATCCAAGGAGTATAAAAATGGAGGCAATCTATCCATGTTGAAACCATGCGACTGAAACCATGTTGTCATCTGTCCATACCAACATGTTGTATCGCCTTGTAGAGCTAGTTGTCGAGATGACTCCAGGACAAGCCGAGCGTATCTGTCCCTGGGGAGATCCCATAGACCGTGCATAAATGATACAAATCTAGTCAATGCCTCCACCACGAGGGGGAGGGCAGCTAGCTCAGCTCGGATAATCTCATGTGGCACTGAAGCCTTATAGCCCGAATCATCCGAGCGATCATAGAGACCAGAGGCGTCTCCATACATCTCCATCTATCTGTGTTGCCAGATCTCCCATGGTGGTCTACTGAGGGTACCCATACCTGAACTCCATAGAGCATAGCTGGAGTCACTAGAGTGTCAAAAAGCCAGAGCTTTGTTCGCGGTTCCTGAAACTGAATCTACGAACACATCCTCTCCAGTCCTCCCAAAGTTGCATATGCTCTCGTCAATCTAGTCTCTGATGCTCTCCTTAGTGAAAACACCGATCCACCGAAGACTACCCCAAGATAAGTATATGCATCTAGGTACCCCACAATCTCCTAGCCATACGTAATTGTGGGTGCCGACCTCCTAACCCACTATGATGTGGTGTTGAGCACCATAACCTTGGCTTTCCCCAAGTTGATAGACAATCCACTGTCACGAGCAAATGTATGTTGAGCATCCAAATTGCACTGCATCCCCTCTACAGAGTCAAAAATCAGCACGCACACCCACACAAACACACACAGATGAAATGAAATGAAATGTTATATTAACATCTTCAAAAGGCCAAAATGACCTATGAGACCAAAGCGTTACAATGTGGTGAATCTGATACAAAGTTAGAGTAACAAAATGAAATGACAAAATGATAAAATAAAGTACTATGGGATCCTAAACTGGTAGGTGTGAACTAAGCAGCTAGCTGGGATAGCTAAATCACAAGTCATAAGAAATCCAGCATCGATCGCTAGCCGATCTCATCAATCTCCTCCATGGACAGTAGTCTGACCGGGCGTCGTGCATGTCGAGCCAAAGTGATCCGAATCCTTTGATGTGGCCTCCGTCGATGCTGTGTAGTCCTCTGCACTCGTGGACGTCTGGATCTCCCCAACTCAGTCGCTCGATCGATCAATGTGCCTCTGGTGTGAGGCGACAAGATCTTCTGTGGTAGTAGCTCTTCTAGGTGTCCAGTGTCTACTCTAAAGAAGTCTGTGATGTGTCTCTGAGACTGGCTAGCCTCTCCTCTCATCAGGCTCTCTCTGTGTCTGCGCAACTCGAGCAGGAACAAACCCAGGCATCTCTGATCCTCGTATCTGGAGATTGGTCCAAAGCCCTCTCTGAACAAGCAGTGGAAGCAGCCTCGTATCTCGTAGTAGACGGGGCAGTGGCATGTGTAGTGTAACTTTGTCTCAGGCTCCATGTCACACAGGATGCATGCCCTGGCCTCTGCTAGCACTCCGCTGTATCTCCAAGTCTCGATCTGCAGCTGGTGTGAGGATGTGCGTATCTGGCCAATGACACACCATATCCCATGAGACAAGAGGGTGTCCATGTATCTGGGCCTCGTCACCAAACCGTCCGCCGTAAGCTAGGAAAGATGCTCTCTGTAGAAAGCCATCTTCGTGCCCAGCTCCTGTGCTGGCTGTACCCATGTCCTCTTAGTGTCTAGTTGAGTCAGGTCCTGCTGGATGAGCCTGGTGATCTCGGACTATGTAAGAGTCAAAGAGGGTCCATCCAATGAGTACTTGTAGCAGGCTACAGTGTCACTTTCACAGTACAGAGTTACAGTTAGTACAGTTGGTCTGGTCTGTTCACACTGGACGGACACTCTGGGCAGTGACAAGTGGCAAGGATACGGATGGTGGCCTAGTGGACATGTGGCCAGGTCACACTTAGCAGGCTGACATTTATGAGCCGTTGGTGGCTCTTTATGATTGTATCTATGAGTAGTAGCCGTTCGGTCATTATCATCATCTGGTACATAGTCGTCTTGGTAGCGAGTCTTACACAGAGCACTGCTTCACCATCCCTGCACATCTGAGCCTCGACACCCGCATTTTGTACCTGTGAGTCCTGGGCTGGAGCTGAGTGTGCTGCCACGCCAGAGTCTGTACATGGTTCTTTGAGGTAGTCGAGTCCACATGTTCTGGTCCACTGCTGTGTCTTTGTTGTTCTGTTGTTATCCATTGTTTCTGTGTTTCATTCTGTTTGAGTGAGTTTCCATTTGTTTGAGTGAGATTGTCACGCACATTGCATTGAGGGGCACCCACACTGTAGAGAGCACGACACATTATCCGCGCTACAGGTGCTCTCATTTTGGCGATCACGGTGGGACCTCAACTGAAGTCTCACTCTGTTGAGTAGCTCGTTTCTTCGCTTCGCCTGTACAGCCTGTTGGTCTGGTCGAGTTTCATCCGTGACAGCTAAATCTAGCTGGTCTAGTCTCTCGCCTTGCTGGTCTGGTCCTCTCTCACCCTAGTCCACCCAGTCCTCATCCTGGTCTAGTCCTTCTCGTCCTTGGTCTAGTCCTTCCTCGTCCTGGTCCAGGCCATATGGTCTAGTCACTCGCCCTGGTCTAGTAGAGTCTAGACCAATGTTCAGCCAAGTGAAGGTTGTCTTGCCCAAGTGAAGGTCTTCTTGCCCAAAGCTTGGTGGGGTTGGCGGTTACTGCATGACACATTCCTTGTCATTGGAGCGTCAAAGTGCACTACTAAGTCCTCTCAAGTACTACCACAGACGGCGTCAACCCTTGGTGCCCAGTAGAAGCATATTAACCCCATCACCCATACCCACTCATACAGCTAGCTCCATTCCTTCGACCGGTTCTACTTCCTCCAGGTCACCTTCTCCGGTAAGGCTCTCCCCCATTTTGTTGCAGCAAGCTAGTGAGCAACAGACTCAGGAGCAAGAGGCCATGGAAGAGCTCACAAGTGTTCTGGCAAAGGTGAACATCAAGTTCCCTACCTTTAAAGGTCTCTCCACAGAAGATGCAGACGACCATGCTCGGAGGTTTGTCTCTCTTTGCAGAGGTCATGGCCTCAACAGAGAAGACGCATACCTGGTGCTCTTTCCGTCCACCTTGGATGCTCTTGCAGATAAATGGTACAGTCAGTTTGCTGAAAACCACTTTACTACTTGGACTATGTTAAGACAACAGTTCTGTGAAGCTTTCCCACCAGAGGATTATCAAGAGAAGATTCTAGATGAGTTGGCCAACCTGTTGCTCCAGCCCAAGGAGACATTTGCAAAGCTCATGACCAGAACAAAGTCCCTGGTCGCCAAGCTGCCACAGCAACCAGGGGAATTCATGGTGAAGAAGTGGGTAGAGAAGGCTCTGCCTAAGACTTCTCAACAAAAGCTCAGAGAAAGTCTTCGTCTTGAAGCCAGTCTGGAGGACTTTGTTGCTACTGCTACTAGAATAGAGGGAGCAAGAAGGCAGTTCACTGACTCTCCTCAGTTAGATACTGCCTCTGTACTCGTGGACAGTCCATCACACCCCTTGACTTCTTTACGAAGGGAATTGGAAGCCCTAAAGTTACAGCGGGCCCTTCAAGAAGAGAGATCCTTCTCTCTCAGACAGGAGAAGCCTCCACATCAAGAGACTTATGATCAACTTAAAAGAGAGTTAGAAGAGCTCAGGTCTCAGCACGAGACTAAGGCTATGGTATGGTGTAGTTCATGCCGCTCTCCAGCACACCCTCCACAGAACTGTCCCCCTCGCTCTTATTGCCACTTCTGCCAAAAATCGGGTCATGAAGATAAGGATTGCTACTATATAAAGGGATTGCACAAAATACAGCAAAGTCTTGGTCCTCCTCTCCAACAGGGGTTAGCACAAGCATCCAACATGGTTTCCCACTACGGCCATCCCAATTACATGCCACCTTTGCTCAATACCCCTGTTGTCCAAGGTATGTCATGTACTTTTCCGACTCAAAGTTTTTATAATGCTAATGCCACCTCAACCCCTCAGAGCTTCTACACTTCAGCCTCCAACTCCATGCAGCAACCACCTCGTCCCCCGTTTCGTCCTTCCAATCGGCCCATACTCTGCTACAGATGCGGAGAATATGGGCATTGTCAGAGCAAGTGTCCTTTACCTGAGGGGTCCCCTCCTTGTCGTCATTGCCCTGATTCGAAGGATCACTACAGTAAGGATTGTCCTACACAAAGGGCATCCCCGTCTTCAGGCTCGACTCAGAACCAGCCAGATTTCACCTTCCCGAAGATAAACTTGATTACTGTGAACACCGTGCCTCAACCATCACCTGCTACTCACGTGGTTAAGCCACTGCAAGTGGAGGAGTGTCACAAAACGGAAGCGTACACGAGCACTTGAAAATCTGAAAATTAAAATACTTTGCAAATGTGAGAGAACGGAGAAGATCGACACAGTATTCGGGACCAGAAGATGGGCTGGTCCCCCCCCATTAAGAGTATTCTTTTATTCAGAGAGAATTCGTATACAAACAGGAGAACCCGAGGAAACCCCTCCGTTCTGTAATCTTAGACCCGAAGGTCGTGCTTTCCCGTAAAGGGCTTGGGCACAAGGCCGTTCCTTCCCGTAAGGGACTTAGGCACGAAGCCGTACTTTCCCGTAAGGGACTTAGGCATGAAGCCGTACTTCTCGTAAAGGGCCTTCCCGTAAGACGGGAGATTCCTGCAAAACAAACCACAGAAACACGCGACAACAATTCGTATGGCGAATCCACAATAGATACCTGTCGCTCTTGCGCGGGAAAAGCGGCTTCCGTGCTTCGTAGTCTCGCGATCTCTTGCGGCAGAGTCTTCTCTTGCTGATGTTGGTACCTCCCGTGAGTGAGGGCATGTGGTGCTTTTATAGCTCCCTGGCCACGGCACGAATAACTGCTCGCGTAGAGATCACGGCCGGGTTTTTTTTTCTTTTTTTTTTTTGCGCTATTCTACCCGAAATAGGAAGAGAGAATTCGCTGGCTGGTTTTGTTGCTTTATCTTCTAAGTGGCTGCCCACTTATTAAGTGGGCGGCCGGCATATTTTAAAATTGGTATGAACCTGCCCAAAAACTCAATAAAACCTTATAAGTTAAAACAATGCATTTAACAACACTTCCCAGGCGTCCCTGGATGCAACCACATGCACGAATGCAATGCAAACATAGATTCCTCGTGGGAAAGCATCTGCCTTCCCGCGATTGTTCCTGCTTTTCGTAAAAAGCTTCATTGAACCCATCTTTATTCTTGTGCTTGCGTTCTTACGCGTATTTTCTTACTCAGTTCGGATTCCATCTTAGCCTACGGAATGCCCCCTTTTTGATGCACCCGTCACCCATCATGTGACGCATCAAGGGCACCCGTAACCCAACCCTTTCCACCGAACTTTCGGAAACTCCTTCGCGATGTTTACCGTCACCCATCAAATGACACATGAGAGTTGTCCGTTCCTGATGGCATTTCCTGTAGCTACAATCTTTTAACAGTTCTTAGTGTACACATTAAAATATCCTAAAAAAGAAATTGATCATTAAAAATAAGAAAATAGTCCAATAAGCAACATCCCTCCGGCTTCTAAACAGTTGACCTCAACTGTAGTGCTTGGACATATACCCCCAGTATCTCGGGATAAGCTGCTTATTCCTCCTGCGTCATCCACTGAGCATCTAGATTCGAATAGTTCTTAAACTTAACCAAATACTTCCGTGTTATCTTTCCGGATTTGAGAGACCGCTCCTGATGACTTACTATCTGCTCTGGTTGGAATATTTCTTTTGTTTCCTCAACCTCAGGAGGTTCCTCAGCACTACGCTGGCTTGGAGGCGGTCCCACATACGGCCGGAGTAAACTGACATGGAAAGCATTATGGATCTTCCAATTAGGCGGTAGCTCTAATCGGAAAGCGACATCATTCACTCGCTCAGTGATCTTAAACAGCCCATAATAACGGGTAGAAAGTTTTACCACTTTCCCCTTATGAGACGCTTGTTTCTTAAGTCTTGCCTTCTCAAACTTGAGTAAGACTAACTGTCCGATTGTTAAGTCTAGATTCCTTTTGTGCTTGTCTGCAGCTTTCTTATGCTTTTCCTGAGAGCGTAGAATAGTTCTCCTAACTTGCCCGTAGGTGGTGTCCAAATCTCGAACAAATTCATCTGCTGCAAAAATCTTATCCTTAGTTAAAAGGATGGGTGGAAGCAAAGGCTTACCGTAAAGAATCTCATAAGGTGCTTTCCCCGTCGATGAGTGTATGGTATTGTTATACGCATACTCGACAAGAGGCAAATATTTCTCCCAGTCAGATTGCCGGTCTAACACATAAGCTTTTAACATATCCAATACTGTGGAATTGGCTATCTCACTTTGAGTGTCCGTTTGAGGATGGTAGGCAGATGAAAAATTCAGCTTTGTACCAAGATTATCCATCAAGGCACGCCAAAAATTTCCTGTCATGCTAGGATCTCGATCACTCACAATTGACTTAGGCATTCCATGATGCTTAAAGATCTGTGCCAAGAAGACCCTAGCCACTGATATAAAGTGTGCTTGCTTGCTAAACCTGTCCACAATGGTCCAGATCGCGTCATTTCCAGTTTGAGTTCTAGGGAGGTCCATGATGAAGTCCATGGCAATACTTTCCTAAGATTCATTAGGCATTGGCAAAGGTTGCAGCAACCCAGGCGTCTTATGCCGATCATACTTCACTTTTTGGCAAACCAAGCATTCCCTCACATACTTATCAATGTCTGCTTTAAGGCTAGGCCAAAAAAAATATCTTTACATTGCTAAGGTCGTAGAGAGAATACCCCGATGACCCGCATAAGGCGAAGCGTGTGCTTCATCCATGATCTTCTTTCTTAATGGTTCCGCTACACATATGGCCTGATGGTGGTAGAGATAACCGTCCCGAATGGAATAGGGAAACTCATTCTCTCCACGATGTAGCTTTTCCCAAATGGTGGAGAAGTCTGGATCATTCGGATACAAATCCAGTAGTGCTTCCAATTCTTGGTGATACACCGAAGTGATAGCGTTCACCCTTGGCCGCCTAGACAATGCGTCTGTGACCACATTCTTACTCCCAGCCGTGTGAAGGATCTGGAAGTGAAACATAGACAAAAAGTTTGCCCACCTCATCTGCTTCTCAGATAGTTTCCGTTGCGTAAGAAAATACCGCAAACTCTGGTGATCAGTCTTGATCACAAAATCCGCTCCTAGAAGATAGTGCTTCCAGTTGGATAAGGCGTGAATCACAGCCGTGAGTTCCTTTTCGTAGATTGATGCATGCAACTCTGCATCCTTAAGCCGTCTGCTTTCGTAGGCCACTGCATGGCCTTCTTGGTTTAACACTGCTCCGATGCAATCGCCTGAAGCATCGCAATGAACCTCAAATGGTTTCCTTAAGTCAGGCACTATCAAAATAGGTCCATGGCTTAGCAAGTACTTGAGCCGATCAAAAGCTCCTTGTTGTCTCGATCACCATCTGAAAGGAATCTTCTTCTTTGTCAAATCATGAAGTGGTCCTGCTACATGAGCAAATCCTCGGACAAACCTTCGATAATATGAACATAATCCCAGAAAGCTACGTACATCACGTACCGTAGTGGGAATAGGCCAATCTTCTACCACTCGGATATTGGCAGGATCCATACTCACTTGATTGTGAGAGACTATATGGCCGAGATAGTGTATCTCTGAGAGAAAGAACTCGCTCTTCTTTGCATTCACATGCAACTCATGCTTTCGCAATTCTTGAAACACTAAGTCTAAGTGCTTCCGATGTTCCTCTTCTGACTTAGAGAAGATGAGTATGTCGTCAAAGAATACTCCCGTAAAAGCTTGATACGGGCTGAAAATGCGGTCCATCATGCGATTGAATGTCGCAGGAGCATTGGTCAAGCCGAAAGGCATTACCAAAAATTCATATAGTCCAAAGGTTGTGCGGAAAGCAGTCTTATGGACATCCTCAGGGGCGATCCGTATCTGATGATACCCACTCTCTAAGTCTATGCGACTAAAGACACTTGCACCCTGCAACTTATCAAGTATATCATCAATCCGAGGGATCGGAAAGCGATTCTTGATTGTGATCTTGTTTAAAGACCTATAGTCTATGCACATTCGAAACGTGCCATCTTTCTTCTGCACCAGTAGAACTGGAGAGCAGTAGGGTGAAGCACTTGGCCGTACTAACCCTTTCTCTAGAAGCTCGTTCACTTGCTTCAAAATTTCCTCTTGCTGAGCAAGACTCACCCGATAAGGGGTTTGATTGGGGGGCGAGCTACCCGGTATGACATCTATGCAGTGATCTTCCGAGCATACCGGAGGGAGTTCATCATGAGTGTTTCCTTGAACATCTGGAATTGAGTTCGAGCTTGGTGGTGTGGGTTCCTTCCTTGCTTTCTCTTGCCTCGTACAGGCTTGTTCTTGCCATTGCTGCTTTAGCGTGCAGTCCGGTTTCATGTGTCCTTTCTCGCCACAGTAGAAGCATCTTCCTTTCTCTCTGAAAGTTTGGAGTTGAGTAGGAGAAAGATACTTAGTTTGCTTGCCAGTGCCCTCTGGCTTCTTAGAATGATCATCGTCTCTAGATGGAGGACGTTTTTCTTCCTTGGCCCCCTTGGTCATCGTAGACCCCTCTTTGTCTTGCACGGTAATTGCTATGCTCCATCTTTCTGGGCGTCCCAGTTGAGTGCAAATCCTCAGCAATTATTGCTGACTCCATCATCCTTTGAAGAGTATCGTGCGGATACACCTTCATACTCTTTCGAAGCTGCGGTTAGAGACCCGCTTCGAATTTTCTTTTCTTTCCTTCGTCGGCAATCTTCATGAAGGGAGTGACCTTTAGAAGAACCGACCAATACTTGTCCACATAAGTCGTTACTCTTTCATGTTCCTTCTGGGCAAGCCAGTCCCATTCCTTCCGTATGTCCTGCTCGAAGTCAGGTGGAAGAAATTGTTCATAAAATTCAGATTTGAAGCTCTCCCAAGTTCTGGCCTGAGAACCTTCCAGAATCTTGGCTAGCCACCAATTACTTGCCGTTTCCTTGAGGTGCATCCCCACATGGCGTAATTTGGATCTTTCTATGAAGTGCCCATTGGTAAAGGCGACTTCAAACTGTCTGATGAAGGACAATGCTTTGGAGATGTCTCTCCATCCATTGTAGGTTTCGAACTTGATGTCCTTGCCGCCCGATTTGAAGACTCTCATGCGATGTTGAGACTTGCGACCATGCTTCTTGAATCGAGGCTTATCTTTAGGTTGATGAAGAGTAGTAGTAGTAGCGGCTTCCTCCTTCTGACGAGATGATCGAGAAGTAGAAGTATAATCAGGACAGTAAGATGGAGATGAGATAGAGATGTCCTTGCTCTCGTCTAGCAAAGAGAGCGCTTTTTCCTGGCCTTTCCTTGGAGTAGGCCGTTCATTACGATCGAAAGATCCTTTGTGCACCTCGGCACGTTCTTCTTCTCTTGCCTCATGTAGTCTCTAGCCAACAGTGCTGTCTGGATGCTTGACTGCATCAGTTTCATTCGTTTTCTTCATTCCGTTCAAAAGCTTTTGGAGGTCTGGCAACAGTAAAATTTGTTGCAACTCCGCAAGCTGAGCTTGCACTTGTTGAAGCTCCTCTTCAACGCTTCTCCCTTGGCTCGACATGGTTCTTCCCGTTCTTCCCGGAATCGTCCTTCTTTGCTGAGAAAGAGAGGAATCCGAGCTCTGATACCACTGTCACAAAACGGGAGCGTACACGAGCACTTGAAAATCTGAAAATTAAAATACTTTGCAAATGTGAGAGAAGGGAGAAGATCGACACAGTATTGGGGACCAAAAGATGGGCTGGTCCCCCCTCCGTTAAGAGTATTCTTTTATTCAGGGAGAATTCGTATACAAGCACGAGAACCCGAGGAAACCCCTCCGTTCTGTAATCTTAGACCCGAAGGTCGTGCTTTCCCGTAAAGGGCTTGGGCACAAGGCCGTTCCTTCCCGTAAAGGACTTAGGCGCGAAGCCGTACTTTCCCGTAAGGGACTTAGGCGTGAAGTCGTACTTCCCGTGAAGGGCCTTCCCGTAAGACGGGAGATTCCTTCAAAACAAACCACACAAACACGGGAAAACAATTCGTATGGCGAATCCACAATAGATACCTGTCGCTCTTGCGCGGGAAAAGCAGCTTCCGTGCTTCGTAGTCTCGCGATCTCTTGCGGCAGAGTCTTCTCTTGTTGATGTTGGTACCTCCCGTGAGTGAGGGCATGTGGTGCTTTTATAGCTCCCTGGCCACGGCACGAATAACTTCTCGCGTAGAGATCGCGGCCGGTTTTTTTTTTCTTTTTTTTTTATGCTGTTCTACCCGAAATAGGGAGAGAGAATTCGCTCGCTGGTTTTGTTGCTTTATCTACTAAGTGGCTGCCCACTTATTAAGTGGGTGGCCGGCATATTTTAAAATTCGTCTGAACCTGCCCAAAAACTCAATAAAACCTTATAAGTTAAAACCAATGCATTTAACAACAATTCCCAAGCGTCCTTGGATGCAACCACATGCACGCATGCAATGCAAACATAGATTCCTCGCGGGAAAGTGTTTGCCTTCCCGCGATTGTTCCTGCTTTTCGTAAAAAGCTTCATTGAACCCATCTTTATTCTTGTGCTTGCGTTCTTACGCTTATTTTCTTTCTCAGTTCGGATTTCCTCCTTAACCTACGGAATGCCCCCTTTCTGATGCACCCGTCACCCATCATGTGACGCATCAGGGGCACCCATAACCCGGCCCTTTCCACCGAACTTACGAAAACTCCTTCGCGATGTTTACCATCACCCATCAAATGACACATCAGAGTTGTCCGTTCTTGATGGCATTTCCTGTAGCTACAATCTTTTAACAATTCTTAGTGTACACATTAAAATATCCTAAAAAAGAAATTAATCATTAAAAATAAGAAAATAGTCCAATTAACAACAAGGAGCTTGCTGTTGTCCTTACTCGGGCACAAAGAGCAGCTCTTGGTCTCAGTCGGCCCACAGGTCCACCTCGCCAGTCCCCACTTCCTCAATCTTGTCTACCTGACCCAAAGGACGAGTCCTTCAAAATTGCTCAGAGCAAACCAACTTCCCTATTATCTGACATTGATGGAGCCTTCTTGGAAGCAATGGCCGACTTGGAACAGATTAAGGTCCCAAAGGGAGCCCAGTTCGAAGGCGCCAAGCCCACAGCAGAAGCCATCTTCAATCATTCAGTCTCTGTACCCGGGGGTTGGGCCTAGTGGCGGGCACCTCCCTGTACAGCCCTCAGAGTCTTATTTGATTTCCTATCCAACTGTTCCCCTCACCGATTATAAAAGTCCTCGTCTCACTGTATCTATTCTTGGGCACTAGCTATCCGGCGTCATCGTTGATGGTGGATCTGGATTCAATTTGATGCCCAAATTCACTATGATGGCCTTAGGTCTACAGCCTACCCGACCTGCTCCTTTCACTGTTACATTGGCCGATCAGAGAACAGTCTACCCAGTGGGCATAGTAGACAAGGTGCCTCTGAAGGTACAAGATTTCACTTTTAACTTGGATTTTGTGGTAGTTAATCTTTCCCAGGTAGAGGGAGGTTATCCCTTGCTGATTGGTAGGCCATGGTTGCGACATACGAAAGCACTTCACGACTGGGGAAACGACGCCATGTGGATACATACTCCTGGCTCTCCAATGCAACAAATTCGTCTCGAAGGAGGTATGGATCCGGTCGTTCAGCATAGCTCTTTGTCAGTAGAGTCCAACCCTGACTTGGAGCAGCCGGTCCCTCCTGATGGGTCCGATGAAGACTTACTGCAGTGGTTAGAAGCTACCTCTTCGATGCCATGCTATGTAGTCTCTCTTCAACCTTTGCCAATAGATTCACCCTCTTCCCCTGATCCTACACCTGAAGCTACACCTGAAGCCAATAATCCCAGTCAGCCAAGTGCGCCAGAACCAAGTGGACCGGTCTCTGGTCACCATCCTTCAGAGGGTCCCTTGATGGAAACCGTCGGCCTGGGTGAGCCTATAACACACCATAGAAGGGGGGGAAAATCTCCCTTGCAAGAGTTGGCCAACACCCCAGCTCCTTCCTTAGCCTCTACTCCATCTGACTCTCCACCCATGCCGGAGCACTTTGAGGTATCTGAGGATTTACCATTCGCAGAGCTTCCATCAGGATGGTGGCAAGAAGAGTATGTTGATTTCAACATTGATCAGACGCCAGCTCATAATGTCCAGAAGCTCACAGAGGCGGCACGGTCTTCTCTCCCTGACGCAACCTCGCCCACTACACCACCTAACCCAGTCAGAGAGGTCAACCTAGGCGGCCCTGACAACCATCATCCCATCTTGTTAGCCGCTTGGTTATGGGATCACCCCGCTCTACTCGACCTGGTTATCTCTTTCATGCGCTCTTTCAAGGATGTGTTTGCCTGGTCTTACCACGATTTGGAAGGAATCCCAGCAGAGCTAGGAGTCCACACAATTCCTCTGGTTGAGGAGGCTAAGCCGGTCAGAGGACGGGCTTACAAACTGAATCCCAAGTATGCAGAAGCAGTCAAAATCGAGTTGGAAAAAATGCAAGAAGCAGGTATTATTGTACCAGTAGAGCACTCAGAATGGTTGTCCCCTATGGTTATTGCCCCAAAGAAGCAGTCCAACAAAATTCGAGTTTGCGTCGACTACCGGGCTTTAAATAAGGTCACAATCCCGGATGGATTTCCGACCCCTTTCACTGAGAGAGTCCTCGAAGATGTCGCTCGCCATGTACTGTATAGTTTTATGGACGGGTTCAGCGGCTACAATCATTTAGGATTACATCTTGACAACCAAGTCAAAACAGCTTTTGTGACTCCCTCGGGTATTTTCATCTACACTAGAATGTCTTTTGGGCTTAAAAATGCACCACCTTCTTTCAATCGCATAGTATATCTCATCTTTTGTCCTCTGCTTACTGATCACCTTCGCATATTCATGGACGACTTTTCCACCTTCTCGGGTGCTCAATGTTCGACCCCAGTAAAAAATCTAAGGAGCATCTTGCTCAGCTCTCTGCAGTCTTCCTCAGGTGCAGAGAGGCAGCTCAATCCGAACAAGTGTCATTTTTTGGTCATCGAGGGCACACTGTTGGGTCATGTGGTGTCTGCTCAAGGTTTAGCACCTGACCCAGAGAAGATAGTGGCCATCTTGAAGTTACCTCCTCCCATAAATCCCAAAGGTGTTCAGAGCTTTGTGGGCCACACCGGCTATCATCGCAGGTTTATACGCATGTATGCACAGGTGGCTCAACCATTGACCCGGCTCACCAGTGTTGTTGTTCCCTTCTAGTGGTCAACACGTGAGGCTGAAGCATTTGCATACCTAAAAAAACGCCTCACTGAAGCACCTATTCTAGTTGCCCCGGATTGGGCCTTACCTTTTCATGTGGATACAGATGCCAGTCTGTTGGCTGTGGGTGTTGTGTTGACTCAGCCTAGCAAAGAGTTCAACTTGGACTGCCCTGTACATTATGCAAGTCGCCTGCTCACCAAAGCAGAGCGCAACTATAGCACCACAGAGAGGGAAGGTTTGGCTATAGTGTATGCTCTACAAAAATTTCGTCACTATTTGATAGGGGTCCACTTCACAATTATTACTGATCACCATGCCTTGCGCTATCTGCTTAATAAGCCTCAGATCGCAGGTCGAGTATGGCGATGGTTGCTCCTATTCCAAGAGTTTGATTTTGAAGTGGTACTTCGTCATGGTAAGCATCATGTAATGGCTGACCACGTCTCTCGCATTCACACAAGCGAAGAAGCTACCGGGATTGCGGATGACTTTCCAGATAGCAGTCTTTTTAAAATCGATACAACACCGGAATGGTACGGCGAGGTCTTACATTTTCTATGAACTACGCTGTACCCAGAGAAGGCATCTCCACTGCAGAAGAGGAGATTGTTGTTGAAGTCCATGCCTTTCACTCTGATTGGGGGCCAGCTCTACAAATCGGGACCAGATGGTGTTCTGAAGCGTTGTGTCTCGCCTCATGACGTGGAGCATATTCTGGAGGATGCCCACAATGGTCCCACTGGTGGCCATTACCTTGGTCACATCACTTGCCAGAAGATTCTACAAAGTGGTCTATGGTGGCCCTACATTTTTAAGGATGCAATAGCATATTCTAAGGTTTGTGATGTGTGCCAGCGCTCTGGGCCGAAGCCAAGTAAGCAATCCAACTGTGCTCTACAGGTCTCGATGGCGTGGCTACCTTTTGAGAGATGGGGCTTGGACTTCGTGGGTCCAATATATCCCCCGGCTCAACCAAGTGATCGCAAATATCTGCTAGTGGCTACAGACTATGCAACAAAGTGGGCAGAGGTACTAGCGACAGCAGATTGTACTGGCAATACAGTAGCCAAATTTTTATATGAAAATATTTTATGCAAATTTGGATGTCCCTTAGAGATCACCAGTGATAGGGGCAGTCATTTTGTCAATGACATGATCTCAACTTTGTTGGCCAATTATAAGATTTTTCATCGCAAGTCGTGCTCTTATTACCCTAGAGCCAATGGGCAGGCCGAGAGCACCAACAAGGTTCTGATCGCCCTCCTGCGGAAAGCATGTCATCTCCATCCAGCATCGTGGGCTCAAGCTGTGCACGGCACTTTTTGGGCATACCGCACATCTCTCAAACCAACAACGAATCACACGCCTTTTCAACTCGCTTTCGGATTGGAAGCCATAGCTCCATTTGAGTTCAACTCTGGATCCCCTAGGGTGGGCAATCTGCGTGCAAGTTGAGGCATGGAATCTGCTTCTATATCCCGTCTCACCTTATTGGATGAAAGCCGCCGTTTAGCTTCACATGCTCTGCAAGCGAAGCAACTTCGTCGCAAAGCGTGGCATGATCGCCACCTCAGAAAGCCGAAAATAACGCAAGGCACACTGGTGCTACTCTATCAGGCAAAATATTTGAAAAAAGCAAAGAAGCTGGTTCCAGCTTGGCAAGGGCCCTTCGTGGTGGAAGAGATTTTACCACAGGGGGCGGGGGCAGTCCAGTTAGTCACTCTAGAAGGCGTTCCCTTGCCACTGGTAAACGGATCAAGGATTAAGTGCTATCACTCGCCCTAATTATATACACATCTACTGATGATAGCTATCCCAACACCATATCATTATTCCCTCCTCAGTTCGGTCTTTCTCCCTGGCTTACCATTTTCCCCTCTTCTCAAATCTTCCTCATGGCAGCTCTTATCTTTCAAAACCCCCTTGTTTCAATGCATGCATCAGTTACTGTTGTTCTGTCTCTGTCTCTGCTCCCCCTCTGTAATTTCCGAAAGTCTCATCGAATAGATCTTTTGATTATTGGATATTGTTAGACGATTAAACCAACTCAACTGCATCTCTCTTTTCCGTCTCTAATTTTTACAAGCACTCTCTCACCATCAAATCTCTCTTTGCCTTCTGTGACTATCTCTTGTAAAAGACTCCTCAAATTGATTCAGCACTGATGTTTCCTCCTGTCAATTGGAGCCCGTTCTGGTTAATGAAACCCCATAGCCGAAAAGATAAGGCCTAAATCGTTATTCACTATCTTTGACAGCATTTATATCTGGCTCTCTATCTAGGCCTTGTTCTTACTTTTCCCCCGCACTGTTCTTGCTTACTAAGCCCCTTGTCATCTCTTAACCTGTCCCACATTCTCTCCTCCTACAGAGTTCCCATCCTCAACATGCTTGAATGCGTCTTTTTGCCATGTCTCAAGTTTTATATCACCTAACAATGCCTCGTAGATATCCACATCGAGCTCTTCTTTAGATGAATTGGCACTTCTTACAGCAAAAAGGCATCTTCATACCGTTTGCTTCCCACCATGTTCCTTACATTTTCAATAAGCCTCATCTCATAACTGATTTTTGTCGATGTGGCTGCCCCCTCACCATTCACCACTAATTTCCCTCGCCCTCGTCCCCCTCTCCAGCCCTCGCCCTCGCCCCACCCCCCTATCGACCCCTCGCCTCAGCCCACCCTTGTAAAATTCGCCCCTACCCAATTCAATTCGCCCCTACCCAGTTCCTCTCAATTCGCCCCAGCCCTGTTGTCAATTCGCCCCTATCCAATTCAATTCGCCCCTACCCAGTTCATCTCAATTCGCCCCAGCCCTGTTGTCAATTCGCCCCTACCCAATTCAAATTCGCCCCTACCCAGTTCCTCTCAATTCGCCCGAGCCATGTTGTCAATTCGCCCCAACCCTATTGGAAACGCCCCAACCCAAGAAAATTCGCAGACTCACTTATTCACCCCTACCTACCCAATCGCCCCTATACCCTAAACTCGCCCCTACCCCATTGATCCGCCCTTACCCAATGCACCTAGGCCCTAACCAATCTGCCTAGCCCAATCCCCAATCGTGCCAAATCCCAAATCGTCCCTACACTAGCTTTTCTAGAATCCTCGCCCCCTACCTGTGCAGGTCCCTACCATCAGAACTACTAGCGTTTTTCGTCCTAGAGTTTCTATACTCCGCCTTGGTCTGCATCTGACTGATCCGTGGTGCTTTTCCATCACCTGCTCTACTGATCTGCTCACTGATTTGTCATCCACCAGGACCTCACCATGGCAGGAGGTAGCAAGAAACAGGAGAAACAACCAGAAGGAAGTAGCAAGAGAAAGGTAGAGTTGAAGAAGAGGAAAGCTCTGGTTGCAGAATCAGAGAGCGAAGCAGAGGAAGTATCTGCAAGCAACAGCCATGGCATAGATGACTTTACCTCCAGTGACCCAAGTGATGAGAGCTACAAAGCAGACTCAACAGCATCTGATGATTCAGATGTAAATTCCGAGTCAAGTGCTTCCAGTGATCAGGAGGAACATTCAAAAGTGGCTCAGAAGAAAGGAAAGCAACCAATCATCACTCATGAAATCAAGAGGCCTGCTTCTTCGAAAAATCGTACAGCATTTTCATTAAATTTTTATATGCAGCAACCTCGACCATCTCTCAGTGAGGTGCTTTCGACTACTCAGCTACAGACTCTGGGTCTCACAGCATTGGCTGATGCAGATTTACCTGATACAGTTCCAGCAGAGATGATACATCAACTGTTGAAAGACTTTCCAAAGGTCCGAGGCCACAAGCTAACAGCTACAAGGCTTGGCCATGCCATGGGTATGACCAACTTTCCAGCTGTGAAGCCTACTACTCGCACTTTCTCTTTGTTGGCCAAGGATGCGACAATTCAAGCATGTCAAGAGCTACTGAGTTCGGATCACCCGGATTATGAGCAAAACAGACGCCTTCTCGCAATCTTCACGTATTACTTTCTGGCTCGAGATGCCAAAGAAGACAAGGAAAAAACTAATCTTGTCACTACCTTCTCCCACTATGACGGGCTCTACTGTTTAATCCACACTATCCCTTGTGGATTCCACCAGATTCTCTTCAGCTCTTTGCAGACTAGGACTAAAAGATTTCGGGCCCAAGTGCAGTCTGTGCAGTTAAGTTTTAAATGTTTTGCGGCACCTCTCTTGGCATGGGTCATAAACATACCTATTAACCCAAATGAAGTGGATGAGGAGCAGAAAACTCGAAAGGGAAAAGGAAATCCGTGAGCATGCAGGTTGACCCAATAACACCAAGAAAAAGAAGATCAAGGCGAATGTGGTGAAGGATACAATGAAGTCTCTACTCTCCTTGCCAGTTTCTGAAAGCCAGCAGACTAGGGTACATTTTCAGCGTCACACATCTACTTCTACCCCTGGTTCTGTTGTGCCGACGCCAGTGTCTACTGCCGCTCCTCAAGACAGGATGGTCACTTCACCCATACAGGATCCTCTTCCTTCTTCTCCCATCTTCACTCATACACCGGTCAACATATCTCTCTCTCCACCTACAACAACAATCTCAGAGGCACCTACTCCACCAACTATACCTACTTCTAGCTCGCCTGCTGTGCCACATGTGCGTTCTCCAGCATCACATGCATCTGAGGGATCTTCAGGTATGACCGACTCCACTTCTCTGTTTCAGCTTTCAGAGAAGTTACTTCAGGACTCCAGAGCTGCTATTGCCACCATCGAGCTAGGCGCAGAGCAGCTAGCTGCAACGCACCAGCGTCACTCCGCCACATACGCAGCTATGGAGGGATCTCTGCAGGCGAGAGTGCCATCGCAGATCGAGACGCAACGATTTTTGCACTACAGCAAGCATTGAAGATAAAATCAAGGATTATTGATGACCTAAAAGCACAGGTGCAAGGATTTCAAGAAATGCTTATGTATGGTAACAGGCCTACCCAGGCTCCTGTGGGATATGGATGGACTGGGCCAAGGATACAGGTCCAGAATCCAGCAGGTCCCTCTCAGCCCTCTCAGCAGTTCATGGGACACTACCCACAGCCCCAGTTCAAGTACTTTACTCAATAGGGGTCTCAGGTCCAGATGCCACACATGCAAAGCCAGAGTGTTCCTTGTTGTGACAGTGTTGCTAGTGCACACCGCCATGGTTGTGTTACTAGGCGTCCGGAGTTCACTTCAGGGTAGGTGCTTCCATCCGCTGTGCAGCAGATGGCTGCTTCAACCACATGAAGCCAGGTTATGCAGAGCACAGTCTGATTGTTTTTCGGACTCTTTGCCAGGGGAGTTACCTCCTGAGAGACCTGAGGATCATACTATAGATCTTGTGCGAGGTTCTAGTCCAACGAATAGACCACCATACAAGGTTAGTGCAGCCCAGCAGAAAGAGATTATGGGTCAGGTCAACGAGCTTTTAGAGAAGGGGCTGATTCAGCCCAGTTCATCCCCTTTTTGTTTGCCTGTACTCTTAGTGCGGAAGAAGGATGGTTCATGGCGCATGTGCATTGACTATCGCGCCTTGAATAAGAATACTATTAAGAACAGGTTCCCCATACCGAAGATAGATGACATTCTTGATCGGCTTGAGGGAGCGTCATTGTTTACAAGAATAGACCTAAAGAGCGGGTATCATCAGATACGCATTAGACCAGAAGATGTCCATAAGACTGCGTTCAGGACAACATTTGGTCTCTATGAGTTTCTTGTCATGCCATTTGGTCTCACAAATGCTCCTGCCACATTTAATAGAATGATGGACAGAACTTTTAGACCACATAGAAACTTCGTGGGTACCTTCTTTGATGACATGATTTTCTACTCAAAGTCTGAAGAGGAGCATAGGGATCACTTGACCGCATTTTTCAATGAGCTACGCAAGAATAGGCTACTTATCAATGCGAAGAAAAGTGAGTTCTTTTTGCAAGAAATTCACTTCCTTGGGCACATTGTTTCAAAGGATGGGGTACGCATGGATCCCGCTAAAGTGGAAGCAATTAGGTCATGGCCAGACTTGAAGTCCGTACATGACATTCGAAGCTTTCTAGGCTTATGTTCCTATTACAGGAGGTTCATCCGAAATTTTGCTGAGATTGCTTCTCCACTCCATGCACTACAAGGAAAAGGAGTTACTTTCAAGTGGACAGCCAAGGAAATTTTAGCGTTCAAACACTTGAGAGAGAAGCTGACTTCAGATCCGGTAATTATTTTACCAGATCTTTCTAAACCTTTTGTGGTTCAATGTGATGCGTGTGGCCATAGTCTTGGTGCAGTTCTGATGCAGAATGGCCGAGTAGTCGTATATGAGAGAAGAATTCTTTTGAAGACTGAAAGGAACTTGCAAGTCTATGAGAAAGAATTACTCGCAGTAATTCATGCTCTCACTAGTTGGAAACACTATTTGCTAGGGGCTGATTTTGTTGTCCAAACGGATCATCAAACCTTGCGATATTTTCTTACACAGACGAAGTTGTCTGAGAAGCACATGCGATGGGCAAACATCTTGTCAATGTTCCATTTTCAGATTGTGAATGTGCAAGGAAAAAAGAACGTGGTGGCTGATGCGTTGTCACGAAAGCCCCAAATTTCAGCAGTGTCAATTCCGTACCATTGTGAACTAGACGAAATGAAGACACAATATGCTGAAGATTCAGATTTTGCAAGGATCTATGACCAGCTTGTTGATGGGCAACATCATGAGCACTATATGCTTAAGAATGACTTTCTCATGATGCATGGAAAGTTATGCGTTACTAAGTAGTTATGGCCAAAGATTTTGATGGAAAGTCATGCTCCACCTTATGCTGGGCATTGTGGAATTGATGCGACAGTGAAAGGGGTTGAGGCATTCTTCTATTGGCCAGCTTTGCGTCAAGATGTTGACACATTTGTAAGATCATGCTTAGTATGCCAAAAAGTCAAATTTGACAGACAAAAGCAATCGGGATTGTTGCAGCCATTGCCGATCCTTGATAGGCCGTGGGAAAGTATAGCAATGGACTTTATCTTTGATCTTCAAAGGACGCAAATAAGAAATGATGGGATTTGGACTAACATTTGTAAGTTCAGTAAGCAGGCCCATTTCATTCCTGTTAGGAAGAAGATAAAGCCAAAACACATGGTCAAGATATTCATGAGCAATATCTTTAAATATCATGGGATGCCTCAGTCAATTGTCAGTGACAGGGATCCACGTATGACGACTCTTTTCTGGAAGGCATTGTTTGAGAACATGGGCACTACGCTCAAGTTCTCTTCTTCGTTTCATCCGCAAACTGATGGACAATCAGAAGAGGCAAATTCTACTGTCTTGGACTTGCTCAAATGTTATGTCTCAGAGCACAAGGCAACTTGGGAACACCATCTCCCATTGGTTGAATATGCTTACAATAACACTGTGCATACGTCAACAGGTAAGGCACCATTTGAGATAGTAGAAGGAGGAAAGAAAGTCCCGCCCATTTTGAAAACTAAGGACAAGATATTTGAGGCAGACAAGTATGTGCAAGATATGGATGAAACATACAGGAAGATAAAGATTGCTCTTGAGAAGACTCAGGCTAAGCAAAAGAAAGCTGCTGATCGTCACCGTCGTGAACTTGTATTTTCACTTGGTGATTGGGTACTTTTGCGCTTTGAAAAGGCCAGGTTAAGGAAAAGGAAAGGCAAGGAACGCTTGTTTCCTAAGCTCAGTATGCGATATTATGGTCCTTTTCAGATTTCAGAAAAGATCAGCGATGTAGCTTACAAGTTAAAGCTACCAAAAGGCTGGAAAATACATAATGCTTTTCATGTCAGCCTTCTAAGGCCCTTTGTTGGTGATGTGCCAGAGAATATGCTTGATGAGGAACAACGCGAAGTGGAAGAATTGGATGAAATCCTTGTTCCTGAACAGATATTGGCACATAAAGAAAGAAAGGTTAGAGGAAAAGTTGCAAGACGCTATTTGGTGAAGTTCAAGAACTATCCATCATTAGATGCCAAATGGATGGAAGAGTCTAAATTGCTTGATTCACCTCAGCTATTGCAATTGTATCTTGAAGCCTTTCAAATGGAACCCACAATGACTTGATGCAACCTTTTTGGAGCAAGGCAAGAGCATGGTTCATGATGCTCAAGAGAGTAGTTAAGCAATTGTATCTACTCTTTCCATACAGAATTTAGCTAGAGAAGTTTGTGCTCAACAGTACACTAGAAGACTTCTATGCTTGATATATGTGTCGTAGCCAGGTTGGTGGGATTGTTTAATCGTCCAACGCTACATTTCTGGAAGCATGTATATCTTGGATTCCCATCATAGAATATATGTGATATCAGGAGATATCTGCATGTATTATTGGCATGCAAGCGAGGTCGCTTGCAGTATTTCAAGGGTGGGGTGTGTCACCAAGAGGTGTGTTTTTCTTGTTGCCTTCCGTAAATAAGTATTAGATATATTTATTTTATTTTTACTTGTTTGTCCCAAAACCCTTCAAAAGGTGCAAGTGGACATTGCATGGCCAGTGTGAAACGGCTGCAGCCAAATGGGTTTCTCACATCGAGGATCTAGGTCGGTCAGACAGGGACTGCCCGGGCCAGTTAGCACTGAATTCTGATGAGTATGGAAGCTCGTGTGGGCCAAACTGGAATTTGGGCCACTTGTCAAGTCACTGCAACTTTATAAGTTGAAAGGGGCCAGTAAATTAACCCACATTGTAGATGTTGGTCAAATGGTAGTCTTCAATGATGGTCAGGAGACCGATAGGGATGCCATGGAAGCATCTCCTAAAATTTAGGGAACTGCTATTTTTGACCGGAAAATGTGTTCGCGTCATTAGCTCTGGAATGACAAGGGGAACATTTTATTGCTCTGCTGCCAAGTCAACTAACGCACCAGTACATATATTTTTAGCAGGGAAAGCCCAAACTCGGAAACTGGGCGACGTGTCAGCCTGTGAGCGATTCTGCCACTCTGGGAGGCAAAAACGAGCTGCATATCAACAAAGGGGGTGCCATTTTCAGCCTCAGGTGGATTGTAGCAGGTACAGAAGCTATGGAATGCTTACCTTGCCCTCTATGCACAGTATGGTGACGGGAGTGATGCCCCGCATGCTACATACTGCTCTCTTTCTCCCCTACGTACAGTATGTTATGCCCCACTAGTGGGCTTCTCATTTGACCTATGTACATTTCTAGGGGTTTATGCGCGTTTGCCAAGGCAAGAGCCTTCTGAACAGGAACCGGATTAGCTAATTGCTAATCCCCCACAGGTACGGACAGTTCCATCACGAAAGATTGCGAGTTTGGAGAGTTTTCTCGCGTGAAAACTCGTCCAATTCACAAGGGAATTGTCCCATTGCGTGCGGGAGCCCTTGGGACACACATAGGCGTGTTCGCTCCGCTAAAAACGATCCGAAACAGGGAATTACAGCCTGCTGTGTTTTTTTGCAGGTTTAGGATTTCGCACCTAAACTACAAGGGAACATCAGGGGAGCCTCGTGAGAGCCTTGGGATGCATGTACAGGCTTTTGGGCTCCCGGCAGTGAAAAACAGAGAATTACAGTCCGCTGAATTTCTGTGACAGCTCACCAGAAAGCTTCCAGATATTGAGGGAATCCGTCCTAGACAGGTGTTTTTGACCTACAGGGGTTTTTGCGCCATTATGCTGTCGAAATCCGGTCGAAAACCTGCGTTTTCAGCCCTCGCCAGGTTTGGACAGCTTTGTGAAAGCTTGTGCTAAGTGGTCGGATCGTCTACCTTAATTTGAATAAAGAAATACCGAAAGGGGCGCCAGTCTTTAGGGCCTACAGGGTGTCGGTCTCGTGTGCGCAGTGACATTCTAGTCGTTGGACGCAACTCTGTTCTCTTCCCTTCTCAGTGCTCTGTGTAAAGTTAACAGGTAATTAAAATAGTACCGCCCTCTACATTGTACGATCCGGTTATATATGTCTCTGGGAAGTTCCCACAAGCGGTGTATGAAGGAAACAGATCTCGTGAGCGCCTCAACTACTAGTGGGGGGGTAGCTAGCTCTGCTCGGATAATGGCACGTGGTACTGAAGCCTTGTCTCTAATGAGTCGCGAGATCATAGAGACTAGAGGCTTCTCCATGTCCCCCCATCCATCAGTGCGACCTGTTCTCTCGTGATGATCCAATGAAGGCCCCCATATCTCAGCTCCATAGAGCAATACAGAAGCCACCAGAGTGTCAAAGAGCCAGAGCTTTCTCCGAGGCTCCTGAAACTGAACATGTGAACACATCCTCTCCAATCTCCCCAATGCCGAATGGGCTCTGGTCAATCTAGTCTCTGCTGCTCTCCTCAAAGAAAATGCTGGTCCACTAAAAACCACTCCAAGGTAAGTGTAAGCATCTGTATATTCCACTATCTCCTGGCCATATGTGAATGCGGGTGATGACCTCCTGATCCACTGTGGGGTGGTATTAAATACCATGACCTTGGTTTTACCAAGGTTGACAGACAAGCCACTTTCATAGGCAAACCTATGCAAAGCATCCAAGTGACGTTGCATCCCCTCCAAGGAGTCGGAGATCAACACAATATCATCAACATATAACAATAGCGGAATCCATGTCCCTGCCAACGGTGCACTTCTATCACCATCTCTCTCGATGTAGTCAGAAACCTCATCCACATACATACCAAATAGAGTAGGAGAAATGAAATGAAAAGAAATGTTATATTAACGTCTTCAAAAGGCCAAAGTGACCTATGAGGGCATGCGTGCTGTTGGGCAGACAGGGTTCAGTAGAGGTTTTTCTACTCTTGACCATATCTTGACACTTAGGCCCATCATCGAGGAGGGCAGATTCCATGGGAGACGGATCTATTGTAGCTTTGTGGACTTCCGCAAAGCATTTGACACAGTATCTAGAGCTAGATTGATACGTAGATACAGGAGATGGGAGTATGCATAGAGCTCATTTGGGGAATCATGGTGTTGTACAGATCAGTAGTAGGGCATGTACGCACCTCAGAGGGTCTATCTACACCGGTTCACTCCACTATTGGAGTGAAGCAAGGCTGCCCAACAACATGCATGCCCTCCCTCCAGGGTGGTCTCGTACGGTCACGTACGTTTTGTCCACGTACGAAGACGTACGGTACTCATCGAACTAGAAAATTTTATGTCGTACGACATGGTTACGTACTTTCAAAAATAAAAACATGTAATTCTTAACCCTAGATTTTACACTTGGGACAATTAGACAATTGATTATCACAGTGGGGATGTCGTGGTATTTAGTCAATACTATGCATGATGGAGCTGATGGTTATATTGTCTTGTGGGTGACTACCATGGGTCTATACCTTGCACTTTCCTTTAAGGGTGAAGCTGGGCTTATCCTGGATTCATTGAGCCATTGAGCAATCTCTCATGACTCATGAGAGAGCTTGAGAATGACTCATGAGCTTAAGCCTTGAGTTGGAACATAATGGAGAAGAACAGAAAGAGGGCATCCATATATAGATTTAGAGTGTAGATACTTGCCCTTGAACAAGAGAGAGTTAGATGACAGGATGGATGAGAGAGAGAGAGAGGAGCCTAATGGAATCCAAGGTGAAGGACCAAAGCAATGAGAGAGAGGGAGAGGGAGAGGAAGAGAGAGAGGAGTCTAATGGAATCCAAAGCAATGTGTGTGTGTGTGTGAGAGAGAGAGAGAGAGAGAGACGAGGCTCATGGCATGTGGGAGGTGGGGGGAGGGGGATAGGTGGGAGGGATCCTATGCCAAAAGGTAACCCAAAAACCTCCCAAAAAAAAGCACAGTCAACGGACTAAAAACTGGTCAAACGTACTAAAAAACCACTGGACGCAACAGACGCCTTGACTGGACGAGACGCCACCGTACGCCTCGTTCCGTCCGACGGACGAGAACAACCTTGCCTCCCTCTCTACCTATCTACTCAACTGCTGCTCAAGAATGGATGCGTACAACCGTGCCAATGTGTGTCCTATCATGATAGTGCGATAATTCCTAGGCTCCATAGGGTCTCCTGACTTGAAGATAGGTACGATCGTAGATAGGCTCCAGGTATTAGGCAAGCCCTCACACATGGCACGGTTAAACATAACTACTAGAAGCTCTGCTAATAGATCTCTGGCGAGTATGAAATGCTCATCCTCTAAGCCATCATGATCATATGCTCTCCCAGTCCTCTTCCTGTGAATGGCCTTCTTCACCATCTCAGCGGTGAAAAAAGCACATGTGTGTGTGCATGGATCGGGGGGGTCGAAAAGGGGCTGCTGTCCAGAAACTGTGTACAAAGATGATGCGTACTGGACCCAAGTCTCTGTAGAAGTAATGGCGGGGGGGGGGGAGGGCGGGGGGGGCTGCTCATGAAAGAGCCGCCATGCCTCACGTGAGTCCTGACTCAAGAATAGCTGGTATAGATCTTGCTCTAGTCGAGCCAAAAATGCCCTCTTCTTCCGCCGTACTAGGCGTCGGAAGTCAATCTGCGACTTTCTGTGAGTGATGTCCCCCGAAAGCACTTCCCTCTGAAGTCTAGCTCTAGTCAAACGACATTCCTCATCATACGAGTTGTTCTGAGGCATGCTCCCAGAACCGACGTCTCTGCTCAGGCTGTGTGTGTGGGTATGCCTCTACTGCAGCATCGTGTAATGTCTGTGTCAGCATAGTAGTAAGCTCCTCCAGAGGTCGCCCCGGCTTATCAGTGGATAGGCGCCTGTAAATCCCGTCTATGTATATAGAATACGTCTCCTGCATGAAGGTGTAGCGAGTAGGGGCTGCTACCCGTGGAATGTGTGCTACATTGAATTGGAAAGAGATGGTCAGCGACACAATAGCATGATCCACTGCCACCCCAACAGGTCTAGGCCCAACTATGAGATCCTGTATACTAGATATGAGGCTCGATTGTGCCATGACATAATCTACCGTGCTGGCTCCATGTCTGTGTGGAAAGCATGTGAAGCCTCCCGCAACGGGAAATCTCTGTAGGCCATTCAAGATGGCCAATCCATGTGCAGTCCCCATGTCTATCAAGTGCCGTCCATACTCAGTATGTTCCCCATCCTGTGATATTCTAGATAGGCATGTCTCTGCAATATCGAGCTCTCTCAGCATCTCCCTTGAAGTATCATAAAATACCGTCTGATGATGGGCAATCCTAGCATTGAAGTCCCCTTGAATGATAATGTCGCCATCTCTATTGAATTCCCATATGTCATCATCCAAAATAGAGAAGGGGAATTGTCCTCGGGGTGGTGCATATACTGACGTACTCGGGGGAAAGTAGCAAATGGCAATGTAAAGATATCTGTCAGTCTCTGCTCTCAATCTCACCCACATGTACCTATCTTCCGCATCCCTACCAGCTATATGTATCAATGACTGCAACTCCTCCCTGAATAACACTGCCACTCCTCTTGAGCCCCGCCCTCTGTGCTCTAAACGTGTCTCCTGTCTACAAACTGTCTCCCATCTGTAACCACTAATGTGAGGCATAGATTGCCCAGAGGCCTGATGTGTCTCAGAGTAGAAGATGATATCTCTCCCGGTAAAACTCTCCTCAAAAGCACCCACATCAAGACGCATAGATCCATTACAGTTCCAGGTAGCAACTTTGAGTGTGGTCCCATAGGCCTCACATCGTCATGTGGGGCGTGGCTCCAATATCACCACTCTGCCATCTCGGTAAAAAGCAATCTTACCCTTTTCCCTTGCCGCTCTATTCTCTAAGAGAGAGAGAAGGCTAGGAGAGTGGTAGAACCCAAAATGTTGGCAATCAGCATCTCATAACACAACATAATACGAGAGGGGGTAGAGGGGTCCCTATAGACATACCCAGCCTAGAAACTCGACCACCAACTGGAATAAGTGGGGGAAAGGGCTCTCTGAAGCTAAATAGACTCACATGTAGCATTACAAGCAGCACAAGCACAATATGCGGTCTACGTGGAAGACAATGGAACAATGGGCTTCAGCTTACAGACCCATGAAATCACTCTTGAACCAAATGAAAAGGTGTAAAATCTAGTCCATCATCGTGAATCTGGATCTCCACCCCAATCTGAATCACTCCCTGTTATCGTGGAGTCTGTACCTCCAACTGCACACCAAATGCCCAACAGCTGTGATTGTTCCAAATACCACAAGATCCAAAGAGCTTGCTGAAGGTGTGATTGCATGAGCTTCTAATTGAAGGCATCAGGAAACTAAGATCAAAACTGGTGTTCAGCAACCAAATAAAAGAGCTGATATTTTCTACCATTAGCTACATCAAAGGGTTCATACAAGGACAATTTCTGATTGAGATCCATATTAAAAGTGATGGACTTAAAGTTGGTCATGCCAAAAGCCTCCAACACTTCTTGGACATAGCTCTGCTGACAGAGGAAATAGCTCCCTTTGTCTGCTAAATCTCAAGTGTTAAGGAAATAATGAATTAAGACAAGATCTGTCATCGCAAACTCCATGGCCAAGGTCTTCATAGTTTCATGGGTATGCTTGACATGGCTACATGTGATAACAAGATCATCCACATAGAGGATAACAAGTGTTGCCAATCCTCTCTCTTTGAAAATGTATAAGTTAGGGTCTGTAGTAGAACAATGAAAGGTGTATCGAATGAAGAAGCATTTTCTGATACCACAAACTAGGAGCTTGCTTCAGGCTATAGAGAGCCTTCCGCAACCTGTAAACCTTGTCACCCAACTAAGAAATTGGGAGGTTGCTACTTACTCTACATATAACTCCTCCAAATCACGGTAGAAAAAGGCTGATTTGATATCAATCTGATGTAGGGCAATCCACCATGGGCTGCAAGAGCAAAAACTGTCCGAATGGTAGCCATATGTGCGGTCACTGCATAGGTCTCGTCATAATCCTTTGGCTGCTCCTGGTCGCTGAGAAAAGCCTTTGGCTACCAAACGAGCCTTGGACACCTAGATAGTTTTCTTGGAGGGGGTTTTCATAGAAGAGCAATCTAAGCTCTTACTCCAACACTCCTCACTCGCAGGGCTCTTGTCAAGGAAACGCATTTTCATTGTATGTGTAGTTTGGTCTCAAAGAGGCCAACACCAAAAGGCTATGTTCGCCTCTTTGAGACGTCAATATAGTTCCTAAGCTCTCTATGTAGTTTTGACCTTCAGACTTCTCTATGTTTGTGCTATGGTGGATAATGCACTGAGAAGTTCTCGTCTCTCTTTTATCAACCAGGAAGCCTCTTGCTATCCTATACTACCTATCTTGCTGGCCACCTCAAGTTGCAGATATTTGTGATGATGGAAAGATAAGGAAGATTAGGATTGCAGACATTTGAAAAATCGGACGACCAAGCATGAAGACATTTGCGAGAAAGCTGGCCATCTTGCAGCATGGAGAAAGAGAAAGTTGGCCATTTAGTAGCATGGAGCAAGAGAAAGTTGGCCATCTAGCAACATAGAGCAAGATTCCATTACCCCCCGCCAGCAAATCACACACACCCGGGTTGGGGGGCGGGGGCGCGCGGGTTGGGGGGGGGGGGGGGGGGGGGGGGGGGGAGGGAGGGGATTAAAGAACCTGAGCCTCTCAATTAGAACAACAAATGCAAAATAAAGGATGTGGCAGTAATATTTAAGTTGATTGAAAGCACTGAAGAAAAAAATCTTCCTGTTTCCATTTAGATAGGCTCCTATGAACAAGGATGAAACACGGTAAGTGTTAGCATTCAATACCTTTGAAAGGCTAGACTCTCGATTGTGTGCCTTAGCTAGAGTACAAATTGTATCAGCACCACAATACTGTGCTATATCCAGCAGTGACCTGACAAAAGGAGAACCAACATCTCCATGTCACTAACATTGAGTGAACAAAAGAGCATACAGCACTAACAATCCTATCCCTGATGAGTACAGATTTCAGCATTGTTCCTTACTGATCAAGACTGCTTGAGCACGAAAATGGTGATTTTCCAAGAATAAGCTGGAACAAGCTAACTCCAGCAGACCAAATATCAATTTTCTCGGTCTGAAAAAGAGACTTCAGAAGAACCTGGGAAGCACACGCAAAGCTGTGGGCAAACAAATAGGAAGGTGGCAGATAAAATTTAAATTTCAAAATAAAGATGCAGTCTAAGACCTCTGGAGCTCGGTATCCTTTTGTACCAACACAGGGTCCTTCTTTCCTCAGTTTTTGCATTCCTGCAAAAGTAAAGGCTAGCTATTCAGTGCTTTTTGGGTCCAACAAAAGCTCTTGCTTTAAACTGAGACTCGCACAAAAGTAAGATGGTGAATGTCCTTCAATTTATGACAGCACAACATATTTACCTCTAGCTTTGAGAAGATGGCCAGTGGTAGCCGTCTTACTGAACGTCATCTTTGACACAGGGAAGGCACTGCTTTGAGGAAGACTTTGGTCTAAGAGGGACCTTTGATGCCTTCTCTTTTGAGGAGCAGCAACTCTCTTTTTGTGAGAACTGGGTATTGCTGCAACAGGCGGCTGCGCACTGTGCTGTGACTTTTGTACAAGCTCCCAAAGTTCACGTCTTCCATACCTTGGAAGCACTTGCTCCCCTTTTAGTATATCACCATTGTACAGAACCCTGCCTTGTTCTTTCAGAGGAGACTGCCAACAAAAAGTTACCTACAACCTTCATATCTTGTTTCGCTGTCAATTAGAGAAGATTTGAAACATGAAAATTGGGCTGCTCAAAGTTCCTAATTGGATAGAAAGAGGCATACCCTATGTGTAGTAGAATTTGGCCTAGATTTTTTTGTGACTGTCACCGTTTCTTTCAAGGCAGGAACCTTCACATTTGAAGGAGACAATCTGCCAGCAGGGAGCCTCGCAAAATTTTGTGCAGAAATATCTAGACCAGACTCAGTCTTCTGTAATTTGCACCAATCATGCTGTGATGTACAGTCGGCATGCTTGCGTGATTGAGCCAAATTTGGACTTGTAGTTCCCAGACTACACACTCTCAGATCTCCTGTCGGAGTTCCAGATGGAGTGGCTGTCCTCTCTTGATGAATAGCATCAACAACCTTCATCTTAGCTTTATTCGTCTGATTGAGTGACAATGAGTGGTGATGAGGAGATGAATTTTTGTGTGCAGTAATGGGAGTAGCTTCAGTCCTTTGATGGCTTTGACAATCTTTCTGTAGTTTGTCCAAAAGCCTTCCCTCAGCTTGTTTCCGGTATTTACCTTCAAGTTTGACACAAGCGAATTCTTAGTCCAAAGCATCTCTATAAAGCCTTATACTGGCAAAACCCATAAGTAATGCAGTTTCTACACAGCACAATGGGTCATACGGGATCCTTAAATCAATTTTAGAATTCTGTTTCACTAAAGCAAACACCTACGAGGTTAAAGTGGTTGACAAACACTCCCTTGCATTAAACTGCAGGGTGAGACAAACGACATACAAGAAATTTACTGCAGAATCCTGAGCCTAGATCATAAGAACCTGCCAAAAAGGCATATGCACAGAGTTTCCAGATTCTGATCATAAATGTCCCACTTGATATTGAGAGTGAAGCTGTATGCTGAATACCAAAAACAAAGGAAAAAACCAAAGCCTCTTCAAATGGTATATATTGTCGCTCGCACAGAGAACCTTTGCAATAGCCTTAAAAAGAGAAAAGCATACCCCTTTCTTGTACCTTCACAGTAGCCTAAAAAAGAGAAAAGACCCACATCATGGGGCATAAATAGAGCTTCTTGAAGCACTTCAACTATGCACCAGAAGCTCCTGACAACATTAACTTGCGATTTGCAATTTAACTTTCCAAAGCTAAGAAAAGGGTGTGTAAATTCTGATTACTTTCAAATGTACGGGCATGTTTTAAAGTACTTCCTCTATGAGCTACAAAGCTCAAGTGAGCATCAAATTGGTACACTACTAGTCACTTCCATCTAGAGAGCACTACTCCTTAGCTACATCAGGAGCTGCCAAAGGAAAAAAGACCAGATCATAGCTTTCTTGGGAATCTTCCAACACAAAGCATTTCCAAAATTTACCAAGTGTAGTAGGAAAAGTGTGCCGATATCTTTATTGTGGGTGCTCCTCAGTGCAATATGCATGAAACCTCGCTCTAACAGAATGAAAACACTATGGAGCAATGGATCAAAGCAAACTCAAAAGACACAATAGCAGACTCAGAACTCATTGGAACTTGACTAACTCATGGAACGAGTATAGACTCTGGCTGGCAGCACACTCAGCTCCAAGCCCAGGACTCACAGGTACAATGGGGGTGTCGAGGCTCTGTTATGCAGGGGGAGTGCAGATGTGCAGTGCTAGACACAAGACACAAGACTCTAGACTCATAGAAAGTTCAAAGCATGATGCATACCACGACTAGAACCAACTAAGCATATATACACAGCTAACAAATATCCCTGACAATCCAGCTATGTCTATCTCCGAACTATGATGGCGGTGAACTGGCCACGGTGTCCACTGTCCACTAGACCACCACTCGTGTGTCTACCACGTGGCACTGCCCAAGCGAGAGTCCACCCAATGTGAACCCAAGACCAACTGTAACTGCATGTCCAGTGTAAGTGACGTTGTAACCCTGTTACAAGTTGCCTTCCACAAAACCACTCAGCATCTTGGAGAGAAACATTGGAAAACTGCTATGTAGACCAAGATAACTAAAAGGAACTCCATATCTACAATAAATGCTGAGCCAAACTCTCCAAATCATGTCAACCAAGACGACAACCATAAACTGTAATCTAAAGATCAATCTTGTGCACAACATAGTAAGTGAGTAGGGTAGGGCAAGAAGAGGGTAGGTAGGGTTGAGGCTGCAAGTAGGTTGGGGCGAGTGCTAGCTGGCTAGGGTGAGGGTGGGTAGGGGCAACAGGGGGGGGGTCGCTATCAAACACTGAGTTCATACTGAACAGAGTGTTTCAATCATTCGATTCTAGCCATCTTTTCACTGTGTGGCCACCTCATCCCTCAGGAACTCTTGATGCGCTCACGACACTTCCATTTAATCATTCATCATGATTCTTATCTCGAATCGTAATTGGGTTCAATCTGGAGCTATCATTACTCTCATTTTATCGTCGTCATCAATTTCACCTGTTATCTGTTCACAAATAGCAGGATCTTCCAGAAAACATTAATGTCATACATAAATTAGAGTCATCTTCGGAAATTCCTATTTCTAAAGTTTCTTCATTTATCGAACATGCAGTTCACAAATCACACTTAGTTCATATTGAACACAGTGTGTTGCTAAATTGGCTTTATCTTACAAAAAAATAATTCTAAATGAGTTATTGGATTTATAAGTGAAAGGGTTTTCTCGCTTGGAACACCAAGAAAAAATAATTCATTTAGAAATGAATTATTGGAATTTTAAGTGAGAGGGCTTTTCTCACTGGAGACATCCGAGTACAGAGTATTCCTAGTGCGTCATTTAAAGTAATGACGGGAACACTGAGAACAGGAATATCTGTAAGGCCACCAGGAACGGATACTTCTGATGCGTCACATCGGATGGGTGAGAGGGAGCATCGGAAAGAAGTATCCGACCATCCGGGAACGGACATCTCTGATGCGTCATAGGATGGGTGACATAGAGCATCGTGAAGGAGATTGTACCGTAAGTTCGGTAGGAAAGGACTAGGTGATGGGTATTCCTGATGCGTCACAGGGTGGGTGACAGGTGCATCAGAAAGGGAATATCCATAGTCGAGAGGAAGATGGGTTCAGCGGAAACTTTGAGGAAAAACAGATGCTTTTTGAGAAAGCAGGATTGCCTTTTCGGGAAAGCAGATGCTTTCTCGCGAGAAAGTCTATGTCTGCATTTTAACTGTGCATGTGATTGCATCCAGGGACGCTTGGGAAGTGTTGTGAAAGCATTGTTTTTAACTTATAAGGTTTTATTGAGTTTTTGGACAGATCCATACCATTTTTAAAGGTGACCGACCGACCGCCCACTTAATAAATGGGCAGCCATCAGATAAATAAGGCAACAGATCAGCCAGCGTTTTCTCTCTCTTTTTTTTTGGCAGAGCAACGGGAAAAAAAAAAACGGTCGCGATCTCTACATGAGCAGCTATTCGTGCCCGTGGCTAGGAGATATAAAAGCATCACATGCCCTTACTCAAAGGGGAGGACCAATCTTTGCAAGGAGGAGATGCTGCTACAGATTTCCGGTGATGCCCATGGCTACCCCGAGTGTACCAGATGTCGCCAAGACCCAGTGCGCGAGTTCCCTCGCGAAGAAGTGCCTACGAAGCATGTTTCCATCGCGACAAGTTACTGTTTTTCTCTGTTTTCAGCCCATAAACGTCATAGACAGGGCTGATTTACGAGAAGGAACCCAAGAACACACCTCTTTGTGTGTAGGATTGGAAGAGAGGATTTTCTATGGAGAGATCTCTTCCGGGGAATTGCTTTTCGAGAACGGAGTTGCGTTTCGAGCGTCGAGACTTTGAAGGTAATGATTTTCATGTTATGAACTCTGAGTATTTGTTTGCATGTGTACTTCCTCTTAGTCAGGGAGTAGGAGCAGAGGAAGGTATGAGCCTCTGCATGAGAAAAGCGCTCTGAGGAACTAGAGCCAGATCAGCCCAGGGGTTTCGTACCCGAGTTTGGGAAGTAGATCCACGGGTCGGAGAGAGGTAGTCTCTCAAGTTGCGATCCGGAAGTTGGGATTCCCAAGTAAGGACCTCGTGTCCGGGAAAGCAGAGTTGTTTTGCGGAAAGAGGACTCTGGAAATAGAGTTCTAAAAGAGAGTTGCAGGGATGTCATGCCCTGAGTCTGGAAGGTGAGATCCAGAGGCGAGAACCTTGGTTCTCAAGGATTTGGACTAAGGAACGGAAGTTCCTTAGAATAGGGTTTTACCCTAGGATTCGAAAGCCGAGGCTTCCGGGAACCATCAAGTCTTATTCTAGAACGAATGTGGTAATACATTCGGTTCAAGTGCTTGTATAGACTTCTCCTCAGTAATAAAGATACTATTACGGGGGGGGACCAGCCCATCTTCTAGTCCCCAGTCCTGTGTCGATCTTCTCACTTTATCTCTCTCTATCTATCTATTTCTCTCTATATCCTCTGGCTTCAATATTAAGTGATAAATTTTATTTATTCGAATGTATTTTATATTGTTATGCGCTCCCGTTTGTGACATAGTGTTTCAATCATTCAGTCTAGTCATCTCATCCATCCAGAAGTCTCTGTGTGGCCATCTCATCCCACAAGAACTCTTGATGCGCTCACCACAATATCCAATCATCTCATTCATATGGGAATCTTGATGTACTAGAATCTTATTTCATCATTCGTCATTCGTCATTCGTCATTCCTCATGCATCATCATTCAAATTTCAAAAAAAAAATTATCATTCTTATCTTGAATCGACAGATTCGTTCCTAAGCTGCTGTTGCTCCCAGTTGCTTTCAAATGCAAATTCCTTGCCATGTCATCCTTGATTTCACTTGCAAAACAGGTAGAATTTCAAGCAAATGGTTCATCTGGTTGCAAAAGAGTCGATGCTCGACTCCATGCTTCCAAATGCTTACATATGCATGCATCTCGCTCCTAGTAGTTATGTGCACACAGATAACAAGAGCTTCCAAAAACATTAATTCCACACTTACTGAAATTTTTTGCAAAAACCCTCATTTTCCAAAGTTGTTGGATATAAGATTTATTCGTGTCAATGCGTAGAGCTTGTTGAGAGGTTCAACTTTGCCTTCTATCGCATATCCAAATTCTCAACCGTTGAAGAGACAGAGATAGACTTGAGGAGAGGTCACTTCAATTGGATGATCGGACACCAAAACTACAAGCACCAGACAAAATGGATTTCAAACCAATAGGGAATGACAATCAAGTAAATTTTGATGATAGGGAACCCAGCAATCAAAGAAGCAGAGATTCAGAATGGTGCACTGGAATTAGATAATCCCTTCAATGATATTGTTGCTGGTATCGGACTGAGAAAGAAGTTGAATCTATGGCCAAACGATAGGGAGAAGTGAAACCGGCCTGTTCAATCCAAAAAGGGCGGTAGACTTTACTTTAAACCTTGATTTAGCTTTCACCCATTATTAGTCGTCTATTTTACCTGTACTTTCAAGACACAACAAAGGGGAGAGGGATACAGGCTGCTAGATTGCACCTGTATGAGTAGACAGACACCATATTGGCCCCTAACTTAGGCGCCCCTTTCGGTATTTCTTTATTGTTCAAAAGAGGGAATAAACGCTGTGGTTCCTACAAGCTGCCCCGCACAAACTCGGCTGAATTTCCTCTGTTCCAGCCCGATTTCGGCAGCATAACTGTACTAGAACCCTTCACGGTCAGTATTCCCACGCATTGACTGACTTTCCCGACGCATACGGGCACTTTGCAAAACCTGGCGAGAATCTGCAGCACGCTGAATTCTCTGTTTTCAGCCCTGAAAATGCTCCAGATCGCCTGTACAGCGGTCCCCTTGCGTCCCCGAACCTCCTGGGGGTATTAGGGTCCGTTTAGGGCCAAAACCCTAAACCTGCAAAAATACACAGCAGGCTGTAATTCACTGTTTCGGGCTCCGTTCCGCGTGCCGGTCGCATCCCTAGCAAGTCCTCGAGCTCCCGCACCTGTAGGGCTACTTGCCCTTTGAATCGGACGAGATTTCTGGCGTGAAACCTCTCCGAATTCACCTGTACCTGCGGGGGGATTAGCCGCTAGCTAATCCAGTACCTGTGCAAGAGGCTCTTGCCTCGGCAATCGCGCATGAACCCACACAACTGTACATTGGTCAAATGAAGAGCCCACTAGAGGGGCATAACATACTGCCAAAGGGGAGAGAGAGGGCAGTGCGTAGCGTGCAGGGCATCACTCCTGGCACCGCACTGTGCATAAGAGGGAAAGCAAGCACTCCATAGCTCTTAACCTGTGACAGAGACTTGCAAAATGAGCCTCCCAGCTATAAATCACGTTTTTGCCTTCTCTATAAGTAGTAAACTGGCCTCAGAGTGCCAAGTGTCACTCATTTGTGCATTTTCCCGCTTTAGACCCTCGGGTCTAAAAATATCTCACCTGCAGCCTCTGTTGACTTGGCCACAGAGTAACAAAATGATCCCCATGTCAAACTGCACGTAATGACGCGAAGACATTTTCAGGTCCCAAAATAGCAGTTCCCTAAATTTTAGGAGATGCTGCCATTGTATCTTTCTAGGTCATCCGACCCTCTTTGTACACTGCGGCCACATCCAAAACTGAAATGTAGCCTCTGTAGCAAAGGATTCCACTTTGGCTAGTCAATGACCCCACTTGGCTAACCATAGTCCTTGTCCAACCTTAGTGCTCTCTTGCCCTCAGGCCTGGACTCCCTCTGGACAGTTCCACACTAGCTATGCAATGCAGGGCAGTTAGATTTCCCGAGGGGTGTTTCCAAAAAGTGAAAGTAAATAGATAATAAGAAAGAAATCAACAAAAAGGATAGATAGTAGTCACACGCTGGTGACATACCCCCCTCTTGAAATCTCAAACGTCCTCGTTTGCATCTATGTCGTCCATGCTTACTGTCAACACTGATGTATTCAACACATGTCGACACATATACGACACATACATGCTCATTGTCAACCCTGGTGTATTCAACACCTCGTCGACTCATGTATTGCCTGCGTGTGAACCCTGTCCCAATGACATAGTGGTAGCTTCGCACTCTGCCATTGCTTTGAGTCACTAACTTTCCAATGACAAAATGGTAGCTGCACATTTTGCCACTGTCTTATAGTACACGTTGGATCCCGTAACACTTTCGAGCATACCCAAACCGACAGTTTAAGAATGCAGTTACACATGTACTCCTGAATAGAAGCAATCATTGTATCCTTGACAAACTGACAAGAAATACTCACTTCTATAGCACTAACCAAACTTTTGGACATTCCATAAGAGCAATTGCCAAACTGACAATCTGTACAGCTCTAACATTCATGTAACAGGTATTTGATTTGAGCTCACTTTAAATACCATGTACATCATTTGTTTCAGAAGCCATTGTCACACTGACAATCCATGTAGCTTTGAAACTCAAGGGGTCAAGGTAGGTTGCAAATGGAAGGCTTCCAGGTAAAGTGATAACACAGTTGGTGACTCTGCAAGTTCACCTTCTTCCATCCACTTAGCATCCATTGGTGGATAGTTTCTGAACTTTACCAAGTAACGCCTAGCAACCTTGCCTTTCACTTTCCTTTCTTTGTGTGCCAAAATCTGTTCAGGGACCAAGATTTCGTCAAGTTCCTCGACTTCCGGCTGATCTTCAGCTGGTATATCTTCTGGCACATCACCCACATAGGGTCTGAGAAGACTCACATGAAACGCATTGTGAATCTTCCAACTGTCAGGCAATTTCAGCCTATATGCAACATCACTGATTATGTCGCACACTTGAAAAGGCCCATAGTAACGCATGCTGAGCTTTGGAAACACTCTTTCCTTGCCCTTCATCTTCTTTAACCTTGCCTTTTCAAAGCGTAAAAGCACCCAATCACCAAGTGAATATACCACTTCACGACGGTGACGATCAGCTGCTTTCTTTTGCTTTGCCTGAGTCCTTTCTAAGGCCACTTTGACCTTCTTGTACATTTCATCCATGTCTTGAACATACTTATCTGCTTCAAATATCTTGTCCTTTGTATGCAGTATGGGAGGAACTTTCTTGCCACCTTCAACTATCTCAAAGGGTGCCTTGCCAGTTGATGAATGCACTGTATTATTGTATGCATACTCCACCAATGGCAAATACTGCTCCCACCTTCCTTTATGCTCTGACACATAGCACTTCAGCAGATCTAGGACAGTAGAATTTGCCTCTTCTGACTGCCCATCTGTTTGAGGATGAAATGACGAAGAGAATTTGAGCGTGGTACCCATATTCTCAAACAAGCCTCTCCAGAACAAACTAGTCATGCGTGGATCACGGTCGCTAATAATCGACTGTGGCATGCCATGATACTTGAAAATATTGCTCATAAACAAGCGTGCCATCTGATCTGGCTTTATCTTCTTCCTGACAGGAATAAAATGAGCCTGTTTGCTGAATCTGCAAATAATGGTCCAAATACCATCATTTCCTGTCTGCGTTCTCGGAAGATCAAAGATAAAATCCATAGCAATACTTTCCCATGGTTTATCTGGAATAGGTAGTGGTTGCAATAACCCTGGTGCCTTTTGCCTGTCAAACTTGACCTTTTGGCATATTAGGCATTCTCGCACAAAGGCATCCACATCCCTTCTCAATGTAGGCCAATAGAAGAATGTCTCTACCGCTTTAACTGTAGCATCGATACCACGATGCCCTGCATACGGTGGGACATGACTCTCTTCCATAACTTTGTGTCGCAATGGCTTTGTGACACACAATCTGCCATGCATCATCATGAACCCGTCTTTAAGAAGATAGTGTTCATGACGTTGTCCATCCATTAGTTGCTCGAAGACCCTTGCAAAATCTTCATCATTTGCATACTGTTCTCTCATATCATCAAGTTCATGATGATAAGGAATTGACACAGCTGAAATTTGTGGCTTCCTAGACAAGGCATCAGCCACAACGTTCTTCTTGCCTTCCACATGCACAATCTGAAAATGGAACATGGACAAGATATTTGCCCATCGCATATGCTTCTCAGATAACTTTGTCTGTGTCAAGAAGTATCGCAAGGTCTGATGGTCCGTTTGGACAACAAAGTCTGCACCTAGCAGGTAGTGTTTCCAACTTAAGAGCGCATGAATCACAGCCAGTAACTCTTTCTCATAGACCTGCATGGTCATCTCTGGCCCTTGCAAAATTCTGCTCTCATAGGCTACTACCCTGCCATCTTGCATTAGCACAGCACCAATGCTACTACCGCAGGCATCACATTGGACCACAAATGACTTCCTAAGATCTGGCAACACAATGACTGGATCCGAAGTCATCTTTTCCTTTAAGAGATTAAAAGCTGAAATCTCTTTTTGTGTCCATCTAAAGGTGACTGCCTTCTTTTGAAGAGCATGTAAAGGTGAAGCAATCTCAGCGAAATTTCGGATAAACCTTCTGTAATAGGAGCATAGTCCCAAGAAGCTTCGGACATCATGCACCGTCTTCAAATTTGGCCATGACTTGATCGCTTCAACTTTTGCAGGATCCATTCTGACACCATCCTTTGAGACAATGTGTCCCAGAAAGTGAATCTCTTCCAGAAAAAACTCACTTTTCTTTGCATTGATGAGCAACCTATGACTGCGTAGCTCTTTGAACACAATGGCCAAGTGATGCCTATGCTCCTCTTCATTCTTTGAGTAGACTATCATGTCATCAAAGAATGTACCAACAAACTGCTGGTGTGGACGGAAAATTCTGTCCATCATCCTATTGAACGTAGCAGGAGCATTTGTGAGACCAAAGGGCATCACTAAAAATTCGTAAAGGCCAAACGTTGTTCTAAAAGCAGTCTTGTGCACATCCTCTGATCTAATGCGGATCTGATGATACCCACTCTTTAGATCTATCCTGCTAAACATAGCTGCTCCTTCTAATTTGTCCATAATATCATCAATTCTAGGTATAGGGAACCTATTCTTGATGGTATTCTTGTTCAGTGCACGGTAGTCGATGCACATACGCCATGAGCCATCCTTTTTCTGCACCAACAACACTGGAGAACAGAATGGAGATGAACTGGGCTGAATCAGCCCCTTTTTCTAACAGCTCCTGTACTTGGCCCATTATCTCTTTCTGCTGAGCCGCACTAACCCTGTACGGAGGCTTATTTGGTGGGCTACAGCCTGGCACCAAATCTATCGCATGGTCCTCGGGTCTCTCTGGCGGTAATTGAGACGGTAATGAATCGGAAAAACAGTCACTATACTGTTGTAAAAACATTGACCTTTCTTTATCTAGCACAGATAAATTTGATTCATCACAATCTGACACTTCACGTGCAAAAACCAAGTACGCAGAAAGATGCTTTTTCATTACAGAAGTAATAGCAGAAGCTGATACAGTAGGAATAGACTCCCCTTTAAGCTTTACATCCAGAATGTGAGTCTTTCCCCTGCTCTGTACAGTGATCTTTTTGTTGTAGGCATCCATGATTCCCTGTACACGAAACAACCAAGGAATACCTAACAACGCATCACATCCGTCCAGTGGCATGATGTAAAATTCTTCAGCATCTACATAGGACTGGATATGTAGACGCAACTTTCCAATGATGGGTGTCACAGCCTCTGTATGGCCAGGACATGCCAAACCTGCCTCTGCTGTATACCCCATCTCTTCAGGTCTGATTCCCAACTTTGAAGCCAATTCTGGGGAAATAAAGTTGGCTTTGGCACCTGGATCAAAGAAGATAAGCACTGTTTGATCCCTAACCTTTCCCCATGCTCTGCAAAGCTCACTTGCATCTGAATTTGGCTTGTCGCCCACCATATCTGGCACTAGACCAGCCATGGGCTTCTTTCCTTTCTTGTCTTCCTTGTCTTCAGAATCAGCTGGCCTTTTCTTTGTAGGACAGTTGTAAGCAATGTGGCCAGGCTGCTCACATATAAAGCATTTGTTCTCTGTCCTCAGGACCTTCTTTTGCTCTTCTGACTTGCGAGGAAAACGTCTTTTCCATTTCTTTGCTGGTCCTTTTTCTGATTCAGCCGTAGCTTTGTCTTTCCCTGCGTTGGCCGACTCCTGAGTCCCTTTAGGAGCCTCATTGGGAACGTGCTTCTTGGCTGAATTTTTCTTGCCTGATCCTGCCTTGACGCCAGTGTTAAATTCACAATCTTCTCCCTTGAGCAAACCATTGCCAGTGTTTGCTACCTCGATGAGCTGCGTCAAAGTAGTGACTTTGGTCTTCGTGCAGTATTTTCTCAATCCTTTGGGTAGGCCACAACAGTATTTTTCTATCTGTTCTGTCAATGGCACAAACCTATAGGAAGTTACTGGAAGTAGAGCTTTCCAAAACTTCCGATTATAATCATCCAGATTTCTGCAAGTGGCAGCATTTAGCTGGTGCCATTCTGTCATGACATCTGCTTCGAAATCATCAGATAACCATGCTGCTGCAAAAATCTGCTTGAAGTAAATCCATGTGGACGGAGCTTGCCCTTGAAGCAATAAAGTTGTCCACCATTGTCCCGCATTCCCTGTCAAGAAAGTGGCTGCCTTGCGGACCTTTGAAGCCTCTGTAAAGTTTCCCCCTGCATAGGCCTTATCAAACTGCTGGAGGAATGAAAGAGCCTTCTTCCTGTCATCAAACCCTGTAAAGGTCGTGAATGACACTCCTTTGCCACCTTCTTTGTACGGAGTTGGCCTCTCCAGCGGCGTTAAATTGTCATATGGAAGTGACTGAAACATGGGAACACTATTAAGGTTCATCTGTGTTCCTTGGCCGCTATTAACTTGACCTGGAAATGCCATATTTGGCTGCTGATTTGTAATTCCAGCCATGCCAAAATTTGCTTGTGGCATCCCAAATTGTCCCTGAGTGCTTTGAAACCCTGATTGCATACCCATGACACTGTACATGGGGTTAGGCATCATCGTTTGAGCACCCGCAAACACTGTTCCTGGCGTATAAAACTGATTTCCAGGTGCATGACCAGCCATGCTCTGAAATACCGATCCACCTCCAAAATAGCCAGGGTGTACTGAAGGTGGTGGGAAGACCTGTTGCATAGCCTGTAGGTTGCTTCCCTGCCCATTAGAACCAGCTATAGGCTGCTGAAAGGTGGCGGGCTGAATTGGTACAGCTTGAAAAACTGGCATCTCAGCCACCTGTTCTTGCACCTTAGGCATACGTTGTGGAGACTGCATGTTCTCCGTCAAGTGTACAGGTGTTTCCATTGACTGTGCGGTATGAATCACCTGTGCTCGAGCCTTAACAGGCTTTTGAATATGATCCAGTGACCCAACTTGCTGAGACGGAACAGGAGGTTGCAGAAAGGCTAAAAACCTTGGGTTCTGCATTACTTGTGTGAACATAGCCACAGCAGTAGCCAACTGGGTCCTGAATATATCATCATCAGTCTGTGGTGGTCTTGAGGACTCACCCACTTCATGTGTCTGTTGACCCTGTGAAGAGGAAACCTCTTCAGTCACATCATCTGGTCTGTCAGCCATAATTACAATTCCCTGTGTCTCGTCTATGATCCCCTGTGTCTTCAAGCCCAAAACTGCCCAAGGCTCACTTCTATGGGAAAAAGTGATTTAATCCCGTCGATGGAACCATGAAACCGGCCTGTTCAATCCAAAAAGGGCGGTAGACTTTACTTTAAACCTTGATTTAGCTTTCACCCATTATTAGTCGTCTATTTTACCTGTACTTTCAAGACACAACAAAGGGGAGAGGGATACAGGCTGCTAGATTGCACCTGTATGAGTAGACAGACACCATATTGGCCCCTAACTTAGGCGCCCCTTTCGGTATTTCTTTATTGTTCAAAAGAGGGAATAAACGCTGTGGTTCCTACAAGCTGCCCCGCACAAACTCGGCTGAATTTCCTCTGTTCCAGCCCGATTTCGGCAGCATAACTGTACTAGAACCCTTCACGGTCAGTATTCCCACGCATTGACTGACTTTCCCGACGCATACGGGCACTTTGCAAAACCTGGCGAGAATCTGCAGCACGCTGAATTCTCTGTTTTCAGCCCTGAAAATGCTCCAGATCGCCTGTACAGCGGTCCCCTTGCGTCCCCGAACCTCCTGGGGGTATTAGGGTCCGTTTAGGGCCAAAACCCTAAACCTGCAAAAATACACAGCAGGCTGTAATTCACTGTTTCGGGCTCCGTTCCGCGTGCCGGTCGCATCCCTAGCAAGTCCTCGAGCTCCCGCACCTGTAGGGCTACTTGCCCTTTGAATCGGACGAGATTTCTGGCGTGAAACCTCTCCGAATTCACCTGTACCTGCGGGGGGATTAGCCGCTAGCTAATCCAGTACCTGTGCAAGAGGCTCTTGCCTCGGCAATCGCGCATGAACCCACACAACTGTACATTGGTCAAATGAAGAGCCCACTAGAGGGGCATAACATACTGCCAAAGGGGAGAGAGAGGGCAGTGCGTAGCGTGCAGGGCATCACTCCTGGCACCGCACTGTGCATAAGAGGGAAAGCAAGCACTCCATAGCTCTTAACCTGTGACAGAGACTTGCAAAATGAGCCTCCCAGCTATAAATCACGTTTTTGCCTTCTCTATAAGTAGTAAACTGGCCTCAGAGTGCCAAGTGTCACTCATTTGTGCATTTTCCCGCTTTAGACCCTCGGGTCTAAAAATATCTCACCTGCAGCCTCTGTTGACTTGGCCACAGAGTAACAAAATGATCCCCATGTCAAACTGCACGTAATGACGCGAAGACATTTTCAGGTCCCAAAATAGCAGTTCCCTAAATTTTAGGAGATGCTGCCATTGTATCTTTCTAGGTCATCCGACCCTCTTTGTACACTGCGGCCACATCCAAAACTGAAATGTAGCCTCTGTAGCAAAGGATTCCACTTTGGCTAGTCAATGACCCCACTTGGCTAACCATAGTCCTTGTCCAACCTTAGTGCTCTCTTGCCCTCAGGCCTGGACTCCCTCTGGACAGTTCCACACTAGCTATGCAATGCAGGGCAGTTAGATTTCCCGAGGGGTGTTTCCAAAAAGTGAAAGTAAATAGATAATAAGAAAGAAATCAACAAAAAGGATAGATAGTAGTCACACGCTGGTGACAAGAAGGCCCAAAATTGGTTACTCCAAGATGATCAAGAAGTTGAAGAGTTCAATCTCACCTTAAAAGAAAACCCTCGGATGATTAAAATCAATAAGCATCTAAAGCCAAAGATCAAAGAAAAGCGAAGACATTGTTTCAAAAATACAAAGACGTATTACCTGGGAACATAGTGACCTGAAAGGAGTAGATCCAAAAGTGTGACAACATAGGATACCACTAAAGCTAGATGCCATACCAATCAAATTACAGAGGTACAAGATGAACCCCAATTATGCAAAAAAAGTCAAGGAGGAGATAGATAATCTTCTCAAGGCAAAGTTCATTACAGAAGTGGCAAGCAATGACTGGTTGTTTTCAATAGTGGTAGTTCCTAAAAAGAATAGGAAATTAAGAGTATGTCTGGACTACAAAAAGCTCGGGCAATTAAGGACCCTTTTCCACTATCCTTTACAGATATGATGATAGATGAGATTGCAAGCCACGAAATGTACAGTTTTATGGATGGATACAGTAGCTACAATCAACTCAAGATAGCACCTGAAGATCGGGCCAAAACTACATTCATCATTGAATGGGGAGCATTTATGTATCTGGATATGCCATTTGGATTGTGTAATGCTCTAAAGACCTTTCAAAGATGCATGATGGAAATTTTTAGTAAGTTCCTTCATAAGTTTTTTGCCATATTTAGTGATGGCGTTACTATTTTCTCCACGAAAGAAATGCATATTATTTCTTGAGATGGACTTCGAGAGATGCAAAGAAGAGAGGACCTATCGGAATCTCTTCAAATCAGTATTTAAATGGTCTGTGTTATGTCCCGCTCACAGGAGAGGGGATCTAGCCTAGACGCCGTTGGGATGGGCGTCCAGTGTCCGGGCGAACATACTGTGAACACGGCCAGTGTGGCCGGCCGTTATTATAAAAGGGAGGCCAAGGCCTCATTTGCAGTTATCGACCCCCACTAGCAGAGTGCCAGTGGTTAGCCCACGAGGCTAGGAGTACGCGAGGTCACCTCGAGGAGGTGAGGCCGGGTGGTATAGGACGCTCGGTCTTACAGGTGCACGCCTACGTCCTCGGATGCTTGCCCCAGTACGGGAGAGCTGCCGAATGGTGGCTATGGTCGGGTGGTTTGTCCGACGCGTGTCTGTAGGCGGTCCATATAGCCGGGAGATCCACTCTCCGCGTTTGTTTCATGGTATCAGAGCCGGCTTGGCTGCACGAAGGACTGTGTGCACACCTACGGGCTGTTTAGAGTCAGATAATCATTGTTTCATGCAATTTTTGATGAAATGGTTGTTAAACTAATTCTTTTCCTTCTTATAAGCAGGTATGCATGTGAAAATTGACGTTTGGTTACTGATTTTTTATAAAAATCAGTAAATTAGCAAGGGGAAGTGCCCAAAATCGGAGGCTTTTCATTAATTTTACTGATTTTGAGAATGTACTTGTTAACTAGTTGATTCTTTTTGGGTGATTTTCGATGAAAATCACTTTATTGTTGTTTAATCTGCTCGTTGAGCGTTAAATTCAGCATGCTTTACTACAGCTCCTACTGAACTCCTTCTCTACTCCTCTCTGTGTAGTGACTAAGTTCACACAGAAAGAAAAAGAGAGAGAGAGAGAGAGAGAGAGAGGGGGGGGGGGGGGGGAGCAGTATGCAGTAGAGAGAAGAGAGAAAAGCTCCTGACCTCTTGCGCTGTAGGAAGAGAGAGAGTGGATCGAAAACAAGGAGAGAGAGTCATTGTGATCTCCAGCGTGGAAGTCCAACATGGACCCTTCGTGTGTAATCCACGAGCAGGCACATGTCTGGCGTTATTTCTCCTCTTTCTCCACGCGTCTAGAGGCGGATTGCCGTGCGCTCGCTGAGTACTCTCTGGTTGCGTTGATTTTTTTTAACGCTGCCCCCTTTTGATAAGTGACCACTTTAATTATTTTAAGTGGCCTGGACACTTTGAGATTATTTTAAAAAAAAACACGTATGAAACCTGTAGTTATTAACTCACCTACAAAGAGTGAGTTTCTTTTGCAGAGAATTCATTTTTCAAGCTCTCTACTTTTCTCCCGAGCCTTCCCTCTCCCAACCACTCGCACTCCCGCGCTCCCGCCATCACCTGCTTGCCTCCGGACGTGTACCCCGCCGCGTAGCGTTCTTTGGAGTTCAACTTTTCGCGACCGAAAAGTGCAAAAAAGGCCCAGTTTCGCGTGAAACTTCACGTTTTTCACGCACTTTGCCATGGATTCCTCCAGCTCGGATGTGCAGCGTGACGACGCACCAAGTAATGTTCAAATTCCATTCACGCATGCTCTCTACACATGGATTACAAGTACTTTCCAGAGTTTCGACCAACATGTTACCGCTCTGGAAAACGCAAATGTTCAGACGAACATTCGCTTGGCCTCTCTCGAAGGAGTCGTGCAAGGGCTAAATTCCCGACTTTCTACCCTCGAAAATATGGCTCAATCGACGACTGCGCATATTTTTGAGAGCGAAACCCATCTCCAGCAATTGCGGATGCAGATTGCTGCTTTTGGGCGTTCATAGGGTGGTCCAACCGCCACAATTCCATACAAAACTACAAATTTCACAAGGGAGGAGAAAGAATGTATGGAATTGGCTATAAATAACTGGTTGCATCAATGGACCACGTATTTTGATCTCCATGGGGAGCATGATGAATGGAGGATTTAGACGATTCCTCTCTATTTGCGCAGTAAGGCGCTTACCTGGTGGCACGACATAACAGAAAAGCCTACGACGTGGGCTTATTTTTGTGTGAAATTCAAGAGGGATTTCGCCAACATGGACCCTTTGAAAGCTTATGCCAAACTGCAGTCTTTCGATGAAAACTCTGTCTTTTGATAAGTATACGACAACTTTCACAGAGGCGCTCACCTACTGCAAGGTAGATTCTACATACGCTGTGCACATGTACTTGCTGGGATTACATGAGGTTTACCGTTGGGCCTTAATCAAGAACAAAGCCCTGATTGACGTCGAGGATGCAGTGGCAAAGGCAAGGACGTTCCATTTTATAAATGGAGCCAATTATGAGAAGAAAAGAACAGCAGACCATCAATCCGGTGAGGGTGCTTTGAGGAAGCGACCCCGATTCCAGCATAAGTTCAAATCACCGCCGAGATCTTCTCAGGAGAAGAAGAAAGCCAAAAATGCTTCAGTTGTTGATGCAGTAAAGAAGGGAGCTTGCTTCGGATGTGGCCGGACAGGTCACCAAATCAAGGATTGCCCCAAGAAGAAGACGAAGAAACCACAAGGCCGTCCTTCGATGCAGATTCACGAGATCTCAGGTAACTCTGATGTCATTCAAGTTGAAATCCATCATTTAGCGCACAGTTCATGCACTAATTGTACTTTTAGCACCAAAGTGTTTGGTAAGCACGATCTTCTCCGGTTTCCCGGGAAGATCAATGGTCACGACGTGACCGTACTCCTTGATAATGGCAGCTCACACAATTTTGTGGATGCAAAATTGGTGCAGAAACGGAGCCTGCGGACACGGGACAATGACCATGAATATCGCGTGAAGATGGCTCGTGGCGAGGATACGGATATATGGAAAGGGATGGTTCCAAACTTGTCGCTTGAGCTAGCTGATTACAAAAAGAACCTAGATTTCCACATCATGCACCTGGACAGAGCAGATGTTATTTTAGGAATTCCATGGTTTTATGATAAACACGACTCATTGTATATAGACTATGTACATCACTCTCTTGTTTTTGTTAAGCAGGACATGCCTCATGTATCTGTGTCGCTTTGTAATCAGAAGTCTGTAAATGATGGTTTTGCAATACGAGTTCTTACTGCTTTGGAAATGTATACAGAAATAAAGTCTTTTGATGTTGACTTTTATCAATGTGTACCATCTGCTTGGTTTGATTCATTAGTGCTTGGTACTTCTGTCATTGAATTTCGTAAAAATGTTTCATGTTCTTCTGTTAAACTTGGGGATTCCGACGAATCCAATCTTATCCGAGAAATCATGACTAAGTTCAAGGATGTTTTTCCTGATGATCTACCTCCTGGCTTGCCGCCTTTGAGAGGAGTAGATCATGGCATTGAGTTGGTGGCTGGTAGCCAACCCTTCTCAAAGCAACCTTATCGGTTTAGTAAAACCGAGGAGGACGAGATTTGACGACAGCTGAAAGATTATCTCGACAGGGGTTTTGTTCGGCCAAGTAAATCTCCGTGGGAAGCGCCAATGTTACTTTCTCGAAAGAAGGATAACACTATACGCTTCTGCATCAATTACAAAGGGTTGAATAAGCTCACTGTTAAGAACAAATATCCGCTCCCACGCATGGACGGTCTGATAGATCGGCTCCACGGAGCGTTATATTTTACGAAGATAGACCTACGATCAGGCTATCATCAGATATGGATCAAACTGGAAGATATTCCTAAGACAGGTTTCCATACGCGTTATGGTCACTACAAGTTTTTGGTCTTGACTTTTGGTTTGACCAATGCTCCAGCTACGATTCAGCAGATGATGAATGATCTGTTGAGACCATTTTTAGGCAACTTCGTTGTTGTATTTCTCGATGATATCTTGATCTACAACCGAAGTTTGTCTGAGCACCTAGCGCATATACGCACTGTTCTCGAAGTACTGAGAACTGAGAAGCTTTACGCTAAGGCTTCTAAGTGTGAATTCTTTAGGAAAGAGCTTCTGTACCTGGGTCACATCATTACTCGCGATGAAATTCACGTTGACCCTAAAAAGTTGGATAAAGTGCGAAATTGGCCCATTCTGAAGAATGTACGCCAAGTAAAGTCCTTTTTAGGCTTTACTGGATTCTTTCGCAAGTTTATCAAGGATTACTCTAAAGTTGTTGCTCCGCTTACGCAACTATTAAAAGGAGGGGTGAAAGGGCCAAAGACTTCGGGTCCTCATCGTAAAGGTAATCCCCCTGTTGTTTGGAATGAGTGTCTCGACGAGAGCGTTCGGACACTAAGGCACTTGGTGACTACTGCGCCAATCTTACACATTGTGGATCCTAGCAAACAGTTTCTGGTTGAAACGGATGCTAGTGATTATGCTATTGGTGTGGCATTATACCTAGATGGACGTCCTGTTGCGTTTGAAAGTAAGAAACTTTCTGACGCTGAGATGCGTTATCCAACGTATAAAAAGGAGCTTTACGTCGTAGTCCACGCCTTGAGGAAATGGCGGCACTACTTGTATGGCTCTACGTTTGTTGCAAGGACAGAAGATCATCACTCCTTGCGCTATATCTGTGATCAGGGTGATCTCAGAGGCCAGAAGGCTAGATGGGTTGAGCTTATGCAAGAGTTTGACTTTGAGATCCGTTATAGAAAAGGATCAGCAATCGAGTTGCCGATGCGCTCAGCAGGATTCTTGAGGTCAATGCCTTGCCTATGGCTGAAATCTCGACAGATTTCTATCTCTCTCTCCGAGGGCTATGTCGTTCCGATGGCCATTTTGGCAAGATATGGAATGAGGTCGAAGCGGGGCATGACTCGCATACAGGCTTGGGTGGTCCGGAGACCCAAGTGAGTCGTACTGGAGAGACGAGACAACGGCAATATTCCATTAGAGGTGGACTATTGTTCAGAAATGGTAAAGTCTGCGTGCCTGAAATCAATGAGATTCGACAAAGGATTTTGTGCGAATGCCACGATGTTCCTAGCGCTGGGCACCCATGCATCCAGAGAACTTTAGCTTTGGTCAAGCGATATTTCTATTGGCCAAGAATGCGCTCTTACATAGAGAGCTATGTGAAGAGATGCGCTCAGTGTCAGGTCAATAAGACAGAGCGCCTTAGGAAAGTTGGCCTGCTACATCCATTGGAAATCCCAGATGCCAAGTGGGAGAGTATTTCCATGGACTTCATCGTTGGTTTGCCAAATACTAGTCGGGACAATGACGCTATTTGGGTTGTGGTCGATAGACTCACAAAAATGCCGAAGTTTATACCAACGAAGTCGACAGTAAAAAGCCATGAGTTGGCGGTTTTATTTGTCGATCAGCTTTATAAGCTGTATGGTCTCCTAGTGATCGAGATACTAAGTTCACTGGCCGATTTTGGCGAGATGTCTTTGCTCACCTTCAGACGAAGTTGAGTGTCGTCTTCTGGCCATCCTGAGTCCGACGGACAAACTGAGAGGATGAATCAGACGTTAGAGGACATGTTGAGAGCCTATGTCTCTCATACACAGTCTGACTGGGAAGGGTATCTTCCACAATTAGAGTTTGCCTATAATAGTAGCAAGCATTCTGCTACTGGATTTAGCCCATTCATGCTGATGTATGGATTCGAGCCTAAATCCCCGATTGCTATTGGCTTGAAGAAAGTCAAGGAACGCCAAGCTCGTGATTTCTTGTATGACATGCAAGAAATGCTTGAATTGGCTAAGGATAGTATAAGAACGGCTCGTGACCGAGTCACTACTTAAGCTGATCAAAAGAGATCTCCAAGGAATCTAGATGTGGGACAATGGGTCTATCTGAAGATACCCAAGGATTCCAAGACTATGCGAACAAGAAAGCATTATAAGCTTTCAGCTAGATATTGTGGTCCATTCTTGATCACAAAGAAAATTGGCCAAGTTGCCTACAAACTGGCTCTTCCTTCGGATGTTAGTGTACATCCAATGTTTCATGTCAACCGCCTGAAAGTGAAATTGGGCGAAGCCGACGTTGTTGTGCCTATCGAGCAAAATGTATGGCAAGATATGCAAACTGAGTATATTCCTCGAGAACCAGAAGAAGTTTTAGATCATCGTACCCGTCATTCACGCCAAAAGGCTTATGGCGAGTACTTAATTAAATGGAAGGGTCAATCTGAAAGGTTTGCTACTTGGGAACCAATTAGAGCTCTGAAGGCTCAGTATCCCCACTTCATTGATGAGGACATCAATGGCTCTTAAGGGGGGAAGTATGTTATGTCCCGCTCACAGGAGAGGGGATCTAGCCTAGATGCCGTCGGGATGGGCGTCCAATGTCCGGGCGGACGTAGTGTGAACACGGCCAATGTGGCCGGCCGTTATTATAAAAGGGAGGCCAAGGCCTCATTTGCAGTTATCGACCCCCACTGGCAGAGTGCCAGTGGTTAGCCCGCGAGGCTAGGAGTGCGCGAGGTCACCTCGAGGAGGTGAGGCCGGGTGGTACAATGTGAGCAAAGCTTTCAGTGATTAAAGAATACGACCAACAAGAAACCAATACTTCGCCAACAGAATTGGGAGGTGATTTTTCATGTGCAAGTTAATGCGTCTGGAATGGAGATGGAGACTATACTGACTCAGCTTGATGGAGGAAGACAGACCACTCAATCTACTTCGCCAATCGCAACTTTGGCCTCATTGAACAAGGTTACTCAACCACTAAGAGAAAAGCATTGGGAATGGTATTTAGTGCTACAAAGTTCATGCATTATCTACTGGGATCGTTATTTCATTTCTATGTAGACCACAAGGCACTGCTCTTTTTAATTAACAAAGTGATCATTCAAGGAAGGCTCATTAGATGGATGACATTTCTGATGGAGTTTGAATTCAAAATCTTCCACAAACCAAGCAAAACACAATGTGGTGCTGATTTCCTTTCCAAAAGCACACAAGGTCATTCTGAAGCATCACTACAAGATGAACCAATAGATGCTAAACTTCTCCATAATATGGTTGATGATGGACAAGATCCAGACTGGCAAGATGTCTACAATTTCCTTCACATAGAGAGATTTCCAGAAGACCAGGCCCAGAACAAGAAAAAAGCACTAATCATAAAAAGTCTGAAGCTTACATGATTGAAAGAGCCTTGTACACATTAGGCATTGATGGTATACTTCGAAGGTGTGTGCCTATGGAAGGACGAATGCAAGTTAGCTTGGGACAAAGCAACGCAGGATAAAACAGCTAAGATTACTTTATCATCTTCTGAAGATACTGAAACAGAGGAGACCGGTAAAGGAAACGGTGGAGAAATGAAAGACACGGAACCACCAATGGAAGGCAAGGGAAAAGGAGCAGTACAAGGGGGGGATCAAATGCCCATCGCCTCATGCAGAACCTGGCTCATCAAGTAAGAAACCCAAAACCTCAGATCTGTTGAAGCAATTCCAGGAACAAACAAGAAACAAGCGAGTATATCTGCTACTCCTGGGAAAGGACAACCCAGTGCATTTGTCGCGCCTAAAGAGACAGCTGAAAAATCTCAGACAACTACGTTTAATCAAACTCAGACCAGTGCCAAACAAGACGATGGCAAAAATCAGGCATCGGACAGTGCTACAGAGCAAGCTCCAGACACAGCTTAGGCACAACTGCCCATAATCAAATTGGACAGACTCCAATGCCTCCAGAGGCAACAGCTGAAGGGACAGCTGATAATGAGAAAACAATATCGAGCTTTATTGCCTTACGCTTTTCCAATGAGATACATGAGACTGATCAAACCGACCCCGAGACCATCACATAAGGGTGTGCAACAGCAATTCAATCTGGCTCGAACACCATTGTCAACTCCATTGGGCAAATGATGAAGGCCCAAGCCTCAGTTTCCAGCACAGAGCTAGACACTCTAAAAGAAGAACTACAGCACACCAAAATTGAAATAGAAGCACTCAGAAAGGAAAGAGCTGAATGGACTAAGCAAATTTTGAGTTTACATATTGAGCAGCATAAACATAATCGGGAGGTAGCAACTCTCCAAAAGAAAATAGATAAGTTGAATGCTAAAAATTATGTGATGCAAGAAGAAAGAACATTGCTCAACAGGCAGCTGAACATTTCAAGACCATGCTTAATGCAAAGAGGGATGACTATAAGGCCCTTCATCAGAAGCATCACCTCATGAAAACGGTCATTATCGAAAATTATATCTACCATTCTCTAGTCCAGATAGTAGATGCGGACTCTGAATCTAAATAATCTAGAAACAATCATCGAATCCATCCAGTCAGATCTGCAGGATAAGGCCAAGGAGTATACTATTGCACTGGTCAACGAGGCACTTTTTGAGTACTTGAATAATCAAAAAAATGAAGATGAGGATTATGATAAAGATGATGAGCAGAAGGATATGAAGCAGCAGGCAGCATCACCAGGGAAGAGATGATGATGATAATACCCCATCACGAGGCTCAACTGTCGGAGGCTTGGTATCCACTGGAGGGCAAAGTTCAGATCATGCCAAAAAGGGCAACACTGGAAGCCAACCGCCAGCTGTAGCAGCAGAATCCACCATCTAACCAGCAACAGGCTGGACATCACACGGCAAGGAGTTCTCAGATAAACGTCAAGAATAAGCATATGATCCTTGACTCTGACTCTGAGTGTGATCGCACGCACTCCACTGAACTGCTAACACTCAACAAGAGCGAGAGAAAGCAGAAAGCAGTCCAGATTCAGGAATTTTTACATGATGAGACTGTCTATTCTGATCTGGAGAGATTTCAAATGTTGTATGTGGGAGCCAGGAGGATGGTACTGGATTGGAAGGCAAGGAGCTACCACAATCAACAAGTCTGTAAATTACCTCCACATCCAAGTCGTATACAAGTGCTGGAAAGAGTCCCAGAGTGGTGCATAACCACTGATGATGTGGCGGTTAACCCTGCTATGAACAACTTTGCTACTGATGACATGAAGTCCTTGAGATTACACTAAGAGATGTTGCTCGGCACCAAACCCACTTATCAATGTATGAAGGATATCAAGATTCAAATTAAAGAGATACTTATTCAAATGCAAAGTGCCAGAGGAGTATTAGATCAAAGGATCAAGGCCCTCCTTGAGAATAATACAACCAACAGCAAAGGACCAAAGACACATATAACTCTTAAGGGAGCAAGATATGAACCTGAATAGTTTATTTCATCTGGTCCCCATTACAAGGAAGATGATGCAACAGGAGAACCAGACGGTCTTGAACTTTCTGGAGTTTATTCCAGATTCCTCGGTGCTGGTGTACGCCATTCCAGCTAAGGACGCACAGCTTCCCAAGATTTTTCCCAGCTCTTTACCCCAAATATCCTGAACAAGCAGACCAACAAAGCTACATCAAAATAGTGGATGAGCTCCGTGACTGGTATGAGGTCGCTAGTACTAAGTGGAGAGCCTGGAATCAAACGGTCGCTGAAGCACTGACGAAAGATCAGTTAGATGACCTGATCAAAGGACTTCAGAATTCTTAACTGAAAATGGGCCAATGGAGAGTGCAGATCCATAGGTTGATAAAGATCACAAATCAAATATTGCAGCTTATAGTGGAAGCCTCCAAGATCCTTCAGAAGGAACTAGCTAACAAAGCATCCTCTGAACCTCAATCCAAAGAGATGGCTGAAATATTGTTTTAAGCCAGAGTAAAATGCAAACAGCCACTACCTCAGGGATGGATTCACACTGCATCCTATTGTCACAAGCTGGCCAAAGCCCGGTTCACCAAGGATAAAAGTGTTTGAGTTCATTTTCCTGTTCGGTGGTAGCTCCAGTATCTCCAAAAAGGAGTGAAGGTTGCTTTGTGGCTACGCCTGGCCAGTGTGAGGTTGTTTTCTCATGTTGGGTCGTATCTAGCCATGTTTGACTCAAGTTTTGGCTTTGTTCCATGGTCACATAGGCTCCCGGAGGCCTAGGATATTTTATCCCAAGCTCCCCCTATTCTTTTCCCATGCATCTGGTATTCATCCCCTATTTCCCCCCCCTTTCCAAGGTTGTGGAGCCATAGGGCTGGGTCGGGTATGCTAGTGTCTGCCTGTATATGCAAAGGGGGACTAGCTCCAATTTGTGTACAGACCACCAGCCCCAAGGGAGCACCCTTTCTTGGGTGCCCTTGAGGGCATGCAGAGGAGGCCATCCGATGGCAAGGAAGCAGCCATACCTGGTGGTCAACAGATGGTTGCCACCCCTAGCGTTTTTCCTCGGGGCAGTACCAAGAGGGCTTGGAGAGGAGAGATCCCACATCCCCTAGAGGGAAGCCATGCTTTGATAGTTGACCATTGCCTTGAGGCCCGTCTCTCTTCCTCCATTCAGTTTTGCCTTCCAACCAGGAGGAGTTGCACATTGCTCTCTTCTCAGAGCTTCTTGGGGTGATGGCCGGTGTGATGGTCGAGTCAGAGGTCTCGTGTGCACGAGCAGTTGGTAGTCAATAGCAGTCGTAGTTGTGTGTGCCTCGGGTCTATCCACTTGGCATGTCAGTTCTATGCCAGACCACCCTTGATCACTTGTATGAGTAGATTGTTATCAGCATGGAGAGCCTTTCCTCTCTCTCTGAGGGCAGAGCACATGGGAGACGGATCTACTGTAGCTTTGTGGATTTTCGTAAAGCATTTGACATGGTACCAAGAGCTCGATTGATGCGCAGATTACAGGAGATGGGGGTGCCCATAGAGGTGATTTGGGGGATTATGGCTTTGTACAGATCAGTGATGGGACATGTACGCACTCCGGAAGGGGTATCTGTACTAGTTCACTCTACTATTGGAGTAAAACAGGGCTGCCCATTGTCTCCTACTCTATTTGGTATGTATGTTGATGAGGTGTCTGATTACATCGACAGAGAGGGTGACAGAGGTGCACAACTGGCAGGGACGTGGATCCCATTGTTGCTATATGCTGATGATATTGTGCTGATATCCAACTCACCAAAAGGTATGCAACGACAGTTGGATGCACTTCGCAGTTTTGCAAAGGATAGTGGATTGTGTGTAAACCTAGGTAAAACCAAGGTTATGGTGTTTAACACCACACCGCAATGGGTCAGAAGATCAGTACCTACTTTCAAATATGGTCAGGAGATTGTGGAGTATACAGATGCATACACTTACCTAGGGGTAGTCTTTACTGGGCCGAGATTTTCCTTGAGAAGAGCGGCAGAGACTAGACTAACCAGAGCTGGTGCAGCTCTGGGAGGAATGGAGAGGATGTGTTCGCAGGTTCAGTTCCAGGAACCTAGGACAAAGTTATGGCTCTTTGATACTCTGGTTGCCTCTACTATGTTATATGGGGTGCAGGTTTGGGGACCTTTTGTAGGCCAGGAGGGTTGGAGGCGTATGGAGAAGCCCCTGGTATCTATGATCTCTCGGCTGATTAGAGCCAAGGCTTCCGTACCACATGATATCATTCGAGCGGAATTAGTTGCTCCCCCTATGGTGATTGAGGCACTTACTAGATCAGTTTCTTTTGTACACAGTTTGTGGGATACTACCCAAGATAGATATGCCAGGGTGGCTCTAGAGTCCTCCAGACAATTAGCTCTTAATGCTGGTATGCACAGATGGCATCATGGTTTCAGACACATGGTTTCACCATGGACAGGTTGCCTCCTTTTCAATACTCTCTACAGGCACCCTTGAGGTCTTTGACGCGGGTAGAGATTAATAGACTCATTCGTCAGGATCTGATTCAGTTGGACACGAGGAGGACATGGATAGAGCCGATACAGGAGTTGGGCACAAAGACGGCTTTCTATAGAGAGCATTTTCTCCACCTCACAGGGGATGGGTTTGTGATTCGACCTAGTTATATGGACAGGGATCTTTCTCATGGTGTCCGATGTGCCATTGGCCAGATACGCACGTCCTCACATCAGCTCGAGATTGAGACTGGCAGATTCAGAGGGACAACAGCAGATAGCAGGATATGCCGCTTATGCCTTCTAGAGCCAGAGACAGAGGTACATTACATATGTCATTGCACAGTGTACTATGAGATACGAGGCCGTTTTCATTGTATATTCAGAGAAGATTTCGGGCCACTATCTAGGGTCATGAGTTATGAGGATCAAAGATGTCTTGGGCTTTATCTACTTGAGCTACACAGGCATAGAGAAACTTTACTGAGGAGAGCTGAAGAGAGACAACCCTAGAGACAGATCACAGATTTCTTTACACTAGATACTGAACACCCAGAAGAACAAACAGAGGAGCAACCAACAGTGGAGAGGTCTACCCGCACTACTGGCATTCTCATAGACCGTGCATTTGAGCTAGGGAGATCTAGACGACCCCGATGGAGAAGAGGAGCTACACAGTTTCGAAGGAGGCTACAGCAAAGGATTCGAGCCATACTTTTTCGTCATCCAAAGTGCAGATGAAGATGGATCTCTATGCAGATAGATCTCTACTTCCCTCCCAAATTGTCTACACATTGTATAGCTCAGTTCACACATTTCACGCCTCTCGCCTTTCACACCTATCCGCTTAGTTTAGGATTCCGCAGTATTTATATCTTGTTATCCCTAGTCTAGTTTAATTTATTTTGTTAATCTGACTTGATATCAGATACACCGCATTGTAACTTCCTGGGCTCATAGGTCACTTTGGCCTTTTGAAGACGTTAATATAACATTTCATTTCATTTCTCTCTCTCTCTCTCTCTCTCTCTCTCTCTCTCTCTCTCTCTCTCTCTCTCTCTCTCTATTTATTTATTAATTTATTTTGTTAATCCAACTTTGTATCAGATACACCGCATTGTAACTTTCTGGTCTCATAGGTCACTTTGGCCTTTTGAAGACGTTAATATAACATTTCATTTCATCTCTCTCTCTCTCTCTCTCTCTCTCTCTCTCTCTCTCTCTCTCTCTCTCTCTCTCTCTCTCTCGGATGTCTTGTCTCTTTCTACCTCAGTGATCTCTCTTCCCCACAAGTGTGCCTTGTTCATGTGTTTGGCATTGCAAGTGTTCTAGATCGAAGTCAAGGTACCCACCGGATCATGAGTCAATTCTTGTCTTCATTGCATCTTCCGTTGCCACCTTTGACAAGGTATCGGAGCCCTATGGTGATACGACCACCTGAGTGCTCGGATGTGGCTGCTCCGGTGCGGTTTTGGACATTGATTGAGAGAGAAGAAGCTTGCTTTTTTTTCTTGGTTTTCTCCAAGTTTGGGGCAGATTTCGGTATGTGGAGGCCTTGGATCCTCGTCTCCGACTTCCCTGCCTTTACCCTTGCTTACCTCGACCTCTCTTCATCGAGGAGAACCCGATGGAGGTTTCAAGATGTGTAGCAATGCTAGAGGTGCCTTGGTTTCCTCCCAGATGGAGTCATGTTACCGTGCCTTCCCGCAAGGGAAGCAAGTATGTGGTTGTTAGCGCCAGAGGGGGATCTATTCATTTCCACCTTCTTGTTCACAGAGAAGTGTGTGGACAGCAGTAGGATCTTCTTCCTCACTTCTGGAGGAGGTTTCTATGGCTATCTTTTCTTCGAGGAGATGGATTGGCACATTTGTTGTGCCTTTTGCAACTGCACATCTTTCTTGGAATTGTCAACAGAGCTACCTATCCGATGAGTAGCATGTTGATGATTCAGTTGCACTTTTGTACCAAATTGCGGATTGAGGATGAGAGGGGGGTTTCTTCCCACCTTGAAGCAGAGGATGATTCATGATTTTTCATTTTTAATCTAAGGATGGAAGTTCCAGTTCCGGCTTCAATTGACTCTAGCTCATCCGGTATACAACAGCTCAAGTGCATGTTCCAGTGCATGTGTTGGAGTTGGCTCTGAACGGCAAAGGGGAATACTTTTGTCTCCAAAACCACTTCTTGTTTGATCATCCAACTTTCTTGGATGAGGTGGAGCATGTGGTGCCAGACCCTTAGCCAACAATGACAACAGTTCGAGGAGGTTTTGTTGGAGTGTGAATCCTTCCTTTCTCCATGTTCTCTCCTTTCCCTGGTGGTAATGTGGCCCTATTGGTCACTTTCTTGCCCTTTTGTGAGCTTGTTAGTACCAATTGTGAGAACTTACAACCACTTGTGAGTTTGTCAACACCAGTTCCGGGACAGGTTCTATGGGCAGTTTTCTTGATGATCGAAAGCAGATTTGTCGAGATCCCTTGGATGAAATGTTTGTAGGCAGTGTCGACAATTAGTGGGGACATCCAGTTCCTACTCCCACAGTCAGCAACATTTGGATGCTTCTTCCATACATCCCTTTGGATAACTCCAACTTTGGGGGCAACCCTTCTTCAAGTGTGCAGATTTGGCCATGGCTGGCTAGTATAGCAAGCTCTTTTCCCTTGCAGTGTTTTGCCCAGCTTTCTAGCATGATACAAATCAGCCCCAGTGTTCCTCACGAGCTTGTTCCCCGAGCCGGTTCCTTTACTCTCCTTTGAGTATTAGAGTTACGTTGTGTATTGGATATTGATTGCACAATTCAGTTGTGGGTATGTCCTCTTCAACACAAGTACAAAGGACAGTTTTGATGAAGATTTTAAGGAAGCAAGTTACAACAGTGGGAGTATATGTGCTCTTCCGAGTCTGTATGCAGTTTGACATATTGTATTCGTTGTACCTACAAGTTTAATCTTGGCACATTAAGAGATGTGGCGGACATTTGGTTTGATCTCAAGGAGTTTGACTGAGTAGCTAGGTTCTTGTTGGACCCCGACGGCTTCTTTGGCAAACATGATCCTCAGGTGACGACCTCTCAAGTCTTCCTATTCTTAGCAATCCGAGTTTACCGATGGTGTGATTCTCTTTGAGTCTCGAGTCCATGAGATTCAGGTCTTGCTACTCACTTACAAAGGAAGCAGTTTTACTCCAGGTTGTCTCAGACTTCTTTTTGGTGGTACTCATTCTCTTTTCCCAAGACTGAGCGGAGGGAGACTTTCTATCTTTTGGGAGAGTTCTCAGCTTTAGTTGCTTTCAATGACAATGTTTGCTCTGTTCCAACATGGGATGAGAAAGTTATTACCTCCGAGCGTACTTTTGAGGATACTTCTCTTTCAAAGGAGGCTTCCAAGTTATTATCTTCAGTTGACTACCAATGCTCCATTCAACGGAGTACCATGCACGGTGTCTTCCAGTCCTTGGTTTCCTTACCCATTTCTTGCAGTTTTGGATGGTGTGCTTTAGCCCACAGAGCAGTTATTATCTTAGAGGATGTTTTCCTTAGCCATTTCAGTGGTAGCCTTGTCTTTCAGATTTGTGGTGTGATTGTTGCTCTTCCCACTGCATCCGAGCAATGGTTCCTATGCCTCGTCTTCCAGCTTGATCCCTGGAGACTGTACCATATAGGACACACCTACTTCCCTTATGCTTAGACAGGCATGTTCTTTCGTACACGTGGATAGTGGCCCTTCTCGGACTAGGAACCAGTTTCAGCTAGCTTGAGCATTCATTATGGGCAGACAATCTTCTTGGTTCTCACAAATTTTGGTTCCAGGTTCCACAAGTATATTATATTTTTCTTTAGGATTCACCTACCGTTGGTGATAGAGTTACACGAGTAGAGACTGTTGGAAAGTTATGACAGTTATCCATGGTTCGGGTATTCTTCCCTTCAGAGGGGGATATGGAGCAAGCTTGGGAGTCGGTTTGCCCAAACTACTTCCTTACAGTTCTTGTGGTTCCATGTATAACAAGATTGACAGTCTATCTGGCGGCTTTCTACACCACCTTGTTCTTCTCTTGCAGAGCTTGGGAGCAAGATCTTCTCTTGATATTGCCGTGTTAGCTGCAATCTCAGTATTGATGTGTGTTTTCTTTCTGCTGGATGTTTGTTCTCGATTCACTTTGAGAGTGGGGTGACATTCTCTCAGGTGTTGTTCAAGACAGATCAATTCTAGTCTCACTCTCAATTCCGATGAAGTTACTTCAGATACAGTTTGCAGTTCATCATTCTATATGATAGTTGATGCAATTCTTTGGTTCTTCGTCATCGGACATGTAGTTCCTTAGTAGCCTTGGTTGTCCCTTTCCTTGGACTTCCGTAGCAGCTTGGAGTTTCTGACATGTGGTATATGACCGGAGGTGTAGATTGGAGTACTTCAAAGTTGGGAAATGATTTGGATACCAGTCTTTTATGCATTTACTCTCAGTTTTGATGCATACCCTTGGAGCAGTCAACAACAGTACCTTCTGCAAATGTTGGTTGTGCGACTTGTGAGTCGGTTGGCTTGAGGAGATTCTTGATAGAGCTGGATTTACTTACAAAGGACAGCATTATACTCCCCGAACGTCTCTTTCGGGGGTAGCGATTGGATGGTATACTTGCCAGGTACTATTCAACCTCAAAATTCCAAAATTCTGTAGCAAATATCCTCGTCCACAAAACCCTCTCTTTACACTTGCAGACTGATCACTCCAGCTCCTTTGAGTCTGGACTCGTTTTTCGTCCAGGATTTGAGAGGGGGAGTTAGAGTTCATTTTCTTGTTTGGTGGTAGCTCCGATATCTCTCAGGAGCAGATTAGGGAGTGAGGTTTGTTTTGTGATTGTGCCCAGCCAATGTGAGGTTGTTTTCTCATGTCGGGTCGTGTCTAGGCATGTTTAGCTCGAGTTTTTGGCTCTGTTCCATGGTCACATAGGCTCCTAGAGGCCTTGGATATTTTATCCCAAGCTCCCCCTATTTTTCCCCCATGCATCTGGTACCCATCCCCTATTTTCCCCCTTTTCCAAGGTCGTGGAGCCATAGGGCTGGGTCGGGCAGGCAAGTATCTTCCCTGTATATGCAAAGGGGGGACTACTTCCAGTCAGTGTACACACCAGTACTTGGGGGGGACGCCCTCTCTTGGGTGTTCTTGAGGGCATGCAAAGGAGGCCATCAGATGGCAAGGAAAGCAGCCATACCAACGCTTTTTTGCACCACACCCATCAGCTTTTTGGGTAGCCTTGGAGGTGTTGTAGAGCTTTATCATCGGCAGCCTTTTGTACGCCTTGTGGTGGTAAGCAGACAGTTGCCACCCCTAGCATTTTTCCTCAGGGCAACACCAGGAGGGCTTGGAGAGGAGAGATCCCACATCCCCTAGAGGGCCGCCATGCTTTGATGGTTGACCGTTGCCTTTAGGCCCATCTCTCTCCCTCCATTCAGTTTCGCCTTCCAACCAGGAGGAGTTGCACATTGCTCTCTTCCCAAAGCTTCTTGGGGTGATGGTCAAGTCAATGTTCTCATATGTAAGAGCAATTGGCAATGTCAATAGTAGTCGCAATTGTGTGTGCCTCGAGTCTATCCATTGGGCATGTCAGTTCTATGCCTGACCACCCTTGTTCTATCTCCACAGGTGTGCCTTGTTCATGTCTTTCGCATTGCAATTGTTCTAGATCGGAGTCGAGGTACCCACCGGATCACGAGCCAATTCTTGTCTACATTGCATCTTCCGCTGCGACCTTTGACAAAAAGAACACCCTATGACCCTAACACAAAAACATGGAATGCACCGACTTCATATGAGTTCGAGATGAAGACAGTTAGAAAGGATCGGTTAGAGCAAAAGGCCCTGTATTGACTTATTTAGAAGGAGAACACTGGTCCAAGCGCCTCAAAACCATTCAAAGTTCTGCACAAACCTCCAAAGAAGAAGACACCAGGCAAGAAGCGGGTCAGATGGACTAATAAAGGATGAATGCTTAGACTTTTCTATAAATTTTGGTCTATACCAAAATTCAAGAAAAGGTGAAAGATGTAGATATAGATGGCAGGAATGACCCTTAGCAGGCGGCTAGATTGGAAGCTTTCGGAGACAATAACTACGAACATGTCACGTGACACATCCAGCCCTATGTGTCCGTGGACAAGCTACAGCATGATCAAGGTTCAATCAGTCCAGTCAGTCTAGATTTAGAAGTGATCTGGCACTTTCGTGAGTCTTCGTAGACCGTGCATGCCCAATCACTTAGTGTAGATGCATATCCTCTGGTTGCACACAACATGATCATCAGTATTCCCACCAGAATCCATTAGATTCCATTAAGGGAATTTTCCAGTGCATTTAGCCTATTTTACCTATTTTTGGCATTTTTCACTTATAAATTTAAGTGACTTTCCAACAAAAGTAGGTAGGGCAATTTTGCTAAGAAAATATATAAGCAAACCAAAGTTAGCACTAAATGGCAAAAGAGGCAGCAGGAGCACCTTGCTCAACAGGAAACTTCTCAGCAGAACCCAAGGACTTCTAGTGTTTTTGCTTCACAACAGCTTGGCTAGCGTTTTTGGACAAGCCCACGGCACATCAGCCAACGTTTTGCTCTTGCAGATCCCTGCCGAAGACCACATGTAAGGTGCAACGGAATGAATGTTGTATTTTCTCAAGATTAGTGATCTTTATTGCTCAAGGTTCCTTTTAGTTCTTAGGGAAAGAGAGAGCTTTCCGTCTTATGGAGAGTGCTATGATCACGAACAAAGTGAGTGGATATTGTGCGTGCAAGTGAATGAGATTGAGAGAAGGAGAGAGAAGAGATACGACACCCGAGAGGTTGTAAAACCCTCCTCCGAAGGCCCCACTCTCGTCGACGAGAGTGGTCTACTTTGATTGCACAAAGGTGTACGATGCGTATGCAATGGACTGATGCAATGGGACTATGCCGATGACGACGACGGTGGTGACGACGACGACTTGATGGCTGAAATCTGAGATCTTCTAATCGCTGAATTTCGGGACTGTTTCGATGGCTGAAAATGACTGTTTTGGCTGCGTTTTCTTGGGCTAAAGATGGGGGAACTTCTGCAACCAATCTGGGATGTATCTGCTACCTTGCTAAAGGCTGAAAATGTTGTGTATCTGCGGCAGGTTGGGGCTGAAAGTCAAAACGCTGCAGCAATGCAAAAACACCAGCAAAAAACGCTAGCTTGGCTGAAATTGCTGATGTCAAAACGCTGATTCTGCTGATGCTTTGCAATCCCAAATACGCTGGGCTTTGGGGGCTATCTGAAGGGGGAACAAACGCTAGAAAGGGTTGGACTTGATGGCGATGGCTGATGCTGAGAAAACGCTGAGGATGGGAACTTGCCCGGCGAGGATGGGGATCCAAAACGTTGGGGGTGCTGGGTGGTACTGTTGAGAAGTTGCCTGTTGAGCAGAAGCTCCTGCTGCCTCTTCTGCCAGAAAGTGTGAACTTTGATTTGCTTATATATTAACTTAGCAAAATTGCCCTACCTACTTTTGTAGGAAAGTCACTTATAAATAATAAGTGAAAATAACCAATAAATAGGAAAATAGACTAAATGCACTAAAAAATTCCCCTAACTGATGCTAATGGATTCTGATGGGAATTCCGATAATCATGCTATGTGCAACCGGAGGATATGCATCTATGCTAAGTGACTGGGCATGCATGGTCTACGAATAGACTCACAAAAACGCCAGATCACTGCTAATCTAACTTGATCGGACTAACCGAACCCTGTTGTGGTGTAGCTTGTCCACGGACACATAGGGTTGGGATGTGTCACGTGACACCACAGCAGATCAGCCTAGAGTTTTTGCATTTGCAGAACCACAGCGACAGAAAAACCAATTTTAGCCCCTAGCGTTTTTGGTTGCAGATCAACCCCGGCGTTTTGCACCTTCACCGCGACGGAAAGTCAAGGAACATCAGCGTTTTCAGTTTTCAGCAGTTAGTACCTGCAAATCAAGTCCCGAACCTCGCAGATCTCACCTTCCCACAGCAGTTCCTCGCCGCACGGTCAATTTCCGCAAGGTTTACAGTTTCAGCCCGGGAAACGCAGATTTCAGCATCTGCGTTTTCAGCGCGTCATCGTCGCATCATTGCCATCGACATCGTCATCGACATAGAGTCAGAATTCGGCAGATAGAAGATTTGCAGATTTCAACCCTTAGGTCGACCCCGTCATCACCGTCGTCATCGCCGACATAGCCTAGACTTGCATCAGTCTCATGCATACCATTTGTACCAGATTGTGCAATCAATAGTAGACCACTCTCGCCGACGAGAGTGGGGCCTTCGGAGGAGGGTTTTACAACGTCTCTGGTGTCGTATCTCTCATCTCTCAGTCTCAGACACTTGCACGCACAGTGTCCATTCACTTTGTTTGTGATCATAGCATTCTCTCATTAAGAACGGAAGGCTCTACCTTCCATAAGAACAAAAGGAACCTTGAGCACAGTTCGGAGCACTCATCTTGAGCAAAGCGCAAACATTCATTCCGCTGCACCTAACAGGACAATTACCACAGTTATTGATACAATGCGCAAGCAGTCAGAGCCCAGTTGGAAGCCTATAAATAAGGGCCACTACATCATTTTTGAGGAACTTTTGGTAGACTTTTGATTGGACTTTTGATTCTAGATTGAGTGCATTCCTAATCCTAATCCCTTGTATCTTACATCTTGGAGTTGTATGCTCTTGTAATCCAATATACACACTAAGTCTCAACATTGTACTTGTTCTTACCTACATATACAATCCTAGTTTTAGTTCCCAGTTTCAGTGTCCATTTCCATTTCAAGTTCCAATGTTTAGCATTGTTTCCAGTTTCAGTCTTGTCTTTCGGTTCATCTTGTCTGATCTTAGATCTTGATTGATCTGACTAACTCTAACTACCAACATGGAATAGCTGATAGAAAGTGTCCAGCTCATTTTAAAGCCTTTGCTTCAAGAATGGATTGCCACTATTCATTGATGTGTCCAGATGGCCAGGATCCGCATAGACACGAAAATGCACGAAATTGCTATATCCACCCCAAGATGGATCAACAAGCGAAAGCTCAGCATCATGGAACAAAGTGAGGCCATAGATTTGGGCCTAGACATATTAGGTATAGTGCTATGGCAAGAAAGAACAAACTCGCAACAGGGTATAGGGAAGCCCTTAAGCTAGCACAAGCGCACACGCACACACATGGAGCACCACCACGCCCTCTCTCATGGCCTTGTTCGGGAGCCGCCATTGCATGGGGGTTTTTCCCGACAGTTCAACACCTGTTACACCCCCCCTCCCCCCCTTAATCTTAATCTCTAAGAGGCGGTTCACCCACGAGCCATAACCCCTTTGCTCCAAGTGTTGGATGTGCGTGTCCCAACTATAGGATGCGTCACATTCCCTTCCCTGTAAGAAGAATTTTCATCCTCAAATATTTCATTGGAAGGAGTAATCCTATAGTTGGGGAACCTTTTCTAAATAATGCTTACTCCCATGTTGAACTCTCTTCAGCACAATCTTTCCAATTACCTAAACACTCTTTAATTGTATCTCAAGTCCTTTTTTCTCCGCTGTCTAGTACTTTCTCTGGCTCATACAAAAGAGATTGAGTATTTATGAGTTCCACTATCTGATTATCTTGAATAAGATTATTAGATTGACGCAACTTCTTTTTGAATCCGCTAACATGAAATATTGGATGTATGCCACTTGTCTCTGGTAATTGGAATTTGTAAGCCATATCTCCATGCGGTGGAACAACAATAAGGTGGGAACCCTTCATTACAAGGGGCCGAGGGCGAAGGTCTACTTTTAGTACTTGCATAAATAAGATGTAGAGAGAACACTTGTATGCTAAGACGGTGGACATTTGTAGTCGCAAAATCTAATACAATATTGTCTTCGTGGTCTCACTCATTGATTTCTGTCTCTTGTCTCTTAAGTGCTTCATGGCATACTCTATGGGTGGGTTCAGATTGGAGAGGTGGAAGTGCCGCACCTTTCCACCACTTCCGGGCGGAACACGGATATGCTCAGCTCTGCCGCCGCCTAGCGTTCACACAAGACGGTAGCTGCCCTGGGTCCCTTTGCTTGCATAGTGCGGCTACATTGGCTAGAGAAGAAAGGCATCAAGGTGGAAGTGCTCCGGGGGGGGGGGGGGGGGGGGGTGTCGAAAGAAGAAGAGGGCAAGGTGGAAGAGAAAAAGGGTAATTCTTCCTCGACGTGGCAGCTCTTTCCACCACTTCTAGGCGGAACACGGATATGCTCAGCTCTGCCGGCCGCCTAGCGTTCACACAAGACGATAGCTGCCTTGGGTCCCTTTGCTTGCATAGCGCGGCTCCATTGGCTAGAGAAGAAAGGCATCAAGGTGGAAGTGCTCACGGGGGGGGGGTCAAAAGAAAAAGAGGGCAGGGTGGAAGAGAAAAAGGGTAATTCTTCCTCGACGTGGCAGCTCAGTCAGCGCCTTCCACCGCCTTATGTGAACAAGGCAACAAGCGAGAGCGATTTTGATTGGCTCGCAGAGAATTGGCTGATCTTCTGCCAGACGATGTGAACCAAGCCTATGTTTCATTTTTTCTTAGTCTTGAAGCACAACACTATATCGCGCACCAGCTAATTGTACACACTAACCTAGAACCACCATTGATCCTCTTATTCCGATGTGGATCCTATTCCGAGGCTCCACAGGCTTTCTTATCAGAATTCAGGTCAATCACAAACTCCTTCCAGTTTATTGCTTTTTGAGCATGACCAAGAGTCAACAAAAAACCTGCATATCTTTTCACAAAGGTTTTGTCTTGTGAACAAATAGCTTTTCGCATAGCTTTGGGCATACTCTCCTTGAGAATAGATCACATTCACAAGGCGTGGCACTTCTCTATACATGAGTGTCAAGCTTCACCTCATCTTCACCTCATCACTCCCAAGGAGGGTTTGTTACCATGTTTTGGTATGATATGTGTGATCACACTTTGAATTGCCACAACACCTTTTACACTATTAGAAGGTTTTTTGCCCTTGCTTAGATATGCGCCCAAAATTTTATGGTATCTCTTTTTGTATTGTTTCCTAAGTAATGTTGGTTATTGTGTTATAGCCTTCAACTTCCTCCTCGTCTCTGTAAGCTTTGTGTGCATTCTTGCAATCTAATACAAACAGCAAACTTACTTATTGATATCAATATGGAAAGGCATTGATGGATGTAGGATGGATAGTTTATATAGTGTGGTTGACATATGCTAGTTTCAAAAACCAGCATGGGTTTTGACAAGGTAACATTATATATTCATCTTGATTGGTGACAAGACTCTAAACATATGGGTTCCAATCAGACAGGTCTTCACCATGACACACCATTAGAAGTGATATTGGAAGCTTTCAAGAATCTTATTTGGTTAACTATAGAAGAATATGTTGCCATAAAATACATAGTTCAATAAAGGTACCAATAAACATTATCCGAGGTAAAAATGCTCCGAAGTACTTCATGAGTTTGGGTACAAGCGAAGGTTGTGGGACGTAAACATACAATTTTCTTAAGCTCAAGAGAAAGTGCATGCTTATGGCAAATTTTGGAAAATCCTAAAGGTAAACATGCATCGTTCTGAGAGTTTTGCCTGATTCTCAAAGACATATGTATGCATTGTAAGAAAACTCTTATGCTCAACTAAACGAAGGCGAGATTCTACAATACACTTCTCTTCTGTGGAGAGTTCTCTTTACCATCCAAGATGTACATGGAGAAATCATAAAATTGGCAACTAGCAAAAGGCACAAAATCTTCGCCAACTTTGTGATATGGTTACTCTTGGCACTTCAGCATGGGGTGTGACTGTGTGCCTGATGATTAGAGCACTAACGGGATAATGCCTCCGCATAAAAGGAACAACATGATGCCTCCACATGAAAGAGGAACAACGTAAACAACTATAGGACTCTAGACGGTTGGATCTCTAAGATGGTTACACCTATCGGTGGTTTTATACGGCCTTCCAAATTAAAAATACGTTCTGATACACCTTCCACATCCGATTAAATATGATACACATTTAAGCACCTCCATTGTGAAGGGCCTTAGAACCACCCTCTAAATTTTAGCAGGCCCCCTGTTAGTGCAAGTCAGCTATACCTTTCCACCAACAATCACAAGTTCACTTTTTTTCCTTATCTACAATATAAAAAGCTAGCCACCCAACTTGCTAACCATTGCCCTATGAGACTGCTTTACTTTTAAATAGAGGGCCTTCCAATTTAGATGGCCCTCCATTTTGGAAGGCCTATATGAAGGCCATCTTATTGCCAATAGATTCAAAACTTCCAAGCAAGAAACATTAAATGCATGGGCTAAAGAAAATGGAAAATGTGAGGGTGGACAAGCACCTTCCGTCAAGGTCATAGCACCATCCATGTTCTTACTACCCTCAAATTTTCATGGAAGAGAGTCGATTGAAAGGCAAAGGCTCATATTGTTGCTTCGTGAAATTCCAGAAGGCTTTTGATATAATTCCTTGAGAGAATCAGTAAAGACACATAAAAGTTTAAAGAACAAGTACCAAGTGAATACATACAAGCAATTTTACATTAAAAAATGGAAGACTTCAACAAGCTCCTTTACAACATGACACAATTGAGCACAATGGGCCAAATGGCAATCAAATAAGCATGCATGATGGGCTTATAAACAGTATTCTTGTCACCCATGCGCACATCACCTGTGGTGAAAACTCCAACAGGAGTTCCTCCTTAGTACTAGCATATAAGCTTGAAATTCAAAATCACAAATGAAGACTCACCCGAGTTCGAATGCTTCGTCTGTACCTAGAGCAGCCCACACAAGCGAACCCAAATTAATAACCTTAACTAAGCCACAACGGTTAAGAAACGAAACAATCTGACAAATGTATCATAGTTGATTGTCAATGCCTACTCAAAAGATCTCCTAGACATTATGAAGCGCGGACCTATTTACAGTCTTTAAAACTCAACATTTAGAGAGAAAATTTTGAGACAAGGCAAATATGACAGCACGTACCATAGCAAGGTTAAAATCAACAAGCCATCCACATTTTTTACTTCTTGAGAAGAGAAAGTTGCCTGGCTTTACATCCCTGTGAATAACTCCCTGTATATCATTCAAAAGTTTCAAAAAAACACTTCCAAGTAACTGACAAGTTTAAAATAAGACCCCAGTGATAGCACCTTGCTATGAAGATACTCAAGCGCTTTAAAGAGGGAAAATCCATAAAATCGAAGCTCTGAGATGGATATCTCTTTCTTCAAAATCTGCGAAGATTTGAGTTCATCAATGCTAAGTACAACAGCATAGTGTAAAGGACTATATTTAGGTCTTCTACTTTACCTCTGGCTTCTCATGTTCGATATAGTCTAAAACAAGACATTGTTTCCCAGATTCTTCAATAACTTCGAGACACTTGGGTATAAAGCTGTGACCCCTGCATGCAAGAACGTCTGTGTACTAAGCTTTTGAGCAAAGTAGCATGCACATTTGATAAATTACCAACTCACCCATATTTTTGTAGTACTCTAATCTCATTTTGCACGTGTCTAAATGAGGTTCTCTCAAATGGGTCTGCATATATCAAAGATGGAATAGCTCAAATAGCCAATCACAATTGGACAACTATAGTAAGCATTGACAGAGATGCTTACACTTAATTGCCACAAGCTTTCCGCCGTCTTTTTTCATAGCTTTATAAACTGTCCCATAGCCACCTGCATGATAGCACAGTGAAAATACTAGCCACAAACAACTCATACATTTTCCACAATTTCTAGCCTGCTAACCTGAACCTTCAACAGCCTCCACAATAAAGCCATCAAAGGATGGATGTTTATCTTCAGCCATCTAGAAGAAGACAAATAGAGCAACAGTATTTGTGAAGATAAAATTTAGATCTCTACATTCCTCCAAGGCAATTTCTGTAAGTATAAGAGGAGTTGACTTGATCCAGAAAAATTATGTTAGAATAAGGATAAGCACCTGATTTGAGCAGGTTTCTACGACTGCTGAGCAGCCAGCAGTAGGCGGCGGCTTTTTTGTACCACTTGCTTTCTTCAACTTGCGCACCTTCATTGCTTGTTTGACATTTAAGCTTTTGTGCTGCAGATCCTTTACAACCTTTCCTTTGTTTTGTTTCGACGGTTTGCAGACAACACCAATATTTTTATTCATATCATCATTGACGGTATCGCCCTTGTGGTTTGCCGTGAGGGTGGGTCCATGTTGCTTGTTTGAGCAGGTAATGGCATCACTCTCATGAGGAGACACATTAGAGACTCCAATGTTAGCCTCGACCGCATTATCTGAACTGTTTTGGACATACATTACAATGTTCTCTGCAATCTCAGGATGAGTGTTATGTAAAGGCAGATATTCTTCGACCTTTAGGTTACCTTCTCCAGCAGGCACGTCCTCATGAATTGTCTGTGAGGATGGGGCTTCTCTTTGCATTGGAGCACCATGATGGGCACCTGACTTGTTAACAAGAGTGTCCAGCTTCCCAGGACTACCAGTGCACCCAGATCTATTAACAGAACTGAGAGGCTTGATCTCGTTATTTTTCACAATATCAAGCGTGGCACCCTCTCTGTCAAGTGGCAAGCTTACAGACTTGTCATGAATAATGTCTGCCGTGTAATCCCTAAGGCAAGTTACAGAGGCAGTGCATGATTGTTGAGAGTAGCTGCTAGCACACTCAGTAAAGGCAAGGGCTTGCTGCATGGCTTTGAGCTTTATAGGAACTTCAAATAACTGTTCTGCATCTAGTGAAATACTCAATGTGCAAGATTCCTCTGCCTCTCCTACTTTTGAGCCCAACAATGTGATTGGCTGCCTTCCAGGAAAAGAGAGATCTGTCTCCTTTGCACCTGTCGCTTGTGCGCAGGAGATAATTGTGGACATGTTTAGCTTCTTGTTGGGAGGATCGAATGTTGTATTTTGGAGCCGCTTTCTGGAAGATTGTCTGTTAGATAACCAGCAAGGTTTCTGGTCCCCTCCACTACCAGGAATCTGTTCTGAATAAGCGCTGCAGAGATTTACCAGTGAAGTGTCACAAAACGGCAGCAGAGATGGTTGATGCAACTTCTGAGGGACCAAGAGCGGCATTATAGTTCTTGATGTACAGACAGAGTCCGTGTATGAGCACTTCCATGAGGCCAGATTCATAGAAGGCGCTGCATATCTATCCTTCGCGACATCAAAGAAGTGGAAAACAAATTGTGAGAAGGTAACTTGGCCACTCTCACTGAGGCAGAGAGGGGAGAGAGGAAGCTTACAGAGCCAATCAATCTCAGAAGAAGGAAAACGCAGCATATGGCAAAGATCTGACAGCTGTGCCGGTGTGCAGGATTGACCGTGTCGAAGCAGCATGCCAACAAGTATCCATACCTTGTCGCTGATCATCAGACTGTCCTCGGACGTGGCCATGATGCGGTACAACTGAATTTTTGGCAAGCCAGCTGATCGTGCCAAACCCTGCGTACTAAGCGTTGGCTATGGAAATTTTCCTGAATTGTGGAATTTAGAACCAGCTGAAAGGTCCAGCGGCATGAATGTGCCTCAGAGATTCATGAGTTATATGCTTGATGTTCACGGTCTGTCTAGCGGGCTAGCCTTTCGGCAGATATATCAGAACTTCAGAAGAGCTGTCTAGACATGGCGATGCAATATTGAAAAACTTGGCGGGAGTTCACCTGTGCCGTTAGATCCATTACATTTTTCCAGCTCTACAAGATAAGTACGTGGCCAGTTCCAATTGGCTGTATGTCTCACTTAGCCCACTAACATTATTGACAATGAGTTCGGCCGGCTGCCGAAGGCGGCCTCTCTCTCTCTCTTTCGCTCCCTCTCGTTATCCCGTGCACGTGAGCTTCTCTCACTTTTGGCATTTAACCTTCAACTCGCAGACGTTGACACTTGTAAAGGGTACTCGGACTGTTGTTATAGAGTACATATAGATTGTTAAGAGTTAGGGTGGGTTCAGACTAGGCGGCGGAAGAAAAAAGCAAAGGGGCGTTCTTCCTCCAAGGCCAAATTTAATTGGTTGGAGTTGAGGCAATCTTCCGCCGAGCCCTCCATTTTTCTTCTGAAACCCTCGCGCTCCCCCCCCCGGGAAGAGTTGATGGCCTCTCTCGGCCCCCTTCACTTTTTCACTTTTCCTCCTCCGCACGTTTCACACTAGACGGCGGCATATTTAGGAAACCTTGTTTCTTCCGCCAATTCAGTCTGAACCTAGCCTTAAACAGAGCCACTTCATGTGGAGGCCAGGTTCGCAATTGGTTGCCATGGGGCTCCTAAGTGAGGAGTTTGAAGAGGCTGTGAACCACAGAAAAATGACAAAGAGTAGCTTGGATTGATGTGCACTTTTAAGTTTCAAGTTCGCAACGAAGGAAATGGCTTTTTTAAGTCAATCTCTAGATTTGTTGGCCTTCTTGAGAATTGAGCGGTTGGTAGTTGCCGGTTGCACATTTGTACGCAACCACAAAGCAACGTGAACTCGCTCGTAGAGGCTTAGGAAGGTTTTGACCTTGGCAGTGGATTCCATAAGTGACAACAAATCATGAAACAAATCATGTAAGCAAAGTGCTAAATGTAGAAAAATTGTCTTTCACCCACAAAACCTTATTCAATGTATCAAGACAAAATGGTTGCCGTTAAACAAGTTTAACATGCTACAAAAACACGAATTCACCAACCCTTTTTAGCCTAGTGTTTTTGAAGATTCTTCCACGCACCCTCATGCTCTCCATGCATGTAAGCATGTTGACTACCTTACGCAACTTGGTCAAAGTTATAATAACTAGTACGGTCGGTCGCCTTCGACGGTCTCTCCTTCTCTTTCTCTCTCCCTCATTATCACGTGCATAGGGGCTTCTCTCAGTTTTGAAGTTTAACTTTCATGTCGCAGATTTTGCCACGTGTAAAAGGGCTCTCCCTTCCGCTATATTATATTAGTTTAGATTTGGTTGGCCTTTTTTGGTGCTCATAATTTCTAGGTTGTGGAATATTATCAAGTGCTCATTTCTTACAAAGCGCGTATGTCGTACACATTCCAAAAAAAAAATAGAGAGGAGAATCTTAACGGATTCATACGATTAGCGATGGCGTTGGTGTGTTGCACTCGTGAGTCGGATATCCAAGGCAAGGAGGAGGCGAGGAGGCCGACACGTAGAAGGCGTAAGATAAAGAAAAGGGAGGGGGATGCATGTCACGAGGAGGAAACACGGCAAAAAATTCGGTTTTATCTTATAATTATTTGTTCAGCAGGAAGGCACCAAGCCCGGAGTGGCGAAATGGTTAGCTCATATTTCATCTCCAAGATACTGCTTATCGGGGTCCCAGTCCGATCCTGCTGTGTGGCTACGTCTGCTGTTTTGCTTTCTAAGCCCCTTGCCGGGAGTAGATAAAACGAAATCTACAAAAATTCCATCTAATAAGTTCAGAGTTGAACGAGTATCGAATATATAGAGAGAAAAGTCATGTATACTTCAAGGGAGAGATTCTTAAAAATGTTCCAATTGAAAAAAGTCCCCACCTCTAAGGGATTATCAATACAGTGTTGTATTGTGAAAGGACATTTGATTGTCTAGAGAGATCATACAGAGGAATATACTACAATCCGATTTACGGTGGTAAGAAATGCTATGGAAGGAAGTCCTAATTGTAGATATAGAATTCCAGTCAGTCTTTCGAGCCATTTTACAAATGGGGACTGCACTTTTTTGTGCTTGTGAAATTCATGGCAAAGCAAACAGGTAGGATTATTGTACCATGGGTCGCGATAGTAGCACTGACAGATAATTTAATAGCACGATAGATAATTCAATTTGATCCAAATCAAAATTTGTGTACAACCTACAAGGCTAATACTTGGCACATCCAATCTTTGGATCGCTAAATCTACTTGTTTACATCACAATCCCTTTATCACAAACCTCTTTCTATTTTAAAATTAGTATGTAAAAACATTATACGAATTAGCAAATCCAACCATGCTCTGAATTGCCTAGAATTCATTACAAGTTGTCGACAACAACTAGCACTTGTTCAGCCTCTTGCTCTTGCAACACTGGATTCATCTTCGTTCACTGGCTTGGCATTAGTTCGTCCTATGTTAAGTATTAGGCCTTTTTGCTTGTCCATTGTTCTATAAGTGGTATATGGTAGATTTTTTGGTGAAATTTTACGCTTCCTTGCTAAACTTCAATGCCATGATTTCAAAAGTGACCCCCTTGAGCAATGTTCAATTGATCAAGGAAACCAAAGCTTCTCATCATACTCTTGTAGTGAACCTTTGCAAATTCAAGCAACCACACTACTCGGTCCACTCTTACGTTCATTAATTAATTTGTTGGATTCGATTCCATGTGGAATCTTTGAGTCGAATGCAAAACGAGTTTCTTCTTTCTTCTGCCAGTCATGGCGATCGTTCATGCGTACATCGTGCGCTCCCTTTATCCATTGCGCAGCCATGGGATCTCCCCATCTCCGTGTATCTGCAAAGCCCCCTTCCTCTCTCTCTCTCTCTCTCTCTCTCTCTCTCTCTCTCTCTCTCTCTCTCTCTCTCTCTCTCTCTCTCTCTCTCTCTCTCTACTTCTTGCCCTCCTGTAGCTCGTGTTGCTTGCAATGCCCTGGCCCTACCTTGCCTTGCCCTGCAACACCTCTCGACCTCTGTTTTTCTCACTGTGCTACCGGCATCTGAGTCCGCCAGCCAGGGCGCTCGCCCTTTCCCTCCCTCCCTCCCTTCCTCCCTCCCCTCGAATCGTGCGGAGCACTCTAAGGGTGACAAGCGGAGGCAAAGCGGCCCCTTGAGCGCGACCTGGAACCCAAGCATGATCTGGCAATCCTGCGCGCCCAGCTCTGTCGCATTATCGCTGCAGCCCAAAAAAAATCTCCGCCCATTTCTCTTCTTTCTCATTGTCCTCCACGTGCCACAATCTCCCATCCTCAGATGGAAGGAGCGTCCGAAAAAAATCATTTCTCCAAACATGCAAACTTCCTTTCCTTAATTATTTCAATAGGAAATTCTAGAAAACCAGGTTTTTAAAAGATTTTTGCACTATCGAAATTTCTCCTTTTCCCTTTGCCCTCAATCGCCATTTTTGAAATTGAAAACGGCACGATATTAAGCTGAGACACATTTTTCCCGAACACTACAAGGAAGGGATAAAAGCATCTTAAGCATCTTGTGAGATGCCACTCAATGAAGCACCTCAAACTCACGGCTAGTGCTCCTATTTCAAAACTGAAGAAAGCAAGAGCAAACTTGAAATTTTCCCAATTTTTGAGTGAAATTTTGAAGCTTTTCCGTTGTGAAATTTTTTTGGTTTTCTTCAAGACAAGCTCAAATCTAACTAGGATTTCACGATTTCCGTCGGTTAAAATACACTGGGCCTTGGATTTTTTTCTAGCACTGCCTTGGTCTCCATTTGTCACCACGCAAGACTTTGAGATGGTCTCTATTTTTGAGAAAAATTTGTGTCTTCTGCTTTGCCTTGGTGTTCAACACAATGAAAATCTCTCTCTTTCCCTCTCTCTATCTGATCGACATGCCATGCTCAGTGCCCATGTGACACCCCCCTTCTGCTCCCCTTTGCACTTAGTTTAGTTTTCATCCAACCCTTACACAAGCATCTTCGTTGATTCCTTTGAAAAGAAATGAAAGAAACGTTTTGGGCACTTATTTGAGATGGTGTAGTGAAGACCTTAAATATTCCTTCTTCTTTTTTTTCGTTTATGTTGATCATTTTGTGATATCTTTTTGTGTATGCACATTGTGTTAAATCTCTATGCACATTACTAAGTTTGAAGTTTGTGTGTATATTGATGAGTAGATGAACTATGCTATAGAACCTAGATACATTTTAGATTACTTCACCAATGTTCTAGTATCTATACCTTTATAAAAGGGGGAGGGATCCCCCCCCTCCCCCCACATGTGGCAAAAGCAGATGAATCCGGTTGTCTGCCCTAAGCTTTTCGACTGCACAGCGTGAGAGAGAGAGAGAGAGAGAGAGAGAGAGAGAGGCCACCGGCCAAACTAGTTCCAATAAGAACGAAATAACTTACAAAGTGTTAATTAAGTTCAATCTAAGAAGCCAAGTTGAGGTAAGGAAGCATTGACAAAACTTAAAAGCATTATATATACATCCATTCATTCTAGGGCTATCTATCTTTCCATTGCATACTAAATAATATACTCTCAATTGTGTGCCTTGAGCTTCCTTGGTCTTCTCCAAGCTGTGTGTGTTTCTTTGCAACCCGAATTCCAACAATTGGTATCATAGCAGGTTTCGTCCTCCTGGGCTTAGTCGCCAGTAGCTCCAGCACACGTCTACTCACTTTCTCCCATTTCAAAGAGCTTTGGCAAGTGTTCGAAGGTCGATAAAAAATTCGGGTAAGCTCACTGAGCTTAGTCTACTTAGATTTCTAATTCGGGCTCATCTCGGCCTCTGTTTCCACTACAAGCAGTACTGCAAAGGCTATTTCAGCCTGCTCATTTTCAGCCCTTTCCTCATCAAGTACATTATGTACATCTGCATCAGTAATAGGCTGATTCGTGACATTTTCAGAAACCCCCATAGGTTGTACATTTGCCTCATTGGAATTTACATTCGTATTTCCACCGTTGAAAAGAGGCAACAAAGTGTCATAAATGTCATGTGAGCTTACATTATTGTCTCCAGTACATGACAGCAAGGGCTGAACAGAATCTTCCACAAACACAACATCCTGTGAAACCAGAATACGCTTTGTTTGTGGATGATACAACCTGTAACCTTTGCTTTCAGTACTATAGCCAACAATAATACATTTGACAGCCTTATCATCATCGAGTTTTATGTGTTGTGTTTGTAGCACCAAAGCATATGCCAAACAACCAAAAACACTATGTGCTCAATAGAGGGCTTTCTGTCATGCCATGCTTCATATGGAGTAATGCACTACAAAGGTTTCGTTGGACACCTATTTAGTACATAAGTGGCGCACATGATGGCATCAAGCCAAAAAGAATGCGACAAAGCTTGACTTTTGACCATACATCATGCCAATTCTTTAAGTGACCTGTTTTTCCTCTCAGCAATGCCATTTTGCTAAGGTGTATAAGGCATTGTACATTGGTGTTTTATCCCATGATTAGCCACAAAAGCATTAAATTCATGAGACATATACTCCCCCCATCGATCGAAACGGAGGGTGCCCCATAGTACATTTCGAGACATTTTCAGCCATAGCCAGAAATTGTATGAAGCACATAAAATTCTTGGGCTTCACTTTAAGCGGAAATACCCATGCATGCCTGGAGTAATCATCAATGAAAGTCACGAAGTAAAGGTGATTTCCCAAGGACGGAGTTTGCATGGGCCCACAAGCATCACTATGCACAAGCTGTAACCTGCATGTGGCCCTAACTGAACCATCCTTTGGAAACTTAGAATGCTACATTTCACCCAAAATACAACCTTCACAAACATGTTTGATAGGTGCTTCAAGAGGCGGCAAAGAAGCAACCATATCAAATTTCTACAAACGCAGTAACTGGCAAAATTCACATGCCCAAAACGTGCATCTCACAGTTTTGCATCTGAAACAGCCCTTAAATCTGCAACTGCATTTGCAAAATTTTGTCCACACTTGTCATATAAAGTGAGCTTATGCAACCCACGACACAAAAGGCCAGATGCAACAATTTCATCACCAAAACTAAGATCATGAAATGTACATTTGTCATCCACAAATTTGACTACAAGTCCAAGTCTACCAAGTGCAAATACAGACAAAAGATTCTTCTTGATCCAAGGTACATAAAGTGCATCAAGCATCACTATGCACAAGCTGTAACCTGCATGTGGCCCTAACTGAACCATCCTTTGGAAACTTAGAATGCTACATTTCACCCAAAATACAACCTTCACAAACATGTTTGATAGGTGCTTCAAGAGGCGGCAAAGAAGCAACCATATCAAATTTCTACAAACGCAGTAACTGGCAAAATTCACATGCCCAAAACGTACAACTCACAGTTTTGCATCTGAAACAGCCCTTAAATTTGCATATGCATTTGCAAAATTTTGTCCACACTTGTCATATAAAGTGAGTTTATGCAACCCACGACACCAAAGGGCAGATGCAACAATTTCATCACCAAAACTAAGATCATGAACTGTACATTTGTCATCCACAAATTTGACTACAAGTCCAAGTCTACCAAGTGCAGATACAGACAAAAGATTCTTCTTGATCCAAGGTACATAAAGTGCATCAACAAGTGTGAAAGAACTACCATTTGCAGTAGTAAGCACAATCTTTCCAACTCCCTGAATCTGATAAGAGGCATTGTTGGCACAAGTGAGTGAATTCCCATGAGGGACAGACTCGAGAGAGGTGAACAATTCACGATGTGAGGTAATGTGCTTTGTAGCACCACTATCGAAATACCACACATGTGAATCTATAGCAACTGACATGCATGCATCACGGACAACAGGATTGTAAGTGCACTCTACACTAAAAGCCCATTCTGCATCAACATCAGCATCACAATCTCATTTCACAGACGACTCAACAATGGCTGCATTTGTAGTGGAACCAGCATTTGCAGTGGAACCACCCTCTTTCTTCTTAGCCTCTTTGGCCTTCAACTTAGGACACTGCTTGATCAAGTGATCATTAGCTTTACAATAATGGTAACACATCTTCTTTTTGCCCTTATCACCAGAATTTCCAGACAAATTGCTGCCAACAGAAGCATTAGGAACATGTGATTTTCCACTCGCAGAAGCACCATAAGAAGTGGCTGCATTGCTGTTACCACCCTTTCTTTGAGCAGCCATAAAATCATGTTCAACTGTATGCTGTCTAGTCCTATTTTTCCTGATATTTGAGGAATTTTATGCAACGCAACCTCGCGGTTTGGTCAAGAAAGGATAAGAGGATAAGGTGTGCAAATGTAACAAAGCTTTGTATGGTTGAAGGAATCTCCTCATGCTTGGTATGAGAAGGCTGACACTCATTTGGTCAAACGAGGCTTTCGTAAACAGTCAACAGAAAGCACGTTGTATGTCAAGCATGAGGGCGATGTACTTCTCATTGTTGTTCTTTATGTGGATGATTTGTTGATCACTCGTCCCAATGAGGCACATATTGCTGAATTTAAGGTTGATTTGAATGTTGCTCTCAAGATGAAAGATTTGGGGCTGCTGCATCATTACTTGGGCATATAGTTTAAGCAGTGTGATGGTGGCATTGCCTTGTGTCATAAAAGTTACATAGAGACATTGCTATGTAAGTTTGGACTTGAGGATTACAAACATATTGCCACTCCCATGGAAACACGTTTGAAGTTAAGTCTACATGATGCTGGTGATCTTGGTGATGTCATTCTTTATCAAACTGTTGTTGGCTGCCTCATTCATGTATGCAACATGAGGGGGGATCATTGTCACCAGACTTACATGTTTTTTCGGACTCTGATTGGGCTGGTTGTTTTGACACACGAGTGTCCACTAGTGGTTCTTGTTTCATGCTCGGTAGTTCATGTATATCACGGTTGAGCAAGAAGCAACCTACTATGGCCACTTCTAGTTGTGAGGCTGAGTATAGGGCAGTCTTCATAGCAGCTACGGTTGAGTGTGTATGGCTCAGACGCCTTATGGCTGATTTGGGTGTTGGACAGGACAGTGCCAACACTATCTACATTGACAGTCGGAGCACATTGGCAGTTGCGAGGAACCCAATTTTTCATGCTCGCACAAAGCACATTGAGGTGCATTACCACTATGTCATGGAGAGGCTCTTAGTAGGAGAGATTAGCTTGGCTTATGTGCCAACACAGGACAACCTTGCAGATCTTTTCACAAACGCATTGTCTCGTGAGAAGTTCAAAGCTTTTCGCAAAGCTTTGGACTTACTCCCCTTTGTGGACCGATCATGTCCTTAGGGCATGGCACTTCCCTTTACTCATGTGTCAACTCTCATTCACAACATCACTCCAGGGGGGATTTGTTACCATATACATGTGGTAGTGATGTGTGTGAACACACTTAGGACCACCGGGCATTTTTTCCCTCTTTAGGAGGTTTTTTTCCCGTGCATTGCCCATTCATTCTAGGGCTATCTATCTTTCCATTTCACACTAAGTAATATACTCTCAGTTGTGTGTCTTGAGCTTCCTTGGTCTTCTCCAAAGCTGTGTGCGTTTCTCTGCACCCTAATTCCAACAACGATAAAGGTCACAAAGGGTGCAAAGAAGCTATTTTAAACCTCTAAAAAAGTCCAAATTTACTTCATAGTTGTACAAGTTTCAAAGCATGTTAAATGGAGTTCAACAGTCAAATTTACTAGAACACACCCCATTTTGTAAGTCATTTTCAAGCCTTGAAAACAAAAGCTAATTAATCTCTTTTGCCAATGTTGGTTATCAAGCAAACTATGTCAAGACAAGGGTCCTATGGAAGATGGCACCCAAAGGGGAGCTACCATGCAAGAGGTTATAAATAGGATGGTTGGGTGGTGGTGATTCACAAATCTCTAACCTACAAGGCTCTAGGACAAGGGCTTGAGGGAGCCTCACAAAACTCTGAATTGAGGAGACGCCTAGCCAGTGACCTTACTTTGGTCTTAGAGAGGTCACTTTGGTCTTAGAGCTTACAACTAGAGCAAGGAGGGCTTGCCTTGTCAAACTAAATGTTAGGAAGCCTTTGGTTGTGAGAAGGGTGAGATGGATGAACACTTGACAACAAAGACAAGAGTAACAACATATAGAAATTCCAACAAGATTTGATCGACTGTAATAGAATACATACAAAGAAAAGTCCTCTTGACTACACATATCTTCACGCTCTTAAGACCCGTACAAAGAAAGTCCTCTTGACTACATATATCCTCAAATTGACACCTCTTAAGATCAAAACCCATAAATCCAAAGTTGATATTTCAAATGTAGATTGACAACCAGTAACTTCTTCAAGTGTTGTAGACACAAACCATGTTGTTGTGCATGTCTTGTTTGCCTAAAATCTATTCTCCACTCTTCTTCTCCTTTCCAAAAATTGAGAGAGAGAAGATGATGTTGCTCGTGGCAAGGAGAAAAATAAAGATAAAAACTTGCTCCTTCATTCGCCTCAAAGCACACCGAGATGACAATTTTCCTCTTCCCATGAGCAAGTGGACCAAAAAGAAGATGATACTAATGAAGACAAAGCTCATCTCCTCTTCCTCTTCTCCACACACATCAAAAACTCCTCACCCACACACTATCAAGTCAAAACTCCCAAAATCAGCCACAAAAGTAGCATATTGTTCTCCATGTATTCCTCATTAGAAAACCCTTCAAGGGGGAGGGCCAACAATTAATTGGCTGCCAAAGGCAACAATGTGAGCCCTTCTCCATTCAAAAACACTCAAGAATGGCTCCATCCAATATTAGCAACCAAATTTGCCCAATAGTGGCATCAACAACCAATGGCAAGGAGACCACAATGACCATGTGCGCTTGAACACAACACACACACACACGCGCATGCGTGCACGTGGGGGACGATTCCAGAGCGAGCTCAATGCAGTGAGCTTTTTTTTTTCTCACCCCACCACCACTACCTCCCATTGCCGCCCCTTAGAACCTATCACCACAACCACCCTAGCCCACCACTGGTGGTTAGTGGTGCAAGCTTACTATCACCATGTGCCGCCCCTACTCCTACCACCACCGCCCATTGCCACCCCTCCCTCCAGTGGAGTAGCCAAGGACCTCCTCTCTCTCTCTCTCTCTCTCTCTCTCTCTCTCTCTCTCTCTCTCTCTCTCTCTCTCTCTCTCTCTCCACCCGCCTCTCCCTCTTTCTCTACGTTCGCCCTTCCCTCTTCTCTCTCTCTGGCCCTTCCCCTTCCCACCCCCCTCTCTCTCTAAAAAAAAAGAGAGGCACTAACGATATAAAAAAAGAGAGGCACTAGCGATATCGCTAGTGCCTCGTTTTTTTAAAAAATTGGCTCTCCCTCCCCCCCCCCCCCCCCCCCCCCCCCCCCTCTCTCTCTCTCTCTCTCTCTCCCTCTCTCTCTCCCCTCCCACCGCCCAATCCTAGAGAGAAATGAAATGAGATGGAATGAAATGTTATATCAACCAAAATAGAAAAAAATGTTATATTAAACGTTTTCATAAGTCCAAAATGACCTCTAAGACCAAACTGATATAATCTTGGTGGATCTAATGCAATGCATGGGTACAAAATAAAATGAGAGAGAGAGAGAAGGAAGGGGGCACCCTGCAGGGGAGGGAGAGATAGATAGATAGATAGATGTTATTATGTTCTCAAACATCAAATATGACCTATGGGACCAAAGTTACATGTGATGTAGTATGTGTGTGACTGATGAGTGATTTTTGATGCTCCAAAATTGTGGTGATGAGAGCCGCAATGGAGAGCCCACACTATGGTTGGGAGAGGAAAGTTTGTAGGTCTAAGTCATGGCTCAAAATGTGAGTGAAGCAAGTTCAGATGTGACCAAAAGCTGAGCACTCTAGTAGTGTGTGGTACTCAGACTCTCAAACTTGTAGTGAGCATAACGAGCAGACTTGATTGGACTCTTCTCCATTGTCCCAACGCCCTTTCTCGCATTGAAGGGAGTGGGAGCTAATTGAAATGGTTGCGATAGTGCATATCACTGACAAGGGGATCAGCTCAAGCATGTAAAGGTGAGTATAATTTCCTCTTTCAGTAAAGAACATGGTTTTGTAGTTGGGAACAATGTGGGGTGGTGTAATGCATGAAGCATGACCCCCAAATTTCTCCTGGGCCATACTCATTAGCGTTGTATAAAAGCTTCTTCCAATAGGGAGTCTATTGAGGCATCATGTGGCAAGTGTAATGCATCCCATCTTCCAAACCATGTCTTCATATCTTGCCAAGAAGGGGGGAGAAGGGGGAGGGAAAAAAATTGTGAGAGGGGGAGAGTGGAGTGTGATGCTTTTTTTATAAAAAAAAACCATCACACTCCAATCTCCCCCTCTCACAATTTTTGTCCCTCCCCCCCCCCCAGCCAACCCTCTCTCTCTCTCTCTCTCTCTCTCTCCCCCCTCCCATCTCTTATTTTATTTTGTACCCAGACATTGTATTAGATTCACCAAGATTGTATCAGTTTGGTCTCATGGGTCATTTGGGCCTTTTGAAGACATTTAATATAACATTTCATTCCATTTCATTTCATTTCTCTTTGGGATTGAAGGAACTCAAGTGGCGGTGTGATGGGAGGCAGAGAGAGAGAAAGGGAAGCGGTGGTGGGAGAGATATCAATAAGGGGGGAGAGAGAGAGAGAGAGAGAGAGAGAGAGAGAGAGGAGGGGGTGACAAAAATGGTGAGAGGGAGAGTATATTGTTTTATTTTAAAAGGGAAAGAGGGAGAGTGGACTGGAGTTTTTATTTTTATTTTTATAAAGACCCTCACAAAAGCACTAGTGATATCGCTAGTGATTTTGGGAGGGTCTTTTTTTATTTAAAAATTATCCCCTGCACTCCCTCTCTTTCCCTCTCGTTTTTTTAAAGAAAACAAGACACTCTGTCCCTCTCACAAATTTGATGCCCCCTTTTCTCTCTCCCTCTCTCTCTCTCGTGTTGGCCTCTCCCTTTCCTCTGTGTGTGTGTGTGTGTGTGTGTGTGTGTGCTCTACAAACGGAGGCGTGGAGATCCCTACAAAATACCAAAAATAGCACAACATAGCTCATGAATGACAGATCTACATACCTGCTAATCGTACTTGCACATAATCTGAGCTATATGCAAGAGGAGAGAGAGATAGAGAGCGACAGAGAGTAGGAAAACACATGCAGGTGCACCTCGTAGATCGGAGTGCTACGTCGGCACGGTGAGAGGAGAAGTGAGGGAGCAAAAGAATGACACAGACACTGGGTGCAATCTCCCCCTGTGCAAGACTGAGCACTTCCCTCTTGCACGTATTTTACTTATAGATTCTTCAATTCTCATAAATGAATACACATTGGCTAGCTGGCACAAACGACCATAGCTTATAATGAGCGCTTGAGTAATAAATGTAAATATCCCTTATCCATAACATACTCCACGATTGAAAAAGCAACTACCCTCAATTGCGAGGTACATAAGTGGTGGAGTCGAATGCAAGATACAAGACACTAGGTACATGCTTGCATAGCACAATGAGTAACTAAAAACCAACAGAGCAACAATGATTAGTAGGAAGCAATTTAAAAGTGGAAAAATGTGTAACATGTTATGGTGTGATGGGACTTCATAAAATGAAGTAAATGTGCATAGGTGCAGAGTGCAGCCTTGGTCAGAAATGTGGTTCCAAATAGATCACCATCTGTTACCCTTCCACCTTGCCTACCAATTCATCATATCCGTTCATATCAATCCATATCAAATGTGGGGGGCCAGTTTCACGTATAATGTAACCACGGAGAGTCCTGCCTGAACAGGCATAGTCACTCTAGTACACATGTATCGACATCCATAAACTTTCCATAACATTATTGCAAAGCGGAGTGTCTTGCCTCACCAGGTGTAGGCACTCTAAGACACGTGTCAATAACAAGAAGTTTCCATAACAAGGTGTAAAGTGGAGAGTCTTGCCCTCTTCAGGCATAGGAGCTCTTACATGTGTAGAAATTTTGCCATTCCAATTGAGTTCAACCCATAAGATCCTTTCCATGACAATGCACAATGTCTCTACCATTATGCTTGTCCGGTAATGTGACCAAGGGTTTGGGAAAAATATTATACTTGGAGGTTCCCTGATGTGAAACCATTTCACACAGCTTTATCTGCAATAGTAATTCTCAAAGACAAAGTAGTGAAAATGACGTCCTGTCAATTGTAAAACTAATTGAAGCACACACTAATTGTATAAACATTTTAAAAGTTTGTCATGAGAGTGTAGGGATGGGAGTCAGTAGAGATTAAGGTTGTGTGATAACAATACGAAGGTCAAATAGTAGTTCCAATTAATAATGGGGCTTTGTATAAACTATTTTCAAAATTAAATTGGAAAAATAAAAATAAAATAAAAATTCATTCCAACTATATGACCTTATATTCATTATTGTTTACCTTAATCAGCTGCAGAGGAGTACTAGAAACAATAGCATGGATGTCATACAGAAGCAAATAAATGAAACCACAGCAAGTAATATGTATAAAAAAATTGCACTACCACTATACCATATGATGGAAGATTAAAGATAAAACTGAGCAATCAACTTGAAAATCAAATTCTATTACATCATTGCTAATGGGTATAATCTTACATTACATAAATACAAATAGCGATGATAGAGTAATTTTCTCATTTATAGTATATGGTTGCTTACATAATTGGATCTGCATTCTTGTAATCGGGTTAGCATTCACTTTAAGTTTTGGTAGCTAGAAGTGTATCTAGTTAGAGGTCTCATATGGTCATCCTTGTTAGAATACTTAGGCCTGATACATCTTGACTATGTGCAAAATATTTAAGGTTATTGAAAATACATCCCAATGACAGATACTTAGCATGTCGCAGATGCTATAGTTATAATTTAAGTTTTTAAATATCTCATTATTATGTAGAGGTGACATATGTCCTTAGATATTGTGTGGGAAATATCTCAAAGAATAATTTTTTAAAACATATACAGGTGTGTTAACCCTTACGGACACCCTATCACCTTCGACACATTATTATTTATTTGATTAAGTCATGGACCGGGCTTGTCGGTCCAATAGGTGTGTAGGTGATCGCCAATGAGAGATGCACCACTTATCTTATTTTTACAGTAGTTTTGTAACGATCGACCAGTATGGGTGCCAATGTGTGAATAGGTCAAACTCTTATAAAAGGTCCATTTGACCTAAAATCATCATTCTTGGAGGTGTAAGCTAAGAAGTGCTCTTGGTCCATCTTTGTCTCCTTCTCCTTCGTGTGCTTTGTGAGTATGTGTGTGTGTGTGTGTGTGTGTGTGTGTGTGTGTGTGTGTGTATGCTTGAGAGAGAGAGAGAGAGGGGGGGGGGGGGGGAGAGAGAGAGAGAGAGAGAGAGAGAGAGAGCATTGCGGCGGCAAGGCGGTTGAGTGCGGCATCGATGGCGGATCATTCTTCTTCGTAGCACAGGATCCTTCATGACGGAAGCATTGAGTGGTAAGTGACACACCATTGTTTCTTTGAGCTTGCTAGGACTCTCTAGTTGTGTGCTTTTCGAGGCTCGCATACAGTGCACATGCAAGTTCCCACAACAAAGCGCACATTTTTGGCGCCGTTGCCGAGGATTGCCTTGCATTAAGCTTGAGGAGCACTCATTGCTACCTCTGGAAGCCTTTCTTCCAATTGTTTTCATGCTTTTGTCTGAGTTTGTGTGAGAATTATTAAGTGACTGTAATGCGCAGTTTTAACAGGTTTTTGTAAGTTCTATAAGTGTTGCATTGCACTTGTTTTTGTTAGATTTGTTAGATGTGTAATGTGCAGGATTAGCAGATTTGTTAGTTAGTGTTTAGACTAGTAATGTGTAGTATACAGAGAGCAATAGAGTAGATAGTGAGAAGGTTGACTGTCTGCGAGTGTGTAGTTTTGTGTTAGACAATGTGTTAGCAAAGGTAATTAGTGTTAATTAATTGTGTTAGCTGCAAGGAGGTTAGACAGAGCTGTTGTGTGTGCGTGTGAGCTCGACACCCACGTGCAACATTATCCACTAAAAAAAAAGATTTTTTTTTAAAAGTTAAAAATTTAATAATAATAATAAAATTCTTCAAAAAAACGCTCAGAATATCTGAGAAAAAATCAAAACAAAAAAAGAAACTAGAAAGAAAAATCAAAACAAAAAGAAAATTAAAAAAACCTTATCTTAAAAGAAAGAATCGGGATCGAAACCCGAACCCGAGCCCAGGCCTCATTCCTCAGTCTTATGATATACTATACACACTACTTTATATATAAAGACTAGGACCTCAAGTGAAAGGGAGGACATGTGGGACAAGTTCCTCAAGTCCTCCACCATCCCCTTCACACTCACCCTTTGGACTTACTAATTCTAGCCCTCTCCCCACCTAGGAAAAGACTAGTTTTAAGATTCTGAGGGCTGTACGTAACCAAATTGAGGGCCATATTCCGTGGCTTGGTTAGAAAAAAGGACAAAAATTATAAGAAAATTGGGTTGTAAACACTTCAAAAACTAGGTGAGCGGCCTTCACGGGCACTCACGAACGCTTCTAGAGTATTGAGGTCACATGCACCTACGCTTTGGTTGTGTGCTCAAAATGAGCCAAGACGCTCGTTTTAAGCTATCACACGCCATATTTCGTGGCTTGGTTAGAAAAAGAGACCAAAAATACAAAAAATTTGGGTTGTAAACACCTAAAAAACTAGGTGAGCTGCCTTCATGGGCACTCACCAATGCTTCTAGAGTATTGAGGTCACATGAACCTACGCTCTGGTCATGTGCTAGAGGACGAGCCCATAGAGTGTCTCTATTTATGCATGCACTTATTATTCCTCCACCTTAGGCTCTAGGCCTTCAACGCAAACCCAAGGAGTGCCACTCAGGACCCACATATTGCGTCTAGTGACTTTTCCTCTGACTACGATGACATGGAAGGTTACTCGATGCCTAATCCTGATAGTTCAAGCCAAGACATGCATGCCATGGGTCCACGGTCCGGGCCGAGAGTGCTTAGCCGCTTGAAGGAGACTTTTAGTAGAGCCACTCGCTTCGAACATGGAGCTAGCGAGGGGAATGAAGGGGGTGGGGAAGTAAATTTGCCATTTATGACCAACATAGAACCCATGCTCCCGGAGAGTGTGCATCTGAATACTCCATTCACTGCACCACCTGACTCTTCAGAGCTATTCCCCTCCGAGGTTATATTACCTGATGGTAGAAGCCTTACCAAAGTGCAAGAGGTTGAGCAATATATCCTTGCAGCGAGGGAAAAGAAAATCGAGATCTTATGCAAGGCGGAGCAATGGAGAGAGCTTAAGGAAAAGGCCCCTATGTCAACATCCATGCTAGTCGATCCATTGAGTGCTCCTGAATTAGCACCACTAAGGGTCAACCCATAGAGAGCCACACTGCATCTAGTTCAAAGCACACCCCTAGCACCTCAATCCTAGATGGAGCATTTCTAAACAAAAACTGGGAGTATGAACTACAAATGGAGACTTTAATTGACCTATACACATGTCACACCTATCACGTGGGTTGGTTAGATGTCCTACAATTCACAACGGGTGCTACTAGTGTAGAGGATCAACAACAAAGAGTTTATGAGGTCATCCATAGGGTTATTGAGTTGGAGAGACAGGACAAGGGGATCCACATGCCTTCAACGGATCTTAGGAGATTCTTTGATACAGGGAAGGCTAAGCAACTAACTTTATCGCAAATGGAGGCTCCCTCGATAAGCCCGATGGATCCTCCAAATGTTGTTTCGCCAGGGTCTCAGCACAATCTAAGCCCACAAGTGATAGCTTTACCTGTTCAGGTTTAGCTCATCTTTCTCTTGATGACACCACGGCTACCATGCCTACCCCAGTGATGGGCATGACAAAAAACATGTCATGGACCTCATTTGTTAGTAAAGCACCGCTACATGGTAGCCCAATGCCTGCAACACTACCTACAAGTGTGTATCAATCATATGCACCTATAGGTCGTCGTACTCATGTAGCTCCTACCCCTCCCATTGTTTCAACAACTTATGCTCCACACCCACAACATCCAAACTCTTATTCAATGGGACCATACCAGCTACTATGTCTGCTAGGCCTAGGGCCATACATATGCCACCACACACCGTACCAAACTTGGAACCCCAGGGCTTCCTATGCACCAAGCCCAATGCCAATACCTACTCCACATGTAGTCTCTGGAGCACCTAACCCCACTATACCTGCTCACTTAGGTAACTTGGCAACCTTTGCTCAAGCTATCGGCCGATCTATTGCTGAGAATATGCATAACACGCTTGATAGAGAGCTTATAAGTAAGGCAATACAAATAGCCAAGCACGCACAAAAATTTAGTGGAGACACAGATGTGAGAAAGCATATCAAAGTGTTTGAACAAATATAGGATTCTCTAGGAGAACACAATGACCTGCATAAGAGTAATGCTTTAAGCCTAACCTTATCTGGGAAGGTTGGGGATTGGTATAGAACCTTAAGGGTGGAAGAAAGAACGATTTACCCTACTCTTAGGAGACCGTTCTTGAAAGAGTACATACGAGAGGGAGTGCTTTGGGGTGTAGCATCTCAACTCCATAAAGCCCAACAAGAGGGGAAGGAGAGTCCGTGAGAGACTTTATTAGTCGCTCGAAGCATTTGAATTCCTTCTGTAATCCAAATGAGCGCTTGAAGATATGGCCTAGTCATTAGAGGTATCACCACTTGGGAAGCAGTCACCACCAATGTGATCCAATTGGAGGATAATTTAATGATTCAAGGAGAAAAAGTGTCTATTGAGCCTAAATCTACTAGCTCGCAAGCATCGGGGCATGAGCCAATGACCATAAAGCCTATTGCTAAAGAGCCAAAGATATTTGAGATGACTTTAGCAGATCTCACCAAGGCCATTCAAGAGAGTCTTAGAGACAATCATGCTCCACAAAACAACCATATGTATCCAAGAAGGGAGCAACAATGGTGCTCAGTTTGCTATGGTCCGCATAGTACTAGTGAATGCCCTACTTTTAAAGTAAAATTTAGTGGGAATTGCAATGCATGTGGGAGGTATGGTCATCAAGCTAAGGATTGCATATTATTTTAGCGCGCGATGGCCAATAGACCAACCTTAGCATGGACGGACACACCTCGAGTGTCTACATTGATGCCGATCCCACCTCTTGAACAAACGTCACAACACATGGTCCCCAGGGCCCAAAATGTTGTTCAAGTAGCACCCTTACCACCTCTAGTGCTAGGCTCGCAACCACCAAATCCGAGAATCACTTCTATGAATCAAGTGGGTTGTGAGTCACTTATTGCTTGTTTGGAAGGTTGTGAGGAAGATATAGACCCTAATATTGCCTATGGGATTGATGCACTTGAAGAAGTCCACAATACTACATGGAGGACTATTGGGGACAAGTCAAACATGTCTATCAAGTAGCTGCTCTTGTTGCAAGAGGTCAAAATATCACTTACACTATCAAGAGACCACCTCTCCAATGCTACGAGTGTGGAGGTCCACATTGTGTAGCCGAATGTCCTATTAGGCTACAAAAGAATGGCACACTAATGCAAACCAATCAAGCGAGCACATCTACAATGCCGATACTCATGTGTAATCAATGTGGCATAGATCATTTGATTGCCCAATGTCCTAATAATCCAAATACACCAAAGATAATGCCATTGAATTTAATTGAGGTTATTGAGGTTATTGAGGAACCAACACAAAGTACGCATGTGGCACCAGTAAATGTACTCACACGATTCATGCTCCAAAACCAAAATTATATTCTTGAAGAAAGAGACACAACATCAATTGCCCAGTCTTAGAAGAAGAAGAAAATACGAAGGAAGAGATCGCAAAAAGCAACGAAGTTAGACCCCAGTTCAAACCAACATAGGAACTGGTGATGACCCCTTATATTTGAACGAAGTTGAAGAGAATTCTGATTCAGGTGAACCATGGAGACTAAAACGACCACTAGGAAAGAAACAAACAAGAAATATTGTCATGAGCCACAATGACTAGGACACGAGAAGAAGACAATAACTTACCCAAACCCTACAGAGGAGATCGAGCGAGTCAAGCAATTAAGGAGTTTGGTAGAAGAGACCCAAAGGGATCTAGAGCAAGCACCTAGGCAGATCCAGATTACAGACACAATGTTCCCTACACAATAGCAACCTCACAAAGTCCATAGACCCTTAGCCATACCTAGTGTCATCCAAGAAGAAAGTGACTTAAAGTCATGGGAAAGTGGGCGTGCTCACTTCTTGTTGGAGAGAATGTTTACAGAGGGACTATCTGACCTTATCGAAGAAATGGAGATCCCATCTTCCCCACGTCAAGGGACTGAAGCCCAAAAGGTGCCGTTAGATATTACCAAATTGATGGATTTCATGGCTTCAGAAGTTAGAACCACCATCATGTCCAAACTATATGGAGACCATGAGCTATTCTTAGCTCTTCAAGCTTTCCTCAATGGAGAACTGAAAGTCGGGCTACCACAATTTGCACAGATGGTTGGAGAGAGGGAAGTGCCAATAGAGAAGTAACACTTAGATCCACAACCCAATCTAAATGAGAACTTTGTTTGTAGAAATACCTGTTAACAAGTTGGGAAAATGTTTTGAAGGCGATGAATCCAATGCGATCATACCAATCACTACCGAGGGATTAACTGTGAACGGAATCCTTGATGATGACTAAAAATTGATGGGAAACTATGGCAAGACCTCACCTTGTGACCACAAACATAGTGGTAAAGATGGCCAATGGGACTATTGTTAAGCCTATTGGGATGCTAGAAGATCTCAAGATCAAGGTATTTGGACACAAAATAAGGAATACCTTCATTGTAAGGGATTTCTCCAAGCACACTATGTCATCTGAGATGATCTTAGGACGTCCTTTCATGAGGGAAGCAAAAATGGTGCATGATTGGTCTAAAAACCATGTCCACTTGCAGTTCCAAGATTTTGTCATTCGAGTTGATCTTGTAACTAGTTGGGCACATCCTCTAGGAAAAATATTTATAATTGATCATAGATTTGACACCACAACTCACTCGGCCCCATTGCAGTATTGTTACATGTGTAAAATGGACACTGATGTTGGGGAAGATTCTCCTTATATGGATATTCTACCTAGGATGACTGAGTCTGTCAATGTGGATTGGGTCCACCTAGCACCAACCATAGACATTTGGGGAAATAGGGGGATGACCTGGGTAACACCTGAGGGGGATGAAATGCCACAACTCGTACCCTTAAATATGATAGGAGCAATGCATCTAGCTTTTGATGACCTACAGATGAAGGCTTGACTGACATTGGAACGAGTAGCGTCTCACAAGACTATAGCCCACACGATATGGAGTGAGAATCATCAATTGAAATTGACTCTAAAGACAAAGAATCTGAGTTAAATCTTGGTGCAAATGTGGGGACAAACCACACGGAGCCCAGTGGTACCCGAGATGACAATCTATCCAAGAGAGAAGAAGACACAAGTAACGGTTCATCCAGTGACTCTTCACTAGAGATTGGCCGTAATTTGATACTACGCCAACAAGTAGTATCAAAAGTCATGCATGAGGAAGATGAAATGGACATTTTTATTGTTGAAATCGAAGATATCAAAGAGAAACGCATTGCTATTGTGGTGAATCCACTCACAACCATTCAATTGTGCATATTATCCCGTGTGCATTACCAGATTCATATTAGACTTTTGATTCTACTTGAAGGCTTGTTGCACAGTGCAATGATAATGTTGTTAAGTTTGATGTGTCAGTCACTTTGTTATTACAAGAGGCTATGTCAAAAAAAAAGGTAAGCAATGTGCTATTGATTAGGCTCTGGTTGCTACACAACAAGAAGTAGTAGTAACAATGTTACTACTTCCAATGTTCCTTCTTTGGTTAGTAGCAAAAAAATTGTACCTCCCATAACAACAATGCACATAGTAGATCTATTGGAAGAGGAAATAAAAATTTGTGTTGTAGCTATTGTAGAGGTGCTACTCATCTGATAAAGGAATGTCTTAAGATAAAGGCTAAAGAGGCACCTGAGAAAGAAAGTGAATGTTCTTCAAATGCAACCATTACAAAATTTGCACATTTTGTTATTGATGTAGAATAGTGTGCAATGTCAATATGACCCTTCTATCCATGATGCATCGTGATTGAGGTTGTAGATTCACATTATGGTATTTTGACAACGGTGCTACAAAGCACATTACATCTCATTGTGACGTTCAATTCTCTCAATGTTGTCACTTGTGCCAACAATGCCTCTTATCCCCAGTTCAGGGAGTTGGAAAGATTGTACTCACTACAATTTATTTTGTGCATGGGATCAAGGAGAATCTGTTGTTTGTTTTTGTAATAGCAAGGCTTGGTCTTGTCGTAAAGTTTTGGATGACAGATACACTATTCACAATCTTATTTCACATAATACTATTGTAGCATCAAGTATCTTTTTCTTGTGTGCTATACAAGCTCAATTCTGACGACAAGTGTGTGGAGAACTTTGCAAATGTAGTTACAAATTCTAAAACTACTTCAGATGCTAAACTATGGCATGTGACGCTTCAAGTATCTAAATTTTCTAGTTTGATGGGTCTGAAAAAAATTGATATGGCTACACACAAGCGGGTTGTCCTGGGGAGTTGTCCTAGGGCGATCACTTTTCAAAATGTGTACCATATCATGAGAAGATTATTAATAGTTCAAAATGTACAATTTTATGTATGCAATAGAGGGGGATTGGGTTTTTTTAAATAGGACCATAATGTAAATATTGTCTTATCCCAAGCGGGATCATTGCCGCTAGATTTACATACGTTTCTGACTTAATTGTGTTGGTTGCTATGACACACGAGTGTCCACGAGTGGTTTTTGTTTCACGCTTGGCAGCTCATGTGTATCTTGGTTGAGCAAGAAGCAGCCTACAATGGCGACCTCTAGTTGTGAGGCTAAGTATAGGGCAACTTTCACAGCTACGGTTGAGTTTGTGTGGCTCAAATGCCTTATGGGTGATTTGGGAGTTGGCTAGCACTCTCATCTACAATGATAGTCAAAGAGGAGTAGGGGTTTGTAACCAGCTTTAAGAGGGAGCTTTTTTCCTTTTGGAGTGAGGTTTTTGCTTAAGTTTCTCATTTAACAAAAAAAACTTGCTAAAAAATAGTTTGGAGCGATTTTTTCCCCTCTCCCTCCCCTCTCTCTCTCTCTCTCCATCCATCTCCTCTCTCTCACTCCCCGTCTATCACCTTACTCTCTCTCTCTCTCTCTCTCTCTCTCTCTCTCTCTCTCTCTCTCTCCCTCCTCTCTTGTACCTCTCCCTAAATTTTTGCAAGCACTATTGGGGTTAAAAAAGGATGTCCATTGTCACCTACTCTCTTTGGTATATGCACCGATGAACAAATGGTACTTGAATTTAACCAAGAAGAAGGCATTGAAGAGGTCACTATTTGCAATGCAATAATCATGCTTTTGTAGTATCCGGATGATGTAGTGCTTCTAGCACACACTTTAGAAGATGCACAAAAGCTTATGGTTTTCCTTTATAACTTTTGCTTGCATAGTGGGTTGATTGTGATTGAATCCAAAACAAAGGTTATGCTTGTGAAAACAAACCATAAGGAGAAGCCATGCATTGTATACAACATTGAGACACTTGAAGTTGTTGAGAGCTTTAAGTACCTTGGCCTTGAGGTTATGGACAATCACAAGTGGCGTGAATGTGTTATGCGTCATTTGGAAGTGGGAAAGAGAGTGAACTATGCATTTGAGAGCATGTGTAATGTGGGAAACATCAAGTGTTGGGTCTCAAGAAGTACCTTTTTGACACATCGAAGACATCGGTTCTTCTTTATGGAGTTGAAGTGTGGGGTGAGAGCATCTCAAAGTCTACTTGGAAAGAGTTTGAGAATGTCCAAAAGCGTTTTCTTACAAAACTTATCCAAGTTAAGACACAAACACCATATATGCTCCTACTTCTTGAGTCGCAATCTCGTCCAATCGAGGTTATGTGCATGGAAAGGGTTGTGGAGTACATAATAAAAATGCATCAAACCCCCTTACATCGACTTCCTACAATTGCGTGGAAAGCAAGCAAAAAAGTTCAAATGACACACAAAAGCAAGATCTTGAGCACGGGATGGATGCAAGACATAAAGAAGTGGTTTGGAGATGGGATGCATTACACTTGCTACATGATGCCTCAATCGACTCCCAAGTGAATGAAGCTTTTCTACAATGCCAATGTATTACCGCTTGGGGGCAATCTGGTGGGTCACACTTCATACACTACACCAGCCATATTTCCCCCAACTACAAAACCATGTTCTTTGCTGAAAGAGGAAACCATACTCAATCTTACATGCTCAAGCTTATCCCCTTGTCAGTGATACACACTATTGTAGCCATTCGGCTTAGCTCCCACTCCCTTCGATGAGAGACATGGCATAGGGGCAATGGAAAAGAGTCAAATTGATTGTGCACATTATGCTCACTGCAAGTTTGAGTACCACACACTACTAGAGTGCTCAGCTTTTGATCACATTTGAACTTGCCAAATTTTCAGCCATGACTTACATTTACACACTTTCCTCTCTCCAGCCACAGTGTAGGCTCTCCATTGCGACTCTCATCACACGTAATTTTGGTCCATAGGTCATATTTGACCTTCGAGGATGATAATAAAATCTATTCACCTATCTATCTCAATCCCTCTAACTCTGTCTCCTCCTCTATCCCCTCCCCTTTTATCTCTCTCTCTCTCTCTCTCTCTCTCTCTCTCTCTCTCTCTTCCCCTTTCCCTCACTCTCTCTACCTCTATCTCTCTCTCTTCTCTATCCCCTCTGTCTATATCTCCCCCCCCCCCCCCCTCTCTCTCTCTCTCTCTCTCTCTATATATATATATATATCCTCCTCTATCCCCTCCCCTTTTATCTCTCTCTCTCTCTCTCTCTCTCTCTCTCTCTTTCTCTATCTTTGTCTCACTCTCTCTACCTCTATCTCTCTCTCTTCTCTATCCCCTCTGTCTATATCTCCCCCCCCCCCCCCCTTCTCTCTCTCTCTATATATATATATGTATACAACATTTGACCTAGTAGACAACATTTCACTTTTTTGATAATAATTTCTTCATCCGAACTCCGATTTGGGTGATCTATAGCTTCAATCGAAGAGCACGACGCCTCTATGCAATAATGTAAAGACATAAATTTTTAGAGTTATGGAAGACATTTTTGTCGTAGTATTTTTGAAGTGAATAGGTTCAAGAAAGTTGACTTTCATCTTTTATTTTACATACAATGTCTTCCGACACTCGCAAGGGTTATTCTTCTTCAACAAGATCCACAATCATTGTGGAAAATGATCCCAAATCTCCTAAGTGTGGAGATAGCAACACAACCACTCAACCAACGATATCAGAAATCGTGATCATGACATACTTAGTATCATTGCAAGAGACCGTAAACAAACATGCGATATGAATGCTAGCACAAAAACATTGCAACATGATACTCAAAAATTTGAGATGCCATACATTTCAAGGGAGTTGGAGGAAGTTCACTTGTATGATCATACTTCAATGGATGAGAAAGAGCCAAATCACTATGGAAAGTTACTTTTATACATGTGTAATAGCACTTGTATGCTAATTTCCAATGGTGTATCTTTGTGGAGTGGAACCAATGGATTTACATATTAAAAACATAATGGGGATAGTGTGATTTACTATATGCTACTCTTCGAAGCCATCATGTATCGTATAAAGAGTTTTTGATTTGGCCAATGGACCCCGTAATCAAACCATCGGACCTTATGTATTGACCTTGCATGTGTAGAAGCAACTAAGCATGATAATCTCAGCTAGAGGGAAGAGAAGTTTCACTATGTATGGATTTCAAACAAGCACCAATGTACATTGAAATGGTTGAGCAAAAGTTATGGATGACAAAGCTTTAATATGACACACCATTGGAAACTAAATGGGATGCTTTCAAGAAAGTTATTTGTTCTTGTGCCGGCGAGCGGGTTGAAAATTTTGGTAACTTGAGTCTTGTGGATATGTACACACATTGTAAGCAATTGTATGAACAACCAAATGGTGAAAAGATACCATTTCATGGTTCACTCTCATGTATGCCCTCTTTTTTTACTATTAAGGTTGTATGCGGTGGGCTAGAAATGTTGGCCACTCGCAAAGCGACATATCTTCAAGGTATCAAGCTGGAGATGATAAAATTTTGGGGAGATTTTACCCATGACTGGATGTATGATATGTTCAACCTTGCACTTCAATGTGGTATGCCTTATGATTGGAGAACTAATTGGGTTAAGCCTTTGCATAAAGGAGGGGATATAAAGAATGTAAACAACTACCGTACTATAATGATTGGGTCTCTTATGGAAAAGTTGTTTCGGTGCATAATGGAGTTTAAATTAAGTGATTGGGCTGAAGATAATGACAAGTGTGCAAAAGGATAAGTGACTTTTCGTTGATGCCATAGCACTATTGATCATCTTGTCTCTCTTCGTGTTCTCATGGAGGAAAGTCAGTTGAAAGGCAAGCGATTGTATTGTGGTTTTGTGGACTTTAAGAAAGCCTTTGATATGATTTCACGTAACAATTTGTGGAGAAGGATGTAAGAACTCAAAGTGCGAAGTGAGTTTATGCTTGTGATTTCTCAAATCTATGAGAAGGTGATGTGTCAATTGCGTATGAAGAGGAATTTCAAATTTTTTGTAAGCACTATTGGGGTTAAACAAGGATGTCCATTGTCACCTCTTTAGTCTATGCATTGATCAATTGGAACAAATGGTACCTGACTTTATGCAAGAAGAAGACATTGAAGAGGTCACTATTTGCAATGCGGTAATCATGCTTTTGTTGTATGTGGATGATGTAGTGCTTCTAGCACACACTTTAGAAGATGCACAAAAGCTTATGGTTGTCCTTGAGAAATTTTTCTTATATAGTGGATTGATTGTGAATGAATCCAAAACAAAGGTTATGCTTTTGAAAACCAACCATAAGGAGAAGCCATACATTGTATACAACGATGAGACACTTGAAGTTGTTGAGACCTTTAAGTACCTTGGCCTTGAGGTTCCGACTAATCACACATGGCGTGAATGTGCTATACGTCATTTGAAAGTGGGAAAGAGAGTGTACTATGCATTTGAGAACATCAAGTGTTGGGTTCTCAAGAAGTATTTTTTTGACACATTGGTGACATTGGTTCTTCTTTATGGAGTTGAAGTGTGGGGTGGGAGCATCTCAAAGTCTACTCGGAAATAGTTTGAGAACGTCCAAAAGTGTTTTCTTACAAAATTTCTCCAATTTTAAACACAAACACCATATATGCTCCTACTTCTTGAGTCGCGATCTCTTCCAATCGAGGTTATGGGCATGGAAAGAGTTGTGGAGTACATGATAAAGATGCGTCAAAACCCCTCACATCGACTTCCTACAATTGCATGGGAAACAAGCAAACAAGTTCAAAAGACGCATAAAAGCAAGACCTTGAGCACGAGATGGATGCAAGACATAAAGAAGTGGTTTGGGAGATGGGATGCATTACTCTTGCTACATGATGCCTCAATTGACTCCCAAGTGAATGAAACTTTTCTACAATGCCAATGTATTACGGTTTGGCAGAAATCCAGCGGGTCACGATTCATACATTACACCACACATATTGCCCCCAACTACAGAACCATGTTCTTCACTGAAAGAGGAAACTGTACTCACACTTACATGCTTGAGACTATCCCCTTGTCATTGATACGCACTTTCACAGCCATTTGGCTTAGCTCCCACAGACTTCGATGCGAGACAGGGCGTTGGGGCAATGGAGAAGAATCAAATTGACTGTGCACACCATGCTCACTGCAAGCTCGAGAGTCTGAGTACATACTCACACTTACATGCTTGAGACTATCCCCTTGTCACTGATACGCACTTTCACAGCCATTTGGCTTAGCTCCCACTCCCTTCGATGCGAGACAGGGCGTTGGGGCAATGGAGAAGAATCAAATTGACTGTGCACACCATGCTCACTGCAAGTTCGAGAGTCTGAGCACATACCACACACTATTAGAGTGCTCAGCTTTTGGTCACATCCAAACTTGCTTCTCTCACATTTTCAGCCATGACTTAGACCTACACACTTTTCTTTCCGAGTCATAGTGTGGACTCTCCATTGTGACTCTCATCAGCACAATTTTGGAGCATCGAAAGTCACTCATTAGCCATACACATACTACATCACATGTAACTTTAGTCCCATAAATTGTATGTGACCTCTGAGGATGATAATAAAATCTATCTATCTATCTGTGTGTGTAGGATCCGCTCTAGTTGGATTATGAGCACATGCATGCAACAACTATACAAAATTATTGGGAGTGTTTGTCGGCTGCTGGGGACTTGCTAAACACCATGTGTGAGCCACAGGGCTACAAGCACACAACCTATGCATACATGCAAGCTCTACGACTGCACATTGGCATGCCACTCACCTTCTATGCTGCTACCATTGAGAGAATCCTTGTGCGCGCAAAGAAGTCATTGCACTACTGATCGCCCTCCTCGTTGTTGTCGTACTCCCGCTACTCGATCGCCTATGCCCTCTCTCTCTCTCATGCTCACAGACAGACAGAGGAAGAAGATAAGGCAAGAGAAAACTTCATACGTTCAAAATGAATCAAAAGACTAGTTGTACAACCTTATCTATGGGCTAGGTCTGTCCCTTTCACATACATGCGTCCACATTCAAACAATTGACACTAAACGAGTTTGGTGTGCATTCTAGTGCACCTCTCATTGGTGATCGCCAACCCTAGACTATAGACCTACGGGAGAGGCAAGCTCGACCCATAACTAAATACAAATAATAATAATAAGGATGACACGCAAAGTTACCATGCCCCCCTTCTTGATGTAAATTTTTTCCTCCAAATTTAGGAAGGTATGTTCGAAAAGTGGGAACTTGGTGGGTCCACTTGTATGTGTCTTGTAGTAGTTAAGCATCTTGATGAGAGTAGTGACTCATGGAAGTGCTCTCAATCAAGAAGTTTATTTCTATAAGATTATGCACTTGTCCTCTGCAAGAGCTCGACTCTTTAACTTCACTCGAACACTCCAATATCAGCCAAAAATGGCACAGTAACTGCATTCTCATAAGAACATGGATAATTAAAAAGCTGAATAAGAACATAGAATGATTGGAAACAATTGTTGAGCAGTAAACATTAAAATTCAATATAATCAAATCCATAAGCACTTGTAAAGGTTAACGAATTAAAAAGTCTAGGGTCGCTAATTTCATTGTCAATAGGCACTAAAGGTCGACTATTAATACCATGGCCAAGCTTCTCAATTCTCTATAAGTGTTTCATGTTCTAGGGCTAACTAGAGGCTATCCTAGAAGACCGTCTAGTTAAGATATGATAAAGGAAATCGCACATGAAATCATCGTTGAATTGTTTCCTTTGTTTGACCCCCCAAAGTGTTTATGATATATTCTTTGTTTCCACATAGAGCTTTAATTGATCTTTTGGGCTCTTGTTGACCGGCGGGTCAACGCACGATATAACTCAACAAAGCCTTATTTTTTGAGAGTTATGAAATGCTGAGGATTATGGTTATAAACATCATTTGTAATAAGTAGGTAGTCTAGTAGCAGAAGCCGGTGTGCAATGGCACTTCCAGATTGTAAATACAAAGCCATTTGACCCCTCAAACTCTATTTTAGGTTTAACTTAAAGTGACCTTAGTATATAAGGTACCTAGGTCATTTTGTAAAGAGGAATTTTATCATAATCATAAGTCTAGTGCTGCCATCTACTGTGTGTGAGTGAGGAAAAGAGAGAGCGTGAGCTTCATCCTAGTGCTACTCCCCGCTTGTTCATCACATTGGAGATCCGACTGCACCATCGTGTTAGCCTCAGCAAGAGCTAGCCTTAGCAAGAGCTACACGACAACGCCAAGCATTCTTCGCGAAATGGAGCATACGTGCTCGCGCATCTACGAGCTATTTGCGTATGTAAGTATACCAAACTATGTTTTTTTTTGCGTGCAAGTAGTCATTAGAATCGTGGCGACATAAGCTACACATAGGTACTCATAGATTTCAGTTTCAGACACTTTTAGAATTCGGCTCTGTCTTTATACACGTTTTTCGTAGATGGGTTTAGAGCTAGGGTTTTGGGTGTAGAGGCTTAGGGACAGGTGTATCCTAGTGAGGGGATGGGATTCCTTAAGTTTCGTGCGATTCTGGCATGATTTGATGAGTTTTCTTCCGTTTATGTGTATGTGGCTAGGTGGTGTAGTTGAGAGCAGTGAAACTCTAGATTGTGGTTTAGTTGGCCTTCCCGAGTGTTGTATGTGTAGGATGGTCTCATCTTGACAAGCTAAAGAGATTTCCTCCGTGTGCCTATCATGTCATCTGTGTCCTCGATTGACATTATGTTAATCTGGGTTGTGTTACATGCACTTTATGGGTGGTGTAATTCGTTCCAACAACATTGGCGCCGTTGCCGGGGTACAAGGACTTAGGTAGGTATTCCTACTAACACTCGTGTGATGGTTGCTTGCTTTAGTTTTGGCTAAAGAGAACATTTTTCTTAAGTGGATCCGGAAGAGGTTATTTAGAGACCAAGTGGATAGCCAAGAAGCATGTGTCTTGCCGAGAGGCTACGACTAGATAGATTTAGTTAGGATTTGTAGATTAGAGTAGTCGTCGGTGGTCGAGTGGTTTGTGAGGTGATAAAAGCGTTTGCTAGTTCGTGTGTGGCATTGAAGCGTTTTTCTAGTCATACATGCAAAACCCCATATGATTTGTAGGAGTAGCTTTAGGCAAGTGAATTGATTCTGATCTAAAGCTATTCATCATTGATCTATTTGTTGAAGTGCTTGTTTGCATTTAAAATCACTGAAAAGTTTGCTTTTGAGAGTAAAAATGCAAAAAAACAGCTTTCTGTGGATAATTTTTCATGACTGATTGGTGCTGAGCATATAAGAGGGCATGTGCAAGGGTTCTGTGTGTAAAAACTTGAATTACGTAAACTTAGACTTTATACACGTATAAAGTCTCAAGGGGCATTTGGAGACCAAATTTGAAAAATTTGACTGTACCAATGTGTTCAAAGGGGGTGTTTACCTTGAGTATACATTGAAACTAGAGTTTTTACCGACTTTGAACACCCAAAAGACAAAAGACGGAGTGTCGAAAATGGGAAATTGGTAAACTTGAGATTCTGAGCACGTTTTTGCATGAAAATTGGTAGGAGTGCTTGAAAACCAATGTTAGACACCTAGGGATGCTTGTGGATGAATTATGCCCAAAAATTCATCAGCAGCAACATACGTGTATGATGTCTCAAGGATGATTCTGGCAGCAATTTTGAACTTTTGACATTATACCCATCTTCTGCATGTTGTGTTGAACACATACACCAAATTTCATGTCATGTGGACTTATAGACTGAGAGTTAAGGGTATTTTACTCTTTCAAAGGAGTTTCCTTGTGAAAACTGATGATTTTCTGCAATTTTGGCATCCAAAATTTGTGGGAGCACATATTCTTGTTGTACACACTAAGAGGCACCTTTGGTAGAAACAGAACCAAAATATGAGCAAAAGACTTCATGTGCATATGATGTCTTAGAGGCCATATCTGAGGTCAAAAGTGAGTGTACCCTTGTGATCTACAACATCTAGGAAGCATATAGGCCAAATTTTATCAAATTTGGATCATTTTTGGGCTTGCAAAGCCCATAAGATGCATCTAGGCAAGTGAAGGCTTGTAATGGCCATAACTTGCACAAAAAGTGTCAAAATTCAATTCTGAAACTTGTTGTGAGTTGCCAATGTAGAGATCTGGAAAAAATGGGAAAAACAAACAGTGAGGGCTACAAGGATGAAACTGCAACTTGCAGACGAACACATGGAAAGGCCATAGGATTGCTAGAAAAAGCGGTTGTTACTTCTTGTGGAATTGAATATGAGCAAACCTTTGCTATTGTTGACTTGGTAAGAAGAACAACTATGACATCATTCTAGGAAGACCATTCATGAGACAACTGAAAATGGTCCAAGATTGGGGTTATGACCATATCTACTTGAGACATATGGAAATCATGACAAAGATAAACTTGAAAGACCATAGTTACACGGATGTGATGAGAACACCTATGGAGGAGTTTGATTCCGCTACTGTAGCAAGATCAGAACTTCTAGCATGGTTGGGTAAGCCTAAAGAACTGTGGATATGTGGAGCTTCACAATGTGGAAGCTTAAAGCGAGAGGAAGGCATTCTAGAAAGGGCATTTGAAGATACAAAATATATCACGAAACCCTTTCCCGAGGAAGAATTAGAGCCACTTGAATGGGAACACATCTTGGCTACTCTCAATGTGTGCGCTATTCAAAACGATCCAACAACAAAGTTTTGTGGTGAAAATGGCTATGATGTTGTTCCTTATTTTGCAGTGAGTGTAATCCAGGAAAACGAAGACGCAAAAGAAGACGAGTTCTACGACTCTGTAGAACACTTAGAGCTTCAAGAATATGCAAACAACAAAAATCTGGACAAAACAGCAGGTGACATAAACAAGACTTTAACAAATGCACGGTTTTATGATTGTCCAGATCAAAGACCCAGAAAACGATGTCATCACTACAAAAATAAAGTGCATCAGAAGTGGTTTCCAAAATCCGCAGTGGAAACGGAACTGCAACAAGCATCCCCATATGTGGCTCCCATACATGAAGAAAAGACTCAATCAAGAAGAGCATAGCCGTGTCAACGAGCTACCAATGCTCTAATCAAGTGGATCCCAAAGTCATCCCAGAAAAAACAATCCAAGAGCAAACAGACAATAGCTTTCCATAACAAGCCAAACCACGAAGGGAAAGTGCTAGAATGTAACCTGGTGGAGGATAGTAGTGACAGTGATAATTCTTATGACATCCCCTACCAGAAACTCAGGTCATCACGGAATAATGACGGCCAAAAGCAAGGAATTACAAGTCAGAATCAAAAAGCTTGGCAAATCTGGATACGAAAGAGCTAGATTGGCCAAAAACAGGTATGGATCAAGAAGACGAAGATCTTTGTTGAAAAATCACAAGATCCAATGCCAACAGAAAAACAGTAGAAGCCTGCAAGAACATCTAAGAAAAACACAAAGGCGCAAGCTTTCGCAACTCATATTTGGGTTCCAAAGAAGTTGACTCAAGCACAAAGAGGTTAGGAGTTCATTTGGATTCCAAAACCGTTAACTTGTCAACTTCCAAAGTATCAACACCCAAAGTCTGAATCTCGTCGGCAACCAAGAGTACAAGAGCTGAAGCAAAGACCACTAAAGACTCACACAAAGACAAGGTGGATCCCAAGGAAGTCTCTTCAAACACAAACGAAGCAGGGACAAGTATGGGCTCCCAAACAAGAAGCATCAATGCAGCAGTTTGTAATCACAAAGAAGTGGGTCCCAAACGAAACCAATAACATTGTTGTTACTGCACTACCGTTTGAATTCTTTCAATTCCTCCTACGGTTACAGTACAGTTAGAAGAGAACCCACTTTGAGGAACAATGCCAAATACAAAACCAACCACAAGGCTAAAATGGATTCCAAAGAAGCATCAAACAGATAAGTAAGCCTTTGACAAAGCTCTACAACCTTCAATCAAGAAAACGACACAAGAGCTTCAAAGACCAACACATTGCTTAGAATAGGAAGCTCGCCAGCAAACGCCAATAAGCAAATTGCTTATAACCACATCTTTCACAACATAAATCTTTTCCATGCATTGACTATGTATGCATAATAGGGCTACATTACAAGGCCTGCATAGGCACAAGTTTTGATTGCCCAAGCACAACACATACCCTTGGTGATACCCTGTCACCAAGGAGGACTCCAAATAGGAGGGGGGAGGCATTCTAAATGTGGACCTAGTATTATGAATATTAGAGGGCAATGTTTTGTGAGTTATATTGAATTTTTTGCCTTTAATTGTGATGATTTTTTGACAAAATTTAGAGTATATGCCATATATGAGCTCCTAGGGACAAAAGCCATATATGAGCTCCTAGGGACATGTGTACAATGTACATAGCGTTTAGAATCTTATTAACTTGATTTTGCTTCTTGAGTTGAGTTGATTTTTGGTTTTATTTAGTCGTTTTTGAGATTTTCTTGAGAAAAAGTAAATAAATAAATAAAATCCATAATCCATACGAAGAAAAGATTGAAGAGATGTCAAGTAGTACAAAGAGAAGAAGGTGCAAGAAAATGATGACACGTCACTCGGCATGTCTCAAAAGCCATACGCACAATGGGTAATGTCAAAGGTAAGAAAAGAATGTTGATCAAAGCCTTTAATAACAACATTAAGAAAAGAACGTTGATCAGCCTTCAACAACAACATGAGGCCAAACATGACTGAGAATGGTCATAAACTTTGTGATGGCCTTCAAGGACAAAGAAAGTTGGTGATCGACTAAACGAAAGTAGCCATCAAGTGTAAAGTTGCCATCAGACACTTCATGCGCCTACAAGGCTATATACAGGAAGTAGATCTTTATACTGTAATCTTCTATCTTGTATGTGACTTAATGAAGCCTAACAAACAAAAGGGACTAACCGTATTGACAAGAACAAAGGGGCGAGAAATGACAGTTCAGTCACCTATTGTGATAGATGTCTGCAAGGAAAACCAGAGATCAAGCCCCATTATGATAATCATCATTGGTTCTACAAGTGTTCGGTAGCCAAAAGGTGTCATAGATGCCCATCATCCTTTCTCAAGACTCAAATCCAAATAGTTAGCTTGTAAAGACAAATCAAGCCAAACTTTGTCACGAGGCTACAAATAGACAATACAAGCTAAGGTTTTTTTTTTAAAAAAAAGGACAAATCTAACCCTTAGCCAAAGCTGCAATTTTTTCAAATCTAAATACATGATAGCCATATACATACCCTGTACATCATGTATATGAATTTTGGGGACAAGTGGACCATGATATCTCATAGATGGTCATCTATCGCGAATGACGTCAGATAAAGCCCTTTTGAAGCAAGTTACTAACTTGGGAAATTAACTGGGGTTTGTCAGGCTTTAATTAAGTCATATATCAAGTAGAAGTAGTATAATGATTTACACTGCACACAAAAGCTAACAATGGCAAATGCGGCTTTGATCACCTGGATGCAAGAACAAAGGAGTCACCAACGAAGAAGAGCAGACATAGAAGTAATCAGCGGATCTCAAAAGATTGTCCTTGATAAGGCAGATCAAATGCTAGACATGGGTTTGAACCTCAAGCAAGAAAAGATTTTATCCCAAATTCGTCCCGACAGACATACTTTGCATTGAAGTGCAACTTGGCCTAAAGAAATTGAAGGTTTAGCCATACAATTTCTACAGAATCCTTACAAAATTGTCATTGGCTCATAAGATCTGAAAGTCAATCATTCAATTCTACAGATTATAGAAGTTGTTTCTGTAAAAGGCAAAAGACACAAAATTGACGGATGTTTGTCATCAATTATGATTTTCTTAAATCATGTGAAAACTATGTACAGCAGATTGGACGAACAAGATGAGCTCGTGAAAAGGCTAAGCCTATACTTTCTTCACGACAACAAAACGCCAACAAAGACTGCACTGACATCGACAACCAGGTCATGTCAGGGATGACATGAACGCGGAGGGGGGGAGTGTTGACCGGCGAGTCAACGCACGACATAACTCAACAAAGCCTTATTTTTTGAGAGTTATGAAATGCTGAGGATTATGGTTATAAACATCATTTGTAATAAGTAGGTAGTCTAGTAGCAGAAGTCGGGGTGCAATGGCACTTCCTGATTGTAAATACAAAGCCATTTGACCCCTCAACTCTATTTTGGGTTTAACCTAATGTGACCTTAGTATATAAGGTACCTAGGTCATTTTGTAAAGAGGACTTTTAACAGTATCATGAGTTTAGTGCTGCCGTCTACTGTGTGTGAGAGAGAAAGAGAGAGAGCGTGAGCTTCATCCTGGCGCTACTCTTCGCTCATTCATCACATTGGAGATCCGACTGCACCATCGTGTTAGCCTCAGCAAAAGCTACACAACAATGCCAAGCATTCCTTGCGGAACGGAGCATACACGCTCGTGAATCTATGAGCTATTTGCGACTATAGGTATATCAAACGATGTCTGTTTTCTGCGTGCAAGTAGTCACTAGAACCGTGGCGACATAAGCTACACATAGGTACTCATAGATCTCAGTTTCAGGCAGTTTCAGAATTTGGCTTTGTCTTTATACGCATTTTTGCAGATGGGTTTAGAGCTAGGGTTTTGGGTGTAGAGGCTTAGGGACAGGTGTATCCTAGTGAGGGGATGGGATTCCTTAAGTTTCATGCGATTCTTGCATGTTTTGATGAGTTTTCTTTCGTTTGTGTGTATGTGGCTAGGTGGTGTAGTTGAGAGCAGTGAGACTCTAGATTGTGGTTTAGTTGGCCTTCCAGAGTGTTGTATGTGTAGGATGGTCTCAACCTAACAAGCTAAAGAGATTTTCCTCCGTGTGCCTATCGTGTCAACTGTGTCCTCGATTGACATTATGTTGATCTAGGTTGTGTTACATGCACTTTATGGGTGGTGTGATTCGCTCCCGCAACATCTCTCTCTCTCTCTCTCTCTCTCTCTCTCTCTCTCTCTCTCTATTTCTTTTCTTTTTTTACATTGATTCGAAGTCATTTAACGTGTGTGCTTATTTTGTATGCTCGGGGTTTTTTGCTTCTCAAGGAAAAGCGCCCACACTGGGAAACACTAGGGCTCTAGTACCATAGGCAATACATGTGAGTGAAGTACCAAATCAAGACGGGATTTCTCTTCCAGCTTAAGACTTTACATTTTTTGCACTTTTGTTGTTTGGTTTGTTTTTCTTTGATTGCATTGCACTTTTGTAACTTTGGAAGGTCATTTTGACATTGTTACCTTTCCCGGGCTCATCACAATAGTCAAACTCCTTTTATAATACTTATGCTAAAGGTCAAGAGGAATTAAGCCCAGTAGAAAGCAGTAGCACATTGTACGCAATGCTTGATAATATCGGTTAAGAGCCTAAGTAACCATTGAAAATTAGGAAGGTGTCTCCTACAATTAAGAGAAGATCTCTAACGCTCTACCTTGGTCAAACTGGCTTAGCCAAAATTCTTGATTAATAAACCTAGACAAGGGACTATGACAAAAAATTATATCTAGTACTAAGAAAATGTGTTGAACATTTGCTACCAATCACGATTAGAGCAGACAAACATGGATGCTAGAAAAGACAACAAGCAATGATAATGGACAAGAATCACCTATTTGTAGTGGCCATTGTGCTCAATTCGATAAGTGGACTTGAAAAAGATTGCTTGATGTTCAAAATTCCAGCTACTACAATACATTCATATACACACTAGAAACACTAGGAAATACCTCTAGGAGGCACGTCAGTGGGAAGAGGCACCAACCGTTATTGAACAGAATCAAAATGACATAAAGAGCCCTAACCTATCTATTTGCACCCCCCTATAGGGTCAAGGGAACTTTGATATTGTATAGATGGGTTGGTAGCCCTAAGTCTAAACCTCTATGGATGTCAATAAACACTCCCCCCTTCCTTGGGTAGATCATACCTTTTTGGAAAGATGTTGTCACCCTTTAAAACCACTTGTTTCAAGTTGTAACGTGTGAGGACTTTGACCAATAGTTTTTTGCCACTCAAGGTGTTTCATCAAGTTGCAAGGGTGGTAAGGCACTCTCCCATGCTCTTACTTGCAACGTTGCTTTAGGTGGTGAACTTACAATGGGAGGTTCTAATTCTTTCTTGTTTTTTTGGATATTTACAATGGTAGGTGGAGGTTGTGTAAAAGTTCGTATTTTTGTGGATGTACATGAAGCTTCATTTGACTTCCCTATTCCTGAGCTAAGTGATACAAATCGTTCTTGCTTTGGTACCCAAACTACCTCTAAAATAGGCACTGTCTAGTTCCATGATCTTTTTCTTCCCGCGGTCTTTAATCGACTCCATAGTTATAGAACTCGACTCACATGGGTCTATAGGTGATAGGAAAGAGCACAATTTACATTTAGGCACCCATATTTGATCATTTCTATCATAGTAGCCTTGGGCTTCTAATAGTCATTCAGGAATCCAATGTAACGTTTTCTTACATTTCTTGGGGTGAGTGGGGCGTCTCTTACGAGGCTTTTGTTTTGAACTAGATTGAGCATCAAAAGGGGTTGTTAACAAAGCTTTGGGGGCCCATTTGTATGTTCACCTTGTAAGAACGCGCTGATTCATGGGTGCCACATTCTCTATTTTAAGCATGGAAGTTGAAGTTTTAGAGGTTTGTGCTACATGTACGGATGTTGTAACCTCTTGGATCTACAATGTTTTGCTCTGTGATTCCTTAGGAGGTGATAACTTAGAGACTATTGCTTGAGGGATAGGGTTGAGAGTTGGTTTCTGTGTCATGATACTCCCGATCCCCAATTCATGCTACATTTAGTTGTAGACATCCATGTGCACCCTAGGTTTATGTTACCCTCCATTGTGCCAACATGCAAGACCAAAAAGCTTGGAACCACATTCCCGTTGTCATAAAGGATAGGAGTGTCCAAAACATTGGTCTTCTGCTTATTGAAACGCTTGACTTGAAGAGAACTTGTGGATAAGGGTGGGTTTCCTAGCTGACACCACACTCCATAGGATAACAAATTATATTGAGCTCTGTGTCCAATAATGCATTATATAGTACTTTCCCATGGAGTTATTTAACTCGATTGGATACCGTAGAGGCGGTTCAGAGTCTATAGACTCGTCATTTGCTTTGACTTGGAAAGAATGTGTAACACCTAGATTGGCTTCTCATTGGTGTTTAATACGTTGTTGTCGGTCTAGAGCTTCAATCCTGGCTTGTATCTTTTTAAGCTCAGCTTGTTCTTTTGTTGTTTTCTTTTGATGGATGGCACGTAATTCCTCTTGGCTTAGGGGATCATAGTATATTTTGAATTTACTCCCATTGAGGAATCCAACGGTTTCAACTCCGTCTAGAGTCTTCACATGAAGGGTATCTTGTGGGGTAATTTCACATACTCTATATGGACCTTTGCCAGCATATTTCAAATTTTCCTCTCATTATGCACTCCGTACATAAGAAATTTATCACCAACTTTGGTGTCCTTGTTCTTTAAATGGCGATCAAAGTACTTCTTTCTCCACAAGGGCATTTTGCCTAGCCAACTGCCTCTCTTCCTCTAGCCTTTTGAGGATATAAAAATGCTCGACTAATGGGTTACTATCCCAACCTTCGTGAGAAGCTACTTGAAGACTAGGAATGAAAAACTACCATGGCATTACTGCTTCTTGACCATACACCATTTTAAATGGTGTGCAATCAATGGCCAATTTATAAGCAATAGAATAAGCCCATAGAGCTCGTGTAAGCTTCAAGTCGCAATTTGTATGATGAGCCTCTACAGTCTTAGTTAAGATAGAAATTAGAGTCTTATTGGTACTCTCAACTTGACCGTTTGCTTGTGGATAATAAGGTGTAGATTTATGGTGAGATATCATGAATTCAGAGGTGAGTTCTTTTATCACTCCATTTATAAAATGGGTACCATTGTCACCCAAATCTCAAAGGGACATCCAAATTGTGTAATAATGTTTTCAAAGAGGAACTTAGATGTTGTCTTTGCGTCGGCCTTGAGTGTAGCTTTAGCTTCAGCCCATCTTGTCACATCGTCAGTAGCCACGATGATATATCGGGATTGAGTATTACGGGCTACTGGACTAATTGGCCACTTTTCAAATGGTTGGGTCACCTTAATAGGATGTAGATGCATATAATACTTTCTTTGTGGTTTTGCATAATGTTATGCATGATGGAGGTTATGCAGGTGACTTGACATGTCATTATTTTCTCTCTTTGTACATACATCATGTATATACGTTGGAGAGGGGGAATAGGGAACACACCCAACACACAAAATATTTGCCTCTCTATAACCCAGGGATTCCACAGCACCCCTAACCTCTCAAATAACACCTTCAAATTGGCTAATTTGTGCTAATAACTCCACTTTAGCACACAGAACAACTATCTCACACCTTGCAAAAAACACCTTGTAGCACAAATGCACCCACACTGCTCAACTCACCCTTTTCGACTCACAAAACACCCCAATTCTGCCCTCTTGGTAGCACCTTTCAAGCTACAGGCAAACCCTCTGCAAGCACCGGCCAATACACAAAGAGCGAGAGAAAAGGAGGGGAATGGGGAGAAGCAACACAAGAAATAGGGGGCCAAAATCTGTGGTATTATTGCATAGGGGAATAGTACAATCAAGTATGCAGCTTCAATGGCAAGCTTTGCACTACACAGGCTTGCAATTTTCAATCACCCTCTCAGGCAAAAAAGCCCTCAAATTTTCACATTTACATCCTTTTATAGGGGTGCCTCTAGGAGGTCTAAAAAAGAAATAATGGGTGTGCTCTCCTCCCGTGCACTTCACTTAGAGCTTTTTTGGGAATTTGTTTGAATTGCTTGCACCTGGCATAGTTCATTTTTGGAAACAATTGTATGGTGTACACATTTTGACTCCTTTAGCCTCTCAAATTGGCCGTCCGACTTGCCTTGCATTATTTGGCAATTCAACCCTTTGAATACCTTTTCTCTCTTCCATTTTTGGTCTTCCCTAACCTTTTGGCAGGATTGGCCTCTTGGCCGGACTTTTTGAGTCCATTTTCGTGCTCCAAACTGGCCCGCTCTCACTGCTGTGGGACCACCCTCCAACTAGAGTGAACCTTTTAGCCTTTTGAACAACTCTCCTCTTTTGTAGCTTGGAAAGCCTGTCAAAACATTGACCTGTACTCAAGAAATCATCAATATCCTTCAAAGTCTCTCTACCTGTATAAGTGGCCAGCCCCACATACAAACTTGACACTTGAGTCTGAACACGACTGCTAGCCAACCGATCTGCTTCCTGATTTTGTTCTCTTCTCACATGTTTGAACTGCACTACTTCAAAAAACTTCAACAGCTTCTTTATAGAAAAAAACCAATTCTTGAGGGAATCCCTCTTTACCTGCCATTGGCCCAAAAGTTTTTTGACAACTAGTAGAGCATCACCTTTTACTACTAACCTTGATATGCAAAATTTAATGCATTTCTTTTGAGTCTCAGGTGTAAAGTAAGAGATTCCGCTTCATTGTTGGTATGCACCTCCTCCAAGTCGTAAGCTTTGGAAAAAATAACTATGCCGTGTGGATCTTGAATGACTACACCTCCACCTACTTTCTGTGTTACCCGTCTGCAAGCGCCATCAAACCACATTGTGAAGGCCCCTTCCAAGTTGGGTTCCTCCTTATCCTCCGCTCGTACCACCCTTGGATAAATTGGTAACTCAACATCCTTGTTGACTAGGATATCCGCCAAATGAGACCATCGTGTGATCCACTTTGAACTCAAACTCAAACTCTTGAAGCTCGATTACCCACTTCATGATTCGTTTCCCTGGCTTCAAGTGTAGCACCACTTCAGGCAAAAGATTGTTATAAGTCAATACATAAAACTTCCGGACGACCAAATATACTTTGAACTTTCTGCAGGCAAAGACTAAAGCCATCACCCACTGTTCTGCCTCCGTATAAGTAGCTTTCCCTGGACTAATGACCCTGCTTCCAAAGTAAACATGCTTATAACTCCTTCCTACCTTTTGTAGCAATACTGCTTCGATAGCCACCGTTCCCACCGTCATAGCAATATAAAAATCATCCTCATGATTAGGAGGGCATACTATAGGTAACTGACATAGAATACCTTTCACTGTATCAAATGCCTCTTGAGCTTCCTCATCCCATTGAAATCCATGCACCTGTTGAGCCTTTTTCTGAAGAGGGTAGACATATTGAGACAACATCCAAAAGAAGCAGGATAAATACTTTAACTTATGCACAAATGACGCCAATCCCGTTGCACTGGATGGAGGCTCCATAAGAACCAATGCTTTCACCTTCTCTGGGTCTGCTTTAATTCCGTTCTGTGATACCACATGACCCAGCGACTGAACCCTTGGTTGTGCTAGCTTGCACTTCTTTGGATTCAATTGACCTCCTTCTTCGTCTAGCCTTTGAAAGCAAAGCCTTAACTTGGACAAATGTTATGCCCTGGAACTATAGCAATATCATCCATAAACACTCTGATGAACTTACCCAAGTATGGCCCGAACACCTTGTTCATCCAATCTTGAAATGTCGCATACGCATTTTCCAGTCCAAAAGGCATCCTACGGTAGGCAAAGCAAACCCATGGAGAAATGAAGGTAGTCTTTAACTGGTCATCCAAAGCAATACCAACCTGAAAAACCATCCATAATGGAATAGCGTTCATGTCCGGCAACCTAGTTTAAAAACTCATCTTGAAATGGCAGGGGGTAATGACTCTGCTTGGTTGCAGCATTCAAAGGCTTATAATCTACAGATACTCGCCATCTCCCATTTTTCTTCAAGGTAATGACAACATGAGAGACCCACTCAGACTCTTTTACTGGGTATATAATACCTGCCTCGAGTAGCTTGTTGATCTTCTGCCATAGAGCTTCCTTTTGAATATCTCCCAACCTCCTGAGCTTCTATGCTTTTGGCTAATATCCTTCTTTAAGTAGAATCTGATGCTCCACTCCTTTAGCTCCCAGTCAGGGTAGGATGCAAATAGGTTCATATAGTCTTCCTTCTCCTGCCTTGTTAAATCTATACCTAGCATATCTTCCACCTCTTTAGTCTGCAGACTACAAACAAGAACTTGCATACCTCTCCTTGCAGTGGTAGAGTCTACTCTGACTCCAAATAAATCTGTATCCAACTTCAATAAATCCTCATCACTCTCTTCCTCTTCGACACTGGTCAACCCTTCATCATAAGTAGACTCCGTTTCATACTCATAACTGGTACTGAAATCTCGATTATCTCCACCTGCTGAGGGATGAAAACGACTTTCCTTGGTCTTTAGGTCCAACACAATCCATTTTCCCGATCCGGCAAGGTAAACACCCCGGTCTCCCAATCTTGCTTGGCTTCAAATGCCAACAACCATGGCCTCCCCAATATAATTGGATAAGCATTTTCTCCTGCTTTCATGACAAAAAAATCAATTATGCATTCAATTCCCATAGCCTTTACCTTCACATCCTGTGCCACTCCTAAACAACGAGCTTTGGCATGATTAGCCATCCTCATTCGCACATTGGATCTGACAACAACTTTAATGCCAATATCCCTCATAGCAGATTTTGTAATCATACAGACTTGGGCACCACCATCGATGTAGGCTTGAACCTGTTTCTTCTTCTCCAGCAAAACATCCACCACTGGAAGCACATTGGCCGGACTCCCCACCTTTAAGGCTAGATTTTGTATTGCATGCACATCCCCTCCCACTCGAGGAAGCCTCGTATTGACACTAGTTGACCACTGCCTTCTTAACTTAGGGTTTAATGCAAGCAACTGCCCAAAAGTGATGTTAGCCTTTTGATTTTGAACATCTCTTACCAAATCATACTCCGGATTACCGCATCCCAACTGAAAATACTTTTGGGTAATTCTTTGTCTTCACCTTCTTCTGCTTGGCTCTAGCTTCTCTCTACCTTCATTTACCTTTTCTTTCCCCTTCTTTGCTCTAGTTTCATGCTCCGTCTCAGTCTCTCTTTCACCTCGTGCTCTTTTGTTGGCCATAATGTCAACCTCCTGCCTGTCAACACCAATAATGTTAACCCTTGGTATTTTATCATTACCTGATGGAGCCGCTTGTGCTTGGTTTTCAACCTCTTGCTGCCCTCTTTGGCCATTAAACTGTGCCCGACCCCGGCCTCGACCAAACAGAGGATACATGTCGCCCCTTTCCCTTGGTGGGTGAGGACAATCTGGAGCATAGTGGCCTTCCTCTCCGCAATTGTAACACCTGCCAGGCAAATACCTAGCTCTGCCTCTTCCTATCCTTGCTTGACTTGACCTCTGTCCATAACACTTAAACACAACTCTTGCATTTGCTCAGACAAATCTTGAACTGTACGTACCCATTGTTGAGGAACGGTTGCTACCCCTCGATTGGGCTGATTCTCCGTTTGAACTTCTTCTCTCGGATTCGAAGATGGATTGGGAATCATCGCCTCATACCCCAACGCACCTTGCTCAATCTTCTTCTTTATTTTCCGGCTCTTAGACTGTGCAAAAAACTTTTCAAAAATCTTGCAAAAAACGGGCCCGCAACGCCGGCCACATAATTCTTGGCTCTCCCACCAAAGCATAGAACCATGTCTTTGCTTTTCCCCGCATCAACAACGGGATCGTTTGCATTTTGCTATCTTCATTCGGCATATGCAGTGAAAACATATATAACTCGAAATCGGCTATCCACTCTTCCGAATCTCCTTCTCCGGCGAAAACTGGTCCATAACTATGTGTTGCCATCTCTCATTGACGAAAATAACTGTCTTTGATCAACACCGACGAGCAATCGGGGACTCCTCAGTGGGGGCACCAGAAGATGGAGAGGGGGAATAGGGAACACACCCAGCACACAAAATATATGCCTCTCTATAGCCCAAGGATTCCACAGCACCCCTAACCTCTCAAATAACACCTTCAAATTGGCTAATTTGTGCTAATAACTCCACTTTAGCACACAGAACAACTATCTCACACCTTGCAAAAAACACCTTGTAGCACAAATGCACCCACACTGCTCAACTCACCCTTTTCGACTCACAAAACACCCTGATTGTGCCCTCTTGGAGCACCCTTCAAGCTACAGGCAAACCCTCTGCAAGCACCGGCCAATACACAAAGAGCGAGAGAAAAGGAGGGGAATGGGGAGAAGCAACACAAGAAATACGAGGCCAATCTATGGTATTATTGCATAGGGGAATAGTACAATCAAGTATGCAGCTTCAATGGCAAGCTTTGCACTACACAGGCTTGCAATTTTCAATCACCCTCTCAGGCAAAAAAGCCCTCAAATTTTCACATTTACATCCTTTTATAGGGGTGCCTCTAGGAGGTCTAAAAAAGAAATAATGGGTGTGCTTCTCCTCCCGTGCACTTCACTTAGAGCTTTTTTTGGAATTTGTTTGCATTGCTTGCACCTGGCATAGTTCATTTTTGGAAACAATTGTATGGTGTACACATTTTGACTCCTTTAGCCTCTCAATTTGGCCGTCCAACTTGCCTTGCATTATTTGGCAATTCAACCCTTTGAATACCTTCTCTCTCTTCCATTTTTGCTCTTCCCTAACCTTTTGGCGGGATTGGCCTCTTGGCCGGACTTTTTGAGTCCATTTCCGTGCTCCAAACTGGCCCGCTCTCACTCGTGTGGGACGACCCTTATCCATGAGGGGGAGAGGCAATAGCGAGGTCACTATTGCCCTCCCTCTTTTCCTTCAAAAATTTGGGGCTCCAAAGGAGCCGCGGGATCAATCGCTAGCGCAGGTGCCACGTCATCAACCACTGCATGCGGGCGCACCGTCCCTGGCGCCGCCCAGCTCAGCCAAAATCGTCGCCAAACACCCAGTGCAATGCCCTGCAGGGCCGCCGCGCGTGCGCCATAGCCAACGGGAGGTAGAGCTCCCCTCTCTCTCTCCTTTTGTGCTTTCATAAGGGCCACGGCCTAGGATATGTAGTGCGGGTCCTTACCTGTCGAATTCTCATGTGGGATATTTTGCCTGGCATGTGGCAGCCCGTGAGGCGGTGATAGCCGTTTTTCGGCTTTCCATAATTGCCATAGTAAGCTACCTCACCCTATCAAATCACTCAAACATTTTGGTTATCCCTACCATTTCACTGTACATAGGCGTGTGTGAGTTAGGGGACTTTTCCCATATCTTCTTAAAAACCCTCAATTAGCTAGTCACTGGGTTAGTTGAGCCAAAAAAAATAAAATAAAAATTATAAGTATATTATGGCCCATTTGTGTGTAAATATTTCATTGTATATAGGGCCTTAATAAAAGGATTTTTCATAATTATTTTGGTATTTATTTAAATATTTCTACCTATGGTGTGTTATTTATGCTATGTACATTGACTCACCATTACCATATTTTTTCTTACCATTTTGTATACTCTTTATTCCATATAAAAATAATTTCATGCAAGCTTCTCTTATTTTTGGTGTAACTCCATCCCAACAAAAATCCAAAAAACTAATTTTATTTATGTGTATATTTTTTCACTATTGTGATTTTTTCCTTCCTACATCTATTCTCTATTACTCTCATAAATTAGACCACCAAAAATATTCATCTTTTTATGGTAGACTTATAATGAGAGAGATTTATTTTGACCCCTTTATATTTTTTCCACCTATATTATTTATATTTGACATGTACATATTTTTTTAGACCCCTCAATATTTGATTTTCTTAGTTGTACTATTCACTTATATCATGATCTCAACAATATCTTCAATTATAGACCTACCAAATAAGGTCAAGGGTATGTGGCATGCATGCATGCGCCATGGGGGGCTCACTCTTGGAGGTATTCAAAAGAATCATCCAAAGAAGGACCTCACAAGGACTTTGTGCAGTGGAAAAAAACAGTCGGTTTTGCTGAATTTTTAAAGATCACATGCTCCCCAAATTTGAAAAGATGATACAAACAAAAGGTGTAGCTCGTGGGCTAAACTTTTACCTCAAATTTTTTCATATTTTTTTGAGCTATGAGCTGTGAGCTTTGATTTTATTGGTGGACCCCAGTTTGCTCATGCTATGCAGCCACACTCCGTCTTCCACTTGATCATTTTCCTCTTTCACACACACTTCTCCACTCATCATCCCCACCTCTCTCACCACTCCTCTCTACACCCTACTCACCTTCTTCTCAACCTTGAATAATAAGAGAAACCATGGTGAAGTCATGTCTCCTACACACACTTCCATTCCAAAATTGACCACATTGTCTCATTTTTCCTCATACATATTACCCATATCTATCAAAAACCACAAAATTCAGCCTCTTCTCTTGAAAGACAGCATCATGGTGATTGATTACTCATGTTCACTTATCGTGGCTCTCAAGGAAGGTCAAGAGTGGAGAAAAAACGTACCGTCAAAGCTAGTGGACCATCAACAAGCATCAAAATTGACCCTACTCAAGACACTTGGAGCATCAACATTGTAAGAAATCCATAATTTCTTACCTATAAGAGTTTTTTCTTCCTTATTTGTACCCTACATGGATACTCCCATTGTAAATATCCAATTCCATTTGTAAATCAATAAAAATACTAACTCTACTAATTTACTAACACTAACCTAGTATGAAAAGTCCTATCACCTCCACTTCTCTCCTCTCTCTCTTCTTCATCTATCCCCACCAACTTCTTGATAATTCCAAGCAAAAGAAATTAGATAAGTGCTGAAAATCTAACCCAACCATGGTTAGAGGAGTAACCCTAGCCCTCAAAATTGCTATAAAAAGAGGGTGTAGCTAGCACAAATGGGGGAGCCATAAGCAAGAGCACTATGCTATAGCTTGAGAAGCCAAGCTCAACCTCTCTAGAAGGAGCTCTTGAGTGGAAGCTCATTGTCTTATGCATATGCATGTATTGTATTAGGGGTGATTAGCAAGGGAGCTCTACGACATTGTAAGAGAGAGTGATCATTCAATTGAGAGTAGGAAATCTATCATTTCTCCTACTAGTGTAAGCCCAACATTTTTTGAATCAAGGAGGGTGGATTTGGACTAAGCTTTGATAGTTTGTCTCTCTTCCAACGTAAAGTAATGGACAACAATGATGTGTAAGTGTCTTGGTGTTTTTTTTAAAAGTTCTTGATAGCTTGTCTCTGGGTGTTGTCATCAATTTAGCCATAAATCCCACATACTGTAAGAGGGCAGCACGGTGGAGAGGACTCCCCTGGCCTTAAGACAGTGATTGGGGTGGCTTTCTTGTGATGTGTTGTGGTGTAATTTACTCAAGCTATGTTGGACAAATACTAATCTCACTTTCATTGGTCATGACAGATTTGTAAGAAGGTATTAGTGCAACAAGCATCCCCTCCCCCTTCTCTCTTTTTCTTACATATATAATTGTGTTTGCTTGATCACTGTCGAACATTTCAAAGCAGCCCGAGCACTCTCTCTCTCTCTCTCTCTCTCTCTCTCTCTCTCTCTCTCTCTCTCTCTCTCTCTCTCTCTCTCTCTCTCTCTACGCGTCCTAGTTCGCATCCAAAACTAGGTGGTGCCCCAAATTTGTGTAGGGTTAGGTTGCGGGTTTGTGTGTGTGTTTGTTGTTTTTTCCAACCCCAACCCAATTGAGCCGCATGGGAACCTAGAAGAGTGCTTGGAGGCCACTCTTCTTGTTGCCCGCCCCGGACCGCCTCAGCAGTAGCCTTTGGGGCTCCCCAAACTTCTTCAAAAAAACCTCCCATTTTATTAAAAAAAACTTTTTTCCCAGTCTTCTTCTACAGGCTTTACTTTACTGCCCCCCAACTCGATTTCCAAGCAGTAAAAACTCACTGAAACTCCACCTTCCCGGCTCTAGCTACACTTGGCATCTCTGCATTTTGATCCGTTGGCACCCTCGAACCAAGGCCGTCAAAACGAAAAAAAATCATCTGCAATTGCCCTTCCATTATCTACTGTCAACTTTGATCGATAATTACTCCACGTTGCAACCTCATATTCATATGCCATTGAGTCTGACTAGCTCCACATAGTGCATACTATCTTCGAGAACTTTGGCAAGACGAAAAAGATACCAGATCGCGCATTCTCCAATGTGAGCAAGTGGGCTCAGACCCGGCCCTCGAAAAAATTTCAACTGACCATATCTTGCAAACCATGGCCCCAATCTGAAAAGACCGGCATGCTTCACAACTTGAGCACTACACATGTATCCACTCACACTTGCATGGGCCACCTGTCCCCAGCTTCCTTATACGGCAAGAATCTGCAACACACTCCAACTTGTATCTTGCACACCGGGGCTTCGTTTGATGAGCCGTCTAGACTTGCTCCTTTAGCACTTCAAGCGCTTCATTCCTGGACCCAAAAGCTGCACTTTGTATCTCCTTCATCTACTACCTAAATTAGCCCCTCATGGAGCCTTCCTTGGCCTATAAGCCGCATCAGGCATACAATTCCACTCCTACCTGTCATCCCATGATTCTCCTAGCTGCTCCAGCCCTTTGCCATGCTTCTGCTAGCCTGCATACATCTGCCCATGCCACCTTCTAGAGTCGACACATTTTGGCTGCACCAACGTCATGTCGAATGCTCCAATAAAATGTCTTTCTTATAATATCAAAGGCCTCTGTGATCATAATTAATGGAGGCTTTTTTGGCAACAGTTATTTGCTCTTATGTTGAAGAATGTTTTTCCATAAAGCATACCCATGGTATCAACAAAGTTAGATCACGCTAAAGGTGGTTTGATAAAAAGTGTGAAGATGCTCAAAAGTCCTTGAGAAAGACAAATGCAACTATGGACACAGATAACTATCAAAGTCATTTGCATGCATACAAGCCACTAGTTCAAAAAAAGAGAAGAACATGGGAAATAAAGCTTGAATTTTTTAAGTCCAAGAAAAGGCAGGTGCATGTGGAAGATTTTGGAGAAACTCGAAGAATAAGCGAACAGAGACTTTTGGTAACTTGAGTCATATGGATATGTACACACATTGTAGGTAGCTATATGAGCAACCAAATGCCAAGAAGATGCCATTTGATGGTTCACTCCAATGTATGTCCTCTTTTTTTAGTATTGAGGATGTGTGTAGCGATCTTGAAAAGTTGACCCTTTGCAAAGCCAGAGATCTCCAAGGTATCAAGCGAGAAATGATTAAATGGATGGAGGTTCTACATGTGACATTTAATGGTCTAGTAACTTGTGTCTAGCGGAAAATAGCATGAACATAATGAGCATTCCATTAGAATAGATTCCTAATGAGAATAACAAGAGTGCTTGGGTGGAGAGAGCAACAAAAAGTACAACACCTAGTTAGATAGCATGAACAATACTTCAAAAGAGAGAAAAATTAAGCTATTGACAACAATTGAGGACCGGATTTACATGGAGCCGGTCCCCCCTCCAAAAGGCTTTGTATTATGGTTTCTCCCATCAAGAGAGACATTTTACAATACAATTCTTTGTGTTCCTTCAATACTAGCTAGTGCAATGAAGATGGAAACTTCATGCACTAAGCAAAATACTTATCAAACACAAAATCAATTCCCTCACTGTCTCAGATCCAAGACCTCACACACCTTCGAAGATGGTGAGAGCTAGCGGGGTATGAGAGTAGATTGAGAGGAAGAAGGAGTATTCTTACGAGAAAGATGTACATCTCCTCACATAATCACTCATATTAGCATAGCTTAGCTTAGTAATTAGCATGGTAGAGGAGATGATCATGCATTGAAGCTTGGCTCTCGGTTGGATTTGCATCACAAAGCCAAGATTTGTTGGTGTAAGCCTCCCTTCTCACAAGCTTGGAGTAGGTGGTAAGCTTTCCATTAAAGCTTGAGAAGGAGAGAGAGAGAGAAAGTCTTCTTGCTCCACACATAGATTGTGTGAGTGTGTAAGTGAATAATCCTTTGAAAATCAGTCCCCCTCTCTCTCTTGGTCGACCCCTCTTGCTATTTGCTCATGCTCACTCCCTATGCTCATGCTCATGCTCTCTTGGTCGACCCCTCTTGCTATTTGCTCATGCTCATGCTCACTCCCTATTGGACCTCCCCAGGCAGCCAATGGATATTAAGCAGCATAAGTGATAGCCTTCTGACATGTGTCCCCCTTTCCCCTTTTGTGAGAGCTTTTGCTAATAAATTAATGCAACTAAACTCTCATTGGACCCCTTTGTCTCCTGGCCAATAGAAATCAGGCAAGCCATTGGGCTGTTGAATGCTCATTGGACCCCTAGGGAGACTGTCCAATAGTCTTCTGGAGTGCTTAATTCTTATTGGTTCTTTTATTAAGTGTTTTTAAATTAATTAAACTAGACTTACTCTAGCCTAATTCTCATTGGTCCACCTCCAAGGCCATCCAATAGGATTTGAGTACACCTTGTGGGCATCTAGGCTAGGGAGCTGACATGTGTCCCTCTTTCCCCTTGTGTACAAAGGAAGCTTGTGTGTGTGTGTGTGAGTTTCTCTCTCATCCCCTACTTCTTGGGCTCGCCCCCTCCTTTATAGGGCTCGAGAAAGACTTTTGGGACACACACACAAGCATCCAATTTCAATAGGCTTTTCACCTTTGGACACAACCTTTGAATTGTGGAACCTTAGCATTTTGGAAGTCTTAATGGGCTGAACCTTAGGGTCTTTTAAGCCCATTGTTTCACATTGCTCTTTTGCAGATGGCCCCCCCTTTGGATCCCTAGTTTCCCTCCTTTGGATCCCTACTGTGGCCGGTTTGCTAGCTTAACCAATATTCTAGCTTTTCCTCCCTTGGCACTTCCCCATATTAAAGGATCAATTTAACATGAGAAATCATTTAGGAGAATTAGATATTGATAATTATGACATTACCTCTCTCTTGAAATCATAGTCGTCCTTGACTATGGGGTAGAGAAGATAAAGCATATTCATTAGTCCTTTTTTTAGTGGGTAGAGGATCCCTATGTTACCCAACGACATCGTTCCACAATGGATGACTAGTCCATTTGGTTCTTGAGAGCCTAAGCTGCCGCAAGCATGTCTGCACATTAGTCCTATCAATCTTCCATAGTAGAGTGTTCGAGAGACGTCATCTCCGCAAACTTGATCTAAGCATGCATACTACTTCATTTTTTGTGCACAATAAAGAAAAAGAGAGTCTTATAAGACAAAAAACTTTGTTCATTTTTAACATTTGTACATTTGCTTACTCTTGGGAAGCATTGTAAGCATTGACAAGGTTTAGGTTATCCTTTAATTGTATGCCTTGCATCCATCTACCATCTTCAAAAGGATAATTCTTAAGCTTAATAAGGTATCGTCGAATAGTCTTACTGCCTCTTAGTACCTTGTCTTCATGTCGGAGGATGGACTCGGGCTGTAGCACCTCTTCTTGGTCCTCCATCTCCGGTGGGTCTTTAATAGTTGGTTCTTGAGGTGGCTCTCCTTTGAAAGGCTTTAGTAGGCTCAGATGGAAAGCATTGTGTATGAGCCAATGGCTGGGCAACTTGAGTTGATAGGCCATCTCATTGATTGGCCTAAGAATCTGGAAGGGACCATAGTACCTTTTGGCTAACTTAGCATAGTACTTTTGGTGTCCCGTAGGATTCTTGCCCGTCATGTGCCTTTGTCGAGCCTTGGGAAATTTGAGTAAGAACCAATCATTTTCTTTAAAGGCTTGGGCTCTTTTGTGCTTGTCAGCAACAGCCTTTTGCCTTAGCTGTGAGATAGAGATAGCATCCTTAATCTTTTGGAAAGATTCTTGTAGGTCTCGGCTATACTCATCTACAACGAATATCTTCCCGTGTACCTTAAGTAGCAGGGGACTTTTTGATCTTCCCTCAATTACCTCGAAAGATGCTTTTCCCGTGGAAGTATGTACAATGTTATTGTAGGCATACTCTACTAAGGGTAAGTACTTCTCCCATTGGGATCTTTGAGATAGATCCATAAGCACGTGTCTATATTCTAACCCTTGTTCTTGTTTATTATCCCATATTAAATGATCAGTTTAATATGAGAAAATCACTTGGTTTGGTTAGATATTAGGTATTTAATGACATTACCTCTCTCTTGAAATCATAGTCGTCCTCGACTATGAGGTAAAAGAGATAAACTCATAGTCATTAGTCAATTTGTCTTAGCGGGTAGAGGATCCCTTTTTACCCTACGACATCATTCCAAGATGGATGACTAATCCATTTGGTGCTTGAAAGACATAGCTGCCGCAAGCATTTTTGCTCTTTAGTCCATTTCATCCTCCCAAGTAGAGTGACAAATTCTACATGGTGTTTGAGAGACGTCGTCATCCCAAACATGATTCTTAGTGTACATACTACTTAAATTTGTGCACAATAAAGAGAGAATTAGTCTTATAAGACAAAAACATTGATCATTTAAAGAAACATGTACATTTGGTGTGCGCGTATGTCGCACGTGTTAATGCAAAGAACTTGCCGATACACTGCGTTCGAGCCACAAATGGCTCCAAGCACACAACAAGCCTAAACTAGTAAGCTCAAAGGTGACGATGGTGTGTCACTCAACCGCCTCGCCGCCGTCGTGCCGCCGCAATGCTCGATCTCACAGACTCTCTCTCTCTCTCTCACGCATACACACACACAAGGAGATGAAGAAGAAGAAGATGGAGATGGGAATCCCTGAATTTTAGGTTTAGTTGACTTTTATATGAGCTCACCCCATTCACACTTGGGCGACCATGCTTAGCCAATTAATCCCTTGAATGTTCCAGTTAGAGTGCGTCTCTCATCGGCGATCACTCTTACCCTTTCCCTATTGGACCGACAAGCCCGATACATGACTCTACCAAGTAAATAATACAACGTCCGTAGTAGGTGATATGGTGTCCCTGAGCCGTGAGGATTAACATGCCCCCCTTCCTGATGTAGATTCCGTCCTCGGAAGCTATTGAGTTGAAGCTCGTTCGTTGAGGTGGAAGAGCATTTGAGATGAATGTCCTTAGCCTTCTTCAGTCACTGCAAAATCAAACAACATTGGCACAGTAATTGCATTCTCATATAGAATTAAAAAGCATATGCAGTTGTAGGCAAACAATGTGATTGGTAACGGAATTTTAAACCATTTCTCAGCAATAAATATTTAAATTGCAATATAATCAAATGCATAAATAGAATTATAGGTAAAAAATTAAACAAGTCTAGGGTCGCTAATTTAACGGTCGAAAGGTACTAGAGATCGACTATTAATACCATGGGTAAGCTTCTTAATTTTCTCTGGTCAATTAAGTTGTTTAATCGCGAGAGCCAAGTATTTCATATTCGAGGACTGACTAGAGGCTATACCTAGAAGACCTTGTAGTTAAGCTACAATAAAAGGAATTTCTCATGAAATCATCGCTTGACTGATTACCTTTTCTTTGACCCCCCAAAGTCTTTTCACAGTGATTCAATTTTGATGTGTGTGCTTATTTTGTATGCCTTGGGTTTTTTGTTTTTCAAGGAAAAGCGCCCACACTAGGAACCTCTAGGGCTCTATTACCATAGGCGTTACATGTGAGTGAAGTACCAAATCAAGCTGAGATTTCTCTTTCAGCTTAAGATTTTACATTGTGGCACTTTGATTTTTTGTTTGTTCATTTTCAGCATTTTAATTTTGTAACTTTGGGGGGTCATATAACATTGTTAACCTTCCCAAGCTCATCACACTAGTAAACTCCCTTTATAATACTTAAGCTAAAGGTCAATAGGGACTAAGCCCACTAGAAATCCCTAGTACATTCACATAATGCTGCCTAAATCGGATTAAGAACCTAAGTAACCATTGATTATTAGGAAGGCATTCCCCAAGGTATTAAGAGAAGATCTCTAACGCCTAGCTTGGTCAAACTAGCTTAGTCGGACTGCTTAATTTTTAAACCTAGACAAGTGATTATGACAAAAAATTACATTGTATTAAATGTTTGATACTAAGCAAATGCGATGAATATTTTTGCTACCAATCACAATCAAAGCAGACAAGCATGGATGCAAAAAAGATAAGGGACAAGAAACACCTGTTTGTGTTGATGGTCGCACTTGATTTGAAGTGTGAACGAGAGAAAGATCCCATGAAGGTCCAAATCCTAACCACAGCAACACGTTCATGTACACACTAGGAAACGCAAAGAATACCAGGCACATCAGTGGGAAAAAGAAACTCTGCTAATCACTCAACTCTAAAACAGAAACACTCCTATCGTATTAATCCTACCTACCCTCCATCACTTGAGTGATGAGTATCAAAGGTGTTTGATGACATAGGTTTCTGTTTTAGTGTACCGGATGTGAATGTCTAGGTCTGGGTCAATGTTTTGACTTTTATTGTGCATACTCGTTTGTTAATTGCTCTTGCTCTTTATTTTTATTTTTTTTTGTGAGTATAAGGCTTTATATATACATTCCCTAAGATTGGGAGATTGAGAGGTCAGGGAGGAAGGTTGAGAGGGGAGTGAGTGAATGATGACTATCAACAAACACTCCCCCCTTCCTTGGGTAGATCATACCGTTTGAAATGAGCTTGTCACCCTTTGAAACCAATTGTTCCAGTTGGTAATAGGTGAGGATTTTTGCCAGTAGTTTTCTATTACCTTAGGTGCCTCGTCGAGTTGCAAGGGTGGTAAGGTACTCTCCCAGGATCGAACTTGAAGTGGTTCATCAGGTGATTCTTGAACACTGGGAAGTGTGGATTCCTTTGTAGCTTCATGGAGGTCCACTATTGTAGGTGGAGGCTGTGGAGAAGCTTTTACCTCTATGGATGCATTACATGAGGAGCTAGAAGCTTCATGGGACTCCCCTCTTCCTGAGCTAGGTGGAACAAATTGTTCTTTCTTCGGTACCCAAACTAGCCCTGGAGCGGGTGTGTAGCATTCTGTGATTTTTTTCTTTCCACGATCGTCAATTTGTTTTGGAGCTACAGGAGTGGGCGTACATGGGCTAGGTGACAAGTAAGAACACAATCTACGTTTTGGCACCCAGATTTGATCATTTCCTTGATAGTAGACTTGGGCTTCCAATAGTCGTTTAGAAATCCAAAGCCACATTTTTTTTCTTTTCTTGGAGCGAGTGGTACGTTTCTTACAAGGCTTTCATTTTTTAGTACTAGCCATGGTTGCTAAAGAAGTTTTAGGGACCCACTTGTATGTTTTCTTCATTATATTAGGATGAGTCTTGTCAGAAGCTATATGCATTGCTTGTAGCATATTTAAGGGTACGGGCATTTCATCCCCCTCAGGTGTTACCCAGGTTGTCCCCCTTTTGCCCCAAGTGTCTATGGTTGCTGCTAGGTGGACCCAATCCACATTGCCCGACTCAGTCATCCCAGGTAGTACATCCATATAAGGAGAATCTTCCCCAACATCAGTGTCTGCTTTACATGTGTAACAATACTGCAATGGGGCCGAGTGAACTGTGGTGTCAGATCTATGATCAATTATAAGCTTGTGTCCTAGAGGATGTGCTCGACCAGTAACAAGATCCACTCAAATGACAGAATCTTGGAACTGCAAGTAGACATGGTTTTTAGACCAATCATGCACCATTTTTGCTTCCCTCATGAAAGGACGTCCTAAGATCATCTCCGATGCCATAGTGTGTTTGGAGAAATCCATAACAATAAAGGTAATCCTTATTTTATGTCCAAAAGACCTTGATCTTGAGATCCTCTAGCATCCCGATAGGTTTAACAATAGACCCATTGGCCATCTCACTACTATAGTTGTGGTTGCAAGGTGAGGTCTTCCCATAGTTTCCCATCAATTTTTAGTCACAATGCTAACCCCAGCGCCACCATCAAGGATTTCCTTCACAGTTAATCCCTTAGTAGTGATTGGTATGGTCGCATTGGATTCATCACCCTCAAAGTATTGTCCCAACTTGTTAACAGGTATTTCTATAACAAGGTTCTCATCTAGGTTCGGTTGTGAAGGAGTACGAGGGGAGTGCGACGCGAGAGAGAGTGCGAGAAGAAGAGCACGACGATATGGTGAACTCGCTCTACTATAATGTGTAGAGCATAGTGAGTTCTTATTAGGTTTTTACAAAAGAGTATGTGTACATACCTGGCGGCCCGCCCACTTACTTGGGCGACCACATTGGGCTTTATACCCCAACAACCTCCCACTTAAAGTCCAATGTGGTACTTTAAGTGTGAGAGAAGCTACTATACAAGCTAATATACAAGAGATGTAGAGAAGTGATGTACTACCCTACACCTAACTGCTTGCGAAAATGCGCAAAGCTCTCTGAGGGAAGTCCTTTTGTAAGTAGATCAGCAGGATTTTCTGTGGTGTGAACTTTGACAAGCTGCAGTTGCTTATCCTCGAGCATTTCCCTGATGAAATGATACTTCACATCCACATGCTTTGTCTTTGAGTGATAAACTGGATTGCGAGCCAATTGTATAGCACTTTGACTATCACAATATAACACAGGCATCTCTTCTTTGATTCCCAAATCTGTTACTAGTCGATTAAGCCAAATTGATTCTTTGCATGCCTCTGATGCTGCAACATATTCAGCCTCTGTAGTAGACTGAGTAACACAATCTTGTAATCTAGAACGCCATGATACTACTCCACCAGCCAATGTAAAGACATACCCTGACGAAGTCACCTGCATAATCTGAGTCTGTAAAACCCTTTACACTTAGCTCCTGACTCCCATAGCATATACGCATACTCTTTGTAGCTTTCAGGTATCTCAATATTCCTTTCACTGCCTCCCAATGTTTCTTGCCTGGGTTTGACATGGATCGACTTACTACTCCCACTGCAAATGCAATGTCTGGGCGAGTAGCAATCATTGCATACATCAAACTACCCACTGCAGACGCATATGGAATCTTATCCATTTCAGCCTGTTCTTCCTCAGACACAGGACAATCTTGTTTGCTAAGTTTCACATATGGTGGCAATGGAACACTCTGTGCCTTTCCCTTCTCCATATTGAAACGTTGCAAAACCTTGTCAATATACTCTGTTTGAGATAACCAAATCAACTTCTTTGATTTGTCTCTCTCAATACGCATACCAAGTATATGACTTGCCTCACCCATGTCTTTCATGTCAAACGATTTTGCCATCTTTGACTTCAAAGCTGAAATTTCTTCCAAGTGCTTGCCAGCAATCAACATGTCATCCACATACAAAATAAGGATCAACCAACTACCATCCTTAGCCTTCTTTGTATATAGACAGTGATCGAACTCACTACGTTTGTAGCCTTGAGAAAGCATAAACTTGTGGAATTTATGGTACCATGCCCTCGGTGATTGTTTTAAGCCATAAAGACTCTTTAACAACTGGCATACCCAATCTTCCTTGCCTTTCTCAACAAACCCTTCTGGTTGCTGCATGTAAATTTCCACATCTAAATCACCATACAAGAACGCTGTCTTGACATCCATTTCGTGCAACACCAAATCTAATATGGCAACCAATGCAAGAAAGCATCTCAATGTAGTCATCTTGACCACCGGAGAGAAGACTTCATCAAAGTCAATTGCTTGTTCTTGCTTAAAGCCCTTGGCAACAAGCCTTGCTTTGTACTTTGGCTGACTATCATGAGCGGTTATCTTATACTTGTAAACCCATTTACAGGGTGGAGACTTTTTGCCCCGTGGTAATTTAACTAGCTTCCATGTCTGGTTTTTATGCAGAGCTGTCATCTCTGACTGCATGGCCAATTGCCAATTCCCGGAGTCCTTCATTTGCACTGCTTCCTTGTAACATAAAGGCTCATTGCAATCAGTCAACATGACATAGTTCAAAGATGGAACAAACCTATCAGGAGGTCGCGTGACACGTCCAGATCTACGCACAATAGGTGGCTCAGGCTCAGCCACAACCTGTGGTTCCACTCTATCCTGTCCTTGCCCCTCTTGAGCCCTGACATTTTGTCTTGCATGTGTCGGTCCATCTTCTTGGAAGACAACTCTTCTAATCTCCTCAACCCTCTCTGGTTTAGAATGATATTTGGATTCATTAAAGTGAACATCATTGCTGCGGACAACCTTTCTGGATTCGGGATCCCAAAGTCTGTACCCCATCTCACCAGAATTACCATAGCCTAGAAAGATGCACTTTCTACTCTTTGGCTCAAGTTTGTTCCTAAATTCCTTTGGAACGTGAGTATATGCCTCACAGCCAAAGACTCTGAGATGCTTGTATGAGGGCATTTTGCCTGACCATACCATCTCTGGCACTGAATCCTTCTGCAAAACCTTGCTAGGAGATCTATTTACAAGATGAACAGCTGTTGATACAGCTTCAGCCCAAAACCCATTTGGCAGTTGTGCATTAGACAACATACTTCTGACCTTCTCTTGTATGGTCCTATTCATCCTCTCAGCAACACCATTTTGAGGAGGATTGTAAGGAGCATTAAGTTCACGTTTTATACCTTTTGACTCACAAAAGTCTTGAAAGGCCTTTGAAACATACTCTCCACCATTGTCAGTGCGTAAGCATTTAAGCTTCTTGCCACTCTGATTCTCCACAAGTGTCACAAACATTTTGAAAACACTAAACGCTTCATCCTTGTGCTTGAGAAAGTAAACCCATACTTTCCTCGAGTAATCATCTATAAATGTCATAAAGTAAGAAGCTCCCCCTAGAGATAGGTTAGGCATAGGTCCACACAAATCACTGTGAACAAGTGCCAACTGTGTATCTCTTCTACTGCTTCTATGCTTATGTGGCTGTTGTGTTTGCTTACCATACAGACAATGTTCATAGAATTCAAAATCATTAAATGAAAAGCCAGGCAAATAACCAGGACGAGACAAGATTTCCATTCCCTTCTTGGACATATGTCCTAACCGGCTATGCCACAAAGAAAACTTCGGCTGCTCGGTTACATTGATTACATTGCCTATTTTATATTATAACTTGGTGCAAGGCCTTGCCTTGGTGTTCGCCTAGCTAGGGTAGTATCCTGCATTTATGGCAGTTCCTAATGGCGTGGCGCCAAACCTGTTTTTAGAGACATTTGATACATAAATCATGTAAAGTCCTCCAGACTTTACTCCATGTGCTACTGTCATAGAACCCTTGGATATCTTCCACATGTTCTGTCCAAAAGTGGTGACGTAGCCAGCATTATCAAGTAAACCTGTGTTGATCATACTCTTTGTAGCTTTCAGGTATCTCAATATTCCTTTCACTGCCTCCCAATGTTTCTTGCCTGGGTTTGACATGTATCGACTTACTACTCCCACTGCAAATGCAATGTCTGGGCGAGTAGCAATCATTGCATACATCAAACTACCCACTGCAGACGCATATGGAATCTTATCCATTTCAGCCTGTTCTTCCTCAGACACAGGACAATCTTGTTTGCTAAGTTGAAGGAGTACGAGCGGAAGTGCGACGCGAGAGAGAGTGCGAGAAGAAGAGCACGACGATATGGTGAACTCGCTCTACTGTAATGTGTAGAGCATAGTGAGTTCTTATTAGGTTTTTACAAAAGAATATGTGTACATACCTGGCGGCCCGCCCACTTACCTGGGCGACCACATTGGGCTTTATACCCCAACAGGTTGTGGATCTAAGTATTCCTCCTCTATTGGCATCTCCCCAGCTCCATCCATCTGTGCAAATTGTGGTAGCCCAAACTTCAATTCTCCATTGAGGAAGGCTCGAAGAGCTGAGACTAGCTCAGGTCCTTTATATAGTTTGGAAATGATGGTGGTTCTAACTTCTGAAGACATGAATCCATCAATTTGGCAATGTTTAACGGCACCTTTTGGACTTCAGTCCCTTGACGTGGGGAAGATGGGATCTCCATTTCTTCGATAGGATCAAGTAGTCCCTCTGTAAACATTCTTTCCATCAAGAATTGAGTACGCCCACTTTCCCATGACTTTAAGTCACTTTCTTCTTGGATGACACTAGGTATGGCTAAGGGTCTATGGACTTGGTGAGGTTGTTGTTGTGTAGGGAACACGATGTCTGTAATCTGGATCTGCCTAGGTGCTGGTTCTATATCCCTTTGGGTATCTTCTACCAAACTCCTTAATTGCTTGACTCGATCGATCTCCTATGTAGCATTTGGATAAGTTCCTATCTTCTTCTTGGATCCTGGCCATTGTGGCTCATGAAGATCTTCCTTGTTGGTTTCTATCTTAATGGTCGTTTTGGTCTCCATGGTTTCTCCTGAATCAGAATCCTCTTCAACGTCATTCATATATACGGGGTCGTCACCAGTCCCTATGTTGGTCTTTGAACTGGGATCTGACTTCGTTGCTTTTGCGATCTCTTTCTTCGTGTTTTCTTCTTTTTATGAGATTGGGCAATTGATGCCATGTCTCTTTCCTCAAGAATATAATTTTGTTTTTGGAGCATCGATCGTGTGAGTACGTTTATTGGTACCACATATGTACTTTGTGATGGCTCCTCGGTAACTTCAATCAAGTTTAATGACGTGATCTTCGGTGCATTTGGATTATTTGGACATTGGGCAATCAAATGATCTATGCCACATCGATTACACATGAGTATCGACATTGTAGACGCGTTCTTTTGTAGCCTAATAGGACACTCGGCTACACGATGTGGACCTCCACACTCATAGCATTGAAGAGGTGGTCTCTTAGCAGTGTAATTGATATTTTGGCCTCTTGCCGCAAGAGCAGCTACTTGATAGACAAGTTTGACTTGTCCCCAATAGTCCTCCATGTAGTATTGTGGACTTTCTTCAAGAACATCCATCCCATAGGCAATATTAGGATCTATATCTTCCTCATAGCCTTCCAAACAAGAAATAGATGACTTACAACCCACTTGATTCACAGAAGTGATTCTCGGATGTGGTGGTTGCGGTCCTAGCACTGGAGGTAGTAAAGGTGTTGTTTGAACAACATTTTGGGCCCTAGGGACCATGTGTTGTGATGTTTGTTCTAGAGGTGGGGCCGGCATCAATGCAGGCACTCGAGGTGTGTCTGTCCATGCTTAGGTTGGTCTATTGGCCATCGTGCGCTTAAATACTATACAATCCTTAGCTTGATGACCATACCTTCCACATGCATTGCAATTCCCATTGAATTTTACTCTAAAAGTAGGGCATTCGCTGGTACTACGGTCCATAGCATACTGAGCACCATTGTTGCTCCCTTCTTGGATACATATGATTGTTTTGGGGAGCACGATGGTCTCTAAGACTCTTTTGAATAGCCTTGGTGAGATTTGTTAAAGTCATCTACGATATCTTTGGCTCCTTAGCAATAGGCTTTAGGGTCATTGGTTGATGCCCTGATGCTTGCGAGCTAATAGTTTTAGGCTCAACAGACACTCTTTCTCCTTGAATCATTAAATTATCCTCCAATTGGATCGCATTGGTGGTGACTGCTTCCCAAGTGGTGATACCTCTAATGACTAAGCCATTGTAGATATCCTCGTGTCGTAATCCCCTAATGAATCTATCAAGCAATTGGTTATTGTTGAAGTGCTCATTTGGATTACATTGAGAATTCAAATGCTTCAAGCGACTAATAAAGTCTCTCACTGACTCTCCTTCCTCTCATTGGGCGTTCTGGATCTGAGAGGCTACACCCCAAAGTACTCCCTCTCGTATTTATTCTTTTAAGAACAGTCTCCTAAGAGTAGGGTAAATCGTTTTTTCTTCCACCCTTAGGGTTCTATACCAATCCCCAACCTTTCCACTTAAGGTTAGGCTTAAAGCATTGCTCTTATTTAGGTCATTGTGTTCTCCTAGAGAATCACATATTTGTTCAAACACTTCGATATGCTTTCTCACATCCCCGTCTCCACTAAATTTTTGTGTGAGCTTGGCTATTTGTACTGCCTTACTTCTAGGCTCTCTATCAGGCGTGTTACGCATATTCTCAACAATAGATCGACCAATAGCTTGAGCAAATGTTGCCAAGTCACCTAAGTGAGCAGGCACCGTGGGTGGAGGTGCTCCAGAGACTACATGTGGAGTAGGTATCGGCATTGGGCTTGGCGCATAGGAAGCCCTTGGGTTCCATGTTGCGTACGATGTTGTGCCATGTGGTGGCCCAAAGTTCATATGTGTGGCCTTAGGCATAGCAAACGTCGGATGTGACATGCTAATGCTAGCCGGTATGGTCCCATGGAAATAAGAACTTGGGTGTTGTGGTTGTGAAGCATAGGTTGTTGAAACAATGGGAGGAGTAGGGACTTCATGAGTACGAGGACCCATGGGTGTATACGATTGGTACACACTTGTAGGTACTATTGCAGGCATTGAGCTACCATGTAGCAGTGCTTTACTAACAAATGAGGTCCATGGCGTTTGTCTCGGCATGCCCATCATTGGGGTAGGCATGGTAGCCATGGTGTCATCAAGGGAAAGATGAGCTAGACTTGGAAAGGTGAAGCTATCACTTGTGGGCTCAGATTGCACTAAGACCCCTGGTGAAACAACATATGGAGGATCCATCGGACTTACCGAGGAAGTCTCCATTTGCGATAAGGTCGGTTGTTTAGTCTTTCTTGTATCCAAGAATCTCATGAGACCCGTTGAAGGCATGTTGAGCCCCTTGTTCTGTCTCTCTAACTCAAGGACCCTATGGATGACCTCACAAACTCTTTGTTGTTGATCCTCCACAACTAGTAGCACCCATTGTGGATTGTAGGACATCTAACCAACCCACGTGATAGGTGTGACTTGTGTATAGGTTGGTCAAAGTTTCCGTTTGTAGTTCGTACTCCCAGTTCTCATTTGGGAACACTCCATCTAGGATTGAAGTGCTAGGGGTGTCCTTTGAGCTAGATGCAATGTTGCTTTCTAGGGGTTGGCCCTTAGCGGTTGCTAAGTCAGGAGCACTCGATTGCTCTCTTAGCAAGGATATTGACATAGGGGCTTTCGCTTTTAACTCTCTTCGTTGCTCCGCCTTACGTAAGCTCTCGACTTCCTTTTCCCTGGCTGCAAGGATATAACGCTCAACCTCTTGCACTTCGGCAAGGCTTCTACCATCGGGTAATATGACCTCGGAGGGAAATAACTCTGAAGAGTCAGGAGGTGGAGTGCATGAAGTATTCACGTGCACATTCTCTAACGGTATATGGTCTACGTTGGTCACGAATGGAAAATTTACTTCCCACCCCCCTCATTTACATCATTAGCTCCATGTTCGGAGCGAGTGGCTCTACTAAAGGTTTCCTTCAGGCGGCTAAGCACCCTCGGCCCGGACCGCGGGCCCATGGCATGCATGTCTTCGCTTGAGCTATCGGGATTAGGCATTGGGAAACCCTCCATGACGTCGTAGTCAGAAGAAGAGTCACTAGCCGCTATGTTCGGGTCTTGGTTTGTACTACCTTGGGTCCCCGCCGAGGGCCCAGAACCTAAAGTAGGTGGATATTGAGAACTCGCGTAAGTCGAAATTCTCTCTAGTTGCTCCGTCTCTAGCACACGTCCAGAGCGCAGATGCATGTGCCTTTGGCACCCTACAAGTCTCGGCGAATAACCTTGAAGGTTAATCGCTTATCTTTTTTAAGCGTTCGTTTTCACTCGTGTTTTTTACGTTTTTAATGTTTTGTTTAAATATTTTTTAATGTTTGATTTTTTTTATTAAAGTGTGTGATAGCTCAAAACGAGCGTATCACTTAGAGGGTCGTTGTGTGCTTTACAACACAATTTTCAGGCATATGAAGTTCCATTGGTCCCTCAAAAAATCGATTTTTAGCTACGTGTGAAGCTAAAATTTGTAATTTTATAAGGCGACTGAGACCTAGGCCTAAGCGTGAGCTTGGGCTTGGGTCTGGGAGATATTCTCGATCCCGGTCCTACCTTTAAATTATTTATTTATTTTTTTAATTTAAATTTTTTAAGGATAAGGTCACCGCGGCCTGCGCGAGAGCGCACACACACACACACTCTATCTACCTACTTCTAACTAATACACCTACTGTTACACACTAACACACTCTATTAGCTCTCACATATCTACTTCCTACTTACTATACATTACATTACATAGAAAACTAACAACCTTAATACACAGAGAATAAACACAGTACCTTTGAAAACTCCATTAACAAAAAAAATACACAGTATAACACAAAATCCTTCTTCTCAACACACACAACCTCCTTCCTTACCTTTCCTACAATTGAAATTGCACACAAAAGAAGCACAGAGTGCCATTCAAGCTTAGTGTATGGCATTCCCCGGCAGCGGTGCCAAAAATGTGCGCGTATGTCACACGTGTCAATGCAAGGAACTTGCCGATACACCTCGTGCGAGCCACAAATGGCTCCAAGCACACAAAAAGCCTAAAACTAGTAAACTCAAAGATGACAATGGTGTGTCACTCACTGCTCTACGCTTGCTTCATGGAGGATTCCTCACTACGAAGAAGAGGGAGATGCCGCTACGCTGCGCTCAACCGCCTCGCCGCCGTCGTGCCGCCGCAATGCTCGATCGCACTCTCTCTCTCTCTCTCACGCATACACACACACACACACTCACACACACACACACAAGGAGATGAAGAAGAAGAAGATGGAGATGGAGAAAGAGCACTCTTCAATTGCACAAATGAGAGAATCCCTGAATTTTAGGTTTAGTTGACTTTTATATGAGCTCACCCCATTCACACTTGGGCGCCCATGCTTAGCCAACTAATCCCTTGAATGTTCCAATTAGAGTACGCCTCTCATCGGCGATCACTCTTACCCTTTCCCTATTGGACTGACAAGCCCAGTACCTGACTCTACCAAGTAAATAATACAACCTCCGTCGTAGGTGATATGGTGTCCGTGAGCCGTGACGGTTAACATTTGGTTTCTCTAATGTAGCATTGTAAGCATTGACAAGGTTCATACTATCCTTAAGCTGGATTCTTTGCATCCATCTAGCATCTTCAAAAGGATAATTTAATAAGATACCATCGGATAATCTTACCATGTCGTAGTACGTTGTCTTCATGCCGAAGGATAGCTTTGGGTTGTGTACCTCTTCTTGATCTTCTATTTTGGGAGAGTCTTCAATAATTGGTTCATTTGGAGGTTGTCCTTTGTAGGGCTTGAGTAGGCTCACATGAAAAGCATTGTGTATGAGCCAATGGTTAGGTAACTTGAGTTGATAAGCCACCTCATTGATTGGCTTCAAAATTTGAAAAGGACCATAGTATCTTTTTGCTAGTTTAACATAATACTTTTGATGGCCCGTAGGATTTTTGCCCGTCGTTTACTTCAATCGAGCCTTAGGAAACTTAAGTAAAACCCAATCATTTTCTTTGAACGTTAAGGCCCTTCTGTGCTTGTTAGCAACAGCTTTTTGCCTTAGTTGGGAGATGGATATAGCCTCTCAATCTTTTGAAAAGATGTCTGCAAAGAGACCTTTCCAGAAATTACTAGTCATTCTAGGATCTCTATCTGACACGATGGATGTTGGCAATCCATGGTGTTTGAAAATCTGTGATATGAAGAGAGTTGCCATTTGGTGTGCCTTAATAGTCTTCTTGACAGGAGCTTGCTTGCTAAACCTGTCAACTATAGTCCATATTCCCGTATTCCCATGGATAGATTTTGGTAATCCAAAAATAAAATCCATGGATATACTCTTCCATGGTGAATTAGGAATTGGCAATGGCTGGAGTAATCCAGGTTGCTTCCCTCTATCATACTTGGTTTTTTGGCATAGTACACATTTTGAAATATACTCTCGTATGTCCACTTTCATGGTAGGCCAATAAAAGTACGTCTCTACTCCTCGAAGAGTAGGTTGAATGCCTCTATGCCCCGAATAGGGAGGAGCATGGGATTCATACATGACTTTCTCACAAAGGGAGTGGGTAACACATAGCCTATTGCCATGGAGAAGATAACCATCCTGCAAGGTGAATGGTTCCTCTTTCTTCCCCAAAGCAAGGGTTTACATTATGTCTTTAAATTCAGGGTCAGTAGCATACTCATCTATCATAGAAGATAGATCATGGTGAGTTGCTATTGACACAGTGATCGCCGTTTTTCGACTCTCCATAATCGCCATAGTGAGTTACCTCACCCTACCAAAATCACCTAAATATTGTGGCTATTCTTACCTTTTCACTGTGAATTTTTTCCATATCTTCTTAAAACCCTCAGCTAGCTAGTCATTGGGCTAGTTGAGCCAAAAAAATAAACAAAAAATAAAATAAAATAAAATATTATGGCTCATTTGTGTGTATATATTTCATTGTACATAGGGCCTAAATATAGAGAATTTTCATAATTATTTTGGTATTTATTTAAATAATTCTACCTAAGTGTGCGTTATTTTCCTATGTATGCTATGTACATTGACTCACCATTACCACAATTTTTCTTACCATTTTGCATACTCTTTATTCCATATAGAAATATATTCATGCAAACTTCTCTTGTTTTTTGTGAGAATCCACTCTAAAGAAAAACCTCAAAAATACCTTTCACAATTAGTCATTGCCTTTCACTAAATTCCTATTTCCTAGAGGTATTTTTTCTTATCTCTTGCAAATAAATATACTTCAATAAAAACAAATGAGGGTCCCCTCATTTGATTCCTTATATTTTTATATATCTCTTTTTTCCATTTTATATTTATATATAGCTGACACTATTCTAGATTCTATGAATAGTTTATATATACTAGCCTGTTTTTTCCCATCATATCCATGTATTATATTATGCATAATCCACAACCATGCATATTTTAATATCCCTAAGAATCAATTAGGTCATGCTCTCATGCAAAGAGGGGCTCACCTTTGGAGCCATATGCAAATTCAACAAAAGGGGGGCCACTGAAGACTTTGTTGTGAAGAAAAACATGTATTTTTGTGGTATTTTTTATATCCATCTCCACTCCGAATTTGAAGCGGTGGTCAAAAGAGAAAATGTGGATCAAGAACTAAATAATCACCTCAAAAATTTTGGTGATTTTTGGAGCAACCACCGGTGAGCTAGGAGTTTTTTGTGGACCACAGTCTTCCCACTTTTCTCACAAGTAGCCCATGGTCTTCTCTCACCTCTTTCCACACTTCTACACACACACACACACATACTTATTTCTCTCAATCCCTCACTCAAACCTGCACCTTCCATGGTTTCCCTTACCTTCTTGACCATTAACCTCCCCTCTTACTTTCATAGCTCTCATATGAGCTCTACATGTATATACACCATCTCTATGCCTCTCTTTATTACTTCCAAAGTACAATTCCATCTTACCCCTTCTCTATATACATAAAATTAAGCATGTAAACCATGCTTAAACTCTGCAAATTAAGAGATCTCATCAACCGAATTTCCATTTTCCTCGTGATAATCAACCTTGGTGGCAGTGGCGTAAAGAAGAGAAGACGAAGAAGATGATCGATAGTCATTTTGGGAACCGACACAAGTAAGTACTTCTTCAAGCTTCACCATCACAAGGATTTCCTCACTTCATTCAACCATCTTATTTCAACCATCCACCCCATTCTACCCATTGTAAATATATCATTAAATTTCTAGTGATTACTAACACTAACCACTAACATACTAACACAAAATAGCCATTGACCTAACCATAAAAAACACCTCACCTCAAGACATGTGCATAGTAACTCTCTCTCTCTCTCTCTCTCTCTCTCTCTCTCTCTCTCTTCTTAAAACTCTACTTTCACCTTATCTACCATCAATAATGCTCTCTTTTGAGCCCACATCCATGACTTAAGGAGACAAAGAAGACCCGCAATGTTTTGATATTCAAAAAAATCATAATTTTGATTTGTTAGCTTGTAAATTAGGATTTCCAATAATCTTAATGAGGGGTCTCCAACCTATAAATAGGCCCCTCTCCTTCTTGTAAAACAACCTCCAATATCTCACATAGCACCCCGACACTCTATGCGTGAGGAGAGACTTAGGCGTAGCAACCACTTTGTGAGCTTCACTTTTGGTGTAAGAGAAGCTTTCAAGCTACACATTGCAAGTGAAAGAGTGTGAGTTCAAAAATCTCAAAATCACTATTGTATATGTTCCTCCATCATCAATGAATTGAGGTTTGGTACATCAAATGCGTGATTCGACGTTCAAATCTTCGTCCTTCCACTTGTGCAATATGGTTTGGTAATTTCAAGGTGACTTGTGTATTTTGAGTTTCTATCGTTTGATCCTTGTTTTAAAAAATGTTTTAGTGTGTTTCCATTGCCAATTTTGTGTCCATTGTAAGAGGGTATTGTGGTGAGAGGTCTCCCACACCCTAAGACAGTGTGTGGGTGTATTGACACAATGTTTAGCATTCACTAAGCATTGAGTTAGTTTTACACAAGCTCTACGATAGCATCAATAACCAACCATTTCTTTGCAAGTCACAAATAAGGTATTATGTAAGATCCATTCCTCTCTCTCTCTTCCCTTTGCTCTAGCTCTCTCTGGTCCATTTTGTGTGCGTCTTGGTGTGAGGTTGTTTCTGTGTGTTTTGTGGCACATCTTCTTGGTTGTGACAAAATCTCTCTTGCGTCCTAGTTCGCATACCATAACTAGGTGGTGCCCCTATCTTGTTTGGGTTTGGCTGTGGGTTTGTTGTTATGTTGTGCTTGTGGTTGCCTCAACCCCAATTGAGCAGCATGGGAGCTTTGAGGGGTGTTTAGAGGTCGCCTCTCTTGTTGCCCACCCCGGCCAACCTCAACAATATTAACTTTTGGTCGTGAAAGTGTATCAGCCACTTGATTGTGCTTACCAGCAATGTGAGCAATGTGGAAATTAGATTGTGAAAGAATCTTTGCCCACCTCATTTGTTTGTCGGAAAGCTTTGTTTGCGTCATGAAGTACTTGAGACTTTGATGGTCTGTTCGTAAGATGAATGGAGTCCCCAATAGATAGTGCTTCCATGTGTCTAGGACATGTAGAACAACTAACAGCTCTTTCTCATAAATGCCTAAGACCCATTCATCCGTGTTGAGCCTTCAGCTCTCATATGCTATGGCATGCCCTTCTTGAAGCAAGACTGCTCCAAGGCAATCACCACAAGCATCACATTGGACCTCAAATGGATTTGAGAAATCCGGAAGCATAAGGACTGGTTGGGAGATAAGCTTCTCTTTGAGATTGTCAAAAGCACTTTGCTCCTTAGTAGTCCATGAATACTTAACGTTTTTCTTTATTAAATCATGTAATGGTCCTGCTATTTGAGAAAATTTTGCTATGAAGCGAACATAATATGCACACATACCAATACAACTTCTTAGCTCATGTAGATTCCTTGGATTAGGCTATGCTTTTATTACCTCCAACTTTGATGATCCATACGGATATCATCTTGAGAGATAATATGACCTAAGTATTGAATCTCTTGAAGGAAAAATTCGCTTTTCTTTTGATTGAGAAAAAGCTTATTCTCCCTTGATGCTTGAAAAATCACTTAGAGATGTTGCTTGTGTTCCTCTAAGAAATTGGAGTACATGATGATATCATGAAAGAACACTCTAGTGAATGTGCGATAGGATCTAAATTTTTTCTCCATTAATCGATTGAATGTAGCTGGTGCATTAGTCAAGCCAAAAGGCATAACTAGATATTCAAAAAGGCCAAACGTTGTACGAAATGCGATCTTTAGGATATCTTCATTCACTATCCTTATTTGATGGTAGCCACTTTTAAGGTCAATTCTACCAAAGTAGTTAGAGCCTTGTAGCTTATCAAACAGATCTTCTACCCGAGGTACGAGAAATCTATTTTTGATAGTTATATGGTTTAGTGCGCGATAGTCCACACAAATGCGGTATGTACCATCTTTCTTTTGCACTAAAAGGACTAGAGAGCAAAAGGGAGAGGAGCTAGGCCTCACCATTCCTTTGTCTACCAATTCTTGTACTTGCCTCATGATCTCCTCTTTTGAGCTTGTGAAACTTGATAGGGAGGTTTGTTAGGCGGTGAGCTTCCTGATAGGAGCTCAATTCGATGGTCATCATCCCCTCATTTTGGAGGTAAGTCCATAGGGATATCATCAATGAACACATCTTGGAATCCTTTTAGAAAGTTAGGTAAGTTTAACTCTTCTTGATTCCTACCATTCACCTTTGATGAAACATTAGGACCTTTTAGGGATTCTTTGACAAAAATCATGTATGCAGAAACTCAGCTTTTCATTGATTTATCAAGGGCGAGAGGATTTACAAGTGGTATAGTACGACCAGACTCATTAGCATCCATATACATATTCTTTCCCCTGTAGGTGAAGTAGATTCTCCTTTCAGGGAACTTCATGTTGGCAGCCATGCGGTTGAACCATGGTATCCCTAGGATAGCATCCTCATGTTGGAGAGGAGAGATAAAGAAGTCTTCTTTGTCGACATAGCTTTGGACATGAAGCTTCAACTTCCCAATCAAGGGAGTAACGGAGGCTTGCTGTCCCTTGAAAGCGGCATTGGCAGTTACAACATCTCCCATCTCAAAAGCTTGAATGCCCAACTTGGTGGCCAACTCCATTGATATGAAGTTGAGAGTAGAACCAGGGTCAAACAAGATGAAGGTATCATGCTCCCTTACCTTTTCCCAAGCATAGGAGAGAGGTGATCCTTGCAATGAGTATCCTCTTTTGGAGCTTTGATGGTGGAAGCTCTAGGAGTTTCATTGCGAGCATTTCTTTTGGGGCAAGAACGATAGCCATGTCCTTGCTCCCCACACTTAAAACATTTGTGATCCTTGTGAAAAGTTTCAAGATCTTTAGGAGAGAGAGTTTATTTTTACCTTTGTAAACTCCTTTCTCCTTGGACCGATTATTGTTGTGTTGTTGGAATGGCCGTGGGAAAAATTTTGGGCATTAATTTTTCCCTTTGCATCACTTTTGTCTTTATTTTCCATGGGTTTGACATTCCGTCTAACGCCTTATTGGAAATTGATGCGTGAAGCAACCATGGTATGGTGGATTACTTCGCTGATAGAGTCAGGCCGTTGAGTTGACATACTCGGCCATCTCTTCAGGTAATCCCGCACAAAATTGTTATTTTTGCTTAGCAAAGTCTATGTTTTGAAAGACAGTAGCCTTGAGATGTAAATCTTAAAACTTGTCCACATATTTGTGGATAGACTCATGAGAGAGAAGCCTTAAACTCCGCCATTAGGTGAGCACTTTGTCCTTTGCATCACTTGTAAGGAATTGCTTCATGATGGAAACTTGTAGAGTTTTCCATGTCTTTGGGGCTTCGCCATTGCCTCGAAGGCTAGTTCACCATTGACGAGCCAATTTTTGGAAGTGCATAGCAACATGGCGTAGCTTGGAGGAATCCGTGAAGCCCTCGTCTCCAAAGGTCGCATCAAATTGTTGGATGAAGGCCAATACTTTGTCGGTAGCACCAAAGCTGCCATCATAGAGGAGAAAAGAGATAGTCTTTCCTCCCTCTTTGAACTTCTTGAGTTTTTGTGACCTTCGCCATGCAGGGTAAGATTTGTGATGTCCTCCCCTCTTATATTCTCTAGGAGAATAGCCATAGCTTTCATCCGTAGAGGAGGAAGGTGAAGAAGAAGGAGAAGAGGGTGACCTCTTTCTTGCCCTTTTCTTCCTTGGTTTCCTCTCTTCCCTTTTGGAGCGACGAGGAGAAGGACTATGGGTTAACCGTTTCCTCTTGGGAGGAGTTGGCGATCGTTTAGTCCTCCTTCTTCGTGGAGCCACATCTTCAGAGGAATTTAGGGATTCATTGCTTTCTTGAGCTTTGGATTCCTCCTCTCGTATGGGAGAGAGTCTTCTTTTGGGGGTCTCTTCAAGAGGCCTCGTAAGCTCTCTCTCCTCTTGGAGAGGAAAGGAAATCCCATAAGCACGAAGTTGTTGAGTAACTTCGGCTTGCAAAGTGGGGTTGCCCATAGCTTGTTGCAACCTAGTGACAAGATAATTAATAAACATGGGGGCATCATCATTGGCAACTTCATGTGCAAAATCAAACTTATCAATGTTCATTCTCCTCTCTTGGTTATTGTCAACCATGCTAATTAAACTTATGTGTTTACTTAGTGTATACTTTCGCAATTCAAAACCTTAGTTGCTACTCCTCTTAGCCTTTGAAAATAGGCACTTAAGTATCTACACCCACAACTCGAATTGGTTAATTATAGAGAGTAGTGGAGTGAGTCTAACATAGCGAAGTTGTCGAGGGATAGCTCCTTTCCGACTTCTTATGGCTCAATAAAAGTAAAGCCGTAGGCCAGTCTAAAAGAACTCCATTATTAAGACCAGAGCTCCCGAGGTGTGCACCATATCCCACATAGTGGGCTCAACAAAACCGATAATAGATCCCAGACCCACTTACCCTAATATAATTAACAAAAACAACCATTAATAGGCTACTTAAGGACCTGTCTTTTTAAGCAAGAAAAGAGAAACCAAATGCTCTGATACCAATGTAATGGAAATTACCTATGAACTTTGAGAGTAGCGGAATTAAGAAATTAGGTACAACACTCTTGAGAGATTCTTGTGAGCATAGCGGTTGAACTTAATTGATGGTAGCAACATACACATGGTACTTAGTTAACTTGGCATGAACAATAATTTTGCAAGAGAGAGAGTTTAGAGAACATGACAATAGTTGAGGACCGGATTCGTATAGAGCCGGTCCCCCTTCCAATAGGCATTTGTATTATAGTTTCTCCCATCAAGAGAGAATTTGTACAATAAAATCATTGTGTTCCTTGTAACCTAGGTGATACAATGAAGATGGAAAGCTTCATGCATCACAAGCATAACATAAACTTGAAGAAAGCATTAACTATCCCAAGCCTCAGTCCCAAGGCCTCAAACACCCTCGAAGGTGGAGAGAGCTAGCAGGGAATGAGGAAGAAGAAATATTCCATAGGAGAAAGAAATAGTTCCTCGCTTATCATTACTCTTCTTGCTAGCATACATAATAGCATAGTAATGAAGATGGAGAAGATGGCAGGTTTAAGCATTGAAGCATGACTCTTGGTTGGATTTGCATACCATAGCCAAGAGTGTTGGTGTAGGCTTTCACTCTCCCAAGCTTGGAGAAGGAGGTGGTGTTCCTCAACATTCACCAAGTGAGAATGGCCTTGCAAATGAGTGTGTGTGTGGAGTATATCCCCCTAGCACCCCCCCTCCTTGCTTTGGGCGAGTGGTGACCTTTCTGGATGTTGCAAGCTCATTGGACCCCTCTCCCCTAGCCAATCACATGCAGCATGCAGTCAAGTACATGGGTAGTCTTTTGACAAGTGTCCTCCTTACCCCTTAGAGAGAGAAACCTTGAAAATATCTAGATATTTGTTAGATGGAAGTAGAATCTCATTGGATCCCTCTTTAGCCCAACCAATAGCATTCAAGCACACCATGTGGTTAAGCTTAGTGAGAGTCTGACATGTGTCCCATGTGCTCTTTTAAAATTCCCCTAACTTTGAGATTTTTATGCATATGAAGTTTCTCAAGCAACTTCCCGATTAAGTGTGTAGGTTCTCTTTTTGACTCAAGCATCTTACCTCCCATGCATAGGTAGCTTCTCAAGCAACTTCCTCATTAAATGTGACAAGTACCTTAAGTACCTTAGTCATCAAGCATGACAAGCACCTTAGGTGGAGTTCCCACCTCAAGCACAGCCCTAGCTTGCTTATGTTTAGGTCAGGTTCCCACCTCAAGCACAGCCCTAGCTTGCTTAAGGTTCCCACCTCAAGCACATCCCTAGCTTGCTTAAGTTTAGGTCGGGTTCCCACCTCAAGCTCAGCCCTAGTTTGCTTAAGGTCAAATGACTTTTAACACTAACCATTGGAGGTCTTTAATGAAGCTAACCCTAAGGTCTTTTAAGCTTCATTAATTAACCTTACTCTTTGACAGAGCATCTCTCATTTGGGCCCCTTTACCATTGGCCCCGCGTTGAGATAGATCCGTAAGCACATGTCTATATTCTAACCCTTGTTCCCGTTTATTATCCCATATTAAATGATCAATTTAATATGAGAAAATCATTTGGGTTGGTTGAATATTAGATATTTAATGACATTTTCTGTGGGCTTAAAATTTCTTTAGCCTCTGTTTGGAAATTGATTCGAGAGGCCACTATAGTATGGTGTATAACCACCGATATGGTGCGTGGCCTTTGGGAGTTGACATACTTTGCCATTTCTTCAGTTAAGGCCACACAAAATTTGTTGCTTTTGCTCTCCAAAATCTAACTTCTTGAAGACAGTGGATTTGAGTTGTAAGTCCCAAAACTTGTGTACATATTTGTGAATGGATTCATAGGAGAGAGCTTCAAGCTTCGCCATTCAGTGAGTACTTTGTCTTTGGCATCTGTGGCCAAAAAATGCTTCATAACGGAAGCTCTTAAAGCTTTCCATGTTTGTGGAGCTTCACCGTTGGCCCATAGGCTAGACCACCATTGCCTGGTGGACTTTTGAAAGTGCATAGCTACATGGCGTAGCTTAGAGGACTCCTGAAGCCCTCATCTCCAAACGCCGCATCGAACTGTTAGATAAAGGCCAAGATTTTGTCCGTAGCACCAAAGGTGCCATCGTAGGTAAGGAAAGAGATGCTCTTCCCTCCCTCTTTGAACTTCTTGAGCTTGGAAAACCTCTTCCACACGGCATAGGATTTCCTATGGCCTCTTCTTTTTGATGGTTCAAAGGTTGCACCATCACTTTCTTCAGAAGGTGAAGAATTTGAGGAAGATGGAGAAGAGGGTGACCTCTTTCTCGCCTTGATCTTCTTTGTCTTCAGCATCACTTTCATAAGAGGAAGAGGATGAAGAAGAGGGTGTCGTCTTTCTTGCCTTTTTTCTTCTCTTGCTTTTTGTCATCCCTCTTTGAAGTAGGGTGTGGAGAAGTATGTGATGGTTTTCTCCGTTTTGGAGGTGATGGAGAGCGTTTAGCCCGCTGTCTTCGTGGAGCCATCTCTGTCGAGGTGGCAGGAGACTCACTTCTTTCTCGTTCCTTCGGTGGGGGCTCTTGAATTCTCCTTTGAGAAGGAGATGCATCATCAAAGAGCAAAATTTTGAGACCTTCATTTGGATCCTCTTCTTCTTCCCGAATCGAAGAGAGGCCTCTTTTGGAAGTCTCGCAAGGAGGCTTCCTAGGTGCTCTCACGTGAACTCCCTCATGCATAAAGGATTGACCCATGGGGACGTCGCCATGTGAAAATCCCCTTAAACCAATGCATAACAGGCACTACAATACATCACGATCGCAAACACGTGTGAAAATGCAACCATTGATTGGTACCATCGCCACCATGTGGCACATGAAACGTGCACACATAGTTCACCGAGCGGGTGAAGTCACCACCATAGCTGCCTTCAATGGAGCTTCCTCGGCGGGGGCGGGGATGCTTCGCCTTTGAATATCCATGGAGATGCCACAAATGCTATTTAGATACCCCATGAGTTGTTTGGTTGACATAACATGTGGAATTACATGGCACCCCCACATTCCTTCAACTCTTTTAAACCTTAAAAGCGTCAAATCATAACCAAGAAATTTGGTTTTTGGCCATAAAACTCTCTTTTGGAATCCAAATGGAGTATCAAAAATCTCAATTGGACATGAGACTCCATGCCCACAATCCAAAGTATAGTTTTGATTGTCAAATCATCAAATTCATCAATCATTGCATAGTATTGGCACACATCTATAGTTTCTCGAAACTCATAAAATCCACATAAATGGTGCTATTTTCATCATATAGGGCCCGTTATGAATTTGATTCAAGCTCAAAAACATCAGATTCATTTCTAGAATCAAGTTCCACCCATTTGGCTTCGTTTTCAAAAAAAAAGGTACAACAACGTGGCTGCATGAAACCACGATGGAGGATGGGGGTAGAATTTAATAGGAGAGCTATATCGGTGTTTCCGTGTGCTACATGACAACACTCCATAGAGCTGCAAGAAACTCCCTTGAGGTATAGGATGCCACGAAGCTAAGGGCGTTGTGATTGAAGTGTGGAGAGAATGGTTATTTAAACCCAACCCTCCTACACTCGCCCCTCATGATCCTTCTATCATACACTCCAATCTTGATGTTCGACCTCCTACCCCACACACACACACACACACACACACAAAAAAACAAGGCCAAAGTGCCATTAGAGGTAGGTAATTGGGTAGCAAACACCCCCCCCCTCTCTCTCTCTCTCTCTCCCTCTCTGGTCGGGATTCATAGTTCGGGACAAGCAATATGGCACGTGTCTTAGTAGAAAGATTTGACTTGCCAAAGGATCTCATGGAGGAGATGATTGAACCAAACTTTCTTTTCAAGGGTTTTTAGCCTATGTATAGTAATCAAGGATGCTAAGTGAATGCAATAAAAGACCAAAAACTTGCATGCATCCAACAAATGAGGTGTTCATGGCATCGACTATATTCAAGTTTCAGACTACTAGTTTCTACTACTCGGTGCAAAATCAAAGAATTCGTTAATTAATTGGGAAGATTCCCTTTTTCTCAGATCGAAAAGTTGAAGTCTTTCCATTGTCCGCGATTCTTGCACCTCACCCCATCGTTGCCCTTGCGATCGTCATCACTAGACTCTGCTCCCCGCCTTCCCCTACCATCGCCATGGTATGCTTCCATGCGCTCCGTGAGGCGATGAGCTTTGTGTTTGTCTCTCCTCATGTCCCAACTCCCCCAATTTGCCAAAGTAAAGCACGTTGACCCAAACCAAGTCCGCTCTGCTCTCGCACGATGTTCACTCCCTGCCTGGGTATTTGCTGCAAGACATAACGTTCCGCCCGATGCGAAGCTGTTGCCCTTCCCTTACTATCCCCCAACTGAGCTACCCCGTGGAGATGCACTGGCCTTGCTAGAGTGCTTGCCGTATCCTCCGCTCCAGACACACACACGCAGGCATAGTGCCAAGGGAGATGTCCGTCGTGCTAAGCAAAATAATATCCCATTTTCTCCACCTACGCTTGAGACACCACGAGGTGTTGCCTCTGCGAGGTCTTTGCCGTTTGTTGACCTGACAAGATTGTCTCTCTCTCGCGTCCACGTATTACCTCCTTGGCTTTTCACTTGAAAGAAAACCACTCCAAAATGACGAGCAAATACTCTATCATAGACCGTGCTAAAATTCGAGCTGTTTATGAATTGGTTCAATATTTTTAGACATCATTGCCTTTTGTGCAAGGTATTTTGTGACAAATTACATGCTAAGCACTCAAAAACGGATCTCAATTGTCAAACCGAATCTCTGAAGATTCAATGCATAGATCTACAACCACGAATGGGTAACTTTAAAAAAAAAAATTGATACTGCACCTTAGCCCGCGCAACAAGTATCCCTCCTCACCCCAACTCACACACCCTCCCGTTGGGTTGCCTTGCGATAGCTTGCATAACATGGCCGCACACGTCCCCCCAAAAAACAAAAACAAAAAAAAACCAAGTCAACTTATGAAACCAATAAAGGAAAAGTTTTCCCTTTGCTTTTCAATTAAAACTAAAACACTCAACTTTATTTCAAAAGTATCTCCTAAGATTCTACCCAAACAATTGGTTTCAAAAATTGGGTGGGCCTATTGGATAGATTCCTTCCCTTGTTCAACACTTTCCCAAAAGAAAGGGAGTTGGTATCCCCGTCATCACCCTACATGCTCCTGTGCACCTTGCGGTGCCCCCCAACCTACATCCATCCATGATCCCCTCCTGCTAGTTGAAGTCGCGGAGCGGAGCGTGGATCTACTCACACACACACACACACACACACACAGATACACAGAGAGCTTACACAGTAAGCAGAGAATCGTTTGAAGGGTTATCTCCCAAAACCCTATTATCCACAAAAGTATATGTGAGTATATACAAAGAGTTAGTGATAAGTGAGTTAGGCGGGCGGGCGGCCATATCCGTATAAGACGCCACTTGGGCTTTAATCCCAACAACCTCCCACTTAAATAAATGTACAAAGATTTACATGGCTGCCACCTATCCAATGCCCAATAACTCACGACAATGCACAAAGCCCTCTCTTGGAAGTCCCTTTGTGAGTAGATCAGCAGGATTGTCCTTGGTGTGGATCTTCAGCAGTTGTATCTGCTTGTCTTCAAGTACTTCTCTAATGAAATGATATTTCACATCAATATGCTTAGTCTTCAAATGGAACACTGGATTCTTTGCCAATTGTATAGCACTTTGACTATCACAATATAACTCTGGCATATCTACTTTGATTCCCAAGTGTGCTACCAATCTACCAAGCCAAATAGCTTCTTTGCATGCCTCATTTGTTGCAACATACTCAACTTCTATAGTAGACTACGTAACACAATCTTGTAATCAAGATCACCATGATATGGCACCTCCAGCCAATGTAAAGACATAGCCTGATGTAGATCTCCTCTTATCCAAGTCTCCTGCATAATCTGAGTCAGTGTATCCTCTGACACTCAAATCGTGACTACCATAGCATATGCGCATACTCTTTGTATGTTTTAAGTATCTCATGATACCTTTCACTGCCTACCAATGTTTCTAGCCCGGATTTGACATATATTTGCTAACCACTCCCACTGCAAATGCAATATCCGGACGTGTAGCAATCATTGCATACATCAAACTACCCACTGCAGACGCATATGGAATCTTGTACGTTTCAGCCTTTTCTTCCTCGGACACAGGACAATCTTGTTTGCTAAGTTTCACATATGGTGGCAATGGAACACTCAATGCCTTTCCCTTCTCCATATTGAAACGTTGCAAAACCTTGTCAACATACTCTGTTTGAGATAACCAAACCAACTTCTTTGATTTGTCTCTCTCAATGCGCATACCAAGTATATGACTTGCCTCACCCATGTCTTTCATGTCAAACGATTTTTCCATCTTTGACTTCAAAGCTGAAATTTCTTCCAAGTGTTTGCCAACAATCAACATGTCATCCACATACAGAATAAGGATCAACCAACTGCCATCCTTAGCCTTCTTTGTATATAGACAGTGATCGAACTCACTACGTTTGTAGCCTTGAGAAAGCATAAACTGGTGGAACTTATGGTACCATGCCCTCGGTGATTGTTTTAAGCCATAAAGACTCTTTAACAACTGGCATACCAAATCTTCCTTGCCTTTCTCAATAAACCCTTCTGGCTGCTGCATGTAAATTTCCACATCTAAATCACCATGCAAGAACGCTGTCTTGACATCCATTTGGTGCAACACCAAATCCAATATGGCAACCAATGCAAGAAAGCATATCAATTTAGTCATCTTGACCACTGGAGAGAAGACTTCATCAAAGTTAATGCCTTGTTCTTCTTAAAGCCCTTGGCAATAAGCCTTGCTTTGTACTTTGGCTGACTATCATGAGCAGTGATCTTATACCTGTAAACCCATTTACAAGGTAGAGCCTTTTTGCCCTGTGGTAATTTAACTAGCTTCCATGTCTGGTTTTTATGCAGAGCTGTCATCTCTGACTGCATGGCCAACTGCCATTTTTTCGAGTCAACCAATTGTAATGCTTCCTTGTAACAAGATAACCACAACTGATTCTGCCTCTCTATCCACTATAGGCTGTTCCTGAGCCTGACCATGCTGTCTTGATGTGCTAGCACTAGGTCCATCTTCCCTGAAGACAACTCTTCTGATCTCCTCTGCCTTCTCTGGCTTAGCGTGAAACTTGGCTTCATTGAAATGCACATCATTGCTACGAATATCTTTTCTAGACTCAGGATCCCAAAGTCGGTAACCCATCTCGCCCGATTCTTCGTAGCCAAGAAATATACACTTCTTGCTCTTTGGTTCTAACTTATTCCTGAACTCCTTAGGAATATGGCTATAAGCTTCACAACCAAAGACTCTGAGATGCTTATATGAAGGTGCCTTGCCTGTCCATAGCATCTTTGCCACTTCACTCTTATCCAGAACCCTACTAGGAGACCTGTTGATCAAATGGACTGCTGTAGCCACTGCTTCCGCCCAAAATCCATTAGGCAACTCAGCATTTGACAACATGCTTCTGACCTTCTCTTGTATGGTCCTATTCATACGTTTTGTAACCCCATTCTGTGAAAGATTATATGGTGCAGTAAGTTCCCGCTTAATCCCTTTTGCTTCACAAAAGTCTTGAAAGGCTTTGGAAACGTACTCTCCACCATTGTCAGTTCTCAAGCACTTCAGCTTCTGACCACTCTGATTCTCCACAAGCTGCAAGAATGTCTTAAAGACCTTGAACACCTCATCCTTGTGCTTCAAGAAGTAAACCCATACTTTGCGAGAATAGTCATCTATGAATGTACAAAAGTACACTGCTCCCCCTAGTGACAAACTAGGCATTGGTCCGCATAGATCACTGTGCACAAGAGCTAACCGTTCGTCCCTACGATTCCTCTTTGATCTGTGCGGTTCCTGTGTTTGCTTACCATAAACACAATGCTCACAAAACTCGAAATCTTGAAATGAAAAGCTAGGCAAATAACCATAATGAGAAAGTATTTCCATTCCTCTTTTTGGCACATGTCCTAGCCTACGATGCCACAATGACACACTTGGTTGCTCAATCACATTAATTACATGGTTTTTAACCTCTGAAACATGTAAAGTGTACAGAGTTCTTGATTTGCTGCCATGTGCTACAGTCATCGAACCTTTGGAGATCTTCCAAGCGCTGTTCCCAAAAACTGTCACATAACCCGCATCATCCAACTTCTCTGTACTGATCAAGCTCTTTCAGATTGCTGGAACATGTCTGACATTCTTGAGCCATAAAGAAGAGCCATCCTGAGACTTCAATTGCACATCTCCCACTCCAAGTATGTCACAAACCTGCTCATTGCCAAGTCTGACATAATCTTTAGTAGTCACATATGATGTAAACCACTCTTTGTGTGGAGAAACATGTAAAGATGCCCCTGAGTCGATAATCCAAGCACTCATAGCATGTCCATCCTGTGCAGTCAAGAAAACCGAATCAAGATTTCTTGTGAGGAAGATGTCACCAGCTGCTATGCCAAAATCACTATTTGAACCAAATCCTGTGACATTCACCTCTTCAATCTTCACTGAACTCTTCTTTTCATCTTGCTCAGAACTCTTTGTTTTGCCTTTTTCTTCTTTCCACTTCGTACAGTCTCTCTTCATGTGACCCTTCTTGCCACAATGGTAGCATTCTATGTCATCCTTTTACTTCGAGTCACGAGACTTACTTCGGTTTTGTGCCTTCATACCCTTCTTCTCTTTAGACTGTTGTCTCCCTCGAACGACCAAAGCACTGTTGCCTTTGCCTTTGTCAATGTTCTTCCTGTTCACTTCCTCTGTGAGCAAGCTGCCTTCTACATTGGCACTTGTAAGACCTTCTGGCGCGACAGAATTACTTAACGCTGTGCGAAAAGTATCTCAATTTTCTAGCAAAGTGATTAAGAGAAACATAGCCTTCACTGAATCTGGAAAGATTATCTCCTGTGCTGTTAACTGGCTGAAAATTGTGTGAAATTCATTGAGATGATTTGACATGGCTGTCCCTTCCTTCATCTTCAAATCCACCAATTTCTTGAGCCAGTAAATCTGAGAAGCAGCACTTTGTTTCTCGTACATACCACATAGCTTTTGCCATACGCCATACGCTGTAGTCTCTTATGTTACGTTGAAGTAAACATTTTCTGCCAATGTCAGCATGATTGTAGAACAAGCTAACTAGTCAAGCTCTTCCCACTCATCTTTAGCCATACCTTCTGGTCTCTCTCCTTTGAGCTTCAGTGGCTTCACTTGTTTTTTCTGCACCAAAACCTTCCAAATCTGCTTCTTCCAGAATGGAAAGTTTGTGCCATCCAGCTTCTTTATGTTGTAAAGAGTCTCACTTTGAGAAGATGCCCTATCTGCCAAACTGTTTACTTCTGGGAAAAATCTAGCAGAGTTTCCCCTGTAAACTGGCCTCTGTACACAGTAAACAAGCTGAATACCTCTCCTCAGGAACTGTCAGTATTTTGAAAAATTTTGACAGAGTCTCCCCTGTAAACTGAGCTCTAGAAACCAAAAGATATCTCAAAAAACAACCATAAATAGTTGACCACTGACAAATCTAAGAATCTCTGTAATATGCTATCCTGTAAGCATACACTGTCTCCTGTCTGGGCGATCACAGAACCTGTATTTGTCTCAAGACTGAACCCTGAACAATGCCTCAACGGCCTGATGCATAAGATGCAATCCAGTGTCTACACAAAGTCATACATCCTATGGGATAAAAGTCGTCGAAGAGGATGCGTGTAGAGGGGAACTCCAACAACCTAATCCACCTCACACTGGGTAACCCAACCCCCAGTGCTTGGCTTCAAAAAACCTTACACACGACCCTCACAGATGGCTCAGCAAACTGCCCAGAACTAGCATACATCCTACAATAGACCAATCACTGTCCTATGACCGCTGCGGTGTCTGTCTGCTAGCGTGACTCACAACTAGCAGACCCACAATCACAGTACATCAATCTGCAATACATGCCAGTGGTGTCAAGCCGTCGTATGGCCACACCTCCCCTGGAACTTGGCAAGCATAAGAAGTAGCAATGCAAACTGCAATATATATATATATATATATATGATGATATATATGTGTACCTGGTCTATAGATGATGCTTTGAAGATGAATGAGTGATGTATGTCAATGCCGGTTTTGATGCCGACCACCTCCTGCTTGCCAATCTACACAAGACGGGTTTCTTTGCGACTGAAACCTATCTTCTGATGTAGTGCTCATAATGAAATTATGAGGGCATAAACGGCTTTGAAAGGGGGGTAAAACGGTAGGCGCCAAGTGTGAATTTCCAAGCTTCGGATCCAGAATCTGCCCGAAAAGTGCGCGCGCGCGATTACGCAAAAATGCACTACACCTCGCTCTGATACCAATTGAAGTCGCGGAGCAGAGTGTGGATCGACTCACACACACACACACACACACACACAAAGATACACAGAGAGCTTACACAGTATGCAGAGAATCGTTTGAAGGGTTATCTCCCAAAACCCTATTATCCACAAAAGTACATGTGAGCATATACAAAGAGTTAGTGATAAGTGAGTTAGGCGGGCGGGCGGCCATATCCGTATAAGAGGCCACTTGGGCTTTAATCCCAACACTAGTGAGCTGCGCAATGTAGATAGATAGATAGATAGATAGATAGATAGATAGATAGAGAGAGAGAGAGAGAGAGAGAGAGAGAGAGAGAGAGAGAGAGAGAGAGAGAGAGAGAGAGAATCAATTGCCTCTCTTTCTAGTTCATGCGGCCCTGCAAAAATGTGCCCTAGAATGAGCTGCTCTACATGCAGGTTCTTCTCGACCCCTTGGCCCCTGTCCGTCCAATCCTAGTGTCTGCACAGCTTCTTCCTCTCGATGCATACCATTCCTACCTCCTTGCAGACTAGTCCATTGTTGATCCATTGCTTTCGAGCACACGCACATACACACGCACATATGCCCTATGGAAACATGCGCGCATGTGAGCAGAGAGAGACAACATGGACAGAACCGATCCGAGAGAGAGAGAGAGAGAGAGAGAGAGAGAGAGAGAGAGAGAGAGAGAGAGAGAGAATTTGAGATAGTCTTCGCCCTTGCCCTCCCAGCTCTTCTACGATCCCAACTCTGGCCCTTCCCCCTTCCCATTGCGCCTCTTGCACTCCAAACCCCTGCAACCATTACACTCCTGCTAATTGCAGTGCTCTGCGGCCCAAATGCTTGCAAAGCCCGCCTTGAGAGTGTGGCCCCTTCACTTCACCACACCTTGCAGCACTTGCAGGGCACCTTTCCGTGGCATTGTAGCAGAGCAAAATGATCGACCACTTTGATCTTTCTTCCTTCCATCACACAATCGTCTGTGGATGCTCTCAATGCAATCGACCGCCTTCCATCGAACTGAGAAAAAATCATCTCTCTCTTGCACCAATATGCACCTTTCTCCCTCCTCCACACGTCATCCCTCCTATCTCCCCTCAAAGCGTTGAATTCTTCGCCTTTTCCTTGCCATTCGAATCAAAATATCTTTGGTTGTGCCGCGTGTCATTTCCCTCATTTTTCCTTTAAATGCAAAACAAGCATCTACTCAGATTCCGCTTAATGCACCTCTTTCCCAAAAATTGGGAGGACCTATTGGATCAATTTCGTTGTTTCATTATAATGTGGAGATGTGACCAAGACTATATATGCATTGCAATCATTAACATCATTAGAAGCTGAGATTGTGTATTAAGTTGAAGTCAATTTATTGAAACGATATTGGTTTTGAGCTTCCATCATAATCCCCATTAGAAAGAGTTTAGAATAATGGCTTAGAAAATATGGACATTTGATTCTAAGTATTCTTTGCACATTGTTATAATGTGCTAGACTTTTGGGCAAAAGACCACTCAAAATGCTCATCTCTTATCATGTGTAGGTGGTACGTTGTGCTCCATGCCATATAGAGGTCATTACTTTTATGTGTACATTTTCCTACCCCATTGGATATAGATACACGTCACCAAATTTAATTTTAACTCTACCTATATTATTTTCTCTCTTTAGAATTGGCCATTCTAAAGCGAGAAAATAAAGAGTGGAATGACAAAAATTACGAAGATAGCTATAAGATGCGTCTCAGAGCTCTACAGTGCCAAAAGGGTGAAGCAACCTTCAAAAGTGCCAATGCACTTATTGGCACTTAGTTTAAGGTGCATTGTAGGACCTTAGGGTACCAAATGTACCAATGGAATTCTTTTCGAAATCAAATGTGCTTTCATGGTATGAAACTAACTAAAAATAGGTCTTGAATGCCTCCAAAAGTGTGAAAGAATGCCAACTAAAAGGGAGATGTGGGCTAGCTTTAAAATGGCTCTAGAACCCTTAATTATCCATGCACATATACTTCTTAAGGAGTAGTGGATACACCTCAGGAAGAAAGTAGTGGGTAAAGAAGTAAAGGAAAGGCCCAAAAGGAGACCCAATGAAACTATTTTCAAAATATCTAATGATAGAGAGCTGAACTCTAAAAATGACTCAAGATTTGGACAAAAAACAACAAGTTCTAAAACTTTTGCGTTGAACACTTTTCGGATAGAGGAGTGTAAGATGGTGAAAAATATGAATTACTATTGCTTAGGAGGCTAATCTCATTGAACTGGTAGTGTCACCTTGTGCATGGCATTTGTAACTTTGACTGGGTGTTAGTGAGTGACGAAAAGCAGGTTGCCGCCTTTTGTGGCGTGTACCCTATTGGTAGATGATGATGATGAATGCAATGATGACGATGGCGAATGTTGCCTACTAGGCATGGGTTAAGGTTGTTTCCATGATTGGGACTAAAATTAGTCTTTTCATGAGGGAGATGGACCAAAATACAAGGCAAGCTCTTCTACCCATGTGTTGACTGTCGTGTTCACTGCTATTTATACAATTTTACAGAGGTTACAAAATAGAAAGAGATAATTTATAAGTTGGGATATTTCTATTATTAAAAGATGGGCCTTATCCATGTGCATATGACATCCTCCATTAAATTATGAAAGATAGTTCAATGATTTAGATTTCCTTCCACTTGTCAATCATACAATAAATATCTTAATGTACCATAAATAGATACCATTACAGTAGTAGTGGTACATCGGGCCTTGAGGCAAGGGTGGCGGCTAGCATTGGTGTTGCGGGCTATTGTTTTGGGCGACAAGCTAGAGGTGGTTATCCCCATCGCAACCAAACTGAAAAAAGTGTGTCTTTAACCTACGCTTAGCTACAGATGCATACATGTGGAAGTAAAACCTTTTAAATAGAAGCATAACTAGATATGTGATATGGGGTGCGGCAAGAGGGGGTAAGTAGCTTTCAGCTTTAAGGTCATGCCAAATGCAAGAAGCTTTTTAGCACTTTTAGGAGGGCAAGCCTCAAAAGACGTAAGTGTCAATCTACTACCCATTAGACAAAGGCATTGAGAAAGTGCCCAAGGACATACTTACTCGAACATACACACACACACACACACATACATATATGTTTGTTTGTATATGTGTGTGTATTATCTCTATTTCCTTGTTCTTCCTATTCTTCCTTTTTGTCATCGTAGGTGGCATTGCCACCTCTGGCAGCGAGAGTCTCACTCGTGTGAATTAGGCCCCTATCACACTTGGGTGGGACAAGTGATGGCCAAGCCGAGGTAGCAATCAACTATTCGTTTAGCCAAAAGGGAAAGATGAACTCACACTGTGTCAGAGGGGCAAACTTCTCTCTCTCTCTCTCTCTCTCTCTCTCTCTCTCTATATATATATATTTGCCACCTTAGCTTGGCCATCACCTACCCACCCCAATGTGACAGAGGCCTAATTCACACGAGTGAGACTCACGCCGCCAGAGAGGGCAATTCCACATATGATGACAAAAAAGAAGAAGAGGAAGAAGAAGGAAAGAGAGATAACACACACACACACACACACACACACACACAGACATATATATATATATATATATATGCCTCTCTGGCGGCGTGAGTCTCACTCGTGTGAATTAGGCCTCTGTCACATTGGGGTGGGTAGGTGATGGCCAAGCTGAGGTGGCAAATAACTATTCTTCTAGCCAAAAGGGAAAGATGCAGGAGGCCAATCGCAAAAAGGGTGGGGAGAGATGCTGTGACGAGGCTTGCAGTGAGCTACATGCGTGGGAGCTCTACCACTTTCCTTAGTGTGATTGGGTGCTCACAATGTCCAACTTTTATCACAAAAGCCTGTGTGACACCGCAATGGTCACCACAAACAAAATGCGAGGGGGATGGGTGCCCCGCTGAGAGCCGGGCCTTATAGCCGTGTCCCACTGAGGGTCATAAAGGACATGTAGCGCTTATGGATTCCCCCTCCAATCCCACTACGCCCTTGGGAAAACTGCATCAACAGCTTCAAATGCCCCCATTCACCACCTCCTGTAAACCCAGCGACTGGCTCTGCATCATAACAAATAATTATGTGGAACATTGTGTGTGTTGAGCCAGAAAAGGTGGCAACGAACAAGGGTGGCATAATTTAAATGGCTACAAAAGGTGAACTCTACGGGCTCGAGCCAATCAAACTCTCCAAGCACTACAAAAATTGAGGGAAATTTGAATTTTTATAGCGCTTGTAGTGTAATTCCCATGCGTTGCATGTCTCCCTCTGTGTTGTGGTGGGACTCAACACATGTGACACCTACAACACGTGAATGTGCTGCAGGTCCCCAGTGGGACGCAGCTCTTAGAGAAGAAAAGCAGCTATGCAAAAGCTCGTGGCAGCAAAAAATGCGGCTGCGTACATACTTTTTATGACCATTTGAGGACATCTATTGATCGAGCTGGTCGGCAGTGCGGCAGAAAGTGTACTCTCTCTCTCTCTCTCTCTCTCTCTCTCTCTCTCTCTCTGTGAATGTGTAGGTGGTGAGAGAGTCCTGATTCCTGAAGAAGATGGGCATTGGGAACCCATCTCTACTCGTGAGAGAGAGCGCCTCGAGCTTCGCGCGCTTGCGTTCAAGCTAAGCTTTGTATCCTATTTGCCAATCCACATTCCAGTAAAATTCTATTCTTCTGTGGAGAAGATCGGCCCCACCCTTTGAATTGCAGAATCGCAGGCAAACTCACACTTTTCATGAGATTGGAGCAAGAAGCACTTCGATGGGCAACTGCTGGGTGGCCCCTGTGAAAGCAGAAAGCCCTGCTCATGAGATTCCAAGTAAGGTTTCTACATGCATCTCTCTCTGTTTGATCTGAGGGGTACGCCAGCTCCTGCATTTTCTGCTATGTATTTGCCTGTTAGTGCACACCACCAGGCACGGAGATGCATATATGCTCACTTACACTTACATAGTCACCGACACACATACATAGAGAAAGCAGGATTCGCCTGTTCTATAGTAGTTATGGAGGTATGATGCATCCATGCACACATACTCTCTCTCTCTCTCTCTCTCTCACACACACACACACACACACACACACACACACACACACACACACACACACACACACACACACGCATGCATGCATGCTCGTGCACACAAGCATCCACGCAGATACAGAAAAGCAGGGTTGAGTTCTAGATGTTATTGATGGTGAAAGTATGAAACGCGTGCACATGCATGTGTGTGTGCATTGGTGCACCCACATGTGGTCTTTTATCAATTACACAGCAAGCCAGGAGCATAGTACTTCTAGACTGGCATACGTCAAGCATTATTGAATGGCACAAAGATTTAACTCTGTGTGTGTTTGCGCGCGCACGCGCGCCCTCCCTTGTTCCACATCCACTCGAGTTCCAACTTTCAGTTCAGATAAACCCTTGAGGTGTGCTAGCACGTCTTTGAATTTTTTGGCCCGACAGTCCAGTGTTTGAAACTAGTTTGCAGTTGTTACTGTGCGTTTTATAGCCCACAATGATAAGCTAGCAATGAGAAGCAGCAGATTAGAACTAGACACAAGCCCAAGGGATAAGCTATGCAAGCCCAGGAAGCCAGTTATAAGGATAATGTTAAGTACACATTTCGATTCTGGTTGTCGCTTCTCAAGTGCAACTGCAGTGACTGACAGTGTACCATGTTCATTTTGACAATGCCCTACATAATGTGCCGAGTCCTTAAATCATTGGCAGTGTATTGGATATTAAGGATGAAAACACTTTCCCTTTGAGCCAGGGTGCACCGCAAATGAAAGCCCTAAACATGGACTTGAAGATGGCGGTGCATTGGATTATGATTGGAGTTTTGAAGGGGTATGGGATGCACTTGAACGAGGAAAAGTATTGCATTTGAAATTGCACCTGTGCAAAACAGCTTTTGACACTCTCGTGACTTGATCCAAATGGCGAGACATATCCACATTTATATGCTTCTTCTAGTCACACTTTGCTGTTCGTTTTGTGCTAGGGAACTTTGTCACCTTTTATTTCTCAGAGCAAGAAGACAATTCACCATTGCAAAACTGTTGGTAATTGGCAAGGACAATTGACACATCACAATTATTGAAGGGTATTAAAGCATCAAACAGGTTGCGACAACATTAATTAAAACAAGTCCAAAGAGCTTGAGATGCTCAATATAGTTTTATGCTATGCAACGTGCACAATTCTATATATACTAATTTTCGAGCAGGCTAAAGTATCTGTACGGTCCATCTGCAGGTCAAGAAGGTAAGAAAAGTGACTCATTTCAGAAGGAGTCTTGCAACGGCAACAAGTATGTACCATGTGCAGATCTGAAAGACCCTTTGAGGACTTCGACAAGCAATAACAATCTAAAAGCTTTTCCTTTCAATGTCTTGAAAACTGCGACCCGCAATTTCCGACCAGACAGTGTTCTAGGTGAAGGTGGCTTTGGGTGTGTTTTCAAGGGCTGGATTGATGAGCAAGGTTACACAGCCAGCCGACCAGGAACAGGATTGGTAATAGCTGTGAAAAAGCTTAATCTAGAAGGATTACAAGGTCACAAGGAATGGCTGGTATGGAGGTGTCTCTATCTTTTGGTTGGTTTGTGTTTCACAGTGTTTTTAAACTTGGAGTCCATGTTAGCTACAATTATCTGCTTTATATATTCAAGTCATTTTCTTTGTGTCGGAAACAACATAGGAGCACTACCTGGCAAGGAAGGTTGTTTTGATTAGTGTGATAACTGACATCTGTTATGTGTATCATTTGCTGTGTCGGACATTGCTGGAGAGCCGGCGAGAGAGAGAGAGAGAGAGAGAGAGAGAGAGAGAGAGAGAGAGATGATATAGAGATTAATGTCTTCAAAAGGCCAAATTGACCTATGAGACAAAAGAGTTTACAAATGGCGAATCTAATACAATGTCTGTGTAAAAGACTGACAAACTGAAAACTGAAAGATTAAAACTGAACTGCACTAAAGTGAAATGGAATGAAAAGGAATGGGATGGGATGAAATGAAATGAAAGGTTGAGATGTTGGAATCAAGATCCTATCTTATGATATCCAGCATCGGTCTTTGGCGGACCTCATCAATGTCCTCAGTTAGTACTCTGATTGGGCGTCTCCCATGTGTGTGTGTGAGAGAGAGAGAGAGAGAGAGAGAGAGAGAGAGAGAGACCCTACTCGCGAAACCTAACCTCCTGTGTCAAAACCCTAACCCTAACCTGCTCGCGTTGCCCTCCTCCACCCTCGAAGCCCTGTCCCGTCGTTGCGTGTCCTAAGTTGCCTTTGTGTTGCCGCTCCTCCACCCGCGTTGCCCTCGTGCCGCATGCTCTACCTCTCCAAGCCTTTCTTGACCTTGTGACGGACCCCTAGCCCTGCCCCATCACTCCCCTGCCCTACCGTGCCTTGCCCACCACTCACCTGCCCAACCCTACCCTGCCACACCCATGCCGCCACTCACCTGCCCATTCCGTCAATCCCTCAACCCGTCCCTTCTTCCTTACCCTGTTCCATCACAACCCGCTTCAACATACCCTCACTATCCTTCATTTACCTAGGGATGAGACGTGAGGAGGGAAAGGTTAAGGTTTTGGCCATTGGCTCCCTCTCAAGTCTTATGGCACCTTCAATGGTTATTCCTGAAGATCTTCAACGTAAGATTGGTGACCGGATTAATATCCTGTCACGTGACACATCCAACCCTATGTGTCCGTGGACAAGCTACAACATAACAGGGTTCAGTCAATCCAGTCAGTTTAGATTAGCAGTGATCTGGCACTTTTGTGAGTCTATTCGTAGACCGTGCATGCCCAGTCACTTAGCAATATATGCATATGCTCCGGTTGCACACAACATGATTATCAATATTCCCTTCAGAATCCATCAGATTCAGTCAGGGGAATTTTCCAGTGCATTTAGCCTATTTTCCCTATTTTTGGTATTTTTCACTTATTATTTTTAAGTGAATTTCCAACAAAAGTAGGTAGGGCAATTTTGCTAAGTTAATATATAAGCAAACCCAAGTTAACACTTTCTGGCAGAAGAGGCAGTAGGAGCTTCCCACTCAACAGGCAACTTCTTAGCAGTACCCCCTCAGCACCCTAGCATTTTCTGGATCGCCACCCTCTAGCCATCCTTGGCGTTTTCCCCCATAGACCATCGCCATCAAGCACCCCTTTCTTGGCGTTTTTCCCTAGGATCGGCAACCTGACACCCTCACAAGCCCTAACGTTTTTCAGCCAAAAACGCTGCAGCTCATTGGCGTTTTTCAGCCCAGCACATAGCAACAAAAACGCAGATTTCAGCAGATAGAAACGTAGCAGATTCAGCCTAAGTGGTTGCGGCAGTTCCCCCAATTTCAGCCCATGAAAACGCAGCCAAAACAGTCATCAACCACCGAAACAATCCCGAAATTCAGCAGTTAGAAGATCTCAGATTTCAGCCATCAAGTCGTCGTCGTCATCACCGTCGTCGCCATCGGCATAGTCCAAGTTGCATCAGTCCATTGCATACATTGTACCACTTTGTGCAATCAAAAGTAGACCACTCTCGCTGATGAGGGTGGGGCCTTCGGAGGAGGGTTTTACAACGTCTCTGGTGTCATATCTCTCTTCTCTCTATCTCTCAGTCTTATAACTTGCACGCACAGTGTCCATTCACTTTGTTCGTGATCATAGCACATTCCATTAAGAACGGAAGGCTCTCCCTTCCATAAGAACTAAAAGGAACCTTGAGCACAGTTCGGAGCACTCATCTTGAGCAAAGCGCAAACAATCATTCCACTGCACCTAACATTGGTATCAGAGCTTTGGTAGTGTTCTGTATCACTCAAGGAAAGAACCACAAGAATCACAAGAAATTTTTTTGCTTGTTGAGGTCGCACGAACCCAAGTTCGCTTGGGTGTGTCAATTCCTAATCGTGTTTTGTTGAAGAGTGACAGGAATCCCAAGAAAGAAGGGCTTGTCCAGCCTCCCCTTGTGTCTCTTTTCACTCATTGAGAGCGGACCGTGCACTTAGCGGTCGGCCAATCGACGTGAGGTGGGAAAAAGCAACCTTGGTGTGAGCGCAAGGCCGCCAAGGGGTGCGTCCGCCGAAAAGAGTAGAACTCGGGTGAAGAGAAGATTCTTCTCAAACGCGATTTGCAAGCGAAAGAAAACCTCAAGAACCCAAGAACCTCAAGAACCTCAAGACCCTCAAGAACCCAAGTTCCTCGTGAACTTAAGAACCAAAGATCATAGTGCATGGTCGTCACCCGAAGCGGTATGGATACTTCGCATACAGGTGATGAGCATGAGAGAGGCGGCGAAGATTTTTCCCCACCAGGAGATTTTTTCGACCCTCCCCCTTCGCCATCTACGCCACGAGTTGTACTAACTCCTATGGAGATGATGGTCAAGTCGATGTTGGATACGATGGCACAACAACAAGACACGAATCGAGTTGCGTTGGCACAACTCGCAAGCAAAGCAGAACAACAAGAAGCTAAGGACCAACCTAAGCTTACTCCAGATGAAAAGGTAGCACAAGGAATTGTAGGAGGATACATCACGTCAGAAGAGCAATGCACTTATTCTATGGAAGGTCGTTGTTTTCATTGTCACATTAAGGGTCACATAAAAAGAACATGTCCTAAGCTTGAATCGAATGAATCTAAAGAATCCACAGAACCCACTTCCTCTGTCAATGCAATGAATGATAACACGAGTGTGCCCCTCGCTTCTCCTGACCCTCCCATTGATGATTCTCTCATTAAATGTTATGGTCGTACGTCGGGGCAACGTTTTGTCATATTATTTGACCCAGGTAGTATGCATGATGTGATCAGTTCCTCTCTTGTTGAGAGAGCCCGTTTCGAAGTTAGTCCGAGATCTCCTATCGAGATCTCTGGCTTTCGTCCCGGTATGGACGCTCTCATCACGGAGGAGTACCTTGATGTGTTGTTTGGAATTCAACAAGTTGCCTTCACTAGAAGATTTGTTGTTTCTCCTCTCGCAGGATGTGATATGATTTTGGGCATTCGATGGTTTTGTTATAATGACGCTCTCATTGATTTTAAGACTAACACTTTAACTCTCAATGCCAAAAGTGATTCTCCTATTGTCATTCATGGAGAGGACATTGTTCATTCTCCATCTCGCATTGCTAATATGCAGGACAAGATTGAAAGGATTCAGGTGTCACCAGCCAGTGGCAATTCCATTTTTGTTTATTTCTCTTTCTTTGGGGAATTTCGTTTGTTTTACCTTTTGGAAACACCCCTCTGGAAATCTAACTGCCCTGCATTGCATAGCCAGTGTGGAACTGTTCAGAGAGAGTCCAGGCGTGAGGGCTAAAGAGCACTAAGGTTGGACAAGGACTATGGTTAGCCAAAGTGGGGTCATTGGCCAGCCAAAGCGGAGTCCTTTGCTACATAGGCTACATTTCAGTTCTGGGTGTGGCTGCAGTGTACAAAGAGGGTCAGATGACCTAGAAGAATGAAATGGCAGAAACTCTTAAATTTTAGGGACTGCTATTTTTGGACGGCAAAATGTCTTCGCGTCATTACGTGCAGTTTGACATGGGGATCATTTTGTTACTCTGTGGCCAAGTCAACACAAGCTGCAGGTGAGATATTTTTAGACCCAAGGATCTAAAGCGGGAAAATGCACAAATGAGTGACACTTGGCACTCTGAGGCCAGTTTACTACTTAAAGAGAAGGCAAAAACGTGATTTTCAGCTGTGAGCTCGTTTTTGAGTGCTGTCATAAGTGGGAGAGCTTCAATGGAGTGCTTGCTTACCCTCTATGTACAGTGAGGTGCAGGATGTCATGACCTGCACACCTCTCACTGCTCTCTCTCTCCCCTATTCTTTATGGTTATGCCCCTCTAGTGGGCTCATCAGATTGACCAATGTACAGTTGTGTGGGTTCATGCGCGATTGCCGAGGCAAGAGCCTCTTGCACAGGTACTGGATTAGCTAGCGGCTAATCCCCCGCAGGTACAGGTGAATTCGGAGAGGTTTCACGCCCGAAATCTTGTTCGATTAAAAGGCAAGTAGCCCTACAGGTGCGGGAGCTCGAGGTCTTGCTACAGATGTGACCGGCACGCGAAACGGAGCCCAAAACAGGGAATTACAGCCTGCTGTGTATTTTTGCAGGTTTAGGGTTTCGGCCCTAAACGGACCCTAATACCCCCAGGAGGTTCGGGGATGCGAGAGGACCGTTGTACAAGTGATCTGGCGCATTTTCGGGGCAGAAAGCAGAGAATTCAGCGTGCTGCAGATTCTCGCCAGGTTTTGCAAAGTGTCCGTATGCGTCGGGAAAGTCATCTAATGTGTGGGGATAGTGACTGTGAAGGGTCCTAGTACAGTTATGCTACCGAAATCGGGCCAGAACAGAAGAAATTCAGCCCAGATTGTGCGGGGCAACTTGTAGGGAACCACAGCTTTTATTCCCTCTTTTAAAGAATAAAGAAATACCGAAAGGGGTGCCTATTTAGGGGCCAATATGATGTCTGACTCGCATACAGATGCATTCTAGCAGCTGTATCCCATTCCCCTCTCTTGTGTCATTATAGCACAGGTAGAATAGACGACTAATAATGGGTGAAAGCTAAATCAAGGTTTGAAGTAAAGTCTATAGCCCTTTTTGGATTGAACAGGCCAGTTACATCAGGAGAAGGAGACTCTCTTAGTCTCTTTTTCTCCACAGCATGACACACAAAATTTGCATGATGATTTGAATGATAATGATGAGCATGGTGATTTGCATGAAGAAGATGTGATTGTTCACAAGGATGATGTGTTAGTGGATGCTTTTTCTAGCGAAGCTAACCTCGTTGCAGATGCGATCAATCACGAAGGATCGATCTTGGCTCTCGAACCTAGATCCAAAGAACCCTCACAGGAAGTAGTTATGTGTTCGCATGATTGATACGTACGCATTGTTCGAATGTTTCATTCGTGATCATTTCTTGTATTTTAGTCAGCATCATTATGTGATCCCTTTTCCTAGGCATGACATATTGTATGTTGAGCATGTTTCACTCATGGATGAGCACGAATGTATGCGGATTTTTCATGAAAAGCTGAAAAGTATGTATGTTAGGAAGTCACATTCCATGTCTCTTCCTTGGCATGAGACAGTTTCCGAACGAGCACATGAAAGTATGAGAACCAAGCATGGGCATTTCCGTTGTGAATTGCCACAGTTGATTGCTCTAGATCATACGAGAAAGATTCGATCTCATTGTTTGCGTGTATGTGGTGAACGGTTTGGCACTCCGTCTATTTGTTCATCCACATTGCATGCACTGTCTTTGAGAAAGCCAAGATTTTTTCCACTCACTTTACATGGAATAGGTATGTTCATGGTTTGTGTTGCAGATGGTTTCAAGAATTTTCAGCTATGGAGATTCTTGAAGACGAAAGAAGCAGGTCTCTAGACGAAGTTGAAGCAAGGAAGGAGCCACAAAAGCCTTTGTGTCGCTTTCGGCGCGGCCCAAAGAAGCAAGCGTTGCAAACATTTATGAAGTTCAAGTATCGCACGACCCACACATCAGAGTGGGCCGACGAAGAGTCCCTTCCAAGATTGCGGATGCTATTGGCGATCTCCCTTGACGCCATACAGTTCGGTACCAGTACCTCACTTTGAAAAGGAGGGGATGTCACGTGACACATCCAACCCTATGTGTCCATGGACAAGCTACAGCATAACAAGGTTCAGTCAGTCCAGTCAGTTTAGATTAGCAGTGATCTGGCACTTTTGTGAGTCTATTCGTAGACCGTGCATGCCTAGTCACTTAGCAATAGATGCATATCCTCCGGTTGCACACAACATGATCGTCAGTATTCCCTTCAGAATCCATTAGATTCAATCAGGGGAATTTTCCAGTGCATTTAGCCTATTTTCCCTATTTTTGGTATTTTTCACTTATTATTTTTAAGTGACTTTCCAACAAAAGTAGGTAGGGCAATTTTGCTAAGTTAATATATAAGCAAACCCAAGTTAGCACTTTCTGGCAGAAGAGGCAGCAGGAGCTTCCCGCTCAACATGCAACTTCTTAGCAGTACCCCCTCAACACCCTAGCGTTTTCTGGATCGCCACCCTCTAGCCATCCTTGGCGTTTTCCCCCACAGACCATCGCCATCAAGCACCCCTTTCATTGCGTTTTTCCCTAGGACCGGCAACCCGACACCCCTCACAAGCCCTAGTGTTTTTCAACCAAAAACACTGCAGCTCATTGGCGTTTTTCAGCCCAGCACATAGCAACAAAAACGCAGATTTCAGGAGATAGAAACGCAGCAGATTCAACCTAAGTGGTTGCAGCAGTGCCCCCAATTTCAGCCCATAAAACGCAGCCAAAACAGTCATTTTCAGCCACCGAAACAGTCCCGAAATTCAGCAGTTAGAAGATCTCAGATTTCAGCCATCAAGTCGTCGTCGTTATCACCGTCGTCATTATCGGCATAGTCCAAGTTGCATCAGTCCATTGCATCGCATTGTACCACTTTGTGCAATCAAAAGTAGACCACTCTCGCCGATCTGCGAGATTGGGGCCTTCGGAGGAGGGTTTTACAACGTCTCTGGTTTCGTATCTCTCTTCTCTCTATCTCTCAATCTCATACACTTGCACACACATTGTCCATTCACTTTGTTCGTGATGATAGCACATTCCATTAAGAACGGAAGGCTCTCCCTTCCATAAGAACTAAAAGGAACCTTGAGAACAGTTCGGAGCACTCATCTTGAGCAAAGCGCAAACAATCATTCCGCTGCACCTAACATATCCCCTCTCAAAGAGGGGTTGTCAACCGCTTAGTGGGATGCTCCTATGTCCGAGTCAACATCCGAGCGTGAATCTCGTGCACTCTAGCTGGTTCGGATGAAGGCAAAGTAGAGGACATCATCTTACTAGGCAAAGGCACTTTCATGGCTATTTTGTTACAGACTTGGGCACCTTGTCACAATTTGCTAACGGATCAAGCCACTGAAGAACGAAGCCGACATGTAGATCTCGACCGAGAGGCCAAAACCCTGAGTGAAGAAGCAGAAGCAGCAGAAGAAGTTTTATCAACTTGCAAGTCTTGTCGAGGGGCCTACCTTTAAAGAAGAGTTCTCACCAACTTATGGGACCTCGTCCGATGGGGCCCAAGTGACATAAAGGCATTAAAATAAAGAAGAACCAGCGCACACACAATTGATGATGTAGCAGCAGCTATATGGAATTCCGTAATTCACGCTGACAAGCTGATGTGGCAGGTAGTACGCTAGTAGTGCCACGTGGCACTTGTACGGATTTCCACGTTTAGTGGGCTGATAGCTTTTGGACAAGATGCTTTTGACTTTAACTGCTTTTCAAGGCCAAGGGCCTTCAAATATGTGTAGAGGGCTCAGTCTTTGGCATGCTTCCTGGAGAAGGTGCAGAGCGCGAGTAACGACATTGTACTGAGCTCAAGTAATATAAAGAAATACCGAAAGAGGCGCCAAGGTTTGGAGCCAATAGTCTTTGGGGTGGAATTTTGCCACTCTGTGTCGCGTGTGCTCTCTCTCTCTCTCTCTTTTAATTTCAGTTGTTATTGAAGTGCTAAAAGTTTGTTCAGTCTGTACTTTTCTATTGGCACGTGATGTCCCTCTTGTGACAGTGGTATCAGTGCATCAAGCGTGTGCTTTTCTAAAAGCATACTGGTATTACAAAAGAGCAGACAAAGCAAACCGGTGCTTCCAAAGTCTATTGGAATATTATTTGAAGAATCTTCGTGCCTCGACCCCAGACTCACTAGCCACTCCCACCCTTCATCACGCATCGGGTGAGCTTCCGTCTTCTCCGCTCATGTCTTACAGGGCATAAGCCATAAAGATCACTTGCAAGAGAAGGATCCAAGATTTGTTTCGAGCTTCTGTTTTTCTCAGATGCAGTGTCATGCAGTGGAGGAAGTTGATAGCTACCAAGCCGCACACACCAAAGACTTGGCAAGCTTTCAATAAATTTTTTGCCCGAAGTTATATGGTTGCAACTTCTGGCAGAGTAGGGTATCTTGAAATGCTTGCCATGGAAACCCTAGCAGATTATAACTTGAAATTTCTCGACATCTCTCAGTAGGTGTCTCTTCTCGAGCTGATAACCTTGGAGGTCCAGTGTGATTGCTATGTCGTGGGACTATCATCATCGCCACAGGAACATTTTCTGTCCAACAGCTTATGAACCATGATGCGGTCGGCTATGACCTTATGGAAGGAATCTAACCCTAATTTTTGGTGCAGGTTTCAAGACAGAAAGTCAATCGACTTTTCGAGCTCGACTGATGTCGAGATTGCTTTTTAAGTTCAACATCTGTTTGAACTTGTTTGGTGATCTTGTTTGGAATTTGTTTGAAATGGATGGTATCTGTTTTGAACCTGTCTTGGTGCCGATTTGAATTTTTTGACTCTAGTTTTAATATTGGTTTCAATGATTGGTTATTTTACTCTTGGGTGGAGTACTGAGAAATAATGTTTGAGAATGCTTATCCATACTCATGGCCGGGACCCTTGTGGTTATTTGTGGGGGGAGTATTGAAATGTTTGAAAAGTGCTGTTTTTACTCATGCCCCGGACCCTTGTGGTTATTTACGGGAGTTACTCATGGCCCGGACCTCGTTGGTTATTTACGGGGGGAGTATGTCTGAGCAGTGGTTACTCTTAGCACCTCCAAACGACGCAGGCTGTGGTTTGGGGGGCGTTTGGTTGTAAAAGACCTCTATATCTCATGGCCCGGACCTTTTTAGGTTATTTGCAGGAGGAGTGATGAGGGAGTCGTTGGACAACTCATGGCTCGGATGTGGATGGTTCTTTGCAAGGAGAGTGTTCATCGGCGACTTAAATGTTTCTATGTCTTGTAACATGCATATGTGAGCATTTGTGTTGCATTGTGATGTGCCAACCATTGAATATTCCCTTTTATATGAGATACTTTTGGGAAGTCAAGGACCCAAGGGCCAGGATATCAAGAGTTCCGCTCAGGAAATCAAGAGCTCCGATTTGGATTGAGAAACTGATTGTCCCTTGAAAATTTTTGAGCTAACTTGATGTTTTGCAGATATGCTGTAATCATGGACGATTATTTTCTTTCAAGGAGGGATGTCACAAATTCCTGATGTGACAAGCCACTAAAGAACGGAGCCACCGGCAGATCCTGGTCGAGGGGCCTAAACCCTAAGTGAAGAAGCAGAAGCAACAGAAGAAGTTTTACCAATCTGCAAAGTCTTACTGAGTCGTCTATTTTTGAAGAAGAGTTATCACCAACTCATGGTACCCCATCCGATGGGGACCAAGTGACATAAAGGTGGTGGCACCTGTACGGATTTCCGCATTTTGCGAGCTGACAGCTTTTGGACAAGATGCTTTTGAGACCGGTTGCTTTTGACTTTAACTACTTTTCATGTAATTGCTTTTCAAGGCCAAGGGCCTTTAAATATGTGCAGAGGGCTCAGTCTCTGGCATGCTTCTTGGAGAAGGTGCAAAGCGCGAGTACCGGCATTGTACTAAGTTCAAGTAATATAAAGAAATACCGAAAGGGGTGCCAAGGTTTGGGGCCAATACTCTCTGGGGTGGAATTCCGCCACTCCGTGTCGCGTGTGCTCTCTCTCTCTCTCTCTTTCAGTTTCAGTTGTTATTGAAGTGATAAAAGTTTGTTCAGTCTGTTCTTTTCTATTGGCACGTAGTGCCCCTCTTGTGACACACTTCAAGTCGGAAATCTGGCACGACACACAAAAGAATCACTTAAAACACTTCACAACTTTATCACACTTTAAAAACAGAGTCGACACGGCCTAGCGTAGTTCTGTACCCAAAGGTATTGGCCCCAAAATCTTGCGCTCCTTTCGGTATTTGTTTTTATATCAATGCTTGAGCAAAGTTACAGAGTCCGAGGGTCCTCTCTGCTCAACTGCTTGTCAGCAGACTGAGTTCAGAAGGCCCTCAAGTTCTTATTTATAGGCCCATGGCCTTTAAAAGCAAAAGCAGTTACACGAAAATCTGCAAACCCAAAAGCAACTGGCCCAAAAGCAGCCAACATGAATTGTGGAAATCCGTATAGCTTGCCACGTGGCACATCGCAAAACGCGGATATCCGTACTATTGCCACGTCAGCATGTCAACACAACGTCCGTACAATTGTCCACGTCATTATTGTCGGGCTACCACATCATCAGTTTGGGACATATCCTCCCTCTTAAAAGAATTGTAATCGCCCTTGATTATGCCTGCAAAACGAGACACTAAGCCGTAAACGAGTTTAGTAGACACTGACTCTTAAGTACCGACGCACTAGACGATACAAATCCAGCAGTTATACAAAGATGACAGTCACATCATATCACATTCAAGTCATGTCTCATAAAATCCATCCAGATCTAGGACAATGATTCCTGGCTACGTATTTAGCAATTGCAGCTAGATCTGGACCGAACCTCACTAATGTCGGATCAGCTAATTCTTATTGTGATCATGTCCATAGATTTTTCAAGACTAAATTGTTGTAGTCATTTCATCTTTCAATCCTGCACTCAAACACAATCACGTGAGTGAGTATTCAAAAATCAGGTTCATTTTCCAGTTCATCAATCACACACTGAGTTCATACTTAACAGAGTAATTCAATCATTTATTCTAGTCATCTTATCGCTGTGTAGCCATCCCATCCCTCTCATCCCTTGGGAATGCTTGATGTGCTCACCATAGTATCGAGTCATATCATTCATTAGCATCATTCAAAATTCATGATTCTTATTTGAATCGTGATCGGGTTCGTTTTGGACCTGTCATTGCTCCCAATTGCATTCATATGCAAATTCATCATCATCTCATTCTCAATTTCACTTGATGTGCTCATCTAATTCTCAATTTCAACTGTTATCTATACACAAATAGCAAGATCTTCCAAAACACATTGATTTCATACATAAATCATAATCATCTTTGGGAATTTCTATTTCAAAATCATTCATTCATAAAGTCATAAACTAAAATACTGTCAGCTCATCAATATCTTTTTCAATTTTCTATCCAGTATCTATTGTGGAGCGAGTATCTCCTCGCCTAGTTTTATTTCAGTCTCGTTTTCATTCTTGTGCCTTTTTGGGGCACGACACATATATATGTCCTTTTCCCACAGTCAAAACACTTCCCCGATTTGAGGTATTCGTCTTTTTGTTCTCATGTTAGTCGGGGGCGTGTGTCTTTGTTTCTTCAACTTGTGTCATCATTTGTCGAAGAATATGACACCAGAGACGTTGTAAAACCCTCCTCCGAAGGCCCCACTCTCTATGGCGAGAGCGGTCTACTTATGATTGCACAAATCTCTACAATGCTTGGACTTGCCGACGATGAGGACGACGATGAGACGGGCTGAAATCTATAAACGCTAGTGACTGAAATCTGCAAATCTTTATCTGCTGAATTCTGACTCTATGTCGGTGACGATGTTGATGGCGACGACAACGCGCTGAAAACGCAGATGCTGAAATCTGCGTTTTCCGGGCTGAATCTGCAAACTTTGCGGAATCTGACCGTATGCGAGGATCTGCTGCGGGAAGGTGAGATCTGCGAGGTTCGGGGGTTCTACTGTGGAGTCTGATTGCTGGAAACTGAAAACACTGGTGCTACTGCTGCTTCTGTCGCGAAGATTTGCAAAAACGCTAGGTCTCTGGCTGATCCAAAAGCTCTAGGCTGATTTGGGGTTTTGCGGTGGGAATCTGCTAACGCTAGGGCTGATATGCTGTGGGGGAATTTGCTAATGCTAGGGCTGATTTGCTGTCTACTGTCGCCGTGAATCTGCAAGTGCAAAAACGTTGGCTGATTTGATGCAAAAACGCTAGGCCTTCTGCAATGCTGAAAACGCTAGAGTTGTTGCCGGGTCGGTCTTGCTGAGAAGTTTCCTGTTGAGCAAGGTGCTCCTGCTGCCTCTTCTGCCAGAAAGTGCTAGTGCTAGGTTTTCTTATATACAACTTAGCAAAATTGCCCTACCTACTTTCCAACAAAAGTCACTTAAAAATAATAGTGAAAAATGTTAAAAATAGGGAAAATAGGTCTATGCACTGTAAAAGTGCTATTGATGGTTTCTGATTGGAATCTGATGGTCATGCTGTGTGCAACCAGAGGATATGTATCTAATCTAAGTGACTGGTCATGCACGGTCTGCGAACAGACTCACAAAAGTGCCAGATCACTTCCTATTCTAGACTGACTTGACTGAACTGAACTCTGGTTATGTTGTAGCTTGTCCACGGACACATAGGGTTGGATGTGTCACGTGACAAAGAAACCTAACCCTAATTTTGGTGCAGGTTACGGGATGGAAAGCGAGTCATCTTTTCGAGCTCGACTGATGTCGAGATTGCTTTTTAAGTTTGAATTTTGTCTGAGAACTTGTTTGGTGATCCTGTTTGGAATTTGTTTGAAATGGATGGTATCTGTTTTGAACCTGTCTTGGTGCCGATTTGAATTGTTTGACTCTGGTTTGAATACTGGTTTCAATGATTGGTGATTTACTCCCGGGTGGAGTAGTGAGAAATGATGTGTTGGTATTGTTTGAACCTCGGAACGACGCAGATGGATGTCTAGGGAGCGTTCGTTGTATGTCTAGAAAACCTTCAAACGACTCAGACGGGATGTTTGGGGAGTGTTTGGTTAAATGCTTGAAACTCCAAGCGACGTGGTCTGGGGAGCATTTGGTTGTACTAGTTGACAACACTAAGAGCACAAGATTACAAAGAAAAAGTGGGTTTTGCACTCATAAATACCAAAATATGACATGTGGTAAGAACGTGGCGAGCATGCGCCACACATGTTGACGTGATAATCAATCATCAAAAGGGAAAAAATTAATGATGTACAAGTGAAGAGTGGATTAATAGAGTCTAGTGGGCAACATTGACATATAGCTCAAGACTTTGAAAGCCCTAGAAAAAAGGTGTGGGGTCCCCTGTTTGCGTCCCCTCTGCATGTGTCACCGGGGACCCGTGTCCCAGGACGCGTCTCCTCTGCGTCCCATGTGAGGGATTCCTCTGCGTCGTGTCCCCCCGTCCTGTCATGCGTCCCCCGTTCCATCCCTACCAAAAAGGGTCCCGTCCCCGGGTCCCCTATTTCTATGGATGTCAGAAACTGTTGACGTGTCAAGCCACTGAAGAACGGAGCCAACCTTCAGATCCCGGCCGAGGGGGCTCAACCCTAAGTGAAGAAGTAGAAGCAGCGGAAGAAGTTTTACCACGTCCAAAGTCTTGCCGAATGCCTTTTTTAAAGAGTAGTTCCCGCCAACTAATGGGACCGCGTCCAATGGGGCCCGTGTCATGCGGCACCTACCAAAAAGGGTCCCGTCCCCGGTCCCCTATTTCTATGGATGTCAGAAACTGTTGACGTGTCAAGCCACTGAAGAACGGAGCCAACCTTCAGATCCCGGCCGAGGGGGCTCAACCCTAAGTGAAGAAGTAGAAGCAGCGGAAGAAGTTTTACCAACGTCCAAAGTCTTGCCGAATGGCCTTTTTTTAAAGAGTAGTTCCCGCCAACTAATGGGACCGCGTCCAATGGGGCCCAAGTGACATAAAGGCATTAAAATAAAGAACCAGCGCACACATAAGTGATGACGTGGCAAGAGATGTACGAAATTCCACAATTACGTCGACATGCTGACGTGGCAGGCGGTATTGAATTCCGTGTTTTACGTTGGCAGTGCCACGTGGCACTTGTACGGATTTCCGCGTTTTGCAGGTTGGAAGCTTTTGGACAAGATGCTTTTGGACCAATTGCTTTTGAGTTTACTACTTTTTAAGTCTATTGTTTGAGATAGAAACCCTTGATTTACTATTTTATTTTGGAGAGCAATGTAAGAATGTGGGTACGATGCCCAAATTCTCTTTGTCATTTTATCCACAGACCTTTGGACAGTGAGAGATTACCAACTCAATCGTATTAGACTTATTGGAGTGCTATTTCTTTGAAACGAAGTCTCAACGGGAGAAATATTTGCCATTGCGGAGCTTTCTTATAACAACATTGTTCACACTTTGGCCAACCATCTCTCAAGAAGTGTCAACCTGTGCACCTTGGGTCTCTGTTTGTTGTGCGTGACCAGCCTTGGGAGGTTGAGCGTGTGACGTCCTGCGAGAGGACGGGCCTTCGCAAGATGGCCCATCTATTCGCATATGAAGCACTAATTCGGGAGTTTTGAATACTCCATGCTTTGGCGGAGCCAGCTGCCACTCACCCTAGGTAGGACTACCTTCGGGAGAGTGAATGTCCCGAACCAAAATGCGTACTATAGGTATGCTTGCGGCCTTGGCATCGATTGAAGCTGAGACTGTCCCAATCTCGAAACCAATCGTGGATAGAAACAGGAGATACTCTCTCCTCAGGCCGGGAAAGCAAATCGAAATGGGCAAGTCTGCTTTCTTGACAAGAATATCAGAAGCTGGGTCGAAACCATGGCAATATTGTCGAAAATGAGCTTTGATTGCTCGGATGTCCAACGGGCTCATCGAAATGACCTTGGAAGCCATTTCGGGAGTCTCAAACTTGATCTGGTAGTAACCACGCCCAAGGAGCTGTATGTCGACGATCTTTCCCACCTCTCCAAGAAGGCGAGCTTGGAGGAGGTCGCGCACCTCTACTCTGTTGGGGTAGCTGCAGATAATCTTGTAGATGACAGAACTGGCGTGAAGGTGCACCAACTTTGTTGCAAGGCTCGCTTGCTCCGTCGGTGATAGAACAAGTCCGACGGTGGGCTCTGCAGGGTCGGGCAAGGGGGCTTTGTCCGAGTCCTCTTCTGGGGCGGAGCAAAAGCCTCCATCCTTATCTGTTGCTGTGAAGGAGGAGGAGGAGGACTTCAGAGGGAGGTACTTCTAGGAGTCATTACTCACAGGCAGTCATGGATTGCTTCTCGGCGTTTGGTACAACGAAAGAACAGGGCGTTTCTAGCTCGGCTAGAGCAAGATTTATATCAGTTGTTTTTGAGCCAGGATTCAGGTGAGGCATGGCGACTCTTCCATGAGCACTCTCCCCCACCAATCATCACTTCTACGGAGTTATGGGGTCAATATGCATCATCTCTCTAAACAGTGTCGGGGCAGCCACCTCTTCTAGATCCGCCAGATCCATGCCCACACACATGTGCTTTCTTTACTGCCGAGATGGTAAAGAAAGCCATCGATAGGATGAAGACTAGAAGAGCATATGATCACGATGGCATGGTAGTAGAGCATTTTATACATGCCAAAGATTTGCTTGCAGAGCTTCTAGCAGTGATGTCCAACCGTGCCATGTGCGAGGGCCTACCTGATACTTGGAGTTTGTCCACGATTGTACCTATCTTCAAGTCAGGGAACCATATGGAGCGTAGGAACTACCGCATGTGACACCATCATGACTGGACACACATTGTTACGGTTGTACGCATCCATCCTTGAGCAGCAGTTGAGTAGATGGGCAGAGAGAGAGTGTGTACGTGGACAGGACAGGCAGGTTTCAAGAGAGGTTTCTCTACTCTTGATCAAATTCTGACACTCAGAGCCATTATTGAGGAGGGGAGATCACGTGGGAGACGGCTTCCGCAAAGCCTTTAATACAATGCTAAGAGCTAGATTGATGCGCAGACTGCAAGAGATGGGGGTTCCAAAAGAGTTGATTTGGGGGATCATGGCTCTATACAAGTCAGTAGTGGGGCATGTACGCACTCCAGAGGGGAATTCAGATTTTGGTTCACTCCACTATTGGGGTGAAACAGGGCTGCCCGCTATCTCCTACACTATTTGGCGTGTATGCGGATGAGGTTGCTGACTACATTGAGAGGGATGGTGATAGAGGAGCACAGTTGGCAGGGACATGGATCCCACTATTGCTATATGCTGATGATATTGTGCTGATTTCCGACTCCCCAAAGGGGATGCAACATCATTTAGATGCTTTGTACACATTTGCCCACGATAGCGGATTGTTTGTTAACCTTGGGAAAACCAAGGTTATGGTGTTTAACACCACACCACACTAGGTCAGGAGGCCTACTTTTACATATGGCCAAGAGACGGTGGAGTATACAGATGCATACACCTATCTTGGGGTAGTCTTTAATGAACTGGCATTTTCATTTGAGGAGAGCAAGGGAGACTAGATTGAGGAAAGCTTATGCAGCCTTGGGAGGTTTGGAGAAGATGTGTTCGCAGGTTCAGTTTCAGGAACCTCGAACAAAGCTGTCGCTTTTTGACACTCTAGTGGCTTCAGCTATGATCTATGGGGTTCAGATTTGGGGGCCCTCGGTGGACCACCAGGGAGGATCTGGTAGCATTGATGGATGGAGATGTATGGAGAGGCCTCTAGTCTCTATGATCTCTCGGATGATTCAGGCTAAGGCCTCAGGCTAAGGCCTCAGTGCCACATGAGATTATTCGAGCTGAGCTAGCTGCTCCCCCTCAATAGTTGAGGCCCTTACTAAATCAGTTTCCTTCATGCATAATTTATGGGACCTTCCTAGAGACAAATATGCTCGGCTAGCCCTTGAGTCATCCTGACAGCTAGCGCTACAAGGGGACACAGCATGTTGGTATGGGCATCATGGTTTCAGTCACATGGCTTCAGCATGGATAGATTGCCTCCATTCTAGTACTCCTTGGATGCACCCTCTCTTTCTCTCATACGGACAGAGACCACTAGACTTATATGTCAGGATTTGATTCAACTAGATACCAGAAACACAAGGTACAGCCGGTACAAGAGTTAAGCACGAAGATGGCTTTCTATAGAGAGAATCTCCTCCAAACTAACAAAGGATGGATATGTGATTAGACCGGCCTATATGGACACTCATTTATCCTATGGGATACGATGTGCTATTGGTCACATGCACACATCATCCCATCAGCTAGAGATTGAGACTGGCAGATTAAGGAGAGTACCAGCAGAGGGGGCCGTCTCGACACCGACGGGACTACGACAGAGGATTCACACCATACTAGCACGACACAAGAGTCGCCAAAGTGCTCACTATGGAGGACATTGATGTTACTCTCGGACACTGATGTTCATTTTAGCTTTCACTTTACTTCATTTTATTTTTGTACCCAGACATTGGATTAGATCCACAAGGACTGTATTAGTTTGGTCTCATAGGTCATTTGGGCCTTTTGAAGACGTTCAATATAACATTTCATTTCATTTTTCTCCCTCCCCCCCCCTCTCTCTCTCTCTCTCTCTCTCTCTGTGTGTGTGGCCCTTGAGTCCTCTAAACACTTAGCTTTATAAGGAGACACATCATTCCGGTATGGACAGATGTCATCATGGTTCCAGATACAAGGCTTCAACATGAACAACTTGCCTCTGTTCCAGTACTCCCTTGATGGTCTCTTACACGGGTGGAAATTACTAGACTCATTCGCCACTAATTGACCCAGTTGGACACCAGGAGAGCATGGATAGAACCGACACAAGAGTTGGACATGAAGATCGTTTTCTATAGAGAGCATCTTCTCTAACTCACAGGGGATGGGTTTGTGGTTTGACCCAGCTATATGGATACACATCTATCTCATGGGTTACGGTGTGCCATTGGTCAAATACGAACATCTTCACACTAGCTTGAGATTGAGTCTGGTAGATTCAGTGGGATACCATCAACTAGCAGGATATGTTGCCTATACCACACAGAGCAAGAGACAAAGATGCATTACATATGTCACTGCATAGTGTATTACGAGATACGGGGTCGCTTCCACTGTCTATTTAGAGAGGGCTTCGGACCCTTCTCCAAAGTCATGAGCTATCGGGACCAGAGATGTCTTGGACTGTCTCTACTTGAGTTACATAGACACAGAGAGGTACACTTGCCAATGGAATCCGGAATTAGATCTCATAACTTTATGTATTGATCTCAAAAGTACAGAGAGACCCAAATATGTACATTCCAATCATACCGTGGGATAATCACCTTTGTGCATAGACTTCAAAGTGGGTATCTATGTATATTGATATGGTTGAGCAAATGTTAGGGAAGACGATAGTTCATACAGACCATGTCACATTTTCAAGAGGACTGGATAGCGCTCACACAATGTGGTCGTTGCTGCTCTCCGCCATCCCCCAACCTCCTCCTCCTCCCCCTCCCTACTTTGTACCTCCCTTCTCTTGAAGGTTGTCTTTGTCGCAAACTACTGACGTGTCAAGCCACTGAAGACCAAGAGGGTTAAGACTCCCTAGCCCTACCTTGCAGATTCCGGCCGAGGGGCCTAAACCCTAGCAGAAGCAGAAGACGCAGAAGATCTATCACCTTACAGATTCTTGTCGAGAGACCCAAATTTAAAGATGGGTTAGGCTTAAACATCCTGAAGCCCAACAACTTATGGAACCCTAGCCGATGGGGCCGAAATCAGAAGATCACACACACACTCCCACTTGCGCAAAAATTGATGACATGGCAGGCTGTATGGACATTCGCGAATTGCATTGATGGTTGATGATGTGGCAACATTGTACGGACAACCCAAAGGGCGCTAGCTTTTGGGACCGGATGTTTTTAGACTTGATGCTTTCCATGTAATTGCTTTTGGATGGCCAAGGGATGTACAAGGGCTCACTCTCTGGCATTCTACCCACGGGAGATCCAAAGCAGTGCCGCCAATGTTGTCCCTCATTGAAGCAATATAAAGAAATATTGAAAGGGACGCCACAGTTTGCAGTCAGTGCACTCCACGGGTCAAACTACGCCACTCCGTGTCTCGTGTTTCGTGTGAAGTGTCTCTCTCAGTTCAATTGTTTTTAAGTGCTAAAAGCATGCTCCAATCTGTTCTTTTCAGTTGGCACGTGGTGCATATCCCGTTACACTCTTCTTCGTATCCAATTCACCTTCCTCTGCTGCTGCATCCTGCAGTGTCTGTGTCAATATATAAGTGAGCTCCCCTAAAGGTCTCCCCGGATCCTCTGTGCATAAGCGTCTGTAGATACCATCTACGTAGACAGAATCAGTCTTTGAAGTAAAAGTGTATCGAGTATGCATAGGTGTCTGCATAGTGGTCTCGTACGGTCCCGTACGTTTTGTACACGTACGATGATGTGTGGTACTAAACGAACTAAAAAATATTAAGATGTACGATGACGTTACGTACGTTCAAAATAAAAAAACAAAGAATTCTTACGTCTAAGGCTCAGGCCCTTGGGTTTAAACTTTACACTTAAAGAAACTTGACATTATGAGATCTTCAATGGGAGCTTGAGAGGGAGAGACCCAATGGAGAGAAGATGGAGAGGCAAGACTCTAGTCTCTAGAGCTTGTCACTTGAGAGCTAGAACATGGGAGCATTGAGCAGTGAGAGCATTGAGAGCAATGAGCATTGAGAGCAATGAGCATTGAGAGCATTGAGAGCTTGAGAGCAATGAGCATTGAGAGCTTGAAAGTGTTGGAGAACAAGATGGAGAGGCATTGCTTAAATAGGAAGAGGCTAGAGCATGAGAGAGAGAGAGTTGGGCTGCTCAATGTAATCCATTCACAATTGTGAATTTTGCCCCCCCCCCCAAAAAAAAAAAAAAAAAAAAACCCGTACAAAACGTACGAAACGTACGGGACGGTACGTGACCCGCAGTACGGAACGAGACGTTCCGTACGTCATACGAAAACTACCCTGGGTGTCTGTGCCAGTGGAGCTGTGCTGAACTGGAATGATCTACGGAGAGAGAGAGAGAGAGAGAGAGAGAGAGAGAGAGAGAGAGAGAGAGAGAGAGAGATGAAATGAAATGTTATATTAACGTCTTCAAAAGGCCAAAGTGACCTATGAGACCAGAAAGTTACAATGTGCAAGATGACAAAAATGAAATGACAAATGTCACAATAAAATACTATGGAATCCTAAACTACTAGGTGTGAACTAAGCAGCTAGCTGGGGTAGCTAGATCACAAGAGATCCAGCATCGGTCGTTGGCGGATCTCATCAATCTCCTCCATGGTCAGTAGTCTGACCTGGCGTCGTGCATGTCGAGCCAAAGTGATCCGAATCCTCTGATGCAGCCTCCGCCGATGCTGTGTAGTCCTCCGCAGTCGTGGGTGTCTGGATCTCCCCAGCTCAGTCGCTCGGTCGATCAGTGTGCCTCTGGTGTGAGACGACGAGCTCTGCTGTGGTAGTAACTCCTCCGGGTGTCCAGTTGCAGCTCTAAAGAAATCTGTGATCTGTCTCTGAGACTGGCTAGCCTCTCCTCTCATCAGGCTCTCTCTGTGTCTGCGTAGCTCGAGCAAAAACAAACCCAAGCATCTCTGATCCTCGTACTGCATGACTCTGGAGAATGGTCCAAAGCCCTCTCTGAACAAGCAATGGAAGCGGCCTCGTATCTCGTAGTAGACGGGGCAGTGGCATGTATAGTGCAACTCTGTCTCAGGCTCGATGTCACACAGGGGGCATGTCCTGGCCTCTGCTGGTACTCCGCTGTATCTCCCAGTCTCGATCCGCAGCTGGTGTGAAGATGTGCGTATCTGGCCGATAGCACATCGTATCCCATGAGACAAGTGGGAGGGGGGGGGGGGGGGAGAGAGAGAGAGAGAGAGAGAGAGAGAGAGAGAGAGAGGTTCTTGCCTTGTTTGTGGAAATTTTTTCACTTGGACTTGCCTTTCAATCTCAACCATTCGGAGATAATGTGTGCCAGCAATTTTTGTTACAGGCAGAGGTGCACTTCCTTGGCCAACTTTATCATGCCAACCTTGTTCGATTGATTGGGTTCTGTGCTGAAGATGATCACAGATTGCTTGTCTATGAATTCATGCAACGTGGCAGCCTGGAGAACCATCTTTTCAGGCGTAAGTTTCTGTCCATCATGTGAAGGATTTTATTTCTTTGGATGTGTTTGGTAATGGAATGGACATGGGAGTTAGAAACCACCTTCTAGGAGTAGATCAGCTTCGTCAGCTATGATTCTAAAATGCAGGTATTAGCAGACAATCACCTCTTATAGATCAAAACGTAATTCAAGGGGGCATTCTATTTGAAATGGTTTGAGTTGGGTGTTGTCTCCTACTCGATGGTTTTGAGATTAAATGTCAGCCTTTGGGGTATACCTTTTGAGGTTAAGTGTCAACCTTTGGGTTGAGTTTTAGACTTCTTTTTTCTGGGCTGATATAGGCCAAGTGTATGTTGTTATCAGGTGGCAACTACAATCAAGCACTCACTTGGGCTATCAGAATGAAAATTGCGGTTGGTGCTGCCAAGGGTCTTGCATTCCTGCACGAAGCGGAGAGGCCAGTTATTTACAGAGACTTCAAAACGTCAAATATTTTACTTGATCTGGTTTGTGAGCCGTTTGAAAGGGCTGGGTATGATTTGTAGTGTGTGGGTGCATTCTTTAATCATGTGGTAGGCATCGTGCGTGTACGTGTGCACGTCGTTCATGTGCTTGTGCAGATTCTGTGTCTTTATGTGTCAAGTTTTTTTCATTTTATCAACTTTGTTTGTTTGTTTTGGTACAGCACTACAATGCAAAGCTTTCTGACTTTGGGCTAGCGAAGGATGGGCCAACAGGGGATAAGACACACGTGTCAACTCGAGTAATGGGCACCTATGGCTATGCTGCCCCAGAATATGTTGCAACAGGTTACTCCCTGGGAATTCTTTGTTTCACTCTAAAGCATTTGAATACAAGTTTCGAGTGGTGTGTTTTGTTTGTATTTTGCATGGGGACTCTGGGATAGGATTTTGACGTGCTTTAAGTTATTGTTTAACTTATTATCTCTATACGATGAATCACAAGGTAGAGCAACAAGCAAATGATTGTCAATGTGTCAGAAATTTGTAACATTGCTCAAATACTTTGTTGTTTGCTCACAGATTCTATATGTATGTGTTCTTGTCAAGTGACTTTGGCATTATTTTCTTAAATGTTGTGTCAGCTAAAGTTGTGACTGATTGCTGACCTATCCCTCTTTTTGTCTATGGGCAGGGCACCTCACAGCCAGGAGTGATGTTTACAGCTTCGGAGTGGTTCTCCTTGAGATTCTCACTGGGAGGCGGGCAGTGGACAAAACCAAACCTGGAGGTGAGCAAAACCTGGTTGAGTGGGCGAAGCCTTATTTAAATGACAAGCGGAAGGTCTTTCGAATTGTTGATCCTCGGCTTGAGGGCCAGTATTCAATGAAAGGAGCACACCGCGCAGCAACATTAGCTTCTAGCTGTCTTTGTACAGATGCGAGGTTGCGGCCCACCATGAAGGAGATTGTGGAGCTTCTTGAACCTTTCCTAAATCGGAGAGGGGCTTCCAAGAGCTCTCAGACTGTAGTGTACGACTCTTCAATTCGGGCTTTTAGTAAGGATCAGCATGGTGCTAGGAAAGCTTGTAAAAACCCAACAAGGAATCACAATGGCTCTGTGCAGCCATGTAGGAAAGGATTAATACAGAATGCTGATGACATTAGATATCATCAGCAATCTACAAAACATGCAACACATAGGCTGCAAGGCGAAGGGTGCTCTCCTTTGTCTACTTACAAAATGTCAAGAACACCAGATGGGACTGCAAAAAGAATGTAGTTAGCACTTTTGTGCACAGCGTTTTTGACGCAAAAAGAGCAGATGTAAGGTCACATCAGGGCTGGTGGATTTTAGTATTTACTTTTCGTTCTGTAGTGTGGTGTGATGGATGCAAACACCATCCAAAAAGGCTTTGCACTTTGACACTTCTGGAGGCCATGGATTTGAGTTACACACCTTGCCCATCATTCAAACCAGTTAGGCGCCACAGTTTATTGCAACAGGCATATCCAAAGGCCAAGCAATCTTAAACTTGGCCTCGGAGGTTGGGCAATGAGCCTAGGTTTAGCAGAAGCTTTCATACATTTGGCCCGACACTTGGAAAATTGGGATCTAGGTTTCAAGACTTGGGTATGTGGTGTTGGGATGTGCTTTCAAAAGGAAGCATAGTTTGTTGTCATCATAGCTTAAATTGTACATAAATCTCATGGTCGTCAATCAATTTGTGAAGCTTGAAAGGCAAAGTATGACAAAAAAATTCAACATTGAAAGTTTCTTTAATATGGTATTGGCTCCAACAACAATGAAGTGCCATGGAACTCGTGACAATCGGGTAATTTTGTTAAATTGAGCATTTAATGGGTTAGAGAAGCTTATTCATTAACTTTTCTGAGGTGATAAAGTTTAATTGTAGCTTAATCACGAGGGAGAAGGAAGAAACTGTGTATATCTCGGTGTATAGCAAAGGGCATATGGGTTTGTTAACCAAAAATGGTGCATAAAGCCTCACTTTGGATGGTTGAAGAGTTTTAATGACTGTTGAGAATCGTATGACCGCGAGGATGACCACTAACAAAGGAAATGTCAATTTGGTAGACTTAAATCTTGTCTACTTTTTTCCACACTAATGTATTTCCAGCAACCAAATGATAAAATGAGGGTGACAAACTATGTGCCTGAGAGTATAGACTATGAGATAGCTTTCTAATGGCTAACAACTGGTTGTTGTAAGACTTGCAAAGTTAAACAACTCTTATCACAGTAGTAGCCTACCTTTTTTTTGAGATGCCTAAGAAAACACATGAAGAATGCCAACCGAAAAACCCATTAGGAAAACTGACATGCTGTTGCTACCAATGTCAACTACTAGAAAAATTACAAAATGGGGTTTTGATCACAACAATGTAGTGATGGCATACGGGTTCCATCATGACGTTATTGGCCTTGCTCCTGCTTCTGCGAGATCGCCATCAACTGAAATTCTTGCGTCTTCTCTGTGAGATCAGGACAATTAGGTCGTACCCATCCTCGTCACTACATGTTCTTTTGATGGAGCTAGAGAAGATGGGTTCGCTTTATCCAAAGCCTATTCAAAATGAAAAATGGCCACCTCAAATTTGAGTAAGAAGGTTCTGGAGCCGGTTCAAATTATTGTTTTTAATCATAACATGAGATTTATAGTGTTATTATCCCTCTCAAATTTAGAGTTAGCATGCTCATTGCTCATATGTGTATAAAAAGGTTCCGAAGCCGGATCCACAAAAAAATGTTTCTCGATCAATAATTGTGATCCCTTGAGCAATAAAGGTCTCTCTCTCTCTCCCTCTGTCTTTTGCAAAGATTCCTCTCTCTCTCTCTCTCTCTCTCTCTCTCTCTCTTTCTCTCTCTCTCTCTCTCTCTCTCACACACACACACACAAGGACATGTATATACCAAATTCATTTAACACCAAGATTAATGTTTACAACAAGATTATTTAAAATCTCTCTCTCTCTACACACATCCTTTCTCACTCACTCATTCTCTCTCTATCCTTGCCTCTCTCTCAACACACACACACACACACACACACACACACATTGTGGTACTACTAAATGCTTTATTTTCACCCTCCGTTTATATACCCCCCCCCCCCCCCCCCCCCCCCCCCCTTCTAAAGCACTCATGGGACACTGCCTCATAACATGCCATTCATGGCTGGTGGGACTATGCCCTTGCATAACAAAACTCTCCTAGAATTAGGCGTGGGTAAAAACATTGGGCTCTCATGAAAAATAGTAGGTGGCCTGCGCATCCTGGGCTGGGATCTCCCCTTGCAAAGTTTCTGTGCATCACTTGAAGACGCTACACAGCAGGGCGGCTTGCCTCTCTCACCGATCACGCTCATGAAATGCAGCTCAACCTCTATAAATAAGGTGAGGGCGCACCTTGCCCCTCACTTAGCTTGTGTGTATTTTTGTTATTCTGACTAAAACCAGTATACCGTCTGCTTCACTGTCCGAGCTATGGAGCTCTCTGCGCAAAACACTCAGGTTTTTCTCGAAGGCTTTTTTTGAGAAAAAATCTTTGAAATTTGGTTGCTTCTAAATAGAAAAACATTTGATACTGCTTACAGTAAGCTCTCTTAGCATAAGCTTTGAACTGTATAACATTCATTTTCGTAGGGGTTTTACTTTAAGAATTTTGGCAATACTCTGCGTAGACGAGTTTTTTTCAAATAACTGTTGTAACCCTTAGATAGGGTAGCAAGGCATTCTCTGATTGAATGAAAGCACACCTAATGGGACTTAGGAGAAGGATTGGGGGGATTTGCTGTCGACTGAGCTTTTTAAAGAGAAAAAACTGTGCATTATTAGTTCTCTTGGCTTGACCTAAGCTGCTGCAGGTCTTGCTGTTTACCGACTTGACTAAGATTTTTTGCAAAAAAAGAAAAGGGCACTATTTTTGCCGTTACAGGCTTTTTATTGGGCTCTGTTTTAGCCGACACTGGTCTTCTTTGGGCTCTGTTTTGGCCGACACTGGTCTTCCTTTTGCAGGCCTAACAGTAACCTGACATTACAATTTTTTTATGATGAATAATCACTTGGATCTAAAGGAAAAGGGGTAAGTACATAGCTCTTGCGTTTTAGCTCTGGCCTGAAGCAAAGGCTAGTAACCACATGGGATGTTAATGGAACCTTGGGTTTTCGAAAGCTTGTGGATTGTTTTTGATAAAATTCTGTCTGACATCGACAAGGATACGACTGGCTTTTCTGTTTTAAGAAATATGGCAACTCTTGGACTTCTGCATAATACCTTCCCTCATGATTTCATATGAGGAGAAGGTGTTGGGGTTATCGTAACCCATCTAGCACCTATGAAGGTGGAAACTTGAAAAATCTTGGCTAAAAACAAGGCTGAACACTGCCGAACTGTATTGAATGCTAAATTTGAAGATTTGAAGGTAAGTATATACTCTCAGCTTTGGCATAAAAAACTGGCCTTTTGGCTCATGACATAAAGTTCCACTTGAAAAAAATGGGTTTTTTGATACTCTATTTCTGATTGGTAAGTATATGGTTGCCACTGTTAGTATAAGCATAGCTACCGAGCTATGGAGAAATCTTAGGAGGTTGAAGGTAAGTATATGGATGGTACCCTCAAACTGGACATAAATACCGAGATACGGCTCGATAAATGTGGTTACACTTGGTAAAAATGGAGTCTTTTTTGATACTCTATTGATTAGTATGTTTATGGTTGCTACTATGGGCTCAAGCATAGCTACCAAGCTATGGCTTAACAAGTAAACTTCACTATTCTTTAAAATTTTCTAAAGAAAACTCTTGATTGTTGGTAGACGTCACCACTCAAAGTAGAAGGTAAATTGTGCCATTGATTCTGGAAGGAATATGTAAAGACTGCTAAAAAATCTAATAACCTAAAGCTTGTCTAAAGTAATTAAATTCTGTAAAATGGACATGGATAACAACTGATATGGTCCATTGATACCTGTAAAACACATCCAAGGCTAACTGAATTGTTGTCTTGTTTGGATGGATGCAGGTAAGGACTCTATCTTATCTTGGAGGGTTTTCTTTTCTTTGGCAAGCAACATTACTGTGATGAAATACCCATTGAGGAACGGGGAAGTTTTTTTACTACCAACCCTACTGAAAGAGGACCTCTTTCCTACAATCATTGTACCTAAATAATTCTGATACTGAGTTATTTTGTACATATCAATTCATTGTTCCTTGGCCAGCTGTCTTTTGAATGTAAAAATTCAATTATGTCTTATTAGTTAAGGTTTAAACAGCTACACACACACACACACACACACACACACACACACACACACACACACACACACACACACACACACAATGACATGTATATACCAAATTCATTTAACACCAAGATTAATGTTAGTCAGAATAACAAAAATACACACAAGCTAAGTGAGGGGCAAGGTGTGCCCTCACCTTATTTATAGAGGTTGAGTTGCATTTCTTGAGCGTGATCAGTGAGAGAGGCAAGCCGCCCTGCTGTGTAGCGTCTTCAAGTGATGCACATAAACTTTGCAAGGGGAGATCCCAGCCCAGAATACGCAGGCCGCCTACTATTTGTCATGAGAGCCCAATATTTTTACTCACACCTAATTCTAGGAGAGTTTTGTTATGCAAGGGCATAGTCCCACCGGCCATGAGTGGCATGTTATGAGTCAGTGTTCCATGAGTGCTTCAGAAGGGGGGGGATATATAGAAGGAGGGTGAAAATAATGGATTTAGTAGTACCATAGTGTGTGTGTGTGTGTGTGTACCCGCCCTAACCCAGGCACCACACACAATGGGTCAGTAGTAGGCCCATTGAGTATGGGCCTACTACCTTATGAGAGAGATGAGTGTCATAATAATCAATATCTAATTCTCCTAAATGATTTTCTCATGTTAAACTTATCATTTAATATGGGGAAGTGCCAGGGGAGAAAAAGCTAGAATATTGGTTAAGCTAGCAGACCGGCCACAGTAGGGATCCAAAGGAGGGAAAATAGGGATCCAAAGGGGGGGCCTTCTGCAAAAGAGCCATGTGCAACAATGGGCTAAAAAGACCCTAAGGTTCAGCCCATTAAGACTTCCAAAATGCTAAGGTTCCAAAATTCAAAGGTTTTGTCCAAAGGTCAACCCTAGGGGAAATTGGATGCTTTGTGTGTGACCAAAAAGTCTTTTCAAATCCCTACATAGGAGGGGGCGAGCCTTGGGAGTAGGGGATGAGAGAGAAAGTCACACACACACAGGCTCCCTTTACACAAAGGGAATTAGGGACACATGTCAACTCCCTAGCCCAGATGCCCACAAGGTGTGCCCAATTGCTATTGGATGGCCTTGGAGGTGGACCAATGAGAATTAGGCTAGAGTAAATCTAGTTTAACTAATTTAAAAACACTTAATAAAAGAACCAATGAGAATTAAGTCTCCTAGATGACTATTGGACAGTCTCCCAAGGGGTCCAATGAGCATTCAGCAGCCCAATGGCTTGCCTGATTCCTATTGGCCAGGAGGCAAAGGGGTCCAATGAGAGTTTAGTTGAATTATTAATTTACCTAAAGCTCTCACAAAAGGGGAAAGGGGGACACATGTCAGAAGGCTATCACTTATGCTGCTTAATAATCGTTGGCTTGACTTGGGGAGGTCTAATGGGGAGATAGCAAGAGCAAATAGCAAGAGGGCTCGTCCAAGAGAGAGGGGGGGCTGATTTTTGCAAGGCATTATCACACACACACACTCACACAATATCATGTGTGAAGTAAAGAAGACTCTCTCTCCTTCTCAAGCTTTAATGGAAAGCTTACCACCTACTCCAAGCTTGTGAGAAGGGAGGCCTACACCAACAACTCTTGGCTTTGTGATGCAAATCCAACCAAGAGCCAAGCTTCAATGCATGCTCATCTCCTCTACCATGCTAATTACTAAGCTAAGCTATGCTAATATGAGTGATTATGTGAGGAGATGTACATCTTTCTCGTAAGATATTCCTTCTTCCTCTCAATCTACTCTCATACCCTGCTAGCTCTCACCATCTTCGAAGGTGTGTGAGGTCTTGGGTCTGAGACCGGAGATAATTAATGTTATGCTTTTTGTTGCTCTCTCCACCCAAGCACTCTTGTAATTCTCATTAGGAATCTATTCTAATGAAATGCCCACTATGTTCATGCTAATTTCCGCTACACACAAGTTTTTAGGCCATTAAATGTTACAGATGAGACTCTCTCTTTGGAATAATAGTCCAAGCCAATTGTGCCGAATGAGAGCTTGAGTGATGGTGTTACGGATCTGATTGCGATTAAATCCGTTAAGGTAGTATTTTTTAATTAGTACAAAAATTTCTTCCCAGGCCATGGATGGTGTAGATGAAGAGTAGCAAATTAAGTAAAGAAGGCCAATACAGGAGCAAATAGAGGCTTTGTATGGCCTATTGCTATTTCTCTTGATGAATTCTATGTGAGGCAGCTTAAGAAGATCCTTTCTCCGGATAAATCTAAGGTCATATCCACCTGTAGATGGGGAGAGAAGGATATTGAAAGGTTAAGAAATTGGGCTGGTTTGCAGAAGCTCCCAAGAGTCGAATTATCTGGGATGGAAGTAGGCTCAATTCTTAAGTAGTGGGGGTATATTTGATCAATCTCTGAAGAGAACAATCTGTTGTTGATACTAAGTAGGTCATCCATATATCTAAAAGTGTGATTGAATAGTGGAAGTTTTTTATGGTTAGTTTCCATGTTCTTAAGACACCATTTGTACTCAAAAAAGGCTAGGTAAATGTTACACATAAGTGGTGAGCAATAGAAGCCCATAGGGATGCCAAGGCATTGATTAAAGAAGCAACCACCTGCAATAATAGTAAAGTTGTTCAACAACCAAAAAATGTAGGAGCAAAGTTTTGCTTCATTGAAGTGTAGAGGGTTTACGGAGTGAGATGCTTGAATCCATCTAGGTTTCTTGGCTAGAGAGATAAAATGATGCTTTCTTTTTTTAGCATTGGTAAAGGCTAAGTTAATGACCTTGGCTAGCACCGTCTTAAGGCCAAGATCCCCACTAAGTGGGATGTTTTCGTAGCATTGTGTAATAATAGCTGTAAAGATGTGGAAAATATGTTGAGGAAGGTTGAGTGTGACTTCTGTAGCATTTTTTGTCAGCTAGAAGGGATTGTATTGGATATTTAGGAAATCCTTGCAGATTTTCTGTTTCTCTGCACAAATGAGTTCTAATTCTGTAAGAATAATATCAAGGCAAAGAGTAATATCTTTGGTGATATCTGTGAAGATACAGTTAGAGGCATCAGACATCCATCTGAATTTATGTTTGTGGAATTTATATGTAGGAAATAGTACTGGTAACTTGGTATTACTCATAGCGTAGCCAAGCTGTTCTAAATGTTTAGAGATCTTGTTAGAGATATCTTGTGGTGTTTTGTTGGTATGACATAATTCTTTTCCTTATACTCGATCCTGAGCTGCTTTCCAAGCAAGGTGTTTGCACATACTAGTAGGATAGTTAGAGCTTTTGTCAAGCCCGACCACCAACCATTTATCTGAGATTAGTTGAAAGTCAAAAGCTAGTTGAGGTGTAAGCCAAGAACTATCAGAAGAAAGCCACTTTCTAGGAAGTAGAGAAATTTTGTGAAAGAAGCATTCCTTTACTAATTCCTTTAAGTCCGGTAGGACAGTCATCTCCAGTCGGAGAACACTGACAAGGTCAGTGAGGCAGCTAAGTAAAGCTGATAGGGGAAGGTAAGGGTTTTTTGGATAGTTGCGTATGTGATTGAGTCCTTTGGCTAGTAACTTACGTATTGTGACATTATCAATAATGTTGAGGTTCTGAGTACAGACATGGTTCCCAAATCCTTCAAAATTCCTGCACAATCTGTAATCTGGATCTGCCTAGGTGCTGGTTTTAGATCCCTTTGGGTATCTTCTACCAAACTCCTTAATTGCTTGACTCACTCGATCTCCTCTGTAGGGTTTGGATAAGTTCCTATCTGCTTCTTGGATCCTGGCCATTGTGGCTCATGAAGATCTTCCTTCTTAGTTTCTATCTTAGTGGTTGTTATGGTCTTCATGGTTTCACCTGAATCAGAATCCTCTTCAGCGTCGTTCATATATGCGGGGTCGTCACCGGTCCCTATGTTGGTCTTTGAACTGGGGTTTGACTTCGCTGCTTTTTGCGATCTCTTTCTTCGTGGTTTCTTCTTTTTCTGAGATTGGGCAATTGATACCGCATCTCTTTCTTCAAGAATATAATTTTGTTTTTGAGCATCAATCATGTGAGTACGTTTATCGGTACCATAAGTGTACTTTGTGATGGCTCCTCGGTAGCCTCAATCAAGTTTAATGGCGTCATCTTCGGTGCATTTGGATTATTTGGACATTGGGCAATCAAATGATCTATGCCACATCGATTACACATGAGTATCGGAATTGTAGGTGCTCGCTTGATTGGTTTGCATTAGTGTGGTGTTATTTTGTAGCCTAATAGACACTCGGCCAAACAATGTGGACCTCCACACTCATAGCATTGAAGAGGTGGTCTCTTAGCAGTGTAATTGATATTTTGGCCTTTTGCAGCAAGAGCAGCTACTTGATAGACAGGTTTGTCTTGTTCCAAATAGTCCACCATATAGTATTGTGGACTTTCTTCAAGCGCATCCATCCCATAGGAAATATTAGGGTCTATATCTTCCTCATATCCTTCCAAACAAGCAATAGATGACTCACAACCCACTTGATTTCATAACTGATTCTCGGATGTGGTGGTTACGGTCCTAGCACTGGAGGTGGTAAGGGTGTTGTTTGAACAACATTTTGGGCCCTAGGGACCATGTGTTGTGACGTTTGTTCAAGAGGTGGGGCCGGCATCAATGTAGGCACTCGAGGTGTGTCTCTCCATGCTAAGGTTGGTCTATTAGCCATCATGCGCTTAAGTACTATGCAATCCTTAGCTTGGTGACCATACCTTCCACAGGCATTGCAGTTCCCATTGAATTTTACTCTAAAAGTAGGACATTCACTGTTATTATGCGGTCCATAGTATACTGATCACCATTGTTGCTCCCTTCTTAGATACATATGATTGTTTCACAGAGCACGATTGTCTCTAAGACTCTCTTGAATGGCCTTGGTGAGATCTGCTAAAGTTATCTCAGATATCTTTGGCTCCTTAGCAATAGGCTTTAGGGTCATTGGCTGATGCCATGATGCTTACTAGCTAATAGATTTAGACTCAACAGACACTCTTTCTCCTTGAATCATTAAATTATCCTCCAATTGGATCGCATTGGTGGTGACTGCTTCCCAAGTGGTGATACCTCTAATGACTAGACCATTGTAGATATCCTCATGTCGTAATCCCCTAATGAATCTATCAAGCAATTGATTATTATTGAAGCGCTCATTTGGATTACAATGAGAAGTTAAATGCTTCAAGCGACTAATAAAGTCTCTCACTGACTCTCCTTCCTCTCGTTGGGCTTTCTGGAGCTGAGAGGCTACATCCCAAAGCACTCCCTCTCGTATGTATTCTTTCAAGAACAGTCTCCTAGGAGTAGGGTAAATCGTTTTTTCTTCCACCCTTAGGGTTCTATACCAATCCCCAACCTTTTCACTTAAGGTTAGGCTTAAAGCATTACTCTTATGCAGGTCATTGTGTTCTCCTAGAGAATCACATATTTGTTCAAACACTTTGATAGGATTTCTCAGATCCCCGTCTCCACTAAATTTTTGTGTGAGCTTGGCTATTTGTACTGCTTTACTTCTAGGTTCTCTATCAGGCATTTTACGCATATTCTCAGCAATAGATCGATCGATAGCTTGAGCAAATGTTGCCAACTCACGTAAGTGAGCAGGAACCGTGGGTGGAGGTGCTCCAGAGACTACATGTAGAGTAGGTATGGCATTGCGCTTGGCGCATAGGAAGCCCTTGGATTCCACGTTTGGTACGGTGTTGTGCCATGTGGCGGTCCAAACTTCATATGTGTGGCCCTAGGCATAGCAGACGTTGGATGTGACATGCTAATGCTAGCCGGTATGGTCCCATGGAAATAAGAGCTTGGGTGTTGTGGTTGTGGAGCATAGGTAGTTGAAACAATGGGAGGGGTAGGGACTACATGAGTACGAGGACCTATAGGTATTTACAATTGGTACACACTTGTAGGTACTGTTGTAGGCATTGAGCTTCCATGTAGTGGTGCTTTACTAAACAAATGAGGTCCATGGCATGTTTCTTGGCATGCCCATCATTGGGGTAGGCATGGTAGCCGTGGTGTCATCAAGGGAAAGATGATCTAGATTTGGAAAAGTAAAGCTATCACTTGTAGGCTCAGATTGCACTGAGACCCCTGGCGAAACAACATATGGGGGATCCATCGGACTTATCAAGGGAGTCTCCATTTGTGGTAAGGTTGGTTGTTTAGCCTTCCATGTATCCAAGAATCTCATGAGACCTGTTTGTCAGGACAACGGCAAGGCCGGAGACAAGGGCAAGGCGAGGCTAGGCACTGTGGAAAGGGAGTCCAACCAGGGAAAAGGGCTAGGAGCCATGCTATATAGTGGGTGGTTGGGAGGTGGACTCCTAGGTTCTGTTGGGGTATAAAGCCCAATGTGGTCGCCCAGGTAAGTGGGCGGGCCGCCAGGTATGTACACATATTCTTTTGTAAAAACCTAATAAGAACTCACTATGCTCTACACATTACAATATATGTGCTCTCAGAATTTCATTCTGGGGTCATCTCGGCCACCGTTCGGCTTCGACAAAGGTCTGCGCAGGCCATTTTCGACTACGTGGTCACGGCGGGTGCAGATCGGACTCTGCAAATTTGGGGTTTTCGTCTTACGACTGTAGGTGCTGAGGATATCGACACTCCCAGAGTGTTGATTTGTGGCTGTCTACACATCGAAGGAGGGCTCATAGTTCTTGGAGGCGTGTCACATACGACACGGGCGCATCTACACACAGACTGTAGGCGACATCCACTAGTTCATAAGGTAGCTTGTGTTTGCTGCTTGATATTCCAGATTTCATCCTGACATTGCAAGTACTTCCACATGGGATGTATTGTCAGAGATGATGTATGTTTGTTGAGGGTTTGCTGGCTGTGAGTCACGCAGCAAACAACCGCCGCAGCGGTTACAGCATACAGTGGGAAATTTGTGGATGTATGACTTTGTGGGAAGTACTGTCAGATTTACTGCAGCCTCTGTTGAGGGTGGAGTGAGGTTTTATTGAGCTGGGGGATTCTCTAATGTTGAGATCCTTTCGGTGATACAGGTCTTGGAGCGATCCCTCGAGCACCCTTAGATAGGCAGCTAGGATGTATTGACTGTGAGTTAGACAATTGGGATTGCATCTTTGCTTTACTGCCGTTGAGGCATTGTCGCAGTCTATGCTTACAGGACAGTGACAGGACAGTACAGGTGCAGGACAGGTTTACCCGTAGCTTACAGTGTCAGAGAGACAGTGTTTTTTGAGCTGTTTTTTCGTCTGTTTTTAGTACACCAGAGCCATTTTACAAAGGAGACTCTGCCAAAATTTCTGCACAATCTGAAGCTTTCTTGGTTCATTTGACAGGTTGATATTGGTTCAGAGGTCAGTTTACAGAGGAAACTCTGCCGAATTTTTCCCAGAAAAGTAAACTACTGTGAAGCGTAGCTATGGCTGGATCACAGGACACTGCTCTTTACAATATCAAGAAGCTGGATGGAACCAATTTCCCATTGTGGAAGAAGCAGATTTGGCACGTGTTGGTACAAAAGAAGCAGATAAAACCTATAAAGCTCAAGGGGATAAAACCAGAATATATGGACGAAGATGAATGGAGCGAAATGGATGAATTGGCACTTTCTACCATTATGCTGACTTTGGCAGAAAGCGTTTACTTCAATGTAGCTGACGAGATGTCGGCTTATCAAGCATGGTTAAAGCTGAGTGATCTTTATGAGAAGCAGAGTGCAGCTTCACAGGTATACTGGCTTAAAAAGCTTGTTGACTTGAAGATGAAAGAAGGGACACCTATGTCCAATCATCTGAATGAATTCAACACAATCTATAGTCAGTTGTCAGCTCAAGGTGTCAAGTTTGATGAACCTGTTAGAGCTATGTTACTATTGATCACATTGCCGGAAAGTTGGGACACTTTTCGCACAGCTTTGAGTAATTCTGCACCTCCAGATGGTTTGAACATAGCAGGTGTAGAAGGAAGTCTGCTTACTGAAGAAACCAATAGAAAGACAATGGACAAAGGCAAAGGAACAGCCTTAGTTGTCAGGGGAAGGACCAAAGAAAAGTACAAAGGTGGAAAGAGGAATCAGTCTTGTAGCAAGTCCCGCAGTGCTAAAGGCAAGAGTGACATAGAATGCTACCATTGTGGCAAGAAGGGTCACATGAAAAGAGACTGCAGAGAATGGAAAGCAGAAAAAGGCAAAGAGAAAGCTGAAGACCATGGTGAGAAGAACAAGTCCTCAGTGAAGATTCAAGAAATAAATGTGACAAACACTGTTGCAGAGGATGACAGTCTAGTGTCAGGAGACATCTACTTCTTGAAGAATACAATGGACTCAGCTCTTCTTACAGCATCTGATGGAAATGCACTGAGTGACTGGATTATAGAGTCAGGGGCATCACTTCATGTGTATCCAAACAAGGAGTGGTTTACCTCTTATGTGACCACTAAAGATCATGTTCGGCTAGGCAATGGGCAGACATGTGAGATCTTAGGTGTTGGAGATGTTCAATTGAAGTCTCAGAATGGCTCTTCTTTCACGCTGAAGAATGTGAGACATGTTCCCGCCATTACAAAGAGCTTGATCAGCACAGGTTTACTTGATGATGCTGGCTACGTCACCACTTTTGGACAGAACATGTGGAAGATATCCAAGGGTTCTATGACAGTAGCACATGGAGTAAAGTATGGAGGACTTTACATGATTTATGTATCAAATGTCTCTAAAAATGTAATCAATGTAACCAAGCAGCCGAACGTTTCTTTGTGGCATAACCGGTTAGGACATATGTCCAAGAAGGGAATGGAAATCTTGTCTCATTTTGGTTATTTGCCTGGATTTTCATTTAATGATTTTGAATTCTGTGAACATTGTCTGTATGGTAAGCAAACACAGCAGCCACATAAGCATAGAAGCAGTAGAAGAGATACACAGTTGGCACTTGTTCATAGTGATTTGTGTGGACCTATGCCTAACCTATCTCTAGGGGGAGCTTCTTAGTTTATGACATTTATAGATGATTACTCGAGGAAAGTATGGGTTTACTTTCTCAAGCACAAGGATGAAGCGTTTAGTGTTTTCAAAACGTTTGTGACACTTGTGGAGAATCAGAGTGGCAAGAAGCTTAAATGCTTACGCACTGACAATGGTGGAGAGTATGTTTCAAAGGCCTTTCAGGACTTTTGTGAGTCAAAAGGTATAAAACGTGAACTTGCTGCTCCTTACAATCCTCCTCAAAATGGTGTTGCTGAGAGGATGAATAGGACCATACAAGAGAAGGTCAGAAGTATGTTGTCTAATGCACAGCTGCCAAATGGGTTTTCGGCTGAAGCTGTATCAACAGCTGTTCATCTTGTAAATAGATCTCCTAGCAAGGTTTTGCAGAAGGATTCAGTGCCAGAGATGGTATGGTCAGGCGAAATGCCCTCATACAAGCATCTCAGAGTCTTTGGCTGTGAGGCATATACTCACGTTCCAAAGGAATTTAGGAACAAACTTGAGCCAAAGAGTAGAAAGTGCATCTTTCTAGGCTATGATAATTATGGTGAGATGGGGTACAGACTTTGGGATCCCGAATCCAGAAAGGTTGTCCGTAGCAATGATGTTAACTTTCATGAATCCAAATATCATTCTAAACCATAGAGGGTTGAGGAGATTAGAAGAGTTGTCTTCCAAGAAGATGGACCTGCACGTGCAAGACAAAATGTCAGGGCTCAAGAGGAGCAAGGACATGATAGAGTGGAACCACAGGTTGTGGCTGAGCCTGAGCCACCTATTGTGCGTAGATCTGGATGTGTCACGCGACCTCCTGATAGGTTTGTTCCATCTATGAACTATGTCATGTTGACTGATTGCAATGAGCCTTCATGTTACAAGGAAACAGTGCAAATATAGGACTCTGGGAATGGGCAATTGGCCATGCAGTCAGAGATGACAGCTCTGCATAAAAACCAGACATGGAAGCTAGTTAAATTACCATGGGGCAAAAAGGCTCTACCCTGTAAATGGGTTTACAGGTATAAGATCACCGCTCATGATAGTCAGCCAAAGTACAAAGCAAGGCTTGTTGCCAAGGGCTTTAAGCAAGAAAAAGGCATTGACTTTGATGAAGTCTTCTCTCCGGTGGTCAAAATGACTACATTGAGATGCTTTCTTGCATTGGTTGCCATATTAGATTTGGTGTTGCACCAAATGGATGTCAAGACAGCGTTCTTGCATGGTGATTTAGATGTGGAAATTTACATGCAGCAGCCAGAAGGGTTTGTTGAGAAAGGCAAGGAAGATTGGGTATGCCAGTTGTTAAAGAGTCTTTATGGCTTAAAACAATCACCGAGGGCATGGTACCATAAATTCCACAAGTTTATGCTTTCTCAAGGCTACAAACGTAGTGAGTTCGATCACTGTCTATATACAAAGAAGGCTAAGGATGGCAGTTGGCTGATCCTTATTTTGTATGTGGATGACATGTTGATTGCTAGCAAGCACTTGGAAGAAATTTCAGCTTTGAAGTCAAAGATGGCAAAATCGTTTGACATGAAAGACATGGGTGAGGCAAGTCATATACTTGGTATGCGCATTGAGAGAGACAGATCAAAGAAGTTGATTTGGTTATCTCAAACAGAGTATATTGACAAGGTTTTGCAACGTTTCAATATGGAGAAGGGAAAGGCACTGAGTGTTCCATTGCCACCATATGTGAAACTTAGCAAACAAGATTGTCCTGTGTCTGAGGAAGAACATGCTGAAATGGATAAGATTCCATATGCGTCTGCAGTGGGTAGTTTGATGTATGCAATGATTGCTACTCGCCCAGACATTGCATTTGCAGTGGGAGTAGTAAGTCGATACATGTCAAACCCAGGCAAGAAACATTGGGAGGCAGTGAAAGGAATATTGAGATACCTGAAAGCTACAAAGAGTATGCGTATGTGCTATGGGAGTCAGGAGCTAAGTGTAAAGGGTTTTACAGACTCAGATTATGCAGGTGACTTAGACAACCGAAGGTCTATGTCAGGGTATGTCTTTACATTGGCTGGTGGAGCAGTATCATGGCGTTCTAGATTACAAGATTGTGTTACTCAGTCTACTACAGAGGCTGAATATGTTGCAGCATCAGAGGCATGCAAAGAATCAATTTGGCTTAATCGACTAGTAACAGATTTGGGAATCAAAGAAGAGATGCCTGTATTATATTGTGATAGTCAAAGTGCTATACAATTGGCTCGCAATCCAGTTTATCACTCAAAGACAAAGCATGTGGATGTGAAGTATCATTTCATCAAGGAAATGCTCGAGGATAAGCAACTTCAGCTTGTCAAAGTTCACACCACAGAAAATCCTGCTGATCTACTTACAAAAGGACTTCCCTCAGAGAGCTTTGCGCATTTTCGCAAGCAGTTAGGTGTAGGGTAGTACATCACTTCTCTACATCTCTTGTATATTAGCTTGTATAGTAGCTTCTCTCACACTTAAAGTACCACATTGGACTTTAAGTGGGAGGTTGTTGGGGTATAAAGCCCAATGTGGTCGCCCAGGTAAGTGGGCGGGCCGCCAGGTATGTACACATATTCTTTTGTAAAAACCTAATAAGAACTCACGTTGCTCTACACATTACAGTAGAGCGAGTTCACCATATCGTCGTGCTCTTCTTCTCGCACTTTCTCTCGCGTCGCACTTCTGCTCGTACTCCTTCAGGTTCTAGTTCCCTTTGTATAACATTAGTATCAAGAGCAAGGTTCCTATTTTTGGGAAGGGACAGGCGTGGTGTTGGAGAGCCACACAAAGATTTGCATGTTTTTTGCATGTCGGGGTCAAGAACACCGTGGAGTTCACCCCCTGCGAAGAGGACGAGGACGAGGATTGGGTGAGCAACCCCACTTGTGAGGAGAAGGGGCCAACACAGGGCCTACACCAAATTGCCTCCTCACGGGCTTGACGGCATCGTGCGACCCCTCTGAGCAATTCCCGTGCCTGTGGGGCAGGCGCTCTCGACCACCACACGGGGTGGGGTGAGCAAAAGATCTCACCTCACGCTGCCTGTGAGCTCGCCATCGCTATGTTGAGTTCTTTTTTCACACTCGGTGGGCGCCGAACCGTTTGGGGTTAGTGGCTACAATATTTTTTTCCCCAACCAAGGGACGATACCCACAACAGGGTACCCCCCCTTCCTCTTGTGAAGCTTCGGGCAAGGCGTGCCATTCCGACAGGGCCAAGCAAGGGCAAGGCCGGGAGAATACCAAGCAAAATTTTATGTTCTGCTGCGTATACTGCATATAATTTTTTCAAAACTTCATTCAAGTCGTCTTCAAGTTATCCAAACTACAAAGATCAGTGCAGTACGGGTGCTCAAGGCAAGCACACCTACACTATCGGATTGTTTTCTTGGAACTGGGAGCAAGATTACATCCTTAGCGGAAATTTGAGCACGAAAAAAATTAGCAAGGCTAATTATTGGTATCAACAGGATTCTTTATCGATATTTATGGGTTGCGGTACATCCTACATCTACGACACATATTGTCGACTTTCGGTATTTTTCTTGCTAGTCCTTTCACTGCACTGTGTCGCCATGGATTCAGATATCGATATGACTTTTGATTTCGAGAAAAATATGCGTGATCCTGCCCATGATGGCTCGTGGCCGGATGCTCTCACGCAGAGTACCCGCGACTTTACGGCAGGTGACGACACTTATGAATTTCTCGACATTCAAGAATTTCGTGCACTTCAGACACAAATATCAATCATGGAAGGAAATTTTAAATCTTTAAATGAAAACGTCACTAAATTATCCACGTTAGTGATCCAATTAATGCAATAGCAGTCCAAGGGTCCTGCTGACACGCACATGCATGATCACGTTGCTACACAGGGACAAGGTCCATCTGCTGATACTTTGCACACTCTCACTGCAAAAGAGGTGGATGAGTTGTTGAAAAACACCAAACCACCGACTTTTAAGGGAGAGGACCGCGATCGCAATAAGGGTGCAGTGAATATCTTTCTCAACAAGTGGGATGGAATTCACGCCTTGTGGCGTACTCCGGACGCAGTCAGAGCACTGCAAACAATTTAACTTTGGAAGGCAAGGCCTACAAATGGTGGACGTCTCTCAAGGAGAAGAATATCATACCATAGAGTTGGGTAGCTTTTGAAGCCATGTTTCGAAAGAATTTTTGCCTACAAATGAGGCAGATCGGAATTGGACGGCTTGGGACACGTGTTCCATGCGCCAATACCCATCATTAGTTGAATATATATCTCACTATTGGGATGTTATCCTCAAGTTGGAAGGCCTCGATAACTTTTAGCAAGTACGTGGGTTTAAACCATACATGGTCTGACACAAGAGCTTAAGAAGGACGTCAAGACCCAAGACCCTAAAACACTTGAGGAAGCCATAGTGAAAGCACATATTCACGATGGTCCAGGTGAAAAAAAATCACATCATAATCACGTGCCTGCTAATACACATGGTAATACACGCACACAGTATGGGTACAATAAAAGGAAATTTATAGTAGCCAATTCAGAAGCATCTAAAAAACCCACGGGGTCCAGAGGTCCTCTCTCTCCTGAGGACTTTGATAAAGCTAAGAAAGAGAAATTATGTTTTCAATGTTTAGGAAGCGGTCATGGCAAAAAGGATTGTCCCAAGGGGAAACCTGCTGCTCATGGCAAGGAAAAAGCAGTGCACACGATGCAATTGCTGGCTCTTGAGTCTTCCTCACGCTTCTCTATAGTGGAAGTAACACACACTGAGGTGGTGCATACTTGCTGTCTCATAGCTTCCATGTGGCACGGATCTCTGCAAGGGCAGAAGGTGCACATCTTGGTAGATGACGATGCTACTCATAATTTTATCAATTACGGATTGGTGAAAAAACTCAAATTGCCTCAAACTCCGAGTACCCACCTCTACAAGGTAGTAATGATGAATGGACATGATACCGAATTCTGGGATACTCAAGTCCGAGCTGTTTCGTTAGAAGTTTAAGGTTACTCCACATCCTTGGATTTTCAGGTTATGAACATGGAGAGGGCAGACGTGGTCCTTGGTAGGAAATGTTTGCATAGCCTAGGACCATCATTGAAGCGTAGCTGTGAGCACAACAACTTGATGCGCAAATCCCATGGCGCACATGTGTTGTTGTTAGGAGAGAAGGATGTACTTTCTGCACCATTGATATGTACAGTTGAGCTTATGCACCCCGTTTTTGATAATGAAATAGATCAAGTTCTATTGTGTTACTCATTGTCTCATTTTGTCTCTAACATTGAATCTGTTGAACATTCCTCAATGCTGCATGCTTCTCTCTCATCTCTTCCACCAATGGCTACTTCCAAACAAGCAAAAGTTGCTAGTGAGTTACAAAAATTATTAAAGGAATTTCAAGATGTTTTTCCTAATGATTTTCCATCAGGATTACCGCCGACATGATCGGTGCAACATAGCATCGATGTGGTTGCAGGCAGTAAACCTGTCAGTAAACCGCCCTACTGTATGAAATACTATGAAGCTACTGAGGTGGAAGTTAGCTTGCTGACTACCTTAGCAGAGGGTTTATCCAACCTAGTTCTTCACCATGGGCTTCTCCTATCCTATTAGTGAAGAAAAAAGACGGCAGTATGCGCATGTGCGTAGACTACCTTGGCTTAAATGCGGTTACTGTTAAGAACAAGTACCCATTGCCACGAGTGGATGAGTTGTTCGACAAACTCACTGATGCTCGCATTTTTATAAAAATAGACTTGGGGTCAGGCTATCATCAAGTCCGTATTCGACTGGCTCATATATCCAAAACTGCATTCTGAACAAGGTTTGGACACTACGAGTTTTTGGTTTTGCCCTTTGGGTTAACCAATGCGCCCGCAACATTAATGACACTTATGGATAGTGTCTTGAAGCCGTATTTGGGCAAATTTGTCATTGTTTTTCTCGATGACATTAGGTCTACAGTGCTTCTAAAGAAGAACACTTACAACATCTGAGGTAAGTGTTCGAATTGTTACGAGCAAATAAATTATATGCCAAGGAATCTAAGTGTGATTTTCTGAAAGAAGAAATTCACTATCTTCGGCATGTTATTTCAGCTAATGGGATATATATGGATCAATCCAAAGTAGATACAATCCGGCAGTGGCCTTCTCCTAAAAATCTGGAAGAGTTACATGTTTTTTTAGGATTTGCAGGTTTTTACCTATGGTTTGTTAAAAACGATGCTAATATTGCTGTTCCCATGACGGATCAACTGAAAGACAAAGGAAAAACTTTTCAGTGGGGACACGCTCAACAACACAGTTTCGATACGCTCAAGGATGCATTAGCTACAACTCCCATACTAGCTATTGTAGATCCTTTGAAACCATTTGTTTTGGAAACAGATGCCAGTGACTGTGCTATTGGAGCAGTCCTGTTACAAGACGGACGGTCAATTGAATTTGAAAGCAAGAAGCTTGATGCAGCTCATCATAACTCCTCTGCTTATGAGCACGAACTCTATGCAATAGTGTCTGCCTTAAAAACATGGCGGCATTATTTGTATGGTACTCAATTTGAGATTGTGTTTGACCATGAAAGCATTAAATGGTTTATACAACAAACGGATTTGAAGGGTCGGAAAGCTAGGTGGATCGAGATTCTTCAGGAATATGATGCCAAGCTATGGTATTGTAAAGGACGATACAATGTGGTGGCTGACGCTCTAAGTCGTATGCCGGAGATCAATTCTCTCTTGTTCACGGAACTTCGTATGAATTTTTGGATTCTCTAAAGGGCAAATATGAGCATGATGAAGCATATTCCAAAGTGTGGAGCCATGTACAAATGAGGGATCCTTCTCACTCCAATGATTGTAGTGTAACGTTAACCTCCACACATAGTTCTCCTCTATCGAGTGATGAACTACAACAATGGAAGCATTTCATCATCGACAATGGGTACCTACTCCATGAGGGGAGAGTTTGTGTACCGACAGACATAGACATTTGGTGCCAAATTCTTTATGAATGTCATGATAGTCCAAGTGCAGGGCACCCGGGTATTAGGAAGACTTACGCTCTTGTACGACGACAGTTTTACTGGCCAGGTTTACATGCCTTTGTTCAAGCGTATGTCTTGCATTGCCAAAAATTTCAAGTTAACAAAGCAGAGTGCTTGAAAGCGAGAGGACTCTTACATCCTTTGGAGATTCCCAATGGAAAATGGAAAAGTATCTCTATGGACTTTATTGTGGGTTTACCAACCACTGTACGAGGTCATGACTCGGTATGGGTGGTTGTAGACCGATTGACTAAACTATGTAAGTTTATTCCAACCAAATCAATGGTTAAGACTCCAAAACTAGCCAAGTTATTTGTGCACAATCTATACAAGTTGTATGGTTTGCCAAGTAACATTGTCAGTGATCGTGATCCCAAGTTTAACAGTCATTTTTGGAGGGCTGTGTTCAAACGATTGGGTACACAACTAAACCTCAGTACAATCGATCATCCAGAAACAGATGGTCAGACTGAACGAGTTAACCAAGTGCTAGAGGATATGCTAAGAGCATACGCTAGCAAGAAATAGTCAGATTGGGAAGAATATTTACCTATTTTTGAGTTTGCCTACAATAGTGCTAAGCATGTCACAAATGGATTTACTCCTTTCATGCTCATGTATGGGTTTCAACCTAGGTCACCTATTACGGTGGGGTTGGCAACCGAAAAGCTCCAACAGGTTAAGGATTTTCTCCAAGACCACATGGATATGCTGAAACTCGCTCGTCAGAATGTCCGACAAGCGTAGGATCGGTATAAGAAGTACGCTGATGAGAAACGTCGGCAAGTTACCTTTGGGGAAGGGGAGGAAGTGTTTTTACATGTGCCAGAACACTCAAAAAATCTGAAAACTGGGCCAACACCTAAATTATCTCCACGATATTGTGGGCCTTTCCAAATACTCAAGCGAGTAGGTGATCGTGCCTACAAATTATTGCTACTTGCACATTCTCGTATTTATCCGGTGTTTCATGTAAGCCGTTTATGTAAGCGGTTACATGGGGACGACAATGTCATTGACTAGCAGATTTTGGTTGATTTCTTTGAACCTCCTACCTTACCGCATGAACCTGAATGTATTCTCGACTATCATGATCTACGTATGCATCATCATGTATGTCAACAAGCCTTAATCAAGTGGAAAGATCGACTTGAGGAAGACACCACTTGAGAAAACATTAGTGTTCTTAAGAAGAATTTTCCCACTTTTATTTTCGAGGACAAAAAATCTTCTTTAAGGGGGGAGTAATGTCAGGACAACGGCAAGGCCACACTAAACAAGGGCAAGGACGGGCTAGGCACTGTGGAAAGAGAGTCCAACTAGGGCAAAGGGCTAGGAGCCATGCTATATAGTGGGTGGTTGGGAGGTGGAATCCTAGGTTCTAGTTCCCCTTGTCTAACACCGTTGAAGGCATATGGATCCCCTTGTTCTGTCTGTCTAGCTCAATAACCCTGTGGATGACCTCACAAACTCTTTGTTGTTGATCCTCCACGCTAGTAGCACCCGTTGTAAATTGTAGGACATCCAACCAACCCACGTGATAGGTGTGACCTATGTATAGGTCGGTTCGAGTTTTCGTTTGTAGTTCATACTCCCAACTCTCATTTAAGAACACTCCATCTAGGATTGAGGTGCTAGGGGTGTCCTTTGAGCTAGATGCAATGTTGCTCTCTATGGGTTGACCCTTAGTGGTCGCTAATTCAAGAGCACTCGATTGCTCTCCTAGCAAAGATATTGACATAGGGGATTTCTTTTTTAGCTCTCGTCGTTGCTCTGCCTTGCATAAGCTCACAATTTCCTTTTCCCTAGCTGCGATGATATACCGCTCAACTTCTTGTAGTTCGGCAAGGCTTCTACCATCTGGTAATATAACCTCGGAGGGGAATAACTCTGAAGAGTCAGTGGGTGCAGTGAATGGAGTATTGATGTGCACATTCTCTAAGGGCATGGGGTCTACGTTGGTCATGAATGGCTAATTTACTTCCCCACCCCCCTCATTTATATCATTAGCTCCATGTTCGGAGCGAGTGGCTCTACTAAAGGTTTCCTTCAAGCGGCTAAGCACGCTCGGCCCAGACCATGGACCCATGGCATGCATGTCTTGGCTTGAGCTACCGGGATTAGGAATTGGGGAGCCCTCCATGACGTCGTAGTCAGAGGAAGAGTCACTAGCTGCTATGTTTGGGTCTTGGTTTGTACTACCTTGGGTGCCCATCGAGGGCCCGGAACCTAAGGTAGGTGGATATTGAGAACTCGCGTAAGTCAAAATTCTCTCTGGTTGCAAGGCCTCTAGTACACGGCCAGAGCACAGATGCATATGCCTTTGGCACCCTAGAAGCGTCAACGAATAACCTCAAAGGTTAACCGCTTACTTTTTTAGGCGTCCGTTTTCACTTGTTTTTTTGATGTTTTTTAATGATCAATTTTTGGATTAGAGTGTGTGATAGCTCGAAACAAGCATATCGCTTAGTGTGCTTTACAACACAGCATTTGGTTACCCGAAGCTCCATTGGTCCTCAAAAAGGTCGATTTTTACCTACGCGTGAGACTAAGATACGTGATTTTAAAGGGGGGCTGAGGCCTGAGCCTGAGTGTGGGCTTGGGCTGTATGGGGGATATTCTTGATCCCGGTTCTACCTTTAAAATTTTATTTTTTTTAATTTGTTTAATTTTTTTTGGGATAAGGTCGCCGTGGCCGCGCTGTGCGCGCGAGCACACACACACCTAACCTACAACTAATACAGCTACTGTTACACACTAACACACTACTACAACAACTCCTTAGCTAACATAACTACTTACTATACTTTACACAGAACTAACAATATGGATCTACTACCTTAATCCTAACACCTTATCAGAGAGAAAACACACTACCTTTCAACACCTTATTAACAAAAAAAACACAGTACCTTTAACAAAACAATACACAGTAGCAAAACAAACTCCTTCTCAACACACACACCTTCCTTCTCTACCTTTCCTACAATTCAAAATGCACCACAAAGGAGCATAGAGTGCTACTCAAGCTTAATGCAAGGAATTCCCCGGCAACGGCGCCAAAAATGTGCGCGTCTGTCGTACGTGTCAATGTAAGGGACTTGTCGATACACTGTGTGCGAGCCAAAAATGGCTCCAAGCACACAATTAGACTAATCTAGCAAGCTCAAGAGAGCAAGGGTGTGTCACTTATCTCCCTACGCTCGCCTTCGTGGAAGATTCCTCTCCGCGAAGAAGAAGGAGCTGCCGCTGCGCCGCGCTCAATCGCTTCGTCACCGTCGTGCCGTCGTCGCAATGCTCGATCGCACACACACACACACACACACACACACACACACTCTCTCTCTCTCTCTCTCTCTCACACATACACACACATACACTCTCTCTCTCTCTCTCACATACACACACACTCAAGGAGATGAAGAAGAAGAAGATGGAGATGGAGCAAGAGCACTCTTCAATTGCACAAATGAGGGAATGAATGATTTTTAGGTTTAGGTGACTTTTATATGAGCTCGCCCCATTCACACTTGGGCGCCCATACTTAGCCAACTAACCCTTGAATGTTCCTGTTAGAGTGCACCTCTCATCGACGATCACTCTTACCCTTTTCCTATTGGACCGACAAGCCCGATACCTGACTCTACCAAATAAATAATACGACATCTATCGTAGGTGATAGGATGTCCGTGAGCCGTGAGGGTTAACATTTTGGAAGTTGCTGGGATCTATGCCTATACTGCTTCCACCCAAAGAAGCCACCTGTGGCAAGATCTAGCCAAATACCCTTGGTGATTGCATGCATTTTGGTGTGGGAACTTTATTAATGTGTATGCAATCACTGACAATACATCTGGTCATTTGATATGCTGAGTCTGAGCGTTCCTGTTGGGATAATATGGTCAGTGATGTGGGTATTTTAGATTTTTTGGCTCTCCCTAGCTCTAAGGTAGAGGTTACACTTTTGCTCATGATGCACATTCAAGATATCGAGCACGTTGGCTCGTTGGTACCTGCTGGGTACCCAGCAATATGACATGTTTGCATGTACCATGAGGGTTGATTGTTCTTTTACATTGTCTGATCATTTCCCTCTTTGGATGTTGATTTATTTTGATGCATCTTTCAATGAGGCTCCTCTTCCACATAAACGGTTAATGCATATCAATAATGCATATCTTTTGCACAAAGATTTCCGAAATATGGTTGAAGTAGTGATTCCTCCTCTTGAGGCTCATATGTTTTTTGATGTGGATGTAGCTTGGTATTGCTTTGTTATGCATATCCATGCAATCATATAAGACTATGGTACTTGGTATATGCAATGAAAAAGAGACAAGGTGGAAGCAGATAAGGCAATATGCCAAGAGTTGGAAACTCTTGCAAATTCTAGACAGCTCTCTGTCTCTGAGCAAGAGACCTTATGTGCTGCTAAAGTCTATTTGATGCATAATACCAATTGAAAACTGGACAAATGGAAAGTCAGATCAAGGCAATATGCCCTTATGGATAAAGTCTGCTCATTAATTTTTTTTAAAAGTGTTTGCATGATTCATGGCAATCTATGGCCATTAGAAGAGTGAAGGACAATGCTGGACAATGGACTACCAATAAAATACAGTTAGCCCATTGCATAGTGAATCATTTTTGGCAAGTGTTTGCAGCTCTTGAAATTCCTTCGCAAGGGGTCTTGCAAGCTAGAAAATTTATCTTATTGTATGTACGTCCTATTGTGATTGTGGAGGATGCAGATACACATGAGGCTGCTTTTACTGAAGCTGAACTATATAGTAGTCTGCTTCATCTTGGTCATTGGAAATCCCCTGGGTGGGATGGTATGACTGCTGATTTTTTCCTCCACTTTTGGGAACCCTAAAAGAATCTCTACTTTTCATGATGAACCATCCGTGGACTACACAATCGTTAACACAATCATGGAAAGAAGGTCTAGTGAAATTGTTGCCTAAGCACGCACTTTGTGAGATATTTTCTAATTGGCAGTGTACCCTATGCCTGTCATTTACAAATTTATTCAAGAAATGATTGCTACATGGATTTAAGATCACTTGTTTTTTGACATACATACCGCCCAATATGGATTTATTCCTCGTAGGCAAATTATGGATAATCTTGCTAATGCTTTCATCGGCATTGAGTATGCAAAGTATAGTGGCCGAGATGTGCTCATCATGCAAGTTGATATAGAGAAAGCATTCGATACTGTTCAGTGGGACTTTATTGCAGAAATCATGGCCTCATCATGGCGGGCTTAGGTTTTGGATTGAAAATGCATTGCGTGGTTTACTTTCTCTAGGAACATAGTCAATCTTTTGGAATAATTGACGGTGAGATTACAGATGGCATGGAATCTTGGTTGTTCAGTTAAGCAAGGATGTTCGTGAGTGCTTTGCCATATGCTATTGCCACTCATCCTCTACTTATTTATTTGGACTCCTTAACAACATCTGGTCAATTGCATGGATTGGAATTACCTTCTTGTAATCATTTTGTGGCGCAAGCAGATGATTCCATGTTTTGGCCTAGGAATCATGTAGATGATGTTCGTTGTATCATGGATTCCTTGCACATTTATGGATTGGCTGTTGGGCGTCATGCAAACTTCCAAAAATCTAAGCTTTTGCCATTACACCAAAAGGAATGGCACTCTATATTGGCTAGGTAAAATAGTAAAGCCTGATTAGATAGCGAGGCACCTTGGATACCCGTTGGCTTGGTCGATGAACAATACTAAATGTTTGGATTGGGTTGAGCACAAGATTACATCCAAATTAGAGTACTATTGGAAATCTTCCACTTGGCCATTACATGTGCAACTCAAAATAGTGCAGTTCATCTTGATAGAATATGTGCAATTTTTCTTACATTTGTTGCATTGGCTTGCCGACTTTGGGCCTCGATATCGCAAATCTTGGATCATTTTTGGTCTACTTCCTCTCATAAAAGGGGTTATGATTGCTTTCTATGGATAAACTATGTACTTCAAAGAAGTGTGGTGGTATGAATATCCTACACTTGTGTTCGCATGTTATTGCAAGGAAGGTTATGCTATTATTGGTACTGGTAGACAAAGAGAAACCTTGGACGTTGATGTTTGGTTTTTTGTGCTCTCATGCTGTTTGTACACCTGCCTTTGGCCATTGGTAGCCTTCTTGCTGGGATGTTGTTTTTGATTGTTTTTGATTTACAACATGTAATGTTTCCCATGGATTTTCCTCACCTTGAGGTTTCCCATTAGTAAATCAAATGATATTACTATAAAAAAATGTGTGTGTGTCACGCGTGCGTGCAAGCAATGGAAGGCCTCTCCTATCAGAACATGTGTAAGCTTGTTGTTGCAAAAGCATGGAAGGGCATGGAAGGGCATGGAGGTAGCCAACCCACTTCACACACAGCATGAGGGGTAGCTACTCTCACTTGCCAACATGTGTTTCTTGGTAACTTTTCTCATCAACAAATGTGTGTGTTTGTGCGTGCGCGTGCACATGTGTGCAAGCATTGGAAGGCCTCTCCTATTGGAGCATGTGCCCATGGCCATCTCAAAAATCAAATGTTTCAATTTTTTTGACTATGTGTGTTGTGTAGACCATGGGAGGTAAAAAAACATAGGTTTGTAGTATGCTCAAGTTTACATTTGTGTGCATGCATAAAAGCTCTTTGCCCTCTGCCTATGGAAAGATCTTTCATTTTAAGCTAGCATGATGCACATATACATTTTGTGTGCAGGCATTGGAGCTCTTTGCCCTTCCTTCTCTTTCCAGCCTTCATCCGTGCATCATGGCATGCCACCTATGAAACTCTCTCTCTCTCTCTCTCTCTCTCTCCCCTTTTGATGAGTGCATCATTGTGCATGATAGCTCTCTATCATTTGTGGTTCCCAAGTAGAATTTGTGGATATCTACTGCTTGGTAAGAGATAAGCAGTTTATATATATATATATATATATATATATATATATATATATATATATCCTTGATGGTGTCATCTTCAAAAAATGTGATTGGTGTTGTCTATCATGGGCATGACCACACGTCCAGCAGCTTTGGACTAGTCTAATGTCCACCAAACAGGTCAGAGAAGGTAAGTAACAAAGAATTCAAATCATTCTTTGGGATATTCTTAGGTAATGTGGCTACATCAAATGATCTTAGACCAAGCATATACAATTTCTCTTTTAGTGCAATGATATCTGAGGTAGATCCATGTGTAGATGAACTTTGAACAAGTAATAACGAGCTTAGAAATAAGCCAATAGCAATTCCAGATCCCATTTCCAAACCTTGTAACTTTAAAGATAGTCTCATGCCTTACCTTCATAGGCATGCAAAAGAGAACATTGTGTACTACAAAATGGAGGGGCTTCTACGATGTGACAACGATAACAAGCAGTGGGGGTTTCTTGGATACCTGTCACCCATTATGTGTAATATAATTCTAATTAGTTGTGCTAATGGTTGGTTGGCAAGTAAAGGTCCCTGCTTTCATCTAGTAGGAGTTTTTGCTTATCCTCCAAATCCAAGTTTCTTATGTAAACGATGCATCAATGCTAATACATACCAGTTAATCATGTGTTAATAATTGATTGGCATATCACAAGCAAGTTGTTGTTTATGATTGCATATGGACTACTAAATTGTTTTAGTCTTCAACAATATCTAAGTACCCCAATACATGATTCAAATTGATGGGATTTGCAGTTTTCTCTCTCTCTCTCTCTCACTCACTCTCACTCACACTCACACACACACACACACACACACACACACACACACACACACACACACAGGCAATGTCATATGTAAATATTGGAGTCAAATGCATAAAATACTTAAACAAAACACAAGCTTTGATGAACGGATCATTAGTGGAAATTAAAATGCTAAAATTGCTTTTTGCAAATTAATACACGTAGAGAAGGGTGGGAGAAGGAGCTGACGAGAGAGAACGGTAGGGGATAGAAGTAGAGGGAGAGAGAGAGAGAGAGGGAAAAGGAAAGGGCCAAAGGAGAAGGGATAAGGGAGAGAATTTATCCCTCTCCCCTTTAAAAAAAAACCACTAGCGACCTTGCTACTGCAAAAAATAAAACAAAATAAATAAATACATAAATATGAATTTGGGTGCAGTAGTGAGCTTGCTAGTGTTTTTTTTATAAAATCAAGAGAAGGGGGATAACCTCTCTTCTATAGCACTCTCCATCCATCCCTCTCTCCCTCTCCCTTTCTCTTCTCCCTTCGGCCATGCCCTCCCTACTCTCTCCCTCTCCCTATCCTTTCTCCCTCTTGCTGTGTTCGTGCTCCTCTCTCTCTCTCTCTCTCTCTCTCTCTCTCTCTCTCTCTCTCACACACACACACACACACACACACACACACACACACACACACACACACACACACACACACACACACACACACACACACACACACACACACACACACACATTATCCTTACTCCTTCCCTCTACCTAAAGTAAAAGATGGTTACATAGGTTTATTTTGGAAATAATGATTCAAAATGCACAGGTATCAATTGTTTTGTTTTATGCAAAACTCACAATTGTGAGTGATTGTATTATAAAGTCACCAATAGATATATAAATCAGTCTCAAGGTGAGGGACAAAGGGCTACATACGAGCTTATTTACAAGTACCTAGTAGCTTACTATTGCGAACAGCTCAATCCTTTACAAAGCAGGAGCACAAATACTACAATGCCTATACATAAATAGGGGGATCCTACCATTCCAAAAAAGTAATTGTAGCATATCGTTGTTCACATACCACCAAGCTATATGTATCCATGCTTGAGCATGAGATACAACGATGGATAGAGGAGAGAAACCTTTGGACCCTTGGGCAGGTATGGTTTAGGGAAGGGTTCTCTATGTTGAAACATATACTGATTTTGAGAGCCATCAGTAAGGAGGGTAGATTTGCAAGAGAACCTATATTTCTAATGCTTTGTTAATTTCTGTGAAGCGTTTGAAACGGTCCCTAGAGCTAGACTACAATAGAGGATGTACGACCTTGGAGTTTTGAGCGAGATTGTATGGGAGATTACTACACTATATACAATAGTAGTGGGAAAAGTGTGGACTTGTGAGGGCCTATCTACACAGGCATACTCCACTGTTGAGTAATGCAAGTATGTCCTTTGTCTCCACTCTCTTTGGTGGAATTACATATTACATTAATAGAGAGGAGATCAAAGAGTACAACTCTCTTATCGCATTGTATTGACAACTAACACCCCATATTGCAAGTAGAAACATCTTGATGTGCTACACTACTTTACATAGGGCAGTTGCTTACCTTTGAACCTTGGGAAAACCATGGCATAATAGTGGCTTTTGGCTTACTTCTCCCCTTTCTTAGCCTCGTAACAAAGAGTCACATGAGGCTAGGAGCCATAGGATGCCTACGTAAGGACCAAGATTAGTCAAGTTTTCTTGGAGTCACCAATCGATTGCCAAAGCTTGCCTCAACACTATCTAACACGGGGTCTTTATGACCCCCAAGCGGTGGGATCTACGGTCGGGAAAGTGCGATGCGAATCGCACGATAAATAGAGGGTCCACAAAAAGTCAACATTCGGATGAGCCCCTGTGATTTGAACCCACGATCGCATCGTTGAGAAGCTTGTGAACTAACCACGCAGGCGCATGTGGCTGGTTAAAACCACTATGAGTGCACTTGGTTATCAAGTTAGTTTACTGCCCCCCTCTCCTCTCCTCTCCTCCCCAAACAAATGTCCTTGTTTACTTTTGCTGCCCTTGTTTACTTTTCCCCAATCGACGTCCACACGTCTCTCTGTTTTTGTGGCCGCACTTCTCGGCCATAGATCCCATTGCTTGGGGGTCATAAAGACCCCCTGTTATATAGTCGTGAGGCAAAGCTTGTTGTATTCTATGCTTGCTATATGCGTAGCGTTGAAGCTTGATTTGCTAAATTTGACGCATGCTTTTTTTTTGGAAATACAACGTCATCATGTGTGATTCTTGAGATTTGCCTCGATTTTCTCAAACAAATTGGTCCAAAGTATCTTCTAAGATTCGCATCAAACAAATTGGTCCAAAATAGTGACCACATAGTGCATACTTGAGAAATGTTTACATCATGTGATTTTCACAAGGGTGTGTGTAAGTGCAAGCATGTAGCTATGTTCCATTTTTGTGATGTCTAAGTCAGGTATGCATATTCAAGTTAGTAGATGTTTGCTATGCAGATTTACAATTGTTTTTCATCACGTGATTGTCACAAGGGTGTCAATGGGAGCACGTTCCTTTAGTCAACTTATGCGATGCATACCTAATTAGTTATGCATCGCATAAGTGATATTAGAGGTATGCATCGCATAAGTGATATTAGAATAGAAACTAACACCCAAGTCAATTAGGTATGCATCACATAAGTTGACTAAAGGAATGCGTTAGGGAGGATCACCTTTCGCATCTTACAACGGAGGTAAAATTGCTTACCTCTATAAAAGCCAATGGGCAGGCTACTGAGGACGAGCACAAACGATGGCTCGAAGCAAAATCTAACCTTGCTAATGAGCAGTTATAAGATATAAAAAAGGCTAGGTTTCTCTCCGGGGAGACTTTTCTGCAACTTGAAGCCTCCAATGAAGCTCATGTTTTTAGGGCTTTAAAAATCAAGAAGAGCCAGGGCCACGTCCGCTCGCTCGATGATGAGAAAGGGACAACAGTTCATAACCAGGATGAAATGGCTGGTCTGATGTTGAACTATCTCAGTCAAATCATTGGACAGCCGTAGACCCAGTCCCAAGAAGTGGAAGAAGCCACAGGGACCTTACTTCAGAGTGTCAAGAAGGAAATTCCCCACTCAGTAGCTAATAGCTTGAAACAGGCATTCTCCGAAGACGAATGTTCACTAGCATTGCAAGCCCTTAGCAAGGAAAAGTCCCCTGGTTGGGATGGGATGACGGTGGAATTCTATAGAGAATTTAGGGAGGATCTCAAGGCCCCAATCAAAAGATTGGCCAATAAAGCCATGGTCGAAGGGTCGTTGGAGTTAAGTGTGAAGAGAGGTCTTATCAAGCCCATCCCAAAACAGATCTGCTGTTCTAAACTGAAACATTGGCACCCTATAATGATGACGTCGGTGGCCTACAAAATTATAGCTAAATTAGTGGCCCTCAGACTAGCCCCCTTACTAACCAAGATCATCTCTCCCCATCAACATGGTTTCATCAAAGGAAGGTCCATTTACGATAACATCTTGGCAGCAATGGTGGGCATAGAATACGCAACTGTCACAAAGCAGGAGTGCATTCTGCTACAGTTGGACCTGGACAAGGCTTATGATAGAATAACATGGACATATATAGAAGCCGTCATGGAAGCTCTGGGCTTTGGGCCGCGCCTATGTTGGCTGGTACATGTAATGGGGGCTGGAAGCTAGTCAGAGCTCTTATTCAACGATAGAATTGTGGGCTCTTTTGAGGTCAAAAGGTCTATTAAACAGGGATGCCCTCTGGCCCCCCTACTTTTCGCCATAGGATCACATCCTCTAATCACGACGCTCGAAGCTAGTGCTGAATGAGGGGAGGTGCAAGGCCTTGTCTTACTTGGAAATAGCCAACTCTTGGCAAAACTTTTTGCAGACGATTCTCTCCTCTTCTTGAAGGCGTGCTCCCATGTCATTAGAAAAGCTTTGGAGATTGTACAAATATTCTCAGTAGCTTCGGGGTCCCAGTGTAATATAGAGAAGTCAAGGATGATTTCCCTATCAGAAAATGACTCATATGACCCTACTGTCTAGTCGGGGGAGATTATCACAAAAGGGAATATCTTTAGACATCTGGGAGCCCCCTTGGGGGTGGACGTAACTCACAAGCAAATATTCGAGTGGGTGCTTGAAAAAATCAAAACAAAAATGAGTACGTGGAAGTATGCTCTTCTCCCATTCCCAAGTCGGATAAGTGATGAATGCCTTAATGATTCCTTATATTGCCTTCACTAGCCTGCTTCTCAAGATGGCTAAGTGTCACTGGAAAAAGTTCTTAAAACCAGTAAAAAGATTTTTATGGAAAAATAACACGAAATCTTCGAGGCCATGGCAATGGGCCCGTTGGGAATCAGTTGCTTGACCGGGGAATCAAGGAGGCCTCGAAATTCTCAACCCTGTGGCCCATGCAGAAGCTTGTTGCGCCAAATTTGTGGTTTCCTTGGCTAAATAGGATCAAGTTTGGGATGTCATGATCAGAGATATGATAGAAGCAGCTAAACTTGGCTCGAAGGGTGGAAAGTGGAGAGGGGTGGCGGTTCATGACAAACTGTTAGCCCTGGCGTGGTCTACTTTAAGACTGGGGGGCATCTTAGGAGAATTGGTAAGAAAATGCAATAGAGCAGTAGGAGTCGTAAGGTGGGGGGAAGAAGCCCGATACTTCAAGAACTCCATCCTACATTGGTCCCCCTGGCTCTCCCAAGTTGTAGATCCGCCACAAACTCCCTATTGCATTGAGACAGCGAGGAAGCTGAATAATAAGGGTTTGAACTGGCTAGAGCACTTCTGGGACAGTGGCAACAAGAGCTGGAAAACCATTGAACTTATGGTTACCCAGTACCAACTTAATAGCTTGGAGGTCTTGCTTGTCCACAAAGCGATGAAAGAACTTGACAATCTAGTGATGCCAATCTGTGTTTCGGACTTGGACTGGAATGCCTGGAAATGGCCCGGAAGCAGTCTCTTGTGGAAACCCCATACTAAAACCATCTATCAGACAATGATGCAAAAGAAGAATTGGTCTATCCCCCTTAACAAGATATGGAAAAAGCAATGGCCGGAGGAAAGGTGGGAGCATGTAATGGAGAACAAGTGGAAGCCAAAGGTTCCACAGTACATGAAGGTTTTCTTATGGAAGGTTATTTGGGGTGCTCTACTAACGGGGGTGAAGATTCAGGAGAGAGGGATTTTGTCAAAATGATTCTCGGGGTGCAGGGTAGCTAGTGAAGATCTGGCCCACCTATTCATGGACTGCCCAGCTATCAAAGGCCTCGCAGGGAAAGTATGCGAGTGGGTCCAGAGAACATGGAAAATTAGTTTTTTCAAGACTGACCTATTCCTTGGAGGTAAAAATCCAGGTAGTCCTGCACTCCTCGTCAGCACACAGATTGTCAGATACTTCTTCTTTCATAATGTATGGCAAACAAGAAACCGCTGTGTGTTTGAAGGAGGTTTTGAGGTGGCAAGCTTCGCAGAAATTATACAAGAAAGCAAAGTGCTAATATTGGCACTCGGACGCAAGCATCACTCAGAAGATTGGTGTAGGACTACTTGTGCCTTGTTGTCAGCAGATGGAATGCCTAGGATAGAGGCAAATCTTGGCCATTGGTAAATAAAATATCTCAGAATGACAAGAGTATGGACCTTGTGTATCAAGGACGTGGTGGCGCGTTCGTAGGGATGGCTGCTCTGATAGCCGATGTAATTATGATCCCTGGAGGTTGTCATGGCTTAACATGAGCATGACAAAACCTTGTAATTTTATGGGATGCTCAATATAATTCACTCACAATTGTGAGTTTTTCTTTTTTTAAAAAAAGATAATAAAGTTTTTATGCTAAGAATATTTTTATGTTCTGCCACCCAGACACCAGTTTTGTTTGGTTTAGCATAAGTATCACACAAAGATTATTTTTTGACCATCCCGCCGGATGCTTTGATTTGGATGTAGGGTGTCAGGGACGCTTATTGCAATGATATGGTAGTCGACTTAAATTAACTAAGGTTAACAACATGCTTCGGTGAGTACGACTCACGAGTATGTAGTTGTTTCTCCACTTGGGGGTGGTTGAGGTATTCTTGAAGCTAAGGGCTCTTCCTCTTCTATCATCTCTATCCCAAGAGCTCCTAGGTATGCTTGACACCCACAAGGTATTTATTTCACTCTAAATATGATAGAGTGTCTTCTTCTTCTAGTTCTTAAGAATATTTACATTATGCCTTTTTTCCTGCTTTTTCACCACTTGCTAGGCACTTTCTAATCACCTCACAACACTTTGTAGCTCTTTTCAAGCACTTTGAAGTAATTTCTAAGCACCATTGACCACCATAAAGCACTTCTAAGAAGTGGCTACACCGCTGTCTGTACCTCTGCTAAGGACTTTCTAAGGGGAGAGGAGGAGGTAGCCCTTCATTGTAAGGGGGCTCTCTCTTTGAGGTTGAAGTAGGGAAAGATTACGCATGAAAAAGGGAGAATGAGGATGCCATGTACATGCTACAATGACAAAGCTTTTGGACAATGATGGTGCACATACGTGAGCAAAAAAGAGATGCAACCTTGATCAAGGTGTTCTATAGAGAGATGTGGGGCTTGGAGTGGCGAGTCCTACTCCTTGCTTTTGATTGTTAGAGAAACAAGCACACATTGTATATTTGAATACACACACGGATGGGTGTGTATAAGAGAGGATGTATTTATTCATCACCAGAGGGGTGATTTTGTGCAAATATGATGTCATTTATTTGTGCGGTTACAAGGATCATGTAAATGTCCATGGATGGTCACAAAACACTCTTTATGAATATTGGACTTATGATTTATTGATGCGCTTTACACCCCCCTAAATTGCTAAGGTCAATCACAGATCAGCAAGCCATACCTCAATTTGTAAAGATTGGTGCACACTTTGTGATAATGCCCTGCTTTGATGCCTTCAATTGGATGATAGTCTCCAATCAATGTTGCTATTGGCTGCAACCCAAGCCTCAGTGGTTGGAATCACTACTTAGACAATGATAGCCAAAATTCTCCAAAAGATGCAATGTGTAGTTGCACATCCAGCACGCCAACCAACGGCCCTGTCTCTGCTCAATTCATGCAACGAACTGCTGGTAGTTTTGCTGGCAAAAACAATCGGTGGCCCTTTTGAAGGTTAGGTGATGTTCCAGGAAACCCATCAAAAAATAACCTTGCAATACAAAATTGTGGCTATTGTGGCTGTCCTCGTCATGCTGAGCGGGATTTTTGTGCGAAGTGCCAAGAACAACAACGAAATGATACGTCCCTGTGCCAACTTGCAAAGAATGGCGGTACCTGCACTTGGCAAATGTGGTACAGAAACACTTCAACTGTTTGCATCTTACCTTAATTCTGCTAATGCCCTCATTACTGCCCAAGATGATGCAACATAATGGATACTTGATATCGGTGCAAACATCACATGATGCCTCACCGTCACTGGCTGCAAGACTATAAGTCCTTCACACAAAAGGTGAAGGTTTATCTTGGGGATAACCGGAACCTTACAACCACCGATCTTGGCAAGATGCAAGTTGCCTTGCCAAGTGGCACCTTAGTCCTCATACATGATATCTATCACATCCCCGGTCTTAGTTGAAACCTGCTGTCAGTATTTGCAGCCACATCCACAGGGTCATCCATTGAGTTCTTCCATGGTTCCTATGTGATGCATTTCAAGCTTCCCTCTGGTCAATATGAGATCATTAAACTAGTGAACCGGTTCTACCCCATTATGATCTTCAAACCTGGCCGCCATGTTGTCATATCCTCTACATCAACTCTTTCTCTGCATGTAACCAAAGACACTGCTACACTTATGTGGCACTATCACCTCATCCACATCAACTCTCCATTGAAAGGTGAAGAATCAGCTATGCAATGGCATACCTCAGAGGTTCTCACTGATTGACCTCTGTGAAGGCTGTCTCCTTGGCAAATCCAGCCACAAACCATTTCTTGGATCTCACACGAGATCTACAAGGTCAATCAATTGGTTCGCATTGATGTATGTGGCCCCATGGAGACAACATACCTTACAGGCTCCACCTATTTTCTAACATTTACTGATGATTTTTGTAGATACACCACAATGTATTTTCTCAAGAAAAAATCTCAGGTGTTTGCCTCTATATTTCAAAGGTGAACAAACACATACACTTCAAAATTTCAAAGATGACGCAATAGAATGGTTGCTTGATACCAAAACAAAACATTCAAATATACACATTTCAAAGGTGAACAAAAAATTCAAAGTTTCAAAGGTAGGTGCCTCTAGGCGGACCAAAATAAACATGATCTCTTTTTAGAGCTATAGATGAGAACGATGATCGGTTTTATGTGTACGATTGGATCCCATTCAAAAAATCAAGAGGTATATGAATGGGTAGCTCCATGGAGACCTTGCAGCCAAGGGATATCAAGGTCATGAGAAGAAAAGGACTTTCATAATGATGTAATTGGTTGTTGTGCGATCGTGGAGGATCTCCTACACCGTGATAGCTTGATAAGTGAAATATACATGGGACCATTGGTAGCAATGACATCTTTCAATCGAGCAAAGAGAATGTATATAAGAGAAAGAGAGAGAGAGAGAGAGAGAGAGAGAGAGAGAGAGAGAGAGAGAGAGAGAGAGAGAGAGAGAGAGAGAGAGAGAGAGAGAGAGAGAGAGAGAGAGAGTCATCACTAAGAGTGTATCCATGGTGCCTTTCTTAATAGCTATTATGAGTTCTAATAATTACACTTTTTTCATGTGTTTGAAAAATATTGTGTCTATCAATCTCCATTACAAATATGCTCTCTCCTTCTTCACACTACAAGGGGCTCTTCACACTTGTGATGCTCGTATTGATGCAGATGAACTTGGTTTTTCTCCCTTGGGGTGTTGATACGACCATCGATATGTGTGTCACAATCAAGATGTTGATATTCATATAGCACCATAGATATTGATGCCTGTATTGATTGTGATATCAATGTTGCATAACCATATATATCAATGCCTATATCAACACCTATAGGTACAAACAATTCACCATTCCAAACAAATTTGAACTTTCAAAAAGAATAACAAGTTAATCAACATCAACTTAAACTGAAAACATTGAGATTACACAAAATTTGAAGAGAATTTGTGTTTCATTCATACAAGTTTATAGTGTGAGGCTATATACATTATGAAAATGGGCGAATGCCTCAAATTGAAATGACAAAAATGGACAAACATGAAGATCGTACGGTGTGTGCAGAGTGCGAGGGAGAAGAAAAAGTAGACACAAGCACGATGTGGGTGGAGCTTTTTGACCGAGTTGGAGATGTCAGCATTGGCACTATAAATGGAGCTTTTTTCACAAGTTTTCATAGGACACTTTGGTAGTGATTTTGTGCTTTGGTTCATGGTCTTTGTGGATGGATTTTCATATGGTTATGGAGAATGGTTGATGCTCATTGTACACGCATTTTGGCAAGCACTTTTGAGTGCTGGTGAGCTCTCTTAAGAGCATTGTTTTCACATTGACCAATTTTCCGATTTGCACCTACTTTGATGCTTCTATATGTGTGGTCACTCGATGGATGTACATTAAGTTCTGATTACCATTGTATACACATTGTGGAGCCATTTCGGCATTAATCTTTGGCATGAGTAGTGCTATGGTTTACGATTTTGAGTCTTCTTTCAAAGACTATGGTAGTTTACTCCCACTTTTCCATACTTTTGGTTGACAGACTATAGTAGTCCATGTTTACTCCCACTTTTCCATACTATTGGTTGACAAAATTCTTATTCAATTTGTAGTGGTCAAGATCATCTCCGAGTTTGGCATCTTGGATGTGGTTTATGGCTTGAAAGTTTGCATTGAGATTTTTCTCATTTTGCGGGGGAGACCCTATCCAATTTTCCCTAGATTTCTTGCCATAGTTTTGGCTTGATTTCCATACACACTTTTGATGTATTTGCAGTCATTGTATTCAGACGGTGATTCTTACTTGTTGTGGTTGATTTTTGTCCCATATCGAGACGGGCATATGGTTGTTTTTGGACACGGTGGTGCAGCCAAAGTTGGTCGACCATAGAAAATGGTACAAGCAAATATATGCATGCTAGAAATTTCAAGGCATAGAGATGGAGCATGTATAAAGAGCCTGGGCAGGCAAGTGGCATGTGAGGGAGGGCAAAGAAACGGTTCACATGCAGTGGTAGGTGAGGGTGCAACCGATGTGGTGAGCATGTGAGAGATTCCATAGTTGGCAGGCCAAATGTGTGGAACATGGGGCATTCTAAAAAGAGAAGTCTTAGAGGAGGAGCACAAGGATTTTTTTTTTCTTTTTTGGGCTCTCAAGGGGGGTGGATACACGCAAAAAAGACCCATCTTGGCAAGGAGAAGAGCTCATTTTGGAGAAAGAAGAGAGCTTGGAGAAGGGCTTCTAGCGGCGGCAAATGAGAGATCTTTGCGACCATATTTTACTCCAAGGAGAGAGTGTTGAGTAGGGAGCCATGTCCATAGTGTTGGCACAAAGCCAAAGGGTTACAGATTGATCGAATCTGGTCAGTCGAGGGTGTATCGGCTTGGGGATTATCTTGTATATGGTATTTTTCACAGGCAAAACCATTATTGTTGCACAGTTGGTGTCCATTTGTTCCCTTCCCCTTCCTTTTCTCTGACTTGTGTGCGTGTATTTTCGGGTGTGTGTCTGCAGTTGTGCCCCCCTGATGGTCGGCTGTGCACAGAGAGATTGATAGTGGTTGTTCGTGTGTAGTCGGGCACAAACGATGGTTTGCTTGTGAGTTTATTGTGTTTTGAAGGTGAACTCTAGTGGTTAGGGATGCAATGATTGTCATGGGCTATAGAGAGGTGCGCTATTTGTGTGCCGGGTGTGTTCCCCTTTCCCCCTACCCATCTTCTAGTGCCCCATTGAGGAGCGTTTGATTGCTGTTTGGATTTTATCAAAGAAGTGTATTTTCATCAAGCAGGGATGGCAGCAAGAGGTTATGGTCCAATTTTTACCGGAGAACAAGATCCAAAAGAGTGGATGGCCAGACTTTGAGCTGTATACGTTGTCATTTTATATGTGCATACCGAGGATAACAAGCTGTAGACAATTCCCCTACTGTTGCAAGGGAGGGCAAAGAAGTGGTTCAACGCTTTGGTAGGCGAACCACGGTTCATGTGGCCGGCTTTGCGGACCCGATTTCTGTAGGACTTTTGTAAAGAGGTATCACCTGTTGATTTACATGCTAGATTTAAGAATTTGAAGCAGGATGTGAACGAGGGGTTGGGAGTTTTCCTCAACCGTTTTGAAGCATGCTAGAGGGACTTTGCAACAACCATGCAATTGGCTAATGGTGGTGAGTATTTTAAGCGAGAGAAATTCATGGTATGCTTGCATCCAAAGGTTCGAGAAAAGGTGGATTTTGAGAGCCCTAAGAAACTACAATGGGGCGGTGGCCATTGCAAGGGCAAAGAGCAAAAAAATAAGGAAGAAAATCGAGCAAGGTTCATTAAGGTATGAGTTGAGGGCCCCTAATCCTGCTCCAAGTCTGAGAGAAGAAGTCCAAGCGGAGAACTAGGCAAGTCAAGGAGTGACGAAAATTCCTCAACAATGGGTACATAGTGTTCAAGATTTGAGTGAGCAAATGCAGGAGCTACGTTTGAGTGTTATGGACAGAGGACAACCAAGGGTTGGAAGAGGTAGGGCGAGGCAGCTGCCTGGCGGGTGTTACAATTGTGGAGAGGAGGGCCATTATGCTCCAAATTTCCCTCATCCACCGAGGGAGAGAGGCGGTATGTATACTCTATTTGGTCGAGACCGAGGATAAGCACATTTTAATGGTCAAAGGGAGCAACCGACAGCTGAAAATAAAGCCCCACCGTCCCCACCAAATAATGATGAAGTGCAAAGGGTTAGCATTATTGGTGTTGACCGACAGGAAGTCAATGTTATGGCCAACAAAAGAGCAAGAGGTGAAAGGGAGACCGAGATGGAACGGGAAACCAGGGCTAGGAAAGGTAAAGAGAAAGTGAACGAAAGTAAAGAGCAACTAGAATCAAGCAAGAGAAGACGACGATGAAAGATCAAGTAGAAAGATTTTCAACTAGGTGAGGTCATCCTGAGTACAATCTGATGAGTGATGTTGAAAACCAAAAGGCTAATATGACCTTTGGACAATTTCTTGCATTGAACCCCAAATTAAGGAGGCAATGGTCAATCAAATTTTCCATAAATTTGCTAACCACTCCCATTGCAAAGGTAATGTTTGGTCTTGTGGCTACCATGGCATTGAGAAGACTGCCAACTATTGAAGAATATGGCAACTTGGCCATTTTTTCTGGCTACTTACTGTCTTTATCATTTTCTGATTTTCCCTTTTGTGAACACTGTCATATGGTAAGCAAACACGAGCACGTCGTACACAATCTTTTGACAAAGAAAGAAAGCCCTTAGAGCTTGTGCATAGTGATTTATGTGGGCCTATGCCTTCTAAATCCCATGGTGGTGCGTCTTATTATGTTACATTCATTGACGATGCAACATGACATGTTTGGGTTTATGCCATGAAGTCTAAAGATGAGACTTTTTCTTGTTTCAAAAAGTTCTTATCTAGTGTGGAAACTCAGTCTGAACATAAGTTGAAAGCTTTACGCTCAGACAATGGTGGAGAATATGTCTCCAAAGAGTTTGCAGACTTCTGTTCAAGTAGGGGAATTAAGTGCGAGTTTACAACTCCTTATACCCCTACACAAAATGGTGTTGCCGAACGAATGAATAGGACCATCCAAGAGAGGATTATGTCTATGCTATCACATGCTAGTTTACCGCAAGCATTTTGGGTTGAAGCATTATACAATGCTGTGTATTTGATCAATAGATCACCACATGCTTCATTACAGTTTTGTGTACCTTTGGAGTTATGGTCAGGACATAAGTTGTCTTATGAAAAACTCCATACATTTGGCTGCGAAGCTTATGCACATGTACCCAAGGAGTTGTGTGCTAAGCTTGACCCTAAGTCCAAGAAATGCATCTTTATTGGCTATGGTGTAGATGGTCAATTTGGCTATCGTTTATGGGATCCGGAAAGTCGATCAGTAATCCGTAGCAGTGATGTTGTCTTCAATGAGACCAAGATGCATAGGCAGCCAACGAAAGAGGTTGAATTCTGAAAAGTGACGTTTTTCGATGTATCACCTCCTGCACAAATATCTCTAGAGAAAATTACTACACAGGCTAGTACAAGCTCTGATCAGCCGAGGAGATCTCAAAGAGTCTCACATCCGCTAGAACGGTTTGTTGCTGATAGATAGTGGTGAGCCTTCTTGTTACAAAGAGGCTATACTAGCCAATGATAAGGTTCAGTGGGAACATGCTATGAAGAGGGAGCTATCCAGTATTGCAAAGAACAAAACATGGGAACTTGTTCCATTGCCAAAAGGTAGGAAAGCTTTCCCTTGTAAATGGGTTTACAAGAAGAAGATTGCATCCAATGTTGAGAATTACAAAGCTCGTTTAGTGGCCAAAGGTTTCAAGCAAGAATATGGTGTAGATTTCCAGGAAATCTTTTCTCCAGTGGTCAACATGACGACACTAAGAATGTTGCTTGCTTTGGTTGCCACTGAAGATATGGAGCTTGATCAAATGGATGTCATTACAACTTTCTTACATGGTGATCTTGAGGAAGAGATTTATATGCAGCAACCTGAAGGGTTTGTGCTGAAGGGCAAGGAACATTTGTTCTGTAAGCTTCTGAAAAGTCTCTATGGCTTGAAGCAATCGTCCAGACAATGGTATCAAAAGTTTGATGCATTTATGCATTCCCTAGCTTATTATGCTTATCCTTTAGACATGCTTATTGCTGGTCATTCTAAGAAGGACATTGCTGACTTGAAAACCAAGCTGAAAAGTCAATTCGACATGAAAGATTTGGGTGAAGCTAATCACATTTTGGGTATGCGCATAACTCATGATCGTAAGAAGAGGTTGTTGTACCTTTCTCAAAAAGAGTATGTGCACAAGGTTCTTGATCGTTTCAACATGCAGAAGGGGAAGGCCTTGAGTACTCCATTGCCTCCATATTTGAAACTTAGCAAGAACGATTGTCCCAAATCTGCTGAGGAAAAAGATGCGATGGCTAAAATTCCTTATGCTTCAGCTTGTGGTAGTCTCATGTATGCCATGGTGGCTACAAGACCTGACATTGCACATGTAGTGGGAGTTGTCAGTAGATTTATGTCTAACCCTGGTAAAAAGCATTGGGATGCTGTCAAGTCGATTCTCAGATACTTGAGTGGCACTGCAGATAGACAATTATGCTATGGTCGTGGAGAGTCATCCATTCAGGGATTTGTAGACAGTGACTATGCAGGCTATGTTGACAGTCGTAAATCAACAACAGGTTGGATTTACACATTTTCTGGTTCTGCTATTTCTTGGAGATCTGTTCTCCAAGATTGTACATCCATTTCTACCACAGAGGCAGAGTATGTTGCATTGAGTGAAGCATGCAAAGAAGCTATTTGGCTTGCTCACCTAGTGAAAGATCTTGGCTTGGAGCAGTGTACACCAGTTCTTCATTGTGACAGTCAAAGTGCTATTGTCTTGGGTAACAATCCAGTGTTTCATTCCAGAACGAAACACATTGATGTGCGCTATCACTTCAGTCGTGAATGCCTGGCAAACAAGAGCCTTGATTTAGTGAAGATTCCTACATCAGAGAACACAGCGGATGCACTCACTAAGAGTCTCTCTAGCCATCAGTTTCAACACTGTCGTGAGTTGATGGGCATTGGGTGAAGAGTGGTGCTCTTCCATTTTTATAGTCTCCCACATTGGCCATCAAGTGGGAGAATGTTAGGTTTAATGGCCATGTGGCTGACTGCCCATCACTAACTGCCACTAACCCTAAGTGTACAACTATACACTTGTGTGAGCCACTAACACTAAGTACAATGTGTATTGTGCCTTAGTGCATAAGATAAGAGAAGAAAGAAAGGGGGCATATAGTACGTTGGCTCTCCCCCTTCAACCTGTGTGTGGCTATGGTGGTGTGTGTGTATGAGTGTGTGCGTGCGTATTCTTCTTCCGTTGTGCTCCCAACTCCTCCCCATCACACTCCCTAATCATCATTTGGGCATGATCATGCTCCACTACCCTTTGGAGATTAGGTGAGCAAAATATTGCATTTCTCTTTTTTTTATTGCAATTAGTGAGTAATTTCATTTGTCTCTCGTTAAATTAGGATTGTTTCCTTGCATTTATGGTGCATTTTGGTATTGATTTTTTTGAGGACTTTGGAATTCTGATTGACTTTATTCCAAGCCATAAATCATTGCATTATTTGTGTGTGGTGGGGGTGCTCATGGTGAGCTTCCCATAGAGTTCCTTCTTGTATCAAATGTATCTAGCTACACCAAGATATCTTCACTCCAAGTTCGGGTAATTTGGTTCGTGTGTGTGCTTTCTACAAGATTTTAATACTCACATGTATCTTTTGGTGAAGAACAAGTTTTTCTTGAAGATACCCATGTGAAAGACACCCTATTTATAGGAGTTTCACTTATTAAAAAAGGGAAATGACATTGGACTATCAGATTGTGCACCCCTACATGCTCGAGAAAAGTTGCTTTTTGCTCAAACTCAATTCGGCTCTCAGTTGCATAATCAACGAATGTGCACGCTCTTACGAATTTCAATTCAAGGCACTGCTGACATTTGCACATGAGATGAGAAGTAGCCACACTTCATCGGGCAATGATTGTTGGCTTATCCCGACGTATAGTTTTTTTTTTAAAAACCCGCAATACATGGCCTCATCGAATTGACATTACACGTGGCAGCCACAACATATTTCTTATTTTTGGCCTTCACTTATTTCTAATGCCTTAAGCGGCCATGTACACTAGAGCCAAGCCTCATCTCTCAACATAGTGGGTCTTCCTACAGAGTTTTGCTATCGAGGGCCAAAAGTTTCACCAAAAGGGGCCTTGATCTCAAGCCTTTAAAGGACTCTTCCATAGAAACCACCAAGGGTTTTTTAAACACTAAGGAAATGTATGTAAAAGCTAATCTCAAGATTGAAAAAAACCCCACTAGCACAAACACCATGCACTTGCATTTGCCAAAAAAATTATACATACACATTTCCATGAACACAAAGTACGATCAGTTTTGGCTTCACAAAGACAAAACTTGTACAAGAGTGAGACACTGCCCGACAACACATAAGACCATCCTCACTAGCACATTATTTTCCCAAAAATTCTATTTGTATGCCATACTGCATTAGCATTCACCGTAATCATTTTGATAACACATTTGGAGGGGACGATCATCATTAGTCGACATCGACAACATTGACATACTTTGACGATTTGTATTAGGCTTTAATCTCCAACATCAGAAAAAGCCCCATTTGTATTTGACCTAACACCTAGTTGCCTAGAACTCTCTAGGGGAGGTGGATTTGGCCTATTTTATTTCGTCAAATTCTCAAGGGGCAGGCATTTTGATCCTACACCTAGTCGACGATTCTCTGGGAAGGATGTTTTGACTTTGGTCCTACACCCTACTGTCAAATTCTAGGCTTTAATCTCCAACATTAGAGAAAGACCCATTTGTATTTGACCTACCACCTAGTTGCCTACAATTCCCTAGGGGAGGTGGATTTGGCCTAATTCATTTTGTCAAATTCTCAAGGGATAGGCATTTTGATCCTACACCTAGGTGACGATTCCCTAGGAAGGATGTTTTGACTTTGGTCCTACACCCTGCTGTCAAATTCTCGGGGAGGATACATTTGTACTTTTGGGTGCTACTATGACACACAGGGAGAGGCCTTGTTTGGGTGTGTGACACATCTGCACCACCACAAGTGAGAACCCCTCTAGTTTGGAAACCTACACATTTGACATCAGTAATAGGTCATCAGATGCCCTCTTCCAACTCTATAAAAGAAGCCTAAGCTACACACTTTTTTATCCAATCTCATATTCACTTTGCATCCTATCACTAACCCGTCACTCTATCCTACTTTGTACTCATTTTGCATATTAATCTACTCATGTTTTTTTACTAACATTAGTGTCAACCTCTCTCTCTAATATCTTGTAATTAACACACTAATTGAACCATGAATGGCTCATTAACATTCTCGCCATAATGCCATTCCCTTTCACATAGAATCTCCTGGATGAAACAACCTTGAGAGCACATAGCATTGATGAGCCCCACACTAGACTAGAGTTTCTCTTGAAACACAATGCAGTACCCACATGCCATTAAATTTTGGTAACTTGAGCTCGTTGCCAGCAAGCATACAAGAGCATTGACTCCCTTTCACTAGCATCCATAACATAATTGATGTTAACATCAATAGAAAGAGCATTCAAACCCAACCATAGCCGGCACACCATCCAAGATAAAGGAAGGAAATTGTGCAGGCCTTGCAATACCCACAATGATTTAGCATCTTCACCCCCTCTGACTTCATAGTCATCAAAAACACTTTGAATAATTTGTATCTACATTAGGGACATTTTCAGTTGGGATTCTAGCTTGACCATGAAAAATAGATTTAGGCTGTAAATCTTCATCCACAACACCCTACATCATACAAGTAGAGCCCTGAAAGTTTTTATTATTTGTCAAAGAGCTATAAATTTCTTCCTCTTGCAATTCAAGAGAAAGCGTACAAGGAAGAACTCCCTGGATATCCTCATGCACTTCAATCATTGTTAAAGTTTTAGGCATATAAGAAACATCATCCATGCCATCTTCATATGTTTCTTCATCTTCTTTTGATTTATATACGTCTATATTACCCAAAATTCCATTGATACTTTGTGAAGGTTCTTCTTGCACACTCTCAAAGTAGGTACTTACATCAGAAAGCCCTTCCATATTGTTATGTTCATTTGCATAGGATCGTGCTAAGAAACCATCAATGATGGCATCCTCTTCTTGCTCTGTGATATCAACACCTATAAACATGCCATCTCAACAATAGACATAGTTTCATTTACATCCTCATACACACCCTATGTTATCTCCATGTTTTCTTGTACTTTATTGATTATCATATAAATGGGTTTATCTATGCAATCCTCTTTAGCAAACCTGTTATTTCTTTTGGCTTCACATGCTTCCATGGTACTAAAATATCCATTAGCACGCCATAGAGGTTCTTCTTGCACCTCCTGGGAGTAATCCATGTAGAGGGCACAATCCTATGAAATAATTGCAACACAATCTCTATCTTCATCCAAATCTTCACTAGAACCACTGATGGAGGTAACTACAATGTTAACAATCTGAAAATTTCCCATCAATTTCAGTTTCAACTTCAAATTTGTTATCCACTTGTTTTAAATTTCTTGAAACACAATCTATTGGGATTAAATCTTCTACTTCCAATACTGCATCTTCTATTTCTTTTGCACATGCCTTAACTTTACATCTTGCACAAATTTGTTCCTATGATAGCTGAGTACGTGCCTCAGATCCCCATCAACTTTAATGAAAGTAATGTGGTTCTTTTGATAATCTCATTCATTTCAAAGTCCATAATTTTTGAGCTTTCATGAATGTTTTAAAACCTATCTACAAAACTCTCCCACTATTTGGGATATGTTTCTACTAGTTCTTGAACTTGATCCTGTGAACTTAGAACTTACAAATTCTTTAAAATTTGCAACCATTTGATCTTTTGGAACCCCTCAACTCTTAATCTTCCCTTCATAGCATGCAAGAGAACCTTATGGATCATGTCCTTGGAAAATACGACACTAGTCATGCTAGGACAAGGGTCCTACCGGCTAAGAGCTCAGTCCTAAGTTCAATGCCATGAATAGGAGTTCATATCAATAGGGTCGTGGGGCAAGGATCTAGCCTATATATGGAGTGGATGGGTGGAGATAAAGTGGCTCAGTACCCCTAGTTATCACATTGGTATCACAGTTGCACAATCTTGGAAAAGGAGGAAAAGAGGGCGTGGAGGTGTAGCATGGGAGGTTGCATGTTAAAAGATTGGGTTCTTTTTCTCTCCCACTACGTTCTCCACAGCGAGCTTAAGGATGATGGGCAGGCTGCATGGGAGTACACCCTTACAAATAATATACACAATAGTGGAACCTCATCATTTGTGGCAAAAGCGGCACCAAAACTGGTCACCCTTGCATCGCTGGCTAAAAGTGACTGTAGAGCATGCTGCAGGTGCATCTTCTTTTGTGTTCACTGCTTGAAGGTTTTCGATCGCATGCAAATTAAGTCGGTCCCCTATTTTTAATTGAGTACTCTAATTTGGGCACCCTCCCCAATTAGGTGCCTTGACCCACGGCCATGGTGGCTCGATACTCCAAATCATAAAAATGCTTCACTAAAGGGTCATGGTCGCATAGCATGCATGGCCATGCAATGACATGGTAAAGGGAAACCTACCCGTGGCTTTTCCCTTCAATTTTAGTTCATTGTGATGAGAACCACGATGGCACCCAAGACGGATCTCCACCAATAGGTTTCAAGGACCTTCGATTGCTCAACATGCATGGTCAACAAAGCTACTGAGAATTGTAGAGGAGCATGGTTTTGGCAAGTCCGTCTTAGCACAAAAATCTTGGCAAGAATTATTGAAATTGTAAGGAGTTGTGATGGTTGTAACTTGTAAGACGAACGTTGCTTAAGATGGTCGGGGTAATCGTTTCTAACAAGAGTAAGGAAGCTGAGTTTTTTGATTCAATTATGGTCACCAAGGGCAAGGAATCCAAACTCGGAACTCTCTTTTGGATTTTTCATCAGTAAAGAAATCTATATTTAAAGTTTACAAATTCTAAATTTTTATATTCTGCAGCATTAAAGCATTCAAGCACAACATGTAGCACTTGCTGATGTATACCAAGGACTCAATCTCATGCAATGTCTTGGGGCATGTTACAACAATCAATTATGGGGATTAACTTTACTTGTTGATGCTACTAGCATTCAATTTACTTAGTGATTTGTATGGCCTATGAAGGCATTTGTTGAGTTCTTATGTAGGGCATTTAAAATAGCTTGGGAAAGCCAGTTGAAGCTCTACCATCTGTATGTTGTTATGACTAAGCAAGGCTCAATTAAACTCCAAGCTGATATTTTGCTTGCCGAGAAAGATACAACGATCGTAGAACAACAAAAGATAATTATCTTATTACCTTAGGTACAAGCATGTGAATGTCTGATGACAAATCCTTTGAGCACAAAAACTCAAAACATTTTTCTTGAGATGTCATTACTTGAAGCAATGCTTCAATTTTCTAAATACAGATTTTGAGACTACTAGAACCAGATGAGCGACCAGGTGGGAGATTTTTGTCTTTTATGAATTTGTTAACCTTTAGCTTGGCAAGAATCATACAAGGTTCTTTGCATGCTATAATGGGAAGCATGGCTACTACCCCATGCACATGCTTTGTTCATGGAGTTAGGATCAACAACACGGCACCAATGGTTGGATAATTGGCATCATGGGATACAAATTCACATCTTATGTATGACAAGGTCAAATTGTGTTGTATCAATGCTAGATCTAGATAGTGAAAGGCACTTACGTGTATTGATTAAGAATCTTGAGACCATCATCATATCCAAGCGCTTATTTATCTATTTTGTTGAGTTTCATGCAAGGTGTGCCACTTAGGTGGATTTCCTTCCACCCAAGCAATTTTTACACTTTTGCTATGATGCAGGATACTCTATCAAGGATAGCGTTGCCACCTAATGGTTGATTAGTTTCCTAATAATCAACAAGATGAATTCCAATTAAGGTGGTGTCAGCATGCACTAGAGTCGCATGATCTTTTTAAAATAGGTAAGCTCTTGTTTGTGTCCAATGATGTTTACTAATGATTCTCCTATTGAAGATGTTGTAGGAATTATCCATAGTTCTCACATTATACTCAATAGAACTTGAGACTAGTATATTGCTTTATTCTTGGTGGATATGACTACATCGATAGGCATATAAATATCAATGGTTCTACGCACAAGGTGCATGCACTACAAAAGCTTATTTTCTTATATAGCTAATGGGTATGGCTTAACTATCAAGCACCAAGTTTATGTGATAACATGAATCTTCTAAGAGAGCCTCAAGGCATGAAATCTCTTTTGTCTATCACATCAACTTCTACCCACACACTCGTCATTAAGTTCTGATCTGAATTCTACTGGTCAAACATTTCTCTTAACTCTATGCAAGTCATATTTTCAACAAGAAAAAACCAAAGAGTACCTAGCATGACTACTTTCTCATGTGTGTTTTGTGAATGTCTCTCTCATTGGGGAGATATGATGGTTTAATGATCCAACTATGAATAAGATTCTAGCTCGAGAGGATCTCCTACTTGTGTATAGACTGTATTGTGTCTATAGCATCACCATTTTTTGGGTAGGATCCAAATTCTGAATGAAAAATCACTCAAAAAGAAGCTCTTAACTATAAAGGGTAGTAGCTAACTGCCCTTTGCTTACAATTACTCTTAGTAGCATGGTAGCCTATGATGGTAAACTTAATGATTTAAGTAGTATCTTTTTGTAGCATGGTAGCCTATGATGGTAAACTTAATGATTTAAGTAGTATCTTTTTGGCATATGACCAAGGGTTTCAAGTTATTAATGCAAGACCAAGAGTCCTTGGACAAAATAAAATCAGCCATTTTTCTAGTTTGCACAACTTTTTTTGATGCAAATGACATGGTCATACATACTATCTAGACGCAAAGTAGTAATTACAAGAAGAGTTAGAGGAATACTGTGCAACAATCACAAGCATGGAGTGCCGAAAAAATATAGAAAATAACATGCTACAAACATTAAAACCCATAAATCTACATGCCTGATGAATCACACTTGCACATAATTAAAGCTATGCACAATCTAAGAGAGACAGAGACTGAGATAGAACACAAAAGCATGTGCAAGTGCACCTCCTAGAGGGAAGTGCTACACAAGCACAATGAGAGAGAAGGGACAAGAAGAGAGATTAACAACATAGACAATGCAATCTCCCCCCGTGCAATAGTGAGCATTTTCCTCTTGCACGTATTTACTTATATATTTCTTGAATGCTCAAAATGATTACAAACTATCTGCCTAGACATAAAGTGACCATAGCTCATAAAGAGCACTTAATAATGAGATATCCATAAACTTGTTATCCATTTGCATAGTGTATAATTCACTTATGCTTTTGCCATATGTCAGATGCAATAATAACAAATTTATCAATTTCCATTACATACCTCTTCGCTAGGAAATCAATTATCCTCACTTGCTATGTTATTAATGTGCAAATCATTGTTTTAAAAAACAATGATTGAAATTATGTGTCAAAAATATCATGTAAAAAAACCTTTATAAACTTAAACAAAAGAAGTTGCTTATGCATGTTGTCATCAACACACTATATATTCTAATGTCTTATACCACGAGAATAAGCAATCTATGTCATATTGTGATGTATCAAGATATCATTCGTCATAATCATCATTTAATAATCATTTCCCATTAATTTCAAGTCTAGTTTCATAAACACTATTGACATCAAATCATCGTAAATCTAATCCAAATGCAACTCAAAGTCCAAATCTAGATCACTTCCATCATATAATCAGGTTAGCAAAATCACACTAGGGGCAATGGTGGTAAGACATTGTAGCAAGATTTTGTAATCAATATTGCCTAAAATAGTGCTTCCTAAATCGGTGAATTTGCTATTGTGCTGCCTACACTAGAAAATTTGCACTTGATACTATTTAAACTAGTGAATTTCTTGTTTGTTGGTATGGTGCCTAATTGACGGATATGCACAATTGATTGGTGTTGCCTAAATTGAAAAATCTACACCATGATGAGCATTTGCACGCTATCTAAATTGGTGGATTTATGTGTGGGTGACCAATGGACTAGGCAAGGCATAAAAGAGAAAACATTTACTACATGTTTGGCACCAAATTGGAGTAAATTTAGAATTTAATAAATCGTAAAACACTAGGTGTTGCCACAAAATCCAATAGTGGCTTTATTCTGTCATAGATTTTGCATTATTGTCCAGCACGTACCAGTCAATGATTTGCTAATACAACATCCAACAAGTGATCATACGTCCACAATTTAATTTAACATTGCAATGCTCATAAAATATACCTTGGTGGTATTCATGTATTAAGCTCAAAAAGGTAGGTAGGTCACAAAATTAGAAGCTAAACAAGTTATTAAAAATGAAGGTTAGCAATAAAATTATTTGGTTAATGTCATTCAAGATGCATTATCTTAAAATATTTGTAGATTAAAAAAGGGTATGCATGCTAACTTATAAGAATGAGTCAAGATAGACACTTGCATTATCTTAAAATATTTGTAGACTAAAAAAGGGTATGTATGTTAGCTAAATATAAGAATGAGTCATTTAAATAGGAGAAAAACCAAAAAATCTCCATAGATTTATAATTACCACAATTTTTAATGTCTATAGACGTGTTCATAACAATTCACAATAGAAATTTACAAACAAGTCACACAAAATTTATGTAAGGTAGCTTAGCATTAATTGGGAATTATAAAAGTGGTTGCAAAAGCAAGCTGATAGTGGGAGAGTTTGTAAATGTGATCAAATAGAATTACCTACTTCTTTTAATTAGAAGCAAATTAACTAGCTTTGTTAAAAAGAGCAAAAGATTCTTGAATGCGGAAGAAGATCAATAAGATTCTACTAAAATTGCTTCGTAGGCTACGTGTTGTGTTGCTGATGTCGGCTGCGAAGTGATATTTCTCCTCCTCTCCAAATGTGTTGTCAAAATCTTCAAAGATCTCTAATGGGTTGTGGCCTTAAATGCATGTAATTTAGATATCCCAATGCATACATGTAGAATCGATTCTTATTTAGCACGTATAAGAATATCATCTACTAGGGTTAAAAGATAAATCCAATGGTAGTTTTTTAAAGAATGCCTATTTTGAGACTAAATGAGGATGAAAATGTGATTTTTTAAATTAATTCATTGCATATCTATGTTTAATACAAAAAAATTGTTAGGTTGTAAGTAGGCCAAGCTCCCAAAGCTCAAAGCTCAGGGGACATGTTGTAGATTTGTAGCTTGCTACGTCACCGTTAATATTGGTTATTGAATCAAACACAAGTGATCACACTGATAACCCATTTTGATTATGGTCACATGAGAGTAGGGATGAGTACAATTCATAATATGAAGTAACTCGTGAGCAAAGATAAGATTCACAGAATGTACAATACATATAGTAGCTTGATTCTCTGCATGGCGTCCACCTCCAGTAACAACATAAGTGTTGGGGTATAAAGCCCAATGTGGTCGCCCAGGTAAGTGGGCGGGCCGCCAGGTATGTACACATATTCTTTTGTAAAAACCTAATAAGGACTCACTATGCTCTACACATTACAGTAGAGTGACTTCACCATATCGTCGTGCTCTTCTTCTCGCACTCTCTCTCGCGTCGCACTTTCGCTCGTACTCCTTCAACTGGTATCAGAGCTCAGATCGAGGCTCGGGGCAGCACTGCAGGAGGCTAGAGTCACCAGCTCAGATTGGAGTGAAATTCGACAGGCAAAGACACGGCCCCAAATCTCGCCCACCATTCGGCTTCGACAAAGGTCTGCGTAGGCCATTTTCGACTACGTAGTCTCGGCGGGTGCAGATCCGACTCTGCAAATTTGGGGTTTTTGGCCTACGACTACAAGTGCTCAGGATATCGACACTCCCAGAGTGTTGATTTGTGGTTGTCTAAACATCGAAGGACCGCTCACAGTTATTGGAGGCGTGTCACATACGACACGGACGTGTCTACACATAGACTGTAGGCGACATCCACTAGTTCATCAGGTAGCTTGTGTTTGCTGCTTGATATTCCAGATTTCATCCTGATATTGCAGGTACTTCCACATGGGATGTATTGTCAGAGATGATGTATGTTTGTTGAGGGTTTGCTGGCTGTGAGTCACGCAACAAACAACCGCCGCAGTGGTTACAACATACAGTGGGAAATTTGTGGATGTATGACTTTGTGGGAAGTCTATGTACTATCAGATTTACTGCAGCCTTTGTTGAGGGTCGAGTGAGGTTTTATTGAGCTGGGGGATTCTCTAATGTTGAGATCCTTTCGGTGATACAGGTCTTGGAGCGATCCCTCGAGCACCCTTAGATAGGCAGCTAGGATGTATTGACTGTGAGTTAGACAGTTGGGATTGCATCTTTGCTTTACTGCCATTGAGGCATTGTCGCAGTCTATGCTTACAGCACAGTGACAGGACAGTCAGAGATAGTACATGTGCAGGACATGTTTACCCACAGCTTACAATGTCAGAGAGACAATGGTTTTTTGAGCTGTTTTTTGGTCTGTTTTTAGTCCACCAGAGCCATTTTACAAAGGAGACTCTGCCAAAATTTCTGCAGAATTTGAAGCTTTCTTGGTTCATTTGACAGGTTGATATTGGTTCAGAGGTCAGTTTACAGGGGAAACTCTGCCGAATTTTTACCAGAAAAGTAAACTACTGTGAAGCGTAGCTATGGCTGGATCACAGGACACTGCTCTTTACAATATCAAGAAGCTGGATGGAACCAATTTCCCATTGTGGAAGAAGCAGATTTGGCACGTTTTGGTACAAAAGAAGCAGATAAAACCTATAAAGCTCAAGGGGATAAAACCAGAAGATATGGACGAAGATGAATGGAGCAAAATGGATGAATTGGCACTTTCTACCATTATGCTGACTTTGGCAGAAAGCGTTTACTTCAATGTAGCAGATGAGATGTCGGCTTATCAAGCATGGTTAAAGCTGAGTGATCTTTATGAGAAGCAGAGTGCAGCTTCACAGGTATACTGGCTTAAGAAGCTTGTTGACTTGAAGATGAAAGAAGGGCCACCTATGTCCAATCATCTGAATGAATTCAACACAATCTACAGTCAGTTGTCAGCTCAAGGTGTCAAGTTTGATGAACCTGTTAGAGCTATGTTCCTGTTGATCACATTGCCGGAAAGTTGGGACACTTTTCGCACAGCTTTGAGTAATTCTGCACCTCCAAATGGTTTGAACATAGCAGGTGTAGAAGGAAGTCTGCTTACTGAAGAAACCAATAGAAAGACAATGGACAAAGGCAAAGGAACAGCCTTAGTTGTCAGGGGAAGGACCAAAGAAAAGTACAAAGGTGGAAAGAGGAATCATTCTCGTAGCAAGTCCCGCAGTGCTAAAGGCAAGAGTGACATAGAATGCTACCATTGTGGCAAGAAGGGTCACATGAAAAGAGACTGCAGAGAATGGAAAGCAGAAAAAGGCAAAGAGAAAGCTGAAGACCATGGTGAGAAGAACAAGTCCTCAGTGAAGATTCGAGAAATAAATGTGACAAACACTGTTGCAAAGGATGACAGTCTAGTGTCAAGAGACATCTACTTCTTGAAGAATACAATGGACTCAGCTCTTCTTACAGCATCTGATGGAAATGCACTGAGTGGCTGGATTATAGACTCAGGGGCATCACTTCATGTGTCTCCAAACAAGGAGTGGTTTACCTCTTATGTGACCACTAAAGATCATGTTCGGCTAGGCAATGGGCAGACATGTGAGATCTTAGGTGTTGGAGATGTTCAATTGAAGTTTCAGAATGGCTCTTCTTTCACGCTGAAGAATGTGAGACATGTTCCCGCCATTACAAAGAGCTTGATCAGCACAGGTTTACTTGATGATGCTGGCTACGTCACCACTTTTGGACAGAACATGTGGAAGATATCCAAGGGTTCTATGACAGTAGCACATGGAGTAAAGTCTGGAGGACTTTACATGATTTATGTATCAAATGTCTCTAAAAATGTAATCAATGTAACCGAGCAGCCGAACGTTTCTTTGTGGCATAAACGGTTAGGACATATGTCCAAGAAGGGAATGGAAATCTTGTCTCGTTCTGGTTATTTTCCTGGCTTTTCATTTAATGATTTTGAATTTTGTGAACATTGTCTGTATGGTAAGCAAACACAGCAGCCATATAAGCATAGAAGCAGTAGAAGAGATACACAGTTGGCACTTGTTCATAGTGATTTGTGTGGACCTATGCCTAACCTATCTCTAGGGGTAGCCTCTTAGTTTATGACATTTATAGATGATTACTCGAGGAAAGTATGGGTTTACTTTCTCAAGCACAAGGATGAAGCGTTTAGTGTTTTCAAAACATTTGTGACACTTGTGGAGAATCAGAGTGGCAGGAAGCTTAAATTCTTACGCACTGACAATGGTGGAGAGTATGTTTCAAAGGCCTTTCAGGACTTTTGTGAGTCAAAAGGTATAAAACGTAGACTTACTGCTCCTTACAATCCTCCTCAAAATGGTGTTGCTGAGAGGATGAATAGGACCATACAAGAGAAGGTCAGAAGTATGTTGTCTAATGCACAACTGCCAAATGGGTTTTGGGCTGAAGCTGTATCAACAGCTGTTCATCTTGTAAATAGATCTCCTAGCAAGGTTTTGCAGAAGGATTCAGTGCCAGAGATGGTATGGTAAGGCAAAATGCCCTCATACAAACATCTCAGAGTCTTTGGCTGTGAGGCATATACTCACGTTCCAAAGGAATTTAGGAACAAACTTGAGCCAAAGAGTAGAAAGTGCATCTTTCTAGGCTATGGTAATTATGGTGAGATGGGGTACAGACTTTGGGACCTCGAATCGAGAAAGGTTTTCCGCAGCAATGATGTTCACTTTAATGAATCCAAATATCATTCTAAACTAAAGAGGGTTGAGGAGATTAGAAGAGTTGTCTTCCAAGAAGATGGACCTGCACGTGCAAGACAAAATGTCAGGGCTCAAGAGGAGCAAGGACAGGATAGAGTGGAACCACAGGTTGTGGCTGAGCCTCAACCACCTATTGTTCGTCGATCTGGACGTATCACGCGACCTCCTGATAGGTTTGTTCCATCTATGAAGTATGTCATGTTAACTGATTGCAATGAGCCTTCATGTTACAAGGAAGTAGTGCAAATGAAGGACTCCGGGAATTGGCAATTGGCCATGCAGTCAGAGATGACAGCTCTGCATAAAAACCAGACATGGAAGCTAGTTAAATTACCATGGGGCAAAAAGGCTCTACCCTGTAAATGGGTTTACAGGTATAAGATCACAGCTCATGATAGTCAGCCAAAGTACAAAGCAAGGCTTGTTGCCAAGGGCTTTAAGCAAGAACAAGGCATTGACTTTGATGAAGTCTTCTCTCCGGTGGTCAAAATGACTACATTGAGATGCTTTCTTGCATTGGTTGCCATATTAGATTTGGTGTTGCACCAAATGGATGTCAAGACAGTGTTCTTGCATGGTGATTTAGCTGTGGAAATTTACATGCAGCAGCCAGAAGGGTTTGTTGAGAAAGGCAAGGAAGATTGGGTATGCCAGCTGTTAAAGAGTCTTTATGGCTTAAAACAATCACCGAGGGCATGGTACCATAAATTCCACAAGTTTATGCTTTCTCAAGGCTACAAACGTAGTGAGTTCGATCACTATCTATATACAAAGAAGGCTAAGGATGGTAGTTGGCTGATCCTTATTTTGTATGTGGATGACATGTTGATTGCTGTCAAGCACTTGGAAGAAATTTCAGCTTTGAAGTCAAAGATGGCAAAATCGTTTGACATGAAAGACATGGGTGAGGCAAGTCATATACTTGGTATGTGCATTGAGAGAGACAGATCAAAGAAGTTGATTTGGTTATCTCAAACAGAGTATATTGACAAGATTTTGCAACGTTTCAATATGGAGAAGGGAAAGGCACTGAGTGTTCCATTGCCACCATATGTGAAACTTAGCAAACAAGATTGTCGTATGTCTGAGGAAGAACAAGCTGAAATGGATAAGATTCCATATGCATCTGCAGTGGGTAGTTTGATGAATGCAATGATTGCCACTCGCCCAGACATTGCATTTGCAGTGGGAGTAGTAAGTCTATGCATGTCAAACCCAGGCAAGAAATATTGGGAGGCAGTGAAATGAATATTGAGATACCTGAAAGCTACAAAGAGTATGCGTATATGCTATGGGAGTCAGGAGCTAAGTGTAAAGGGTTTTATAGACTCAGATTATGCAGGTGACTTAGACAACCGAAGGTCTATGTCAGGGTATGTCTTTACATTGGCTGGTAGAGCAGTATCATGGCGTTCTAGATTACAAGATTGTGTTACTCAATCTACTACAGAGGCTGAATATGTTGCAGCAGCTGAGGCATGCAAAGAATCAATTTGGCTTAATCGACTAGTAACAGATTTGGGAATCAAAGAAGAGATGCCTGTGTTATATTGTGATAGTCAAAGTGCTATACAATTGGCTCGCAATCCAGTCTATCACTCAAAGACAAAGCATGTGGATGTGAAGTATCATTTCATCAGGGAAATGCTCGAGGATAAGCAACTTCAGCTTGTCAAAGTTCAGACCACAGAAAATCCTACTGATCTACTTACAAAAGGACTTCCCTCAAAGAGATTTGCGCATTTTCGCAAGCAGTTAGGTGTAGGGTAGTACATCACTTCTCTACATCTCTTGTATATTAGCTTGTATAGTAGCTTCTCTCACACTTAAAGTACCACATTGGACTTTAAGTGGGAGGTTGTTGGGGTATAAAGCCCAATGTGGTCGCCCAGGTAAGTGGGCGGGCTGCCAGGTATGTACACATATTCTTTTGTAAAAACCTAATAAGAACTCACTATGCTCTACACATTACAGTAGAGCATGTTCACCATATCGTCGTGCTCTTCTTCTCGCACTCTTTCTCGCGTCGTACTTCCGCTCGTACTCCTTCAATAAGAAGGTGAAATCCCTAAAAAGAATAGTTGATATGAGATATGATCACTTGCAAGTCTGTTCAAGTAAGACTTGTACGTGGTGGGAGTGGGCTATCCATCCAAGATAGCCTGAACAGTTCAAGGTGTGGGGGAGGCCATGGGATTCACAAGCTTAGTGAAGAGGGGTTTGAATCTTGTTGTTGGCACATTGAGTAGCTTTAGGATATTTACTATTCCTATTGTCATCATGCATTTTTTAGAGTCATTCAATCAATGTTCAAGTGGCTATGATCCCACTATATTCATCGACATTGTCATGGTCTCCTATTTTTTGTTACTTCTTTCATGCTGGTTATGTCTACTGTGAGTTCCATCATCAAGTCTTCAATATCCTACCATCATGTTGACCATTGACTTTACTTCCAAGGTGGGCCTCTCTAGTTGGACAAGGTATTTTGACAAAGCTATCAAATAGGATCTCATCATCTGATTATCCTTGAGTTTGGTTGGGTCTCCAAGGTCCAAAAACCATCACCATGTTATCAATGTGTCTATTATTGGCTTGGGTGACCTCAGCTTTGCCACCAACCATGAGGTCACATATTACTTGGTGAAGGGCACAATTGGTGGTTGGAAATTGATTTGGAAAAGCAAGCCTAGGTTCATCATCTTTCTCAACATCATGGGATTGAAAATCCAATATGGTTTGGGCAAGCCAACAGACTATTGTATTTGTTGTGTAATTTGGAGCTCTCCTAGATCTAACACTAGGGGAAACCGAGATGTAATTGGTGCAATTGGATGCACACCTAGATGTAACTCATGTGATGAATAGTTGGATGCACACGAGACTCCTAATTGAGCTGCTTAATTGCTCTACTGCCTAGCCATAAGAGGACTCTCCTAGCCATCAAGATTCATCTTCTATTGTTTCATATTCAACTGAGGAGAGATAGGCTCTATATTAATGATTAGAGAGATAAAGCTCATTGAATGGTGTGTGGTGGAAAGAAAGAGAGAGAGAGAGAGAGAGAGAGAGAGAGAGAGAGAGAGAGAGAGAGAGAGAGAGAGAGAGAGAGAGAGAGAGAGAGAGAGAGAGAGAGAGACCAGTTGTGAACACTTCCTTTGGAAAAGGAGAGAGAAAAAATTACAAAATGTCACAAAATCTAGTTTCAACAGCCTTAGTTGCAACACTAGGCAAGAAATCTAATGATCTATGCTTTGGCGTTTGCAGATTACTTCTCCTTGTACTTTTGGATCTTCAAAACCTTCTGAAAGAGGGCCGATGATCCATACCTTTGTAATAGAGAGGGGTATTTTAAGAGAGAGAGAGAGAGAGAGAGAGAGAGAGAGAGAGAAGAAGAAGAAGAAGAAGAAAGCTATCAATTTTTTCTCATCGTGTGCTGCTAAAAGTCATGTCATTGCCTGCCCGCTACTTTTGCATTTTTAGACCTGATGTCGTTGTCATTGTGTTGTTGTTGCTAATGTCATTGTCATTTGGCAAACTATCCGCGATCGCTGCCATTTTCCATGTGTCAGTGCATATCGACGACGATGTTGAGAATTAAGGGCATGACCAAATTTGCCTATAAGCAAAATTGGCCCTTGGTTTGTAGTTGTTTCCACAACTGGGAATAAAATTTTCCTTTCCCTCTTGTGCATCGGTCTACTCTCTCTATCTCTTGGGATGATTTCCCATGGTTGCTATATCTCAAAGATGCAAGATTTTAAAACATCTCTTCGGAATCATTCTCCACCTTTTTTTTTTTTCTAAAATTCCTCTTCCACTTTCTTCTCATCCTATAGATCCTTGAGCTTGATTAGTTTCCACAATGCTAAATTTCTCTTCCTGGTGGTTTGGCCCAATGGGTTTGTGTCCTATGATGTCAAAGCTTTTGAATTGCTTTGTAAATTTATTTATTTTTGGGACTCATGCATTAGCTCTTGATCCAAGGATATCAATTATTCTTTGTTGTAGCCAAGGTGCATAGTCGTCAAAACAAAGCCTATAACTCCAATACCACTGCAACAATTGGGAGCATAGCATGCCCGCAAAATATAAAAATAACATGCTACATGCTATAAAACCTCTACATACTCGATGAACGGTACTTTTACATAATCGAAGCTATACACAATATGAGAGAGACAAAGAGCGAGATGGAACACAAAAACACGTGCAAGTGCACCTCCTAGAGTGGAATGCCACACATGCACAGTGAGAGAGGAGGGTTCAGAAGAGAGAAGAAGAACACAAACCCTGGGTGTAATCTCCTCCCATGCAAGTGCAACAGCCCGGAGCATAGAGGGCCTGCCAAAAAGTACAAAAATACATACTACAATGAGATAATGAACAAATCTGCATACCTGAAAAGTCTCGCATACACACAATCAAGAATTGTACACTATCTGAGAAAGGAACAGAGTGAGATAGAGCATGGGAGCATGTGCAGATGCACCTCTTGGAGTAGAGTGATACATTGGAGCAACGAGAGAGAAGAGATGAGAAGAGAGAAGAAAGACACACTGGGTGCAATTGCCCTCGGTGCAAGAGTTAGCATTTTCCTCTTGTACGTATTTATTTATAGATTACTTGAATCCTCAAAGTGATTACAAATTGTCCGCTCGGACATGAAGTATAAAGAGCACTTTAATAATTAAAAATCCATAATCTTGTTATCCCTTTGCATAGTCCATAGCTTTTGCCACATGTCAACTGTGGTAAATACAAATTTATCCATTTCCATCACACACCTCTTTGCTAGAAAGAAATTGTCCTCAGTTGCTATGATAAGAATTTCCAAACCATATTTGTCAAAAACAATAATTAACATTTTGTGTCAAAAATATCAAAGTAAAATTCATAAACTCAAACAATTAAACTTGCTTATGCCTGTCATGATCCACATGCTACATGTTCTAGTGTCCCATACCACTAGAATAATCAGATATACCATATCTTGATGTATCAGGATAACATTGGTCACCCTCATTGGTGAATAATCAATTCTCATAAATTTCAAGTTCAATTCCATATACAATGCCGACAACCAATCGTCATAGACCAATTCCAAATCTAACTCAAATTTCAAATTCAAAATCACTTCCATTACATACCCGGGTAACAAAATCATACTAAAGACAATGGTGGCCAATCACTGCAACATGATTTTGTGATCAATGTTCTCTAAATTGGCGAATCAATAATAATCACACGTGCTGCCTAAATTGACAAAGTTGCACTTGTGTTGCCTAAATTGGCTGATTTACACTTAATATTGTTTCAAGTAGTGAATCTATCGTTTATTGGTGTGCTACCTAGATTGGCAAATCTGCACTAGTGTTGCCTAAATCGACAGATCTTCATGGATAATAGGTGTTGCCTAAGTTGGCAAATCTACACCAAGAGGAGTACTTTCACACTGCCTAAATTGGAAAATTTGTGTGCATGTGACCAATGGACTAGACAAGGCATAAAACACTAAACATTTAATACATGTTTGGTACCAAAGTGAAATAGGTTTGAATAGTGAAGTATGTACAAATTGTTGTCGATCATCCCAAATCACTCGAGCTCATGTGATTAGTTGCGTAGATTAATGTCAAATGAATTCAATAGCAATTCCATTCAATGCAGATATAGCCACAACGCTAGAAATTGTTCATTTGATAGCTCATAAAATAATGTAGGTAAGTAAAAGAGCCTTGCCTTCTAAAAATGGCCAAGGGTATTCTGCCTTGTTGCAAAATTGCTTTAGTGTAGTCCCTTAGGTTTATATGCAAAGAGAGTTACTTAAAAGAAAGTAAAGAAAATGATTATTTATCAAAGGGAGTATATTAAACTAGAGGATTGTCGTATAAGAAGATATTGTAAGTTATGGTGTATAATATGGAGACCTTAAGCAAAACAAGGGAATAGACGGTACATTATAAAAGGCATTTGGGATTATAAAGAGAGGTAACTCATCAAACAGAACTCGAATGATTGACATTTGCAAAAAACAAAAGAAAACCAAGAGGAGGAGAGGACTTATTTGGATGCTTCTTTGGAAAGGTACTTGTACTTGATTATATGCACGCATTAAGCTCAGAAAAGGTAGGTAGACCACATTATGTTTTCCATAGCTTTTGTGAATCTTCAAATGCTAAACAAGTTCTTAAAAATAAAGGTGAATAGCAAAATGATCATTTGGTTAATGTCATTTAAAATAGACAATTGGATTTTTTTTTTTTAATTGTAGACTAAACAAAAGTACGGATGTTAAACAACTTTACATGTAATCAACAACAAGAAAAATATATGAATGAGTCATTTAAATATGATAAAATCATGAAAGTATCGGCAAATTTGTAAGCGCGATAAAATTTAAGCCCTACAAATGAGTTCGTTACATTTTTATAACCTCAGTTGATTAGAAAAAATAACAGAAAGACCAACTAGCGTAGTGTAGCAATAACTATACGAATTGCACAGATTAAGCTCCTATAGCTTATTTAGATTATAGATACCCAAACGAGGCTTGGGTATGGGATTTGAGTGATGACTGTGGAAGGCAACATCACTTTTAGATATCAAATCTAAGTACCACTTCATTTTGTGCTTGATATGTTTATTCTCTATTGGCTATGTTGCATGTCCTCAAACTTCCACCTCAATCTCAAGGTACTACTTGATCATTGTAAGTTGCAAATTTGATTAGATGCTACTGCTTGTTCTGAAATGTTTGAGAACATAGAAGGAAATTTATGCAATAGTTATTTTCTTGGAATATAGAGACATATTTTTATTTTTATTTTTGGGCTACACAATGTAATGTAATTACTTATATCAACAATTATTCTCTAAGATCTTCAAGAGAGAATTTTGCAAGGAATTATATAGTACAACAAGATCATCTAGGCATGACGACAAATTATTTATAAGTGCTTACTATGTCTAATCTTTGCTAAATTTGGTCATGGACTTGTGATTTTGGCAAAGGAAAAAATAAGGAGATTTAGAAAGCACAAAAGAGAATATTGTCATTGAGCTAAAAGATGATTTAAGGGATTGCTAGAGTACTAGTTGAAAGTTAAGAAGCAAAACTTAATCTATGAACAAACGACTGACAAGAAAACATGATTCATTACTTGTTAGGTACCTAGGTGTCCCAATTTCTTTTGAGCGTCAGTTATTTAGTTGAAGAAAGCATCAATATGTTTCAAATGAAAAATTATTCACGACTTAATGAGGAAAAAGGGATGATGCGCATAAATAAAAATTACAAATAACATTATTAAAGGTACTCCAATAATCACAAGTGAGTGAGTTTGAGGCATGGACTAGGCATGAGGATATTATTGCCTAGTACATAATAGTCACCGAAAGGAATTAGAGCTAGGCCCGTCCACAATGTGGTTGGTATAGAGCTTCCACAAGCTTCAACTTAGCACTAGCATCCATAGTAGATCTAGAGGACATTATCCAGGAGTGTAAGATGAGGTGTAGATGGTGAGTAGACGTAACTGCAATGTCCTCCAATAGGGGTCACTAGATATTGCCAATATTACCATCGTCAAGTAATTCAAGGCCTAGCATGGACAAAGAGCACAACATGGACTTCGGTGGCACATAAGGACTCTCAACATCTAAGAAGACATGGAAGAGAATGCCATCATATAATTGTAGCTGATCACCATCAAGCGCATCTTGTTTCCTATTGATATTCATGCTGTCCTGCACAATATCATTTTTGACGTGCAAGAGAACCACTGATGCATAATCTTATACTTTTGTTGCTTTTCCCCTCATCAATTCTATTCATCACCCTCATCCGATCGCCCTCTCTATCCATTCCAAACTTTTGCTCCCATCTGATTGGCTTCTCCCCCAACTCATTATAGATTGGATTAAAGTTTCGGTCGAAGAGGAGGAAATCTAAGAGGAAAACATTTGCAAGGGTGCTTGTGATGTCAATGGGCCACTCCCACAGATCTCTTGACAATCTAATGATTGCGTCCTCATGTAGAGGGTGCAACCATGGGCTGGTCGAGCTTGTCATCTCTCACCACATACCTACACGAGAGAGAGAGAGAGAGAGAGAGAGAGAGAGAGAGAGAGAGAGAGAGAGAGAGAGAGAGAGAGAGAGAGAGAGAGAGAGAGAGAGAGAGAGAGAGAGAGAGAGAGAGAGAGAGAGAGAGAGAGAGATGATGAGATTGTTGATTGAGTGAGATTAGAGAGGGAGAGAGAAATCGATGGAGGATTTTTAGTTGCTACTTAGGGACGTACATGAAACTAGAGCCACAATTGTGAGGAATGCTAAGAATAGGGAGCCATAAAAATAATAGAAGGAAAAAAATTTAAAAAAAATCGTTGGCAACTGTGCGTAGGTGTGTGTGTGTGTGGAGGAAAAGGGAGAGAGAGACAGAGATGCTCGTATGAGAGAGAGAGAGAGAGAGAGAGAGAGAGAGAGAGAGAGAGAGAGAGAGAGAGAGAGAGAGAGAGAGAGAGAGAGAGAGAGAGAGAGAGAGTTCATTGGTTGGTAATATACCACTAAAGGGGGAGAGGGAGAGAGAGTTCGTTGACAAACAAGTTGGGAAAAAAGGAGATTACATGACCTTAGCGCCAATGGTTGGGGTTGTTGTATGGGGCTTGACTATTGCAAGTGGCCGTCGCTTTGCATGATTGTGCATGCAAACGACTACCATAGGCTATTGAGAGTCCACAAGGGTGAGGCTATCCGGGCACCACCATTGGCTATGAAAGTCCCTGAGTAATTGAAGCTCGTAGAGAGAGAGAGAGAGAGAGAGAGAGAGAGAGAGAGAGAGAGAGAGATGGAGAGTGTTGTTTTGCATGTGTAGGAGATGGCATCTGAGCTGCAGAGCGATCTTCACTACTACCATGATTCAAATTTTGTGAGTGCCACTCAAATTGGGTATATATATGAGGGATGTGATATTCTACCCTAATAGTGCCATTACTCTTATGTTCATCCTCTTCTTCCAATGTCTCCATATGATCACGCTCTCTTGAAGGTAGAGGATTTGGAGTTATTGTGGGGCTATTTCCACGACGTTAAAGCCGCTTCTTGTATTGCTCTTTGTGATTGGTCGTGTCAGATGAAGTCGAATGCAAAGATTTTCTAAGCCTCCTTATACTCCTTTTCCTCACTACCTATAATCTTCTTTGCTTTCTTCTTCTAGTATTCCCTCAAAGATCACCAGGTGTGCTAGACTGGTCATCCTGTTTTGCTCTTGATTATGTCAACTTACTATAAATTTATTCTCACCTTCTCTAGGACTTGCTTCCTACGACAAAAATGAGCCATGAAATTTTAAGGATACCTCTTTTACTATGCTTATTGAGAGCGCTTCTAGTCTTAAGGATCTGTTTCTCCTATCACATGCATAACTTATAATATGATTAAGAAAATTATTGTCAATTAACATAATTGACAGATGAAATTACGAGAATGAAAGGATCTAAGCAATCAAACCATGCTCGTGCATCTCATATACAATTGTAAATATCAAGAAAGAAGTTCAAGATGAAAAAAAAAGACTTAGCTTTGATTATGGTGTGTGAAGATTTCCATAACCACTAGAGCGTAGCTTGTGGCTCTAATACCACTGCAATAGCCGCGAGTGTTGGGAGTAGAAGGGGAGAATGGTTGCTTCCAATTCCAATTTGCTTGCACACTTGCCTATCAACCTCTCACCATCTCTCCCAATTTCCAAGTACACACACACCTAGACTATGACACCTTACACACACACACACACACACACAAACACACACACAAGCTTGAAAATGAAAGAGTGTAAGAGAGGAGATGTAGACTTGATTAACAATCACACGGCATAACGTAAAATAGCATGAGAGGGAGAGAGAGAGAATCTTACAAATCAATGGCCTAAAGATTGTAGCCCCAAACTCCACGGTACCTCCTGTGGAGTTTGGTATTTAATATTTGATATTACTTGTTGGTGCCAAAAATTGGAGGCCCCTCTTTTATAGTAACTCCACTTTAGTTATGAGTGGAGAATATCACTTATTGCATGACCCTCTTAGAGTGAGTTCTCCTATCCTATTTACAAAGCAACCATAGTGGCTTATTGATAAAAGATCTAAAACACTGCAAATATAAAATGGCCGAGGAATTTATTTATTGCTCACTCCTTCTCCTCAACTCCTAGAACTCCAATCTACAAGTCATCAACTCATCGTTAGTAAAAAATATAGAACGACAATACAGTAATTACCCATTATGCTCTAGCTATCCCAATTGTAGTTAACCACATACAACAGGAGGGTGCCCAGTCTCGTAACATCCCTCCCTCCAAGGATAGAAATTGTCCTCAATTGCTCAATAGAGAATCAAATGGATCGTGAGTGATGAAGTGTGTGGAGAAGATCTGGGAAGTTTCAAAAAAAAATCAAGCATCCATTTAGCATCTTCTCTAGGGTGGCCTTTAAAATCAAAAGATAACGATGATAAAGCATGCCAGTGTGTTTAGTGGTGGTTTCATCATCAAAACTATTTTTTGTAATTTATTGGTGGGTTAAATTCATGTCAAAAATGCATCCCCAAAGTCATGTCAATACCATGAAAAGTTGCAACTATAAATGTATATATATAATATAATTCACCAATGCAAACTTTAACAGTGACTTGAGTTTTACAATTAAAACGTTGATTATAAAAAATAGGTTTCACTTTGAGAGGTGAAGAGAGTTGTGAAAGAGATAGTTGTTGTGCCAATCGTGTAGAGATGAAATCATGGCTACTACCATCATCTAAAAGAATTGTGATATCTTCACCTATAACTATGTATTTCACTTTGAGAAGAGTGTGTGGGGATATAAGAATACTTGAAGAAGGATCGTCATGGGCATCATACTCAAGATTATAGCCCTCACCATAGTTGACCTCAACTTCATTATTGTCGGGATTAGCATCTTCAATGAGGTTAATTTGTGCACCATTTGGGCGGTTGCTATTGCATGGTGTTTGGTTGTGGCTGCATGCGACCCGATCAGGTTGGCCATTGGAATGATCGTTGCTCTTAACAAGGTTGTTTGGACACTTATCTGCATGACCAAATTGGAAGCATTTGTAACATTTTACCTTTTTATTACCGTTGGAAGATTGGTTAGGGCATTAATTGTTAGAAGGATTTTGGTTGGTCCTCTTCTGGATAGGGTTGTTGTTCTTGCCATGAGGTTAAGAAGAGGTGGCAGAGTTGTCAAATTTGTGTCTCTTGAAGAAGGTACGACTCTAGTGTTTGTTCCTGTCGAAGTTAGGAGAGGAAAGAATTCTCTTGTTACGGTTAATGTTAGTAGACCGGTCCACTTGAAGTTGATGCCCACCTTTCTTTTTCTCCACATTGAGTGCCAAATTGATGGCCTTTGACAGTGAATCACGCTCAAACATGTCCACTTCAACACCAATTTTCCGCGCTAATTCAAATATATACTTACTCTTTAATTTTCTGCGGCTAACATGTTTGATAGCTAAAAGTTGAATCAGACAATTCCAAAAACTCTGAGTATAAGCTTGTACATCTTAATCCCATTGGCGTCATGATTTAGCTTTGTATTGTGTGGGTAGAAATTGAGGTAGAGACATTTTTTATGCATGTCAGGTACGTGGTCTTTTACCATGTTGTTTGGTGGCATTCCACCATAGTGCAACACTACTGGTGAGGTGATTTGATATACATTTTACCTTTCACGTTCAGGGAAATTTTCAACATGAAAATAGTCATCTAACTGACTAACCCATGTGAGCATCCTTGGTGCCATCAAAATCCTTGAAAGTGAAGGCTTTTCTGCTATTCAACATGTGTAGGGTGTAGTAATTTATCCTCCAATTCTGCCTTTGCCTGCCTTCATAAGTGAGAAATTGTTGCAGATTTGTGAGCTCCTCATCAACAACAATTGTGGGTGGTTGTGGAAGATGTGCCATGATTGCGTGCTTTTCTCTCTCTTTTCTTAGAAAAGAATTCTTTTAAAAATGGTTATAGAGAAATCTATATATGATCGATATGTAGAATCAATGAGAAAATAAAGTAAATAACAAGATAATTGCTACTTAGCTTGACCCCATCACTGCCAGTTTGCTGCCAGTTTTCTTGCATGTGCACACACTATTAGCCCCCATCGCACATCCTTGCCACAAGCACTCGACCTAAAGCTCATGGGTTGCGCGCACGTGCGCGCACGCACACACACACACACACACACACACACACACACACACACACACACACACACACACAGAGAGAGAGAGAGAGAGAGAGAGAGAGAGAGAGAGAGAGAGAGAGAGAGAGAGAGAGAGAGAGAGAGAGAGAGAGAGAGAGAGAGAGAGAAGCAATAGCTGCCACCCATCGCCTTTGGGTTGTCGGAGAAGAGAATTTAAGAGACAGGCTTCGAGAGGGTTGAGAGGATTCACGACACAGAGGGAGAGACCAGGACACCCCACGTCCGCCCGACTTCGTGGGGACAGCTGGCTCCTTTGTGCATTTTAGAAAGCATCCCCAAAAGATTCTTCCACTCCCAAATTTTTAAAAAATGACCACCCATACTGGTATGAGATTCACTACGAGGAGATTGATAGAGGCTGACGACACGCAGAGTGGGAGTTTGATAGCGGCTTTTGCATAGCTTTTTGGCCTACGTGCATGAAGGAGAAGATGTCCCCAGCGCCAAGTTGACTAGCTTGGTATTGATTTTGCAGAGTTCTATTGAGGTTGATTGCAGGGGAAGCTCATTTGTAAGCTTGGATTCCCACGTTTTTTTTAAAGATCTAATTTGCCGCCAATTCAAAAATCCTTCGCAAAATTTGAAAATAAATTGCCGACTTGAACCAAACGCTATGATACCATTGTTGGGAGTAGAAGGGGAGAACGGTTGCTTCCAATTCCAATTTGCTTTCACACTTACCTGTCAACCTCTCACCATCTCTCCCAATTTCCAAGTATACACACACCTAGACTATGACACCTCAGACACACACACACACACACACACACACACACACACACACACACACACACACACACACACACACACAAGCTTAAAAATGAAAGAGTGTAAGAGAGGAGATGTAGCCTTGATAAGCAATTGCATACATAGCATAACAGGGACAGAGAGAATCTTGCAAATCAATGGACTAAAGATTGTATCCCCAAACTCCACGACACCTCTTGTGGAGTTTGGTATTTAATATTTAATATTACTTGGTGCCAAAAATTGGAGGCCCCTCTTTTACACTTAGTCCACTTTAGTTATGAGTGGAGCATATCACTTATTGCATGACCCTCTTAGGGTGAGTTATCACTATCCTATTTACAAAGCAGCCATAGTGGCTTATTGATAAAAGATCTAAAACATTGTGCAAATATAAAATGGATGATGAATTTATTTATTGCCAACTCCTTCTCCTCAACTCCCAGAACTCTAATCTTCAAGTCATCAACTCACCCCCATTAATAAAAAATATAGAAAGATAGCACAATAATTACCCATTATGCTCCAACTATCCCAATTGTAGTTAACCACATACAATAGGAGGGTGCCTAGTCTAGTAACAAGGAGCGTAGAGGGCCTACCAAAAAATACAAAAAGTATATACTACAACAAAATAATCAACAAATCTGCATACTTAGCAAGTCACACATACACACAATCAAGAATCATACACTATCTGAGAGAAGAAGAGAGCGAGACGAAGCATGGGAGTGCATGCAAATGCACCTCCTAGAGCGGAGTGCTACAACGGTACGATGAGAGAGGAGAGATGACAAGAGAGAATAAAGACATGGACATTGAGTGCAATCTCCCCCCGTGCAAGAGTGAACATTTCCCTCTTATATGTATTTATTGATAGATTTCTTGAATGCTCAAAGTGATTATAAATTGTCTACCTAGACATAAAATGACCGTGGCTCATAAAGAGCACTTTAATAATTAAAAATCCATAATCTTGCTATCCCTTGCACAGTCCATAGCTTTTGCCACCTGTCAATTGTTGCAATAAATACAAATTTATCCATTTTCATTACAGCAAGAGTGAGCATTTTCCTCTTGCATATATTTACTTATAGATTTCTTGAATGCTCATCTCTCTTAAGATGATTATTGGTCTACAAAGTAGAGATCAATTTGGCACATGTTGTCAGTCACATGGCGTGCAACATGGTCTAGGAACTCATGGAGCTTGGTTTAGTCAGTGCGGAGAAATGTTTATGAGGAAACCTCTCACTCTTGTCACTGAGTGTTTTCAATTACCTCCACATATAAGTATTCTTCTACTTGAAGGATGTCATATTTCTTGACATCACTATATGAGACATATTCCACATGTGGAGAATATGAGTCTGTGGGACTCACACTGGTGCTTTTTTCTTAATTATGTGTTGCAAAAAATTCTCTCTGTGCTGGTCAAATATCTTTAATAGACCCTTCAAGCATGTCATATCAGGTACAATTTTAGTGGCAAAAAATTATCAGATACTTAGTAAGACTTATTATTGTAATTAGTATGGTTAAATAACATTAGCATATGGTTTTTTTGCCTTTTTAAGCTACAATTGTGCATACCTATTTAAACCAGCAAGGCTATGTCATGTCGATGCAAAACTTTCGTTATTTATACCTAGATGTGGTTTATGGTCACATTCTATTATGGTTTAAATGTTTTAACAAGGCTATCTAGTACTTGTTCTGTATATAGCCTATTATGAATGGCTATACTTCCAGGCGGGAAGTATTTACTTCTTTTAAGAAGTGTTCTTTACACATCTACTCCATCAAGTTTCATGTTTTCTATGAGCTTAAACCATTCCAATCATGGAATGCAAGTTTGGATAAGTTTTTGCTAATGTATACATACTAGGTGTTATGGGCTCTAGTGTTTAGCGACATCCAGCAAGCCACTTTTGCATCGATGGACTGTGAAGCATGCAAAATGGATTGATCTTTACTACCAAGGTGATTTTCTTCTCCATGCCTGGCCCACCATCAAAATCTCAGTGAAGTGCTCATCCTCAAATTTCCACCAAAGCATGTAATATATACAGTGTCGAGGGATATGTGTTCAAAAGATGAGCCGGGAAGGCCCTGCTGGCACCTTTAGCTGTGAGAGAGAGAGAGAGAGAGAGAGAGAGAGAGAGAGAGAGAGAGAGAGAGAGAGAGAGAGAGAGAGAGAGAGAGAGAGAGAGAGAGAAAGAGAGAGAGCAGTAGCTTCAAAAATCACCATAATCATTAATAAGTTGAATACAACTTAATCAATAGCCAAGGTGGGCCATTAACAACAAGATCACTTGGATTAATAAAAAACAAAGGAGTTTAAGCTCTCCTTACAAAGATTAAGCAGGCCGTTAATAGCTCCATGAACTATCAACATGATTAATAAAGTTTAAGTTGGCGACGGTGATGGAGATTTCCTCCATGTTGCTCTTCTTGCTTCAATTTCCCTCAAGAACTTTCTACAGTCCCTCCTTAATCTGATTGCCTTCTTCTGAGTCTTGGTCGAGAAATGGAGTTAGATATCCTTGCCTTCCTCCTTCCTTGTCTGTGCTTCAAGCCCTCCTCTTCTTTCTTCTTCTCTTTCAACATGTCTTGTCCTTACTCCCTCGTTCATGCAACAACCCTTTCCCTTATCGTCATGCCTTGTACTTGATTCACTGAGTCGATTGGGGGGGAGAGAGAGAGAGAGAGAGAGAGAGAGAGAGAGAGAGAGAGAGAGAGAGAGAGAGATTTTGAGCCTATCCACAGAAAAAAAACAATTTTCTCGTGGCCCAGCTTCATCAAGAGAGGGAGGTCGAGCTCCTTTCCTTGCTCCAAAGCTTATCGGTGTGAAGCCTCTCTTTGTTGAGACAAAGCTTCCTTCTCTTCTCCACTTTTCCAATTCATGTGTCAAGAGTTTTTGCTTAAGAGAAAAAAAAAACATAATTTGTAATGGTAATGGCCTATGAACATTGAGAATAGCGGAATTAAGAAAAATGTAGTGAGAATTTTTCAAAGAATACTTTGAGAAAATAGAGGGTGAACTTGATTATAGGTAGCAACATAACCATTGTACTTGATTAACTTGGCATGAACAATACTTTGCAAGGGAGAGAATTAGATAACTTGACAACAGTTGAGGATCGGATTTATGTGGAGCCTATCCCCCCTCAAAAAGTCTTTTGTATTAAAATTTCTCCCATAAAAAGAGACTTGGTACAATACAAGCTTTGTGTTCCTTGAGACCTTGATGGTGCAATGAAGATAGAGGGCTTCATGCACCACAATTATGCCCGTAACTTAGCTAAATGAAAGCTTTAACTTGTCCCCGGCCTCAAACCAATGAAGAGAGAGGACTTCATGCACCACAATCATGCCCGTAACTTAGCTAAATGAAAGCTTTAACTTGTCCCCGGCCTCGGTCCTAAGACCTCAAACACCTTCGAAGGTGGAAAGAGCTAGCAGGGAATGAGGGTAGGGAAGAGGAAGAAGAAGCATTCTTATGAGAAAGAAATAGTATCTTACTTATCATCACTCTTGTTGCATAGCATAGCATAGCATAATAGCATAATAATGATGATGAAGAAGATGGCAAGCTTAAGAATTGAAGCATGGCTCTTGGTTGGATTTGCATTCCATAGCCAAGAGTGTTGGTGTAGGCTCTCAACTTCTCAATCTTGGAGAAGGAGATGGAGTTCTTGCACTTTCACCAAGTGAGAATGAGAGCAAGTAAGTGTGTGTGAGAGCAAGGCCCTAGCTTCTCATGGTCGACCCCTCTTCATAGCTCATCATGAGATTTGATTGGACCCCCTAAAGCTTGGCCAATCACATGCCTTGTACATTTCAAGCAACATGGGTAGGCTTTGAACAAGTGTCCTCCTTACTTCTTTGAGAGAGAGGGCTTGATAATATCTAGATAATCGATTAATTAATGTAAATGCTCATTGGAATCCTCTTTAGCCTAGTCAATAGGATTCAAGCCCACCATGTGGCTAAGCATAGGTAGAACATGAGAAGTATCCTTGTGCCCCTTAAGGAAGGGGTGCCCTTTGAGTGAGTGGAAGGTCAAGTCAAGCATGTCCCTAGATTTGGGGCTCGCCCCCTCCTTTGTAGGGACCCTTTTTGACTTAAGCTCCTCAAGCCCTTACCTTCCACGCATGGGGAACCTTAGTCAATATGCATAGGCTTAGGATGAGCATGGTCTCTCTCTCTCTCTCTCTCTCTCTCTCTCTCTCTCACACACACACACACACACACACACACACACACACACACACACACACACACACACACACACACACACACACACACACACACGCACACACACACACATATCCCTAGCTTGTAGGCTTGCCCCCCTCTTTGTAGGGCTCAATTTTGACTTGGACTTAAACACCTCAAGCACAGGGCGAGCTTTTGGCCAAGGACCTTAGCTATCAAGCATGTCAAGCACCTTATTATTATCACCTAAAACATGAACCTAGGCTTAACCTAAGGTCCTAGGTCTAAGGACTTTTAACACTAACCTTTGGAGGTCTTTAATGAAGCGAACCCTAAGGTTTTTCAAGCTCCATTATCTAGCATTGCTCTTTGATAGACCATCTCCCATTTGGACCCATTGACTTTGGTCTTGTGCTGAGATAGATCCATAAACACATGTCTATATTCTAAGTCTTGTTCCCATTTATTCTCCCACACTAAACAATCGGTTCAATATGAGAAAATCATCTGGGTTAGTTAGATATTAGATTTTATGACATTAACTCTCTCTTGAAATCATAGTTTTACGCGACTATGAGGTAGAGGAGATAAATGCTTAGTCATTAGTCTATGTTTCTTAGCGGGTAGAGGATCCCTTTTTACCCTATGACATCATTCCAAGATGGATGACTAATCCATTTGGGGCTTGGGAGACTTAGCTGCGGGAAGCATGTCTGCTCTTGAGTCCATTTCATTCTCCCAAAGTAGAGTGAAAAATTCTACTTGGTGTTTGAGAGACGTCGCTATCACAAACATGATTCTAAGAATGCATATTACGTAAATTTGTGCACAATAAAAAGAGAATTAGTCTTATAAGACAAAAACATTGATCATTTGAAAGAAACGTTTACATTTGCTTACTCTAATGTAGCATTGTAAGCATTGACAGGGTTCATACTATCCATAAGCTGTATTCCTTGAATCCATCTAGCATCTTCAAAAGGACATCTTTTGAACTTAATAAGATACCGTGGGATAATCTTACTGTTGGGGTATAAAGCCCAATGTGGTCGCCCAGGTAAGTGGGCGGGCTACCAGGTATGTACACATATTCTTTTGTAAAAACCTAATAAGAACTCACTATGCTCTACACATCACAGTAGAGCGAGTTCACCATATCGTCGTGCTCTTCTTCTCGCACTCTCTCTCGCATCGCACTTCCGCTCGTACTCCTTCAACTGGTATCAGAGCTCAGACCGAGGCTCGGGGAAGCATTGCATGAAGCTAGAGTCACCTGCTCAGATTGGAGTGAGATTCGACAGGCGAAGACACGGCCCCAAATCCTATGGGCAATCCCGAAGGCCTTGGTGTTCTCAGAATTTCATTCCGAGGTCATCTCGGCCACCGTTCGGCTTCGACAAAGTTCTGCACATGCCATTTTCAACTACGTGGTCTCGGCGGGTGCAGATCCGACTCTACAAATTTGGGGTCTCGGCCTATGACTGCAGGTGCTGAGGATATCGGCACTCCCAGAGTGCTGATTTGTGGCTGTCTATACATCGGAGGACGGCTCACAGTTCTTGGAGACGTGTCACATACGACACGGGCGCATCTACACACAGACTGTAGGTGACATCCACTAGTTCATCAGGTAGCTTGTGTTTGCTGCTTGATATTCCACATTTCATCGTGACATTGCAGGTACTTCCACATGGGATGTATTGTCAGAGATGATGTATGCCTATTGAGGGTTTGCTGGCTGTGAGTCACGCAGCAAACAACCGCCACAACGGTTACAACATATAGTGGGAAATTTGTGGATGTATGACTTTGTGGGAAGTCTATGTACTGTCAGATTTACTGCAGCCTTTGTTGAGGGTCGAGTGAGGTTTTATTGAGCTGGGGGATTCTCGAATGTTGAGATCCTTTTGGTGATACAGGTCTTTGAGCGATCCCTCGAGAACCCTTAGATAGGCAGCTAGGATGTATTGACTGTGAGTTAGACAGTTGGGATTGCATGTTTGCTTTATTGCCGTTGAGGCATTGTCGCAGTCTATGCTTACAAGACAGTGACAGACAGTACAGGTGCAGGACAAGTTTACCCGCAGCTTACAGTGTTAGAGAGACAGTGGTTTTTTGAGCTGTTTTTGGTCTGTTTTTTAGTACACCAGAGCCATTTTACAAAGGAGACTCTGCCAAAATTTCTGTAGAATCTGAAGCTTTCTTGGTTCATTTGACAGGTTGATATTGGTTTAGAGGTCAGTTTATAGGGGAAACTCTGTCGAATTTTTCCCAGGAAAGCAAACTACATTGTGGCAAGAAGGGTCACATGAAAAGAGACTGTAGCGAATGGAAAGCAGTAAAAGGCAAAGAGAAAGCTGAAGACCATGGTGAGAAGAACAAGTCCTCAGTGAAGATTCAAGAAATAAATGTGACAAACACTGTTCCAGAGGATGACAGTCTAGTGCCAAGAGACATCTACTTCTTGAAGAATACAATGGACTCGGCTCTTCTTACAACATCTGATGGAAATGCACTGAGTGACTGGATTATAGACTTAGGGGCATCACTTCATGTGTCTCCAAATAGGGAGTGGTTTACCTCTTATGTGACCACTAAAGATCATGTTCAGCTAGGCAATGGGCAGACATGTGAGATCTTAGGTGTTGGAGATGTTCAATTGAAGTTTCAGAATGGCTCTTCTTTCACGCTGAAGAATGTGAGACATGTTCCAGCAATTACAAAGAGCTTGATCAGCATAGGTTTTCTTGATGATGCTGGCCACGTCACCACTTTTGGACAGAACATGTGGAAGATATCCAAGGGTTCTATGACAGTAGCACATGGAGTAAATTCTGGAGGACTTTACATGATTTATGTATCAAATGTCTCTAAAAATGTAATCAATGTAACCGAGCAGCCGAACGTTTCTTTGTGGCATAGCCGGTTAGGACATATGTCCAAGAAGGGAATGGAAATATTGTCTCGTTCTGGTTATTTGCCTGGCTTTTCATTTTATGATTTTGAATTCTGTGAACATTGTCTGTATGGTAAGCAAACACAGCAGCCACATAAGCATAGAAGCAGTAGAAGAGATACATAGTTGGCACTTGTTCATAGTGATTTGTGTGGACCTATGCCTAACCTATATCTCTAGGGGGATCTTCTTATTTTATGACATTTATAGATGATTACTCAAGGAAAGTATGGGTTTACTTTCTCAAGCACAAGGATGATGCGTTTAGTGTTTTCAAAACGTTTGAGACACTTGTGGAGAATCAGAGTGGCAAGAAGCTTAAATGCTTACGCATTGACAATGGTGGAGAGTATGTTTCAAAGGCCTTTCAGGACTTTTGTGAGTCAAAAGGTATATAACGTGAACTTATTGCTCCTTACAATCCTCCTCAAAATGGTGCTGCTGAGAGGATGAATAGGACCATACAAGAGAAGGTCAGAAGTATGTTGTCTAATGCACACCTGCCAAATGGGTTTTGGGCTGAAGCTGCTGTGAGGCATATACTCATGTTCCAAAGGAATTTAGGAACAAACTTGAGCCAAAGAGTAGAAAGTGCATCTTTCTAGGCTATGTAATTTTGGTGAGATGGGGTACAGACTTTGGGATCCCGAATCCAGAAAAGTTATCCGCAGCAATGATGTTCACTTTAATGAAGCCAAATATCATTCTAAACCAGAGAGGGTTGAGGAGATTAGAAGAGTTGTCTTCCAAGAAGATGGACCTACACGTGCAAGACAAAATGTCAGGGCTCAAGAGGAGCAAGGACAGGATAGAGTGGAACCACAGGTTGTGGCTGAGCCTCAGCTACCTATTTGGCGTTAATCGGGATGTATATCACGACCTCCTGATCGGTTTGTTCCTGAGAGATGATATGACCTAAATATTGAATCTCTTGAAGGAAAATTTCACTCTTCTTTTGATTGATAAAAATCTTGTTCTCCCTCAAAGCTTTAAAAATTAGATGGAGATGTTGCTTGTGTTCCTCCAAAGACTTGGAGTAGATGATGATATCTCAAAGAACACTCCAGTAAACTTGTGGTGGGGTCTAAAAGTTTTCTCCATTAAACGATTGAACATGGCTAGAGAATTTGTCAAACCAAAAGTCATGACAAGATATTCATAAAAACCAAACATTGTATGGAACACTGTCTTTACAATATCTTCATTCACTATCCTTATTTGATGATAGCCACTTTTAAGGTCAATTCTACTGAAGTAGGTCGAACCTTAAAAGGACTGGGGAATAAAAGGGAGAGGAGCTAGGTCTCACCATCCCCTTGTCTACTAGCTCATGTACTTGCCTCACAATCTCCTCTTCTTGAGAGACTCTATAAGGAGGTTTATTAGGCGGTGAGCTCCCGAGTAGAAGCTCTATCATATTGTCATCATCCCCTCATTTTGGAGGTAACTCCATAGGATGTCATCGATACATACATCTTGGAATTTATTTAGAAAATTAGACAAGTCTTATTGTTCTTGATTCCTACCATTTTGTTTTGTTAAAACATTAGCATCATTTAGAGACTCTTTGACAAAAATCATGTACAAGGAAATTGAGTTTTTCATTGACTTATCAAAAGCAGGTGAATTTACAAGTGGTATAGTACGACTGGACTCATTAGCATCTATATGAATGCTCTTTTTCTTGTAGGTGATGTAGATTCTCCTTTTTCAGGGAACTTCATGTTGGCAGCCATGCGGTTGAACCATGGTGCCCCTAGAATAACATCCTCATGTTGGAGAAAAGAGATGAAAAAGTCTTCTTTGTCGACGTAGCTTTAGACATGAAGACTCAACTTCCCAATCAAGGGAGTAACGAAGGCTTGTTGTTCCTTGAAATCCCTATCGGAAGTTATATTATCTCCCATCTTGAAAGCTTGAATGCCCAACTTAGTGGCCAACTCCATTGATATGAAATTGTGAGTAGAGCTAGGGTCAAAAAGGGTGAAGGCATCATGATCCCTCACCTTTCCCCAAGCATAGGAAAGGGACGATCTTTGCAATGAGCATCCTCTTTTGGCGCTTCGCCCATGGAAGCTCTAGGAGTCTCATTGCAGGAATTTCTTTTGGGGCAAGAATGATAGCCATGTCCTTGCTCCCCGCACTTAAAAAAATTGTGACCTTTGCAAAAAGCCTTTAGCTCTTCAGGAGAGAGTTTGTTTTTACCTTTGTAAAGTCCTTTCTCCTTGGTCTTGCTATTGTTGTTGTTGTTGTTGTTGGAATTGCCTTGGGAAGAACTTTGAGCATTGTTCTTCCCCTTTGCATCATTTCAATCTTTTGTTTTCCATGGGCTTAGCATTCCTTTTAGCCCCTTGTTGGAAATTGATACGAGATGCAACCATAGTGTGGTGATAGAACCAAGTTGTTGGGAGTTGATGTACTCGGCCATTTGTTCAAGTAATCCCACAAAAAATTGTTGTTTTTGCTCAACGAAGTCTATCTTTTGAATGACTGTAGCTTTGAGATGTAAATCTTAAAAGTTGTCTACATATTTGTGGATACACTTGTGGGAGAGTAGCTTCAAGCTTCTCCATTCAGTAAGCACTTTGTCCTTCGCATCGCTGGCAAGGAATTGCTTCATCAACTCATAGAGTTCTCCATGTCCTTGGGGCTTCCCCATTCCCGTGGAGACGAGCCCACCATTGACAAGAAGATTTTTGTAAGTGCATAGCTACATGGCATAGCTTGGAGGACTCTGTGAAGCCCTCACCTCCAAAGGTCGCATCGAATTGCTAGATGAAGGCCAATACTTTGTCACTAGCACCAGAGATGCCATCATAGGTGAGAAAAGAGATACTCTTTCCTCCCTCTTTGAACTTCTTAGGCTTTTGGGACCTTCTCCAAGAAGAGTAGGATTTGCGATGTCCTCTCCTCTTGTATTCTCTCGGAGAATAACTGCTGCTTTCGTCGGAAGAGGAGGAAGGTGAACAAGAAGGAGAAGAGGGTGACCTCTTATAGGATGATCTTTTCCTCTTGGAAGGAGTTGGGGATCGTCCACCGTCTTTGTGGAGCCACATCTTCAGAGGAATTTAGAGCTTCACTTCTTTCTCGCTCATTGGATTCCTCCTCTTCTCTTATCGAGAAGAGAGTCTTCTTTTGGAATTTTCAACAAGAGGCTTTCTAATCTCTTTCTCTCTTCTTGGAGAGGAAGGGAAATCCCATAAGGCAGGGTTGCCCATAGCTTGTTGCAACCTAGTAACAAGATAGTTCACAAACATTGGGGCATTATCAATAGCACCTTCATGTGAAAAATCAAAGTTGTCAATATTCATTTTACTCTCTTGATTATTGTCAACCATGCTAATTAAACTTACGTGTATGCTACTTTGTGCTTTGGTACTTTCAAAAACCTTAGTTGCTACTCTTCTTTACCTTTAAGAATTAGTTCTCAAGCAGCCACACCCATGGTTTAGAGACTATTGATTGCACATAATAGTGGAGAGGTTCTAACATTGCCCGATTGATTTTGGTTCCTGTTGAACTTGCTAGAATCTCAATAATGGTTTAAGCCAAAGGCAAGCCCCGAGAGAATACGAGCTTTGTGTTCCTTGAGACCTTGATGGTGCAATGAAGATAGAGGGATTCTTGCACTACAATTATGCCCGTAACTTAGCTAAATGAAAGCTTTAACTTGTCCTTGGCCTCAATCCCAAGACCTCAAACACCTTTGAAGGTGGAGAGAGCTAGTAGGGAATGCGGGTAGGGAAGAGGAAGAAGAAGCATTCTTATGAGAAAGAAATAGTTCTTTACTTATCATCACTCTTGTGCATAGCATAGCATGATAGCATGATAATGATGATGAAGAAGATGGCAAGCTTAAGCATTGAAGCATGGATCTTGGTTGGATTTGCATTCCATAGCCAAGAGTGTGGTGTAGGCTCTCAACTTCTCAATCTTGGAGAAGGAGATGGAGTTCTTGCACTGTGGGACGGGTGTCTAACCTCACTCCTATCTTATTGCAAACGTAGCGAGAACCACGATTATATTGCCAATCCATGGGACGAAGCTGACTCAACTAGTGCATAGAGGCTACAAGAGGTTGTCAATCTCTTGAAAAACAACAACAACTCGCATCTAACTCAGGCTACACTGAAGTGATTGAAATCACCAAAAGCCAATCTCTCATCAGCAACAAACAAATCACATCCGTAACGAAACTTCTAGGACATGTTTATAAGACCTAAGTACACATGCTTATGGTCTCAAATCCCACTTTAGTCAAGTGCAAAAACCATGATTATTAACAGCGGTGGATTTTTGACTTAGTCGTTTTTGACCCAGGATGCATCTAAAGGCTTAGCAATGATGCCCCAATACCCCACCTATGCTTAGTTTTTGATTTAGAAGCTTAAATTGTCACTTATGATGAAATTAGGCCGTGGGTCGGTGATGCCATAAGCTACAAAATACTGTGAAATGCTTATGTCAATGCACAGAGCTCTTACTTGCGGTTGCAATGCAACAGGCGCGACTGCAATGTGATAAACAAGGAGGGAGTAGGAAGCATGAGAAGGAGAGAAGTGAGCGCAGTTAGCTCATGCTGTGTATTTCATTATCCAAAACTTGAAAATAACCTACAAAAATTGGCTTTTATACCGTAGCCAAGGTATTTGGTGGTCAAAACCAATGCTCTGGGAGCTATAACTAAAGATAGGTAAAGACATGTTGATACAATCTGGAAGCTTGTATCCGCGGCTCATCAATTACAAGGTTTATCCGTAAAATAGGAGTTACAATATTCTCGATTCATCAAAATAATAAATGTTTTTACAATGAGAGATCCAAAAATTGGTATCCGCATTAGCTTGTTTCTAACATTCCCCCCCTCCTCACTTGTGTTGTCCCTTGACACAACTTTATGGGTTGAAATAATCTTCGGGTTGACGACTGGCGAGGTGGCCCTTAAGTGCATGTAAAGCTTTTTCGTATCTGATCTTTCTTTCTTTGTCTGAAACCTGCAAGAATTGCATAGTGACTTTGTTCTTTAGCTCGACAATAGAGTAGCCTATGAATCTGGAAGTCAGGTTGCTGATCATTGGCCCAAAAAATCTTCGTTCGCCAAGTGAAAAACCCTGTGTAGAACGCTTCCTCAAACACCAACATATTATGAGATGGCAAGAACATGCAGCAGGCATAGTAGCCATAAAGGACTTCTTCGGAAGGTTGGTCGCTTAGGTCGTAGCATAGACACTTATTGCCCTCAAGGAAGGACATCCACGATGCTCTTGCTTGCTCTGCCTCATGAAAGACTTCAATGCATGTGAGCAGCATTCGGAAAATTTTGTAGAGCATAGCACATGAGAGATCAGGGAGACTTTTGAAGAATGACATGGCGCCCGTTAGGGTTTTCACCATGTATTTCTCTGTCGGCGTTCCCTTCTCTGGAGCTAGCAATCTCGGATAATTCAGCCATGTAGGCCGCTTCTTTGTCATTGGCTCATGTGCTTTCCAAGTCCTTACTCTTGGTACAAGACAAAAAGGTGGGTCTCTTTGAAGTGTCGCAGGTGCTCTTGTGAACAGAATCAAGTATTTCCATCTCAGTGAATGAGACTGAGGGAATATCAATGCGGGGTTGCTCGGATGTACCTGCTTCTCCCTGTGTCTCTTGCTATCCATCCCACAGTAGCTGGTTAACTCTCTTTAATTTTGCTATCTCTTTGAGCAGTTCTTCCTCTCTTTGTACCCGCATTAATGTGAGGTCTTTGCATTGTGACTGCTTTAGCTTCAGCTCTAGCTCGAGATCTTTGTTCTTTATCTCCAGTGATTTATATACTTCATCTGTACCTTTGATCGAGGCAACTACGAGATTTTCTCTTATCTGCCGCAAGAAGGTTGCCTGATGCTTGATCCTCTGCTCTGAGTATTGTAGTGAAGCATTTGCTACATCTAGCTGCACTTGGATCTTTTGAACTGATAGAGTTGTAGTTAAGAGCTCGTTGGTAACCTCTGTCAGTTGTTCATCTTTGGTCTTGCAGGCATCTGTTAACTTCATGAGAAGTTTGCCCAGCTCTTCCATTTCTTTTTGCTGCTTTTCTCTGGCTAGCTGGTGTTGTTCAGCTTCAGCCTTCAACTCTAGGACTTGTTTCTGCAGATCCATGATGACATTCAATCTGTGCTCTAGCTCTCCTTGAAGAGCATCTATCACCATTTCCAACTCTCTTGCCTTAGCACTGCGGTTAAGTGCTGCTGATCATATTTTTTCTGTCATTTCTTGTATCTGCTTTGCATATTCATTAACTTGGAGAATCACTTCATCATTGGTTTTCTAGTCTTAAGTTCTTGTGAGATGCTTAGATGTTTCAACAGTCTCTTGTGATTCTTTTGGTGGGGTTGTGGCGGTTGTTTGTTCTTCCCCTTGAGGCTGTGCTTGGGCCTCTTCTGCTTTGTCTTCTTGAGGCTTCGTCCTCTATTTCCTGTTTCTTTGTTTGCTCAAACTTTGTTGACTCCTCTGGTGTAGGACTTGTTGCCCTTTTCGGCTCTAGTTCTTTTGCTTTAGCTTGGTCATAAGTAGTTGCTGCCTGTTATGCAGAATCTGCTGCCTCTTGTGGTTCATGCTCCTTTTCTTTGGTTGGCTCGCCCTCTGTAGGTCTATCTGTTGGTGATGGTGGAGGGGTTGGCATGGGGTGGTCATGTTGTTCTGTAGAAGGTGCTGATGGTCTGGGAGACATCTCACTTTGTTCGTGTTGGGTCTCACCTTGGTGTGTCGCCTCAACTTGTTTTTTTTGCTCGGACGCATCTTCCCTAGCTTTTCTCTCCGCTTCTTGGGCTTCTTTTAGTTTTAATACTTCCGCTTCCTGGTATATTCTTTCAAGAAATTTAGTGGGGTCCTCTATCTCTTTCCTTGCTGGGTTCTTTGTTCTTGGCCCCTTTATTTCCTTTGGCACCCATTTTTTAGGGTCCTCACCTGCAGCTTGGTGGCTTCTTTCATAGGTCTCTTTTTCCCTTTCAAATCTCGCCTTTTTCTGTTGAGGCTCTTCCTGATGTGCGGCCACTTCTTTTTTTTCATCTCTTCAATGCGGGCTCTTCTTTCCTCGTTTTCTGAGCTTTCACTACCATGTGCTTCATGAGAGCTCTCTGAAGATTCTTCATCAGATTTGTAAACTCGTTTTGTGGACCTTGTGGCTCGAGGAGATGGCTGTGCAGACACAATCCACGTGTTCTGATATGGGGCAGGCGGAAAATTGTCTGCCATGCCGATAGCATGGTATGCTATTCTTGTGAGTACTTCAGGTGATCCCAGATAGGTTATTTTGCCCTCATTCTTTGTACCCTTCAATGTGGATAGCACATATTGTGCGTGGTTGATGGGTTGCTTGGTTGTCGAGTTTAGCACTTGTGTAAATGTAGTTGCAACTGCATGATTGGGTGTCATGTACCTTTGCAGTCTCTTTGCTAGAAAGTGGAAGTGTTAATGATATAATCTTGCTGGTTCTTCCACTTGCTTCTGAATGAGATCAGCAAAGGTTGTCGCATCAGTTTCCTTGGTGAAGGTACCTGTTGTCTTTCTGTCTCTAGCCCTCATGGTCATTCCTTCTGTCGGCAATTTGAGAGCTTTGACCATGATCTCTTTTGTAATAACCACTTCTACCTTATGCCCTTGCTGGTTAGTAATCTAGGCCGTTCCATCTTCCTTGATTGTGGACAGGAGCTCATGAGCTTTCTAAAAATCTACACCACATGGCTCTTGTTCGTAGAATTCTCTGAGTCCAAGCCTTGTATTAGCTTCTTTTGTTTTGGGCTTTGCTGCGACATCGTAGACTTCTTTTGGCAAAAAATGTAGTTCTACCCGATGCCCTTCTTCACTTTTGAATCTGCCTGTGAAAACCGTTGTGTTGTTCTCCTCAAGCTGTTCTTTCGACAGAAGGTTGCTTTGACTGTCTTTACTGAACTAGGGTCCAATTGGTATGGTGGCAGCTCTTGCAAGTTCTCCTTTTGAGAGACCCTCTTCTTGGCCTTTTCTGCCGCTTGCATGTCTCCTGTTAAGTGGATAGAGTGTCAAAGTTAGCAAATTTGGTAAATTTCGCTCTAAAATGTCCTTTAGTTTGAATTGCTGACAAATTGAGTCCAATTTGCTTCAAACCAATTTTTGAACATGCATAGATGCATAAAAACATGTAAAGATCAAATTCTTGAAGTTCAAGCAAAAATTTGCACAAAAGTAAATAATCACGATTATTTAGAGCTGAGAAAAATTTTCAACTTTTTGCAATTTTGGCATTATAGGCTTGAAGTATATATCAAATAGATACTCTGAGTGAAGTGTGGGCTTATTTGAGTGCATAGGGTGAGAATGGTGTCAGATTTAGGCTTTCCGTCTCTAAAATAGTAGATATAAAGGAATTTTGAGATTTTGAGCTTCAAATTTGTTCAAACTTGGTTAGTGGGCTTAGGACATCATGTGCTTTGGTCCCATAAGGTTAAAGTTGCAATTTCCCCCCATTTTTGCGAAAAAGTAAATAATCACGATCATTAACTTTTTTATCAAAGTAAACATTTTTTGAAGCAACTTGGTGTTGGAATTAGGGTTGCAGAGAAACACACACAGCTTGGAGAAGACGAAGGAATCTCAAGGCATACAATAGAGAGTGTGTTACTTAGTGTGCAATGGAAAGATAGATAGCCCTAGATTGATGGGCGTATATACAATGCTCGGGGAGAAAACCTCCTAAAGAGGGAAAAAATGCCCCGGTGGTCCTAGTGTCTTCACACACATCACTGCCACATGTATATGGTAACAAATCCCCCCTGGAGTGATGCGGTGAACAAGAGATGGCACATGAGTAAAGGGAAGTGCCATGCCGTGAGGACATGATTAGTCCACAAAGGGGAGTAAGCCCAAAAGCTTTGCAGAAAGCTTCAAGCTTCTCATGAGACAATGCCTTTGTGAAAAGATCTGCAAGGTTATCCTGTGTTGGCACATAAGCCAAGCTGATCTCTCTTGTTGAGAGCCTCTCTTTGACATAGTGGTAATGCACCTCAATGTGCTTTGTGCGAGCATGAAAAACTGGGTTCCTCGCAATTGCCAATGCGCTCTGACTGTAAGTGTAGATAGTGTTGGCAGTGTCCTGTCCAACACCCAAATCACCCATAAGGCATCTGAGCCATACACACTCAACCGTAGCTGTGAAGATTGCCCTGTACTCAGCCTCACAACTCGAAGTGGCCACAGTAGGTTGCTTCTTGCTCAACCATGATATACATGAACTGCCAAGCATGAAACAGAAACCACTAGTCAAAACAACCATCCCAATCTGAGTCCCAAAAAGCATGTAAGTCTGGCGGCAATGATCCCCCCTTGGGATTAAACAAGCCAAGATGTAAAGTGCCACTAAGGTAGCAGAAAATCCTCTTGACAGCCTGCCAATGCTTATGTTGGGGTATAAAGCCCAATGTGGTCGCCCAGGTAAGTGGGCGGGCCGCCAGGTATGCACACATATTCTTTTGTAAAAACCTAATAAGAACTCACTATGCTCTACACATTACAGTAGAGCGAGTTCACCATATCGTCGTGCTCTTCTTCTCGCACTCTCTCTCGCGTTGCACTTCCGCTCGTACTCCTTCAACTGGTATCAGAGCTCAGATCGAGGCTCGGGGCAGCACTGCAGGAGGCTAGAGTCACCAGCTCAGATTGGAGTGAAATTCGACAGGCGAAGACACGGCCCCAAATCCTGTGGGAAAGGCCCAAAGGGCTTGGTGTTCTCAGAATTTCATTCTAAGGTCATCTCGGCCACCGTTCGGCTTCGACAAAGGTCTGCGCAGGCCATTTCGACTACGTGGTCTCGGCGGGTGCAGATCCGACTTTGCAAATTTTGGGTTTTCAGCCTATGACTGCAGGTGCTGAGGATATCGACACTCCTAGAGTATTGATTTGTGGCTGTCTACACATCGAAGGACGGCTCACAGTTCTTGGAGGCGTGTCACATACGACACGGGCGCATCTACACACAGATTGTAGGCGACATCCACTAGTTCATCAGGTAGCTTGTGTTTGCTGCTTGATATTCCACATTTCATCGTGACATTGCAGGTACTTCCACATGGGATGTATTGTCAGAGATGATGTATGTTTGTTGAGGGTTTGCTGGCTGTGAGTCACGCAGCAAACAACCGCCGCAGCGGTTACAACATATAGTGGGAAATTTGTGGATGTATGACTTTGTGGGAAGTCTATGTACTATCAGATTTACTGCAGCCTTTGTTGAGGGTCGAGTGAGGTTTTATTGAGCTGGGGGATTCTCGAATGTTGAGATCCTTTCGGTGATACAAGTCTTGGAGCGATCCCTCGAGCACCCTTAGATAGGCAGCTAGGATGTATTGACTGTGAGTTAGACAGTTGGGATTGCATCTTTGCTTTACTGCCGCTGAGGCATTGTCACAATCTATGCTTACAGGACAGTGACATGACAGTGAGAGACAGTACAGGTGCAGGACAGGTTTACCCGCAGCTTACAGTGTCAGAGAGACAGTGTTTTTTGAGCTGTTTTTTGGTCTGTTTTTTGAGTACACCATAGCCATTTTACAAAGGAGACTCTGCCGAAATTTATGCAAAATCTGAAGCTTTCTTGGTTCATTTGACAGGTTGATATTGGTTCAAAGGTCAGTTTACAGGGGAAACTCTGCCGAATTTTTCCTAGGAAAGTAAACCACTGTGAAGCGTAGCTATGGCTGGATCACAGGACACTGCTCTTTACAATATCAAGAAGCTAGATGGAACCAATTTCCCATTGTGGAAGAAGCAGATTTGGCACGTGTTGGTACAAAAGAAGCAGATAAAACCTATAAAGCTTAAGGGGATAAAACCAGAAGATATGGACGAAGATGAATGGAGCAAAATGGATGAATTGGCACTTTCTACCATTATGCTGACTTTGGCAGAAAGCGTTTACTTCAATGTAGCACACGAGATGTCGGCTTATCAAGCATGGTTAAAGCTGAGTGATCTTTATGAGAAGCAGAGTGCAGCTTCAAAGGTATACTGGCTTAAGAAGCTTGTTGACTTGAAGATGAAAGAAGGGACACCTATGTCCAATCATCTGAATGAATTCAACACAATCTACAGTCAATTGTCAGCTCAAGGTGTCAAGTTTGATGAACCTGTTAGAGCTATGTTCCTGTTGATCACATTGTCGGAAAGTTGGGACACTTTTCGCACAGCTTTGAGTAATTCTGCACCTCCAGATGGTTTGAACATAGCAGGCATAGAAGGAAGTCTGCTTAGTGAAGAAACCAATAGAAAGACAATGGACAAAGGCAAAGGAACAGCCTTAGTTGTCAGGGGAAGGACCAAAGAAAAGTACAAAGGTGGAAAGAGGAATCAGTCTCGTAGCAAGTCCCGCAGTGCTAAAGGCAAGAGTGACATAGAATGCTACCATTGTGGAAAGAAGGGTCACATGAAAAGAGACTGCAGAGAATGGAAAGCAGAAAAAGGCAAAGAGAAAGCTGAAGACCATGGTGAGAAGAACAAGTCCTCAGTGAAGATTCAAGAAATAAATGTGACAAACACTGTTGCAGAGGATGACAGTCTAGTGTCAGGAGACATCTACTTCTTGACGAATACAATGAAATCTGCTCTTCTTATAGCATCTGATGGAAATGCACTGAGTGATTGGATTATAGACTCAGGGGAATCACTTCATGTGTCTCCAAACAAGGAGTGGTTTACCTCTTATGTGACCACTAAAGATCATGTTCGGCTAGGAAATGGGCAGACATGTGAGATCTTAGGTGTTGGAGATGCTCAATTCAAGTTTCAGAATGGCTCTTCTTTCACGCTGAAGAATGTGAGACATGTTCCCGCAATTACAAGGAGCTTGATCAGCACAGGTTTACTTGATGATGCTGGCTACGTCACCACTTTTGGATAGAACATGTGGAAGATATCCAAGGGTTCTATGACAGTAGCACATGGAGTAAAGTCTGGAGGACTTTACATGATTTATGTATCAAATGTCTCTAAAAATGTAATCAATGTAACCGAGCAGCCGAACGTTTCTTTGTGGCATAGCCGGTTAGGACATATGTCCAAGAAGGGAATGGAAATCTTGTCTCGTTCTGGTTATTTGCCTGGCTTTTTATTTAATGATTTTGAATTCTGTGAACATTGTCTGTATGGTAAGCAAACACAGCAGCCACATAAGCATAGAAGCAGTAGAAGAGATACACAGTTGGCACTTGTTCATAGTGATTTGTGTGGACCTATGCCTAACCTATCTCTAGGGGGAGCTTCTTACTTTATGACATTTATAGATGATTACTCGAGGAAAGTATGGGTTTACTTTGTCAAGCACAAGGATGAAGCGTTTAGTGTTTTCAAAACGTTTGTGACACTTGTGGAGAATCAGAGTGGCAAGAAGTTTAAATGCTTATGCACTGACAATGGTGGAGAGTATGTTTCAAAGGCCTTTCAGGACTTTTGTGAGTCAAAAGGTATAAAACGTGAACTTATTGCTCCTTACAATCCTCCTCAAAATGGTGTTGCTGAGAGGATGAATAGGACCATACAAGAGAAGGTCAGAAGTATGTTGTCTAATGCACAGCTGCCAAATGGGTTTTGGGCTGAAGCTATATCAACAGCTGTTCATCTTGTAAATAGATCTCCTAGCAAGGTTTTGCAGAAGGATTCAGTGCCAGAGATGGTATGGTCAGGCAAAATGCCCTCATACAAGCATCTCAGAGTCTTTGGCTGTGAGGCATATACTCACGTTCCAAAGGAATTTAGGAACAAACTTGAGCCAAAGAGTAGAAAGTGCATCTTTCTAGGCTATGGTAATTCTGGTGAGATGGGGTACAGACTTTGGGATCCCGAATCCAGAAAGGTTGTCCGCAGCAATGATGTTCACTTTAATGAATCCAAATATCATTCTAAACCAGAGAGGGTTGAGGAGATTAGAAGAGTTGTCTTCCAAGAAGATGGACCTTTACGTGCAAGACAAAATGTCAGGGCTCAAGAGGAGCAAGGACAGGATAGAGTGGCACCACAGGTTGTGGCTGAGCCTGAGCCACCTATTGTGCGTTGATCTAGACGTGTCACAGAACCTCCTGATAGGTTTGTTCCATCTATGAACTATGTCATGTTGACTGATTGCAATGAGCCTTCATGTTACAAGGCAGCAGTGCAAATGAAGGACTCCGGGAATTGGCAATTGGCCATGCAGTCAGAGATGACAGCTCTACATAAAAACAAGACATGGAAATCTACAGCATTCTTGCATGGTGATTTAGATGTGGAAATTTACATGCAGCAGCCAGAAGGGTTTGTTGAGAAAGGCAAGGAAGATTGGGTATGCCAATTGTTAAAGAGTCTTTATGGCTTAAAACAATCACCGAGGGCATGGTACCATAAATTCCACAAGTTTATGCTTTCTCAAGGCTACAAACGTAGTGAGTTCGATCACTGTCTATATACAAAGAAGGCTAAGGATGGTAGTTGGATGATCCTTATTTTGTATGTGGATGACATGTTGATTGCTGGCAAGCACTTGGAAGAAATTTCATCTTTGAAGTCAAAGCTGGCAAAATCGTTTGACATGAAAGACATGGGTGAGGCAAGTCATATACTTGGTATGCGCATTGAGAGAGACAGATCAAAGAAGTTGATTTGGTTATCTCAAACAGAGTATATTGACAAGGTTTTGCAATGTTTCAATATGGAGAAGGGAAAGGCGTTGAGTGTTCCATTGCCACCATATGTGAAACTTAGCAAACAAGATTGTCCTGTGTCTGAGGAAGAACAGGCTGAAATGGATAAGATTCCATATGCGTCTGCAGTGGGTAGTTTGATGTATGCAATGATTGCTACTTGCCCAGACATTTCATTTGCAGTGGGAGTAGTAAGTCGATACATGTCAAACCCAGGCAAGAAACATTGGGAGGCAGTGAAAGGAATATTGAGATACCTAAAAGCTACAAAGAGTATGCATATATGCTATGGGAGTCAGGAGCTAAGTGTAAAGGGTTTTACAGACTCAGATTATGCAGGTGACTTAGACAACCGAAGTTCTACGTCAGGGTATGTCTTTACATTGGCTGGTGGAGCAGTATCATGGCATTCTAGATGACAAGATTGTGTTACTCAGTCTACTACAGAGGCTATATGTTGCAGCATCAGAGACATGCAAAGAATCAATTTGGCTTAATCGACTAGTAACAGATTTGGGAATCAAAGAAGAGATGCCTGTGTTATATTGTGATAGTCAAAGTGCTATACAATTGGCTCGCAATCCAGTTTATCACTCAAAGACAAAGCATGTGGATGTGAAGTATCATTTCATCAGGGAAATGCTCGAGGATAAGCAACTTCAGCTTGTCAAAGTTCACACCACAGAAAATCCTGCTGATCTACTTACAAAAGGACTTCCCTCAGAGAGCTTTACGCATTTTCGCAAGCAGTTAGATGTAGGGTAGTACATCACTTCTCTACATCTTTTGTATATTAGCTTGTATAGTAGCTTCTCTCACACTTAAAGTACCACATTGGACTTTAAGTGGGAGGTTGTTGGGGTATAAAGCCCAATGTGGTCGCCCAGGTAAGTGGGCGGGCCGCCAGGTATGTACACATATTCTTTTGTAAAAACCTAATAAGAACTCACTATGCTCTACACATTACAGTAGAGCGAGTTCACCATATTGTCGTGCTCTTCTTCTCGCACTCTCTCTCGCGTCGCACTTCGGCTCGTACTCCTTCAACTTAGACCCTGGGCTATGCATAAATCTGTTGACCTATGAGACTGCAAACTGAATATCTGGCCTTGTGTTGCATACATAAATAAGGCAACCAACAGTAGTTTGGTAAAGAGTGACATCAGCAGGATCGCCAACATCATGTAGACTCAACTTTAAACCTGTTTCCATGGGAGTGGCAATAGGTTTGCAATCCTCAAGTCCAAACTTACATAGCAATGTCTCTATGTAACTTTTTTGACACAAGGCAATACGACCATCACACTGCTTAAACTGTATACCCAAGTAATGATGCAATAGCCCCAAATCTTTCATCTTGAAAGTAGCATTCAAATCAGCCTTACATTCAGCAATATGTCTCTCATTTTAGTCCAGTGATCAGCAAATCATCGACATACAGAACCACAATGAGAAGTTCATCACCCTCACGCTTTACATACAATGTGCTTTCTGTTGGACTGTTACGAAAGCCTCGTTTGACCAAATGAGTGTCAGCTTTCTCATACCAAGCACGAGGAGATTGCTTCAACCGATACAAAGCCTTCTCACATCTGCACACTTTGTCCTCTTGTCCTTTTATGACAAAACCGCGAGGCTGCGTTACATAAACTTCCTCAAATATGTCACCATTCAAGAAAGCAGTAACAATGTCTGATTGATGTACATCCCAACCAAAATGAGCTTCCAATGCACATAGAAAACACACAGTAGTCATACGACAAGTGGAAGCAAAGGTCTCTTCATAATCTATGCCTTTTTTTTGTGCATAACCCTTTGCAACAAGTCGAGCCTTATGGCTATCTATCCCACCATCCGGCTTGCATTTCAACTTGTAAACCCACTTCGTACCAATGGCCTTTTTGCCCGGAGGCAAATCACATAAAGTCCATGTGTCATTTTCTATAAGTGCATCATATTCGGATTGCATGGCAGCCATCCAATTTTCTGAATTCTCTGCTTCATCAAAAGATAGAGGCTCCTCAACATCATGTAAGCTAGACACAGCCAAATCATAACAATTTGATGCATAAGATGCATGGCGAGAGCCTGAACGAGTACGACTAGACAAAGGTGCATCCAATTTACTGTCACGCAAAGTGTGCACTATCCATTTTGGCATACCTCTAGCCTGCTCATTTTCAGCCCTTTCCTCATCAAGTACATCATGTACATCTGCATCAGTAATAGGCTGATCTGTTACATTTTCAGAAACCCCCATAGGTTGTACATTTGACTCATTGGAAATTACATTCGTATTTCCACCACTGAAAAGAGGCAACAAAGTGTCATAAATGTCCTGTGATCTTACATTACTGTCTCTAGTACATGACAACAAGGGCTAATCAGAATCTTCCACAAACACTACATCCTATGAAACCAGAATACGCTTTGTTTGCGGATGATAAACCTGTAACCTTTGCTTTCAGCACTATAACCAACAAAAATACATTTGACGGCCTTATCATCCAATTTTCTGCGCTGTGTTTGTGGCACCAAAGCATATGCCAAACAGCCAAAAACACGCATGTGCTCAATAGAAGGCTTTCTATCATGCCATACTTCATATGGAGTAATAGACTACAAAGATTTCGTAGGACACTTGTTAAGTACATAAGTGGCACACATGATGGCCTCAAGCCAAAAAGAATGCGGCAAAGCTTGACTTTTGACCATACATCGTGCCATTTTCGTCAGTGACCTATTTTTCCTCTCAGCAACACCATTTTGTTGAGGTGTATAAGGCACTATACAATGGTGTTTTATCCCACGACTAGCCAGAAACGCATTAAATTCATGAGACATATACTCCTCCCCTCGATCGGAACGGAGGGTGCCCATAGTACATTTCGAGACATTTTTCAGCCATAACCATAAATTTTTTGAAGCACATAAAAACTTTGGACTTCACTTTAAGCGGAAATACCCATGCATGCCTGGAGTAATCATCAATGAAAGTCACGAAGTAAAGGTAATTGCCCAAGGACGGAGTTTGCATGGGCCCACAAACATCACTATGCACAAGCTGCAACCTGCATGATGTGGCCCGAACTGAACCATCCTTTGGAAACTTTAAACGCTGCATCTTACCCAAAATACAGCCTTCACAAACATGTTTGACAGGTGCTTCAAGAGGCGGCAAAGAAGCGACCATATCAGATTTTTGCAAACGCAGCAAACTGGCAAAATTCAGATGACCAAAACGTGCATGCCAAAGTTTTGCATCTGAAATAGCCCTTGAATCTGCAACAACATTTGCAAAATTTTGTCCACACTTGTCATACAAAGTGAGCTTATACAACCCACGGCACAAAAGGCTAGATGCAACAATTTCATCACCAAAAATGAGATCATGAACTGTACATTTGTCATCCACAAATTTGACTACAAGTCCAAGTCTAGCAAGTGCGGATACAGAAAAGAGATTCTTCTTGATCCGAGTTACATAAAGTGCATCAACAAGTGTGAAGGAACTGCCATTTGCAGCAGTAAGCACAATCTTTCCAACTTCCTGAACCGGATAAGAGGCATTGTTGGCACAAGTGACTGAATTCCCATGAGGGACAAACTCGAGAGAGGTGAACAATTCACGATGTGAGGTAATGTGCTTTGTAGCACCACTGTCGAAATATCACACATGTGAATCTGCAGCAACTGACAAGCATGCATCATGGACAGTAGGATTGTAAGTACACTCTGCGCTAAAAGCCCATTCTGCATCAACATCAGCAACACAGTCTTCTTTCACAGAAGACTCAACAATGGCTACATTTGTAGTGGAACCACCCTCTTTCTTCTTAGCCTCTTTGGCCTTCAACTTAGGGCACGACTTGATCAAGTGATCATTATCTTTACAATAATGGCAACGCATCTTCTTTTTGCCCTTCTCACCAAAATTTTCAGACAAAGTGCTGCCGCAGAAGCATTAGGAATAGAAGTTTTGCCACTCGCAGAAGAACCATAAGAAATGGCTGCATTGATGTTACCACCCTTTCTTTGAGAAGCAATAAAAGCCTGTTCAACTGCACGCTGCCTAGTCTTGTTTTTTTTGGAAAGTCACTCTTGCAACAGCAATGCGCATAATGCATCAAACTTGACAACTTCTGGATTTCCTTGGGTCATAAGTCTCCAAGTACTAGCAAAAGTCTGGTAAGAATCTGGTAAGACATCAAGAACAGTCTGCACAAGGGAACTGTCCAAAATGACTTCACTTGCAGAAATAAGTTGCTCATTGATATCCTTGACACCAGCAAGGAAAGTGTCCATATCATCTTCCTCATGCATAATCTTTGACTCCAGCTCTTTACGCAGCAAAGCAATTTTAGCCTCATGTTAAGTATGGAGCCTGATTTACCCTTGTAATTTTCTGTGGTAAAAGCACACATTTGTAAGGCCCCCATTATGAGGAGAAGCCATCGTGCGTGAAGGAAAATCACTCACCGGAAACCAAAATTTTGACGGACAAGAATCACGGGCAACTTTAAAGGCCTCGGGGGCGGAGCCCCCCTCGACTTTTTTTTTCGCCGGAATATTATGGCCGGACGGCGGCCGGAAAGTGGTCGGAAAACAACCGGTCGGTTGGCCGGTGGTCGGAAGTCAATGGTCGGTGGCTGAATTCAAAAGCGGACTTGTCTTCTCAAGGGCGGCCACACATGGGCGGATTGGAGGGTTCGATTTGGACTTATTCGCACAATGGCGGCTACACATGGCTGTCTCTCATAAGAGAGGGCAGCCCTTTTGGCCTATAAAAGGAGGCCATTTCTACACACATTTCATAGTGTGAAGTTGATGCAACAAGGTGAGTGTGAGGTGGTGAGAGTGAAGCAAGGCGGGAGCTCCATTAAGGGTATAATCCCTTTGTAAACTACTTCTTGTTTTGAAGTACTAAAGCCATTGAGTGGCTGCTTTCCCGTGGACATAGCCCACATTTGGTGAACCACGTATATCGTGAGTACTCTCTCTCTCTCTCTCTCTACTCTATAATCTCATGTATATAAATCTGTCTCTCTCCATTAAGTAATCTACTCAATTATCTATTTAGCTACGTCTTATTTCCTAACACCTCATTGCGGCTTGCATAAAGACCTGCTAGAATATCCCAAGCCTGTTTTGCAGATTTTACTGAACGAATGTGAAGAACAATCGTGCGCTTCATAGACGATGCAATCAATGCATGAGCCTGCGCATCCGTTACATCCCAACAAGCTTGTTCTGCCGTAGGCAAAACAACTCTAATAGTAGCAATCCTTGCAGCAAGACCTGTAACATCCTCAACATCGCCTACATCCTCAGAATCAGGACATACATGAATGCCCTGTACAATGTTCCAAACGCCCTTTGACACAAGAACATGTTGCATCATATAAGCCACATAGGGTAGTTGTCCCCATCCAACATGTCCTCAGCAGCAAACATCTTGAACACATCTGTGTTGTTGTTAGCCATGGTAAATGCTGCACCTGATGTGAAAATTGCCCGAAAATAGGAGAAACAGAGAGAGAACAACACGTGCTATATAGCACAAACGGTAGAAAACTATGAGACACCTGTTTTGCAGAAAACGGCACTGACAAAAATTCTGCACAAAATGACAAAATAGCCTGTGCAGTACTGCCTGTAGAGGAAACGGAGGCCAAAATGAGCCCAAATCAAAAATCTGAGCAAACTAAGTTGTACGAGCACTCCCAAAAATTTTGTCTACCTGCGAACTCTTGCCAAAGCTCACTGAAATCGGAGAAAGTGAGCAGGCATGTGCTAGAGCAGCTGGCGACTAAGCCCGAGAGGACGCAACCTGCTCTGATACCAATTGTTGGAATTAGGGTTGCAGAGAAATGCACACAGCTTGGACAAGATGAAGGAAGCTTAAGGCACATAATAGAGAGTGTGTTACTTAGTGTGCAATGGAAAGATAGATAGCCCTAGAGTGATGGGCGTATATACAATGCTCGGGGGAAAAAACCTCCTAAAGAGGGAAAAAATGCCCCGGCAGTCCTAGTGTGTTCCACACATCACTACCATGTGTATATGGTAACACTGGGTTCTAGGCATGATGTAGACTATGTGTTTGAGATTTGAGGTGATTTGGATCAAAAATGTGATAGATAACTCAGAAATTGGTTTGAAAGGACCTCTTTGTGTTTTTTGGCAATTTTCCAAGTTATCATTGATCATTTTGGCTCATACTTGAAATGTGGTATGTAATAGGTGTACACAAGTGATAGGTGAGGTGATGATACCATTTTCAAGCCAAAATATTGCAAAAGTAAATAATCGTGATTATTTACAGCAGTCATTTTTTTCTTGCAAAACTTGAAAATTTTGACCTAAACATATTCTATACACCTAAAACAAGTCCTAAATTGAGTTTTGTATTGCCGGCATCACTTAGTGCTTTGTCGACTATGAAAATCATCGATTTTTGTGACTACATGGCCTGTAGTGTTGGTTAGTCACTTTTGAGGCTATAAACTTATCCGCTACATAGTCCTGAAGCAACTCATCCAATTTTTGACCTCGTATCTCAAATTTGACGCTTTGTAGCCTTCGAGCTGTTTTTTGCTTTTCGAGGGCTTGGCTTGATTGATTTTATGACACCAACCATATACATTGTATAGATACCTCGTATATAAGTTGTCTGTGGAGTCAGAATCCAATTCTGGCATCTATCAAAAACCTAGCTTTTCTAATTGGGACCCCCTTCGACCCTTGCCGAATGGTCAACTGCCGACATAGAAGTGTTCTATCATCTAGGGGCTTGCTACAATTCAAATACCATCTGATTTGGTTGAGCTGACAGGCTGCTATGGTCAATTTTTGGTCGTAGGTTTTCATGCACTGCTCGGATTCTAGGGTTTTTTTCCAGGGGTTTAGACTAGCTACCGGACATACATAATGGATCATTGATACGTATAGAACTTACCCCTCATGTATCATGTGAGATGGCACTGTGAACAGACGACTGTGGACTGCGCGCGAAGAAGGTCGAAAAGCTCTCTCTCCAAAGGCAACAAGTGGAAATGAGGTGGTTTTAGCCTATCGTGGGTATCTATACTCGGACTTTCCGAACCATTTTTCCCCAAATTCCCCCGTTAGTCCTACTAGGCCGTGAAATCTATGTTAGATTCAAAAAAATTTCCAATCGGATTCCTATAGCTCATTCTGCAAGAATTTTGCAAAAGTAGGTCTGGCCACCTAATTTAGGCTTCCCGCTTGAGCTCATTTGCTAATTATGATTAATTGTTGACCTGTTTATTGAAAATTTCTCCATTTTTAAGTCTCAATATCAAGAAAAATGATGAAAAACAACAAAAAAGGACTATTTTTTGATGATTTTTTGATAGTATCTACACTGTTTACAACCATCAAGAAGATATTATCAGTTAAACTTCCTTTGTTGATGATTTATAATGGCATTATTAGGTAATTTTGCAAAAAATCACACGTTAACATCAAACTTTTTCCTCCCTCTTCAAACATTGCCCTTAAATACTTAGTGCCCTTTCACCCCTCCTAGATGGCGTACTCCTGGAGACTGTGTGTATTGGTTGAAAAATCATGTCTATGTATAGCCTTGGTTGGCTCTACCATGCTTGGAAGATCAATGCAATTAAAACCGTCATGATGTGCAAGAGTTGGATCTTGAGTAATTAACTCAAGGGTTTCTGATGTCGAGGTTTTCTGATGATGTCTGCCAAAGAGAAAAACTTGTAGCTTGTGTGCTCTTTGCTTGATGGTACCATCAGGATGCTTTGGCATGCGATTTTCTGAGATGTTCGTATCACTAGTGACTGTTGTCGAGCTTTTATCCGCCATTGATATCTTATTTTGTCTTGGACAGAATGGTGTGGTTGAGTCTTCTGAGACTTAACTCTCCATTGTTTGATCGATTTTGCAGTTTGCGGAGAAGATAAGTGCTCTTTCTTCGTCCAAATCCATTTCTGTTAGGTTCCTTGCTCATACATGCTCGTCTCTGTGTTTTGAACCTTGGAACCGTCTTTACTATTGTCGATGATGTTTTGGCCACCCAGATTTGAATCGGCTTGTCCTTAAGCTATGCTTTTGGTACCCAAATTTTCCTGACTCCTTGCATGCTACTTGTAGCATTTACTTGTCGATAGGATGGAGAAGATTGATTGCTTCATGGTTTGCTCTGCTGGTAAGGAAGTTCCTCCTTGCTTGGTGCAATTGGAACAATGAGTTGTCCGTCTTTAGGCGATAGCTTGAGTTGATTGGTATCCCAATCTGGTACTGCCTTGTGTGCGCTCCTTGCCGCACTGTCGAAGCAAGGGCCTTGCCTAACACTGTGTGTGAGCCATAGACGGCTCCAAGCACACAACTAGCTTAACTAGTAAGCTCAAACGAGGGCAATGGTGTGTCACTCACCTCTCTATGCTCCTGCCGTGGAGGATTCCTCGCCGCGAAGAAGAAGGAGACGCCGCTACGTTGCGCTCAACCGCTTCACCGCCATCGTGCCGCGGCAATGCTCGATCGCGCTCTCTCTCTCTCTCTCTCTCTCTCTCTCTCTCACACACACACACACACACACACACACACACACACACACACACACACACACACACATACACACACACACACACAAGGAGGTGAAGAAGAAGAAGATGGAGATGGAGATGGAGCAAGAGCACTCTCCTATTGCACAAATGAGAGAATGAGTGAATTTTAGGTTTAGTTGGCTTTTATATGAGCTCACCCCATTCACACTTGGGCGCCCATGCTTAGCCAACTAATCCCTTGAATGTCCCAATTAGGGTGCGCCTCTCATCGGCGATCACTCTTACCCTTTTCCTATTGGTCCGACAAGCCCGGTACCTGACTCTACTAAATACATAATACACGTCCATCGTAGGTGATGGGCCTTGCCTAACACTGTGTGCGAGCCATAAACGACTCCAAGCACACAACTAGCTTAACTAGTAAGCTCAAAACAGGGCAATGGTGTGTCACTCACCGCTCTATGCTCCTGCCGTGGAGGATTCCTTGCCGCGAAGAAGAAGGAGACACCGTTATGTCGCGCTCAACCGCTTCACCGCCGTCGTGCCGCCGCAATGCTTGATCGCTCTCTCTCTCTCTCTCTCTCTCTCACACACACACACACACACACACACACACACACACACACACACACACACACACACACACACACACACACACACACACACACACACACACACACACACACACACATACACACACACACAAGGAGGTGAAGAAGAAGAAGATGGAGATGGAGATGGAGCAAGAGCACTCTTCTATTGCACAAATGAGAGAATGAGTGAATTTTAGGTTTAGTTGGCTTTTATATGAGCTCACCCCATCCACACTTGGGCGCCCATGCTTAGCCAACTAATCCCTTGAATGTCCCAGTTAGAGTGCGCCTCTCATTGGCGATCACTCTTACCCTTTTCCTATTGGTCCGACAAGCCCGGTACCTGACTCTACCAAATACATAATACACGTCCGTCGTAGGTGATGGGGTGTCCGTGAGCCGTGAGGGTTAACATGCCCCCCTTCCTGATGTAGATTCCGTCCTCGGAAGCTATTGAGTTGAAGCTCGTTCGTCGAGGTGGAAGAGCATTTGAGATGAATGTCCTTAGCCTTCTTCAGTCACTGCAAAATCAAACAACATTGGCACAGTAATTGCATTCTCATAAGTGATTAAAAAGCATATGCAGTTTTAGGTAGACAAATTGATTGGTAAAAGAATTTCAAACAATTTGTCAGCAATGAACATTAAATTGCAATGTAATCAAATGCATAAACAGATGTAAAGGTAAAAAATTAAACAAGTCTGGGGTCACTAATTTGATGGTCGAAAGGCACTAGAGATCGAATATTAATACCATGGGTAAGCTTCTTAATTTTCTGTGGTCAATTAAGTTGTTTAATCGCGAGAGCCAAGTATTCATGTTCGAGGGCTGACTAGAGGCTATATCTAGAAGACCTTGTAATTAAGCTACCATAAAAGGAATTTCTCATGAAATCATCGCCTGACTGATTACTTTTTCTTTGACCCCCCAAAGTCTTTTCACAATGATTCAATTTGATGTGTGTGCTTATTTTGTATGCCTTGGGTTTTTTGCTTTTCAAGGAAAATCGCCCACACTGGGAACCTCTAGGGCTCTAGTACCATAGGCAATACATGTGAGTGAAGTACCAAATCAAGCTGAGATTTCTCTTCCAGCTTAAGATTTTACAGTGTGGCACTTTGATTTTTTGTTTGTTCATTTTTAACATTTTAATTTTGTAACTTTGGGGGGTCATATAACACTGATACAGCTCCCCAGGCTCATCACACTAGTAAACTCCCTTTATAATACTTAAGCGAAAGGTCAATAGGGTCAAGCCCACTAGAAAGCCCTAGTACATTTCACACAATGCTGCCTAAATCGGATTAAGAACCTAAGTAACCATTGATTATTAGGAAGGCATTCCCCATGGTATTAAGAGAAGATCTCTAACACCTAACTTGGTCAAACTAGCTTAGTCGGACTGCTTGATTTTTAAACCTAGACAAGTGATTATGACAAAAAATTACATTGAATTAAATGTTTGATACTAAGCAAATGCGGTGAATATTAGGTTACCAATCACAATTAAAGCAGACAATCATAGATGCAAAAAAGATAAGGGGCAATGCTAATGGACAAGAAACACCTGTTTGTGTCGATGGTCGCGCTTGATTTGAAGAGTGAGTCGAGATAAAGATTCCATGAAGGTCCAAATCCTATCAATAGCAACACGCTCCTGTACACACTAGGAAACAAAAGGAATACCTCCAGGAGGCACATTAGTGGGAAAAGGTACCAACACTTATTGAACACAACAAGAAACATAAGGAACCCTAACCTAATTATTTGCACTCCCCCTAGAGAGTCAAGGGAATAGGATATTGTAGAGGTTGGGGGGAAACCCTAAGGTTAAACCCCTATCCTCGTCGTCGAGATAAACAAAGTCATCATCCATGAGACCATATGTGCCATCCGTGTAGTCCTGTAAATTTTCTTCTTCATCATAGGTGCCCATGTTTACTAAGAAGGTCACTAGACGCCTATAGTCATCTTGGTCAAAAGGGTAGACTTGTGCAATGGGAGAAACGCTCTCTACTAAGTATGGATCAGACGTGGTCAAGAGACATATCAGCCATTCTAACTCCTCAAAATTCCTCTCACATGCTAGCGTACCTATCAAATCCCATTCACATGCAAGCACTGGAAAGACCATGTGAAATATTTGTGAAAAGTAACGAGGGTACCTCTCACCCAAGGCAGGATTGGATGACTCTAGCGTACTAGCCATATCTGTACACGCAAATTGATGATGGTTAGAGTGCAAATATTACAAGGGTCGTGTTCTTGTGCATAATTTGTTTTTATGATTTTGTGTTATGGCTCTTGATCTTTTACTTTTTTATCTTGTTTTTGTGAGTATAAGGCTTTATATATACATTCCCTAAGATTGGAGATTAAGAGGTCAGGGAGAAAGGTTGAGAGGGAAGCAAGTGAATAATGGATGTCCACAAACACTCCCCCCTTCCTTGGGTAGATCATACCGTTTGAAATGATGTCGTCACCCTTTGAAACCAATTGTTCTAGTTGGTAATAGGTGAGGATTTTTGCCAGTAGTTTTCTATTACCCTAGGTGCCTCGTCAAGTTGCAAGGGTGGTAAGGTACTCTCCCAAGATCGAACTTGAAGTGGTTCATCAGGTGATTCTTGAACACTGGGAGGTGTGGATTCTTTTGTAGCTTCATGGAGGTCCACTACTATAGATGGAGGCTGTGTAGAAGCTTTTACCTCTATGGATGTATTACATGAGGAGCTAGAAGTTTCATGGAACTCCCCCCTTCCTGAGCTAGGTGGAATAAATTGGTTTTGCCTTGGAGCCCAAACTAGCTCTGGACTAGGTGTGTAGCATTCTGTGATCTTTCCCTTCCCACGGTCTGCCATTGGCTTTAGCGTTACACTGCTTGACTCATATGGGTTTGTTGTTGATAGGGAAGGACACATTTTACATTTAGGTACCCAAATTTGCTCATTTCCATCATAGTAGCCTTGGGCTTCTAATAGTTGTTTTGGAATCCATCGTGATTTGGTCTTGACTCTCCTAGGGCGCGCTCTTGGTTTTCCGGGGAAATTTTTTCCTGGAATGGATGGGAGGGTTGAGGTAGTTGGAAGTAAGGCCTTGGGGATCCATTGATATGTACTCGTAGGTCGTGCAGGTTGAGTACTTGCAATATTACTGCTTGCTGCAACTACAAGTGTTGAAGTGCTAGGTTCATGGGTAGCCGGCAAAGACGAGTTAACCACCTTGGCTTGTGAATGTTGGCTATCCTTCAACTTTGCTAGAGTTTGCAATGTAGGTGACTTTGCTTGAATGATAGGGGTAAGAGTCGGTGGTCGCGTCGTGACACTACCAGTATCCCAATCAATAGTGCATTTGGTTGCCAACATCCACGTGGGTCCCAGGTTTACGTTGCCTTCCATAGCTCCCGCGGGAATGACTAGAAACCTCTGCACTATGCTTCCATTGTCATAGACAACAGGGGTCTGAAGGACTCCAAGAATAGTAGTTTTGTTTTTATTAATGCCCTTGACTTGCATCGTACTTGGGGATAGGGTCGGTTTCCCTAATTGACACCAAACTCCATAGGATAACAAATTGTGTTTAACTCCCGTATCTAATAAGGCATTGTATAGTACTTTCCCATAGGGGCTATTTAGCTCAATTGGGTATCGTAGCGGTGGCTCATATTCTAATGAGTCGTCATCTGTGTCCTCGAAAAATGATTGTGTGATTCCCAGAGTAGCCTCTCGTTGGCGTCTAAGACATTGTTGTCGTTCTCGAGCCTCAACTCTTGCTTGGATTTTTCTAAGCTCTGCTTGTTCCTTGGCAGCCTTCTTTTGATGGATGGCTTGCAACTCTTCCTGGCTTAGAGGATCATAATATCTTTTGAATTTACTCCCATTAAGGAATCCAATGGTTTCAAGTCCATCTAGAGTCTCCACACGAATGGTACCTTGCGGGGTAATTTCACACACTCGATATGGTCCCTTACCAGCGTATTTCAATTTCTTCTTTTCATTACGTACCCCGTACATAAGAACTTTATCACCAACCTTGATGTCTTTATCCTTTAAATGGCTATCAAACCACTTCTTTCTCCTATCCTTTTCCACTAGAGCATTTCGCACAGCTAATTGCCTCTCTTCATCTAGCCTTTCCAGGATATATAATCGCTCCACTAAGGGGTTACCATCCCAACCTTCTTGAGAAGCTACTTGAAGACTAGGAATGACAAACTCCCATGGCATAACTGCTTCTTGGCCATACACCATCTTAAACGGTGTGCAATTAATAGCAACTTTATACGCAATACGATAAGCCCATAAAGCTGATGTAAGCTTTAGGTCCCAATCAGTGCGATGAGCCTCGACTGTCTTTGTCAAAATGGAGATGAGAGTTTTGTTGGTACTCTCAGCTTGGTCATTTGCTTGGGGATAATAGGGTGTAGACTTGTGGTGAGATATCATGAAGTTTGATGTGAGTTCTTTTATTACTTCATTTATAAAATGAGTTCCATTGTCACTCACAAGTTCAAAGGGGCATCCAAAACGTGTGATAATGTTCTCAAAGAGGAACTTAGCTGTTGTTTTTGCATCCGCCTTTCGTGTTGCTTTTGCTTCAGCCCATTTGGTTACGTAGTCGGTAGCCATAATGATATATCGTGATTGCGTGTTACGTGCAACCGGACTAATCGGTCCTACAAAGTCTAAGCCCCACTTTTCAAATGGTTGGGTTACCTTGATGGGATGTAGAGGCATCCTATCACTTCTTTGTGGCTTCTTGAAGCGTTGGCATTCATCACATCCCTTTGCAAAAAGCGATGCATCCTTAAACAGAGTGGGCCACCAATAGCCTGACTGTAAGATCTTTCGGGCAGTCAACTTTTCTGAAAAGTGACCACCATCTACGTCCATGTGTGCCTCTTGTAGAATATATAAATACTCATCCTCGCGGGCACAGCGTGTAAGAACATCATCTTTTCCTCTCTTATAAAGAGTTCCAGCCAGTAAGCAATAGGGTTCGCATTCCTTGATTAATTTTCGAGCTATATCTTTTTGCAGTTCTTTGGGTGGAAAACCATTAACTAAGAGTTAACAATCTTTTCACTCCATTCAGGCATTGTCTCAACAATGAAAAAAGGAGTATCAGGCAATTCATCATCAAACCCCGTAGGAGCTTCGCCATTAGGGATACGAGATAAATGATCCGCCATGACATGTTTCCTCCCAGGCCTCACAACAACGGTGAAGTCAAACTCAAGAAGAATTAACAACCATCGTGTAATTCGACCTGTGGAACACAGCTTGTTTACCAAATATAGAAATGCTTGATGATCAACATAAAACACAAACTTGGTAGCAAGAAGGTAATAGCAAAATTTCTTTACTGCGTAAATCATAGCTAGAACTTCGTGCTCTGTAGTAGTGCAGTTCATCTCGGCATCATTTAATTGGCGACTTGCAAAGCTAATAGGGTAGTCCAATTTATGTTCTCCTGGTTGAGTTAGAACACACCCAATAGCAAAATTTGATGCATTAATATGCACATGAAAAGGTACATTCCAATCAGGTGTTCGCAAGATTGGAGAACTTGTTAGGGCCTTCTTTAATAACTCATAAGATTGATGACATTCTGCCGTCCAATGAAACTCGATAAGAAGCTTGTACAATGGACGCGCTATCTCGGCAAAGTTTAAAATAAACCTTCGATAATAACCAACATGGCCCATAAATCTTTGAACTCCTTTATAGTTCGTAGGTGGTGGCAAATCGGCAATGGATTTAATCTTACTCTCATCTGTGGATATCCCGTTCTTGGACACTATATGCCCTAGAATGACTCCATGCTTAACCCAAAATTGGCATTTGAAAGGGTTCAATGAGATGCGATAAAATTTGCACCTTTCAAATATTTTTCGTAGATATAACAAATGCTTCTCCCAAGAAGAATAAACACAAAGGTCGTCTAGGAAAGCTTCACAAAACTCCCTTAGAAATTCTTTAAACGCAGTGTTTATTAATCGTTGGAATGTAGCAGGGGCATTTGTTAAGCCAAAAGCCATAACACGAAATGCAAACACTCCAAACTCTGTGATAAAAGCAGTTTTAGCTTGGTCCTCTAATGCAATTGTGATTTGATTGTAACCAGAGTACCCATCTAAAAAGCTATAAGCTTCCTTGCCCGCAACTCTTTCAAGCACATGTTCTGAATATGGCAAGGGATAATGATCTCTCCTAGTAGCTGCATTAAATTTCTTGAGGTCCACGCACACTCTTAGTTTACCATTCTTTTTTGGCACAATGACTATTGGAGAAACCCATTCTGAGTGCTCAATAGGGTATATGAATCCACATTGGATAAGTTTTTCAATCTCCTCTTGTACAATTTTGGCGTACTTAGGATTCATTGGATAGGGTCGTTGCTGGACGGGTTTAGCAGTGTTGATCATGGGAATTGTATGTTGCACCACAGAAGGTGGAACGCCCTTCATGTCATGATATGTCCAAGCAAAGATATCCTTGTATTCCTTGAGGAGCTCCTTAAGTACAGCCTCTTCAGTTTCGGTAAGGTCTTGAGCAATAAAGACTGGTTTAGAATCCTCACATGGTTCTACTAATTCTATCTCTTTAACTATCGCTGGACCATCATAGACTCCACTGCTTCCATTGGTAGGTATTCGTTGGGCTTTGGCATACACAACCTTTCGCTCCCCCGTGGTATAAGATTTAAAATGTTCAGGAGCCGTATGTAAGTCAACAGGCTCTTGTCCTGACGGAGACCTTTCTTTTAGTTCTGCCTCCTTTTGTTGTTGTGCTAACTCTCGGTTTTGACGTCTTCTTATAGTTCGACTCAATTTCGGCTCTGTAACCTCCAATTGAGCGAGGTCAATGGGTCGCGGGCTGCACCACATGACACTCTGGAGATGTTCACCCCAATTGTCTACTAGCTTTCGATGAGCATCACATGCCCCTAGATAGCTAAGCCATTCTGCAGTAGATCTTTCCTTGTTTATCCTAGCTCTCACATTTGCTCAATATCGTCGTCTCTTATATGACCTTTGTTTCTTGTTAAGGTTTTGATTTTGGTAAATGTTTGAACTCGACTCTCCTGATAGGTCTTCGCTTGTATCTTCTTCACTCTCATATAAATTATCATAGATGGTCGTACTAGGCCTTGAGTGTTCAGTTTCTATACTTGGTTCACTCGATGTTTCTTCAGGTTCTGAATCCATTTCTCCCTGAGATTCCGTTTCTGATGTGTATTGGCCTGAAGCCTTTGAGGAATCATCGGTTTCACTCTCAGGTAGGTGTGCCTCTTTCTTATCATCGGATGTTACGTGTGCTACACCTAACATGTTTACTGGTGCAATGTGTAGTATCTCTTCCCCATCTGGTGTTACCCAGGTTGTTCCTCTAGCTCCCCATGTATCTATAGTTGCCGCTAGGTGTACCCAATCGACATTGTCTGACTCAGCCATTCCGGGTAGGATATCCATATAAGGAGAGTTCTCCCCAATATCCGTGTCTTCGTTACACGTGTAACAATACTGTAATGGAGCTGAGTGAATTGTTGTGTCTGATCGATTATCAGTGATGAATTTATTTCCTAGAGGATGCGTTCGACCACTTAAAAGATCAACTCGAATGACAGAGTCTTGGAACTGTAAGTAGACGTGGTTTTTGGACCAGTCATGCACCATTTTTGCTTCCCTCATGAATGGACGCCCTAAGATCATCTCAAATGACATAGGATGCTTGGAAAAATCCATAACAATGAAAGTCTGCCTTACCTTGTGTCCCAAGACCTTGATTCTGAGATCCTTTAGCATTCCAATAGGCGTAACAATAGATCCATTAGCCATTTTTACCACTACGCTTTTGGCTTCAAGGTGAGGTCGCCCCATAAACTCCCAACAACTCTTTGTCACCATGCTGACTCCCGCACCACCGTCAAGGACCCCCTTTACAGTTAATCCTTTAGTAGTGATTGGTAGAGTAGCATTAGATTCATCACCTTCAAAGTATTGCCCCAACTTGTTAACGGGTACTTCAATTACAGATTCATGTCCCGCTAGGTCAGATGGTGGTGCTAAATGTTCCTCATCATTCATTACCGAGTCAGGTTTGTTCATATGTGCAAACTGTGGTAATCCGGCCTGTAATTCTCCATTGAGGAAGGCTCGAAGAGTTGAGACTAGCTCGGGGTCTTTATATAGTTTGGACATGATGGTGGTTCTAACTTCTGAAGACATGAAATCCATCAATTTGGCAACATTTAATGGCATCTTGTGGGACGTAGGACCCCGACAAGAGAATGGTGAAGATGGAATCTCCACTTCCTCAAGGGGGTCGGGCATTCCCTCACCAAACATCCTCTCTAGTAGGAAAGGTGTGTGTCCACTTTCAGATGTCCTACCCTCACTCTCTTCCTGAATGATATTGGGTATAGCTAACGGCCTGTAGTTCTTGTGAGGTTGAACTTGTGTGGGAAACACTGTGTCCGACATCTGGATATGTTTGGGTTCAGGTTCTAATGTTCGTTGAGTTTCTTCCACCAAACCCCTCAGTTGTTGGACTCGTTCAATTTCCACTGTTGGGTTTGGATAGGTTCCAATCTTTCTCTTACAATCCTCATTTTTTGTCTCTCGTGGCTTATCTTGGGAGTTCGCAACTGGGTGGTTTAACTTTGAATACTCTTTTGGTGTTCGTCGTAATTCCCCCTCGTGATCCTCCTCACTGGATTTTTCCTTTGTAGTAACAGTTTTGGTCTCCGTGGTCTCTATCGAATCTGAGTCATCCTCAGGGTCATTCATATACATGGGATCCTCTCCTGTCCCTATGTTAGTCTTTGAACTAGGTTTTGAGCTAGAAGCATTAAGGGATTTCTTTCTTCGTGTTTTCTTCTTTCTCGCTCGGCCAATGGATGCAGCATCTCTCTCTTCGAGGATGTAATTTTGTTTTTGGAGCATCGACCGTGTGAGTGCATTCACTGGTGCTATGTTTATAGTTGGTGGTGTCCCATCAACAATCTCTATTATGTTCAATGGTGTGATTTTCGGTGCGTTTGGATTGTTAGGACACTGTGTGATCAAATGATCTATGCCACAACGATTACAAGTGAGTATTGGCATTGCCAATGCACTCCCTTGACTTGTTTGCATTAGTGCAGCATTCTTTTGCATTCTAATGGGGCACTCAGCTACTCAATGTGGTCCACCACATTCGTAGCACTGAAGAGGTGGTCTCCTGGCAAAACTATTAATGTTTTGGCCTCTTGTTGCTAGCGCAGTAGCTTGATATACCGGTTTGATTTGTCCCCAATGGTCTTCCATATAGTACATGGGACACTCCTCAAGCATGTCGACTCCATAGGTGATACTAGAGTCTATGTCCTCTTCGCAATCTACATAAGTACTAGATGACTCGCAACCTATTTGGTTCATAGGTGTAACTCTTGGATGAGGGGGTTGCGGTCCTAGCACTGGAGGTGGCAACGGTGTGGTTTGGACCACAATTTGGGTTCTAGGGACCATGTGCTGTAATGGCAACTGTTACTCCATGGGTGGGGTAGGCATCAATGCAGGAACTCGAGGTGAGTCTGCCCAAGCTATAGGCGGTCTATTTTCCATGATGCGTTTAAGCATTAGGCAATCCTTCGCTTGATGGCCATACCTACCACACGCGTTACAAGTCCCGTTAAACTTTACTCTGAAAGTAGGGCATTCACTCGTAGTATGTGCGCCCAAGCAAATTGAGCACCATTGTTGCTCCCTTCTTGGATACATATGAGTGTTTTGTGGAGCACGATTACCCCTAAGGCTTTCTTGGATGGCCTTGGTGAGATCTGCCAAAGTCATCTCAGATATCGTTTGCTCTTTCACGATTGGATTTATCTTCATTGTCTCATGCCCTGACGCTTGCGAGCTACTAGACTTCGGCTCAGCGGACACTCTTTCTCCTGCAATCATTAAATTATCCTTCAATTGGATTGCATTCATGGTGACTGCTTCCCAAGTAGTGATATCTCTAATGACTAGGCCATTATAGATACTTTCATGTCGTAGTCCCCTAATGAATCTATCGAGCAATTGGTTGTTGTTGAATCGCTCGTTTGGATTGCATCGAGAATTCAAATTCTTTAGGCGACTAATGAAGTCTCTCACGGATTCACCTTCTTCTCGTTGGGCTTTCTGGAGCTGAGAGGCTACACCCCAAAGTACTCCCTCTCGTATGTATTCTTTTAAGAACAGTCTCCTAAGAGTAGAGTAGATCGTTTTCTCTTCTACTCTTAAGGTTCTATACCAATCTCCAGCCTTTCCGCTTAGGGTCAAACTCAAAGCCTTACACTTATGTAGCTCATTGTGCTCTTCCAAGGAATCGCACACATGTTCAAAGACTTCCATATGCTTTCTAGCATCTCCGTCTCCATTGAATTTCTGTGTGAGCTTAGCTACTTGAACTGCCTTGCTCCTAGGCTCTCTATCAGGTGCACTACGCATGTTTTCCGCAATAGAGCGACCGATAGTTTGAGCAAATGCTGCCAAATCTCCTATTTGAGCAGGTATAATGGGTGTATGTGCTCCTGGAACCACATGTGAGATGGGAGTTGGCCTTGGCCTTGGCATACGCGCGGCTCTTGGGTCCCAAATTTCGTATGGTGGTGTACCAGACGGTGGTCCAAAGTTTACAGGCGTGGCCCTAGGCATAGGGGGTGCCTGATATGGCATGTTATTATTAAATGGCATGGCTCCACTTGTATAAGAGCTTGGAAAATTCCATTGTGGATTGTAAGCTCTTGGAATAATCGGAGGTGTAGGAGCTACATGAGGCTGAGGTACGATAGGTGCACATGATTGATACATACATGTAGGTATAGTTGGGGGCACTGTGCTACTAGGCATCGACGCAGTGTTAACAAATGAACTCCATGGTGTACTTCTTGTCATGCTCACCACTGGGATATGCATGGTAGCCGTAGTGTCATTAAGAGAAAGATGAGCTAGATCTGGGAAGGTAAATCTGCCACTTGTGGGCTCAGATTGTACTGAGGCTCCTGGCAAAACAACATATGGAGGATCAATGGGGCTCACTGAGGGAGTCTCTATTTGTGACAGGGTTGGTTGGTTGGCCTTTCTCGTATCCAAGAATCTCATTAGGCCTGTTGAAGGCATGTTGATCCCTGTGTTCTGTCTTTCTAACTCGACAATCCTATGGAGGACATCACAGACTTTCTGTTGTTGCTCATCTATGCTAGTAGCACCCGATGTGGATTGTAGAACATCTAACTAACCCACATGATAGGTGTGTCCTGTGTACCGATCAGTTAAAGCTTCTGCTTGTAGGTCATACTCCCAATTTTCATTTAGGAATATCCCATCTAGGCCTAGCATGCTGGAGGTTTCCCTCGAAGTGGAAGCATTATTGCTCCCCATCGCTTGCCCCTCCGTGACTGCTACCTTGGGAGCACTCGGTTGCTCGGCTGGCATGATTGTTGTCATAGGAGCCTTTGCTTTCAGGGCTTGACTTTGTTCTAGCCTTCGTAGGTTCTCAATTTCCCTCTCCCTTGTTGCTTGCATATAGCGTTTGATCTCTTGTACTTCGGCAAGACTCCTACCATCGGGTAGTAAAACCTCAGAGGGAGATAGTCCTAAAGGATCAGGAGGTGCAGTGGATGGAACATTCACATTCACACTCTCAAGAAGCATAGGGTCTATTTTAGGTATGAATGACAAATTTACTTCCCCACTCCCTTCATTTATTTCATTAACTGCATGTTCGGAGCGAGTAGCTCTACTAAGGGTCTCTTTTAAGCGGCTAAACACGCTGAACCCAGGCCGTGGGCCCATGGCATGCATGTCTTGACTTGAACTATCAGGGTTTGGTGTAGGATACCCCTCCATGACTTCGTAGTCAGAGGAAGAATCACTAGACGCGATATGAGGATCTTGGGTCGCGCTACCTTGAGTCTCGGCCGAAGGTCCAGAACCTAAGGTGGAGGAATAATGGGTGCCCGCGTAAATGGAGGCACTACCAATATGCTCGTGCTCTAACACTCGTCCAGAGCGTAGGTTTATATGACTTGGATCCCCTAGAAGTGTCAGTGAGTGCCCGTGAAGGCTGCTCACCGAGTAATTTTGGGTGTTTTGCAACCCAAGTCTTTTCTTATTTATTTATTTTTTGATTTTTTGGTCCTTTTTTTTTCTGACCTAGCTATAGAATAGAACATATGATAGCTCAAAACGAGCGTCTCGGTCAGAGGGACGTGCCGTGCTTTACAGCCCTCCGTTTGGTCACTTTATGCCCTCGGAATCCCTAAAACCGTCAATTTCTAGTAGGGAACTAGGCCCAAATTAGAAAGTCTAAGGGTGCAAATGGGAAGAGAAGGGAGGAGAGTGGGGGACTTGCCCCACATGCTCTCATTCCCTCTTGAGGGGGTAGGGTATATATATAAGAGTGAGTCTAGTATATATCATAAGACTGTGGCCTGGGCCTGGGCCTGGGCAAATGATCCCGATCCCGATCGGAATTTTAGTGTAGCCCCCCAGTCACTCACGCTTAAATATTTTTGGTTTTTTTTTATAAAAAAATTAAATTTTTTTATTATTTTTTTAAAGGCGACGACCGCGCGCGGTTTAGGTGACCCTTTCTTGGCCACACACACTGTCAACACCTACCTAACCTCTCTGTCAACAGCTCACTACCTTATCTACTTACTAATAGTGTTGCTAACCACTAACTAATCTGTTAACCACTCTGCTAACTGCTTACTGACAGTGGGCTAACTGTCCACCTACTTCCTCTCTCACTACCTTACTGTGCAAAGACTGTGTGCAGGCAAACCTTCACAGAAAACTGTGTACAGACTGTGTGCAAACAGAAATTGCTAACTGCCTTCCTACTTATTCATTCACTGCGAACAAGCTAACGACTACTAACCGTGCAAAGACTGTGTGCAAACAGAAAACACAACATTATGCAAAAATCACAGAACTTGCAGACAATACAGAAATTAACAACTTGCAGAAAAATAACTCATTCCTCTTCCTCTTCCTCTTCTTTCCTACTACAAACAACTCATAGGAGAAGCACAAAGTGCCTCTTGGGCTTAGTGCAGGGTGATTCCCCGGCAACGGTGCCAAAAATGTGCGCTACTTGCCGCACTGTCGAAGCAAGGGCCTTGCCTAACACTGTGTGCGAGCCATAGACGGCTCCAAGCACACAACTAGCTTAACTAGTAAGCTCAAAAGAGGGCAATGGTGTGTCACTCACCACTCTATGCTCCTGCCGTGGAGGATTCCTCGCCGCGAAGAAGAAGGAGACGCCGCTACGTCGCGCTCAACCGCTTCACCGAGGTCGTGCCACGGCAATGCTCGATCGCTCTCTCTCTCTCTCTCTCTCTCTCTCTCTCTCTCTCTCTCTCTCACACACACACACACACACACACACACACACACACACACACACACACACAAGGAGGTGAAGAAGAAGAAGATGGAGATGGAGATGGAGTAAGAGCACTCTTCTATTGCACAAATGAGAGAATGAGTGAATTTTAGGTTTAATTGGCTTTTATATGAGCTCACCCCATTCACACTTGGGCGCCCATGCTTAGCCAACTAATCCCTTGAATGTCCCAGTTAGAGTGCGCCTCTCATCGGCGATCACTCTTACCCTTTTCCTATTGGTCCGACAAGCCCGGTACCTGACTCTACCAAATACATAATACACGTCCGTCGTAGTTGATGGGGTGTCCGTGAGCCGTGAGGGTTAACACCTTGTATGTCTGCATCAGGGGATTCCAAGAATCATTGTCTCATTCATGTGTTCATCTGGTAAGCATACAAACTGATGAGGGCATGAACATCCATGTACTATCACATTAAGCTAACTACTCCGAATATTGGTGTTGGGTTCTTTTTGCAGCCCTTGATAGTCGCTATTCCTGTTGTCAATGACTGACTTGTTGCTTTCTTGTACGTGGAATAACTGACTGCATTTACTCGAGCTCTTGTGTCGACCAATGCATTTGTGCTATGATTATTGAGCTGTACTTTGACGTGAAGGTCCATTCCATCTAACAATTCATCATCTGTTGACACGTCATCTTTCTTCAATTCCCATTGTCGGTCATCTATTTTCAGAGTGTTGATGGGAATAGGTATTTGTTGATTCTTGAGAGTAGCTTTCCTTTTGAGTACTGAAAGCCGAGCTTCTTCTTGAGCTTCATCAATAACCTGCTGTTGTTTTATCTTCCTTTGCTTAGCTGCATGCATTCTTTCTAGCAATTCATTGGCTAGTGGTAAATTGTACTTCTTTAAACGACATCCACTAATCCAATTAGCCATCGGTTCACCATCTAGGGTGGACAACTTAATTGCTCCACTTGGAGATACATCTTCAAAGATAAACGATCTGTTTTCCTTTTTCTTAAACTTGGGAATGTGTTGCTTAAGGGAATAAACTAAAACTAAGTCCCTTTTTTGAAGATTTTTGTAATTAGATGGGAATCAAAAAACTGTTTTTGTTTTCGTTTTTGTGCATAGATGTGAGCTACATCAGTTAGGCTTTTCTCATCTAGCTTTTCTAAATCTTCAAGGCTCTCTAACAATTCATGTCCAGTCCACTCAAGATTCTTAGCTACCCTTAGTGTCGGCAATAGAAATTCTATTGGCAATATGGCATCAAGACCATAAACAAGGTTGAAGAGTGTAGCATTTGAAGCTGTTTTGAATGAAACTCGATAAGCCCATAGAGCCGCATAGAGATTCATTTTCCAGTCTGTCCTTCCTGAACTAACCACTTTAGTCAATACCGAGCTACTAATTTTATTCGTATGCTCAGCTTGTCTGTTTGCTTGTGGGTGATAGGAAGCTGATTTGTTATGGATGACCATAAATTCATTAAGCAGATACTCAATTACCTCATTGAGGAAATGAGTTCCCCTATCACTAACTATTTCTAGTGGCAGTCCATATCTTGTGAATACATACTCATATAAAAATGCGGTAGTGGTTCTGGCATCATTCTTTTGAGTTGCTTTAGCCTCGGCCCACTTGGTCAAATAGTATGTAGCTACAATGATATCTTGAGCTTGGGTTCTATAAGCAGGTGGATGTATTGGCCCAACAAAATCTATACCCCATTTTGCGAAAGCTCTAGCCCCCACCATTGTTCTTAAGGACATGCTATCTATACAGGTTCGCATTTTTGCTTGTTTGCAAGCATCACACCTTCGAACATATTCCTTGGTATCTGCAAAGAGTTTTGGCCACCATATGCCTGCCATTAAGATTGCTTTTGCGGTGGTCTCACTAGAAAAGTGACCTCCAGCTAATCCAGCATGTGCTTGTTCTATAAAGGGAATATATTCGTCTTCATTTGCATAAAGACGCAAATGTTGATCCTTACCTCTCCGATACAATTGGTTTTCAATAAGAGCACAGTCTCTTGCTTCTATTTCAATTGCTCTTTGACGACGTTTTACTCATATCCTTAGAAAATGTTCGGCTCGATAAGTAAGTGACTAGATAGTTACTCCACTTAGGAACATGTGACATTTGGAACAATGTTATATGAGGTATGGGTGTTTGTTATTGACATTGAGGACAATCCTTTACAAAAGAATGAACATCACTCCGCATAGTTGGCCATTATACTCCAAATCTCAAGATCCTTTGCATAGTTTGGTCTTCCGCAAACTGAAGTCCTACTATGGTAATATATGCTTGACTTAGGTATTGGGATTTCTCCTCATGATTAATGCATAAGAGCAATATTCCATCTCGGTTTCTTTTGTATAGTCTCCCAGCTAGTAATTGATACATAGCCAATTGCTCAATTAATCCTATTGTAATAGGAAGTGGTATTTGCGAATCCACTTGAGCTATGGTCATCAATGATACCATATTTTTCGACCATCGAGGTATCATTTCCATGGAGAACATATATGCATTTGGTAGATCATCGTCTACTCCTTTAGGTGGTTCCCCTAAAACAATCCTAGACAAATGATCTGCTCTTTGATGAGTAGTGTCCTTTTTTAAAACTACATTGAAATCAAATTCTAGAAGAATGATGAACCATCTCACTATTCTTCCTTTGTTGCATGGCTTGTTGACCAAGTATAACGAGGCTTGGTGGTCCACAAAGAACACAAATTTGTTTGCTAATAGGTAATGTCTATACTTTTTTTATGGCATAGGTCATTCGTAGTCCTTCCCTTTCAGTGGTGGTATAGTTTTTTTTGCCATGTTCAACTGTCGGCTAGCTTAAGAAATAGGGAAATCAATTTTCCCGTCTCTTGGTTGAGCTAGTATACATCCGATGGCAAAATTGGAAGCATCTACATGTATGTGGAATATCTTATTTCAATCTGGTGCTTTCAATATTGGAGCTGAAGTGTGAGCTTGCTTAAGCTTCATGAATGATTCTTCACACTCATCAATCCATTCAAAGTGTGTAATCAAGCTATACATGGGTTTTGCAATTATAGCGTTATAGCGTACATGTAAATGAACCGTTTGTAATATCCACAATGTCCCATGAAGGCTTGAACTCCTTTGACTGTTGTTGGTCTAGGCAAATCAGCAATAACATGAATTTTATCCATATCAGTAACTATGTCATTTTTAGACACTATGTGTCCAAAATTTTTTCCTTGTCTACCCATGAATGTGCACTTTTCAGGATTTAAGCAAATCCTATAAAGTCTACATTTTTTGAATATCTTTTTGAGGTGTTTAAAATGATCAGCTCGGATGATGAATGTACGCAAAGATCATCCATATTTACTTCCAAGAAATTCCTAAGATATTTTTAAAAGCATGGCTCATCAATCTTTGAAAGGTGACAGGAGCATTAGTTAACCCAAAAGGCATAACCCGATAGGAAAAAATACCCCATTCTGTTGCAAAGGCAGTTTTATGCTGATCTTTTGGGTCAACCAAAAAGTTGATTGTATCCCGAAAAGCCATCTAAAAATCTGTAAGCTTCTTTACCTGCAACTCGTTCTAAAACATGCTCAGTGATAGGAAGAGGAAAGTTGTCTCTAATGGTAGCTGCCTTTACTTTCTTGAGGTTGACACAAACCCGTAGTTTTCCATTCTTCTTGGGTACTACCACAATGGAGACACCCAATCTGTGTGTTCAATTTCATAAATGAATTCGGCTTCCTTTAGTTTTTCAATCTCTTCTTTGATCTTTCTGGCAAATGTCTCATTATATGTGTATGGCCTTTGTCTACTTGGTTTCCCATCATCTCTCATGGGTATGATATGTTGACAGATTTCTGGATCAACACCCTTGAGATCCTTATAAGACCAAGCTAAGATATCTCAGTATTCTTTCAGTAAGCTTAACAAAAGCTCTTCTTCTTCTTCTGTCAGGTCATTTGCAATGTAGGCAGGTCTAGGCTCTTCTCCTGGTTCGGTTAGATCTATCTTTTTTGCGTTTTTAGTTCCTTCATAGGACTCGCCCTGTTTTCATAGTTCCCTGACAGTTTGTTCGACTATGATTTTTCGGTCCTGGATAGTATATTTCTTGTAATGGGATGGAACACTCATTAATCCATACCATCCTCTTCTGTGGTTTCCATTTTGGTTGTATATATCTCCTTTAGAGCTTTTTTCAACTCTTGATACTTCTTGTTCCACTCAACTCTTGTCATGGTTGAACCCTTGTCCTGTTTTTTTGGCTTTGCTTGAGTTTCCTTTCTCATTTTTCTCAATGTTTTTGTCATTTCATGTTCTTCGTTTAAAGGATATCTGTCAGTGATTTTATCCTTGACACAATCATATGCACCTATCTGCATCAAGAACTGTGTTCTACCGGAGATTGATGGCATAGGTCTAGCTTTCACGTTTCTGGTGTCTCTTTTTTGTCTATACCATTTTTGTCTTCTCAGTTTTTGGTTTGGAAAGTCAAAGAAATTTTCCTCTCCTCCTTTTATGAGTAGTTTAGCTCTCACATGTTCTTTTTCCGACCCCAAATCATCTGAGGTAGCTAAATATCTTCCAACTCATCGGTTGCATCATAGTAGAGGTCTGAAAAGACTTGTTGAGCTTTCATCAAGTCCTTGGATTCGTGAATTTCGTCTTCAATGTGAAGGGTTGAAATCATTTCTATGGAAATTATGTCATAGCCATCCTTATTGCAAAATTGAGTAGGCATAGACGTATTTACACATACATTCATTGTTGCTAAAATTTGAGTCCATTCAAACGGCTCAAACAGATTCTTTAGAAAGGGTTCAGGTACATAGGCTTCATCTGTGTAATCCCTTTCTAAGATACATTCTTCTCTTTTTAAGCTGCTCTTTTTTGAAGCTCCGTACATCCAAATAGGAGTGTCTTTGTTCAACCAAGATGGAAGCTTAGTTTCAGTCAAAGAGACTTAATCGAACTCTTGTATGGACGTTTTCATGACATCTCTATTAAGTGTGATCTTTTAGATTAACCCTTGTTATTGATCCCACTTGCTTCAAGTACAGGTAATTGTTTCTCCAATCTTGGATGAGCTATACCTGTCGCATGAAAGGTCTTCCCAATATGATTTCGTAATTGAGTTTCTTTCCAAAGTCTACTATGGCAAAAGTGTGTTGATATTCAATCCCACAGGAATTAACTATCATTTTTTTCAGTAGTCCTAAGGGTCTTTCGATATGTCCATCAGTTTAATTGCAATTTCATTCAAGTTTGTCTAGTGGCTGGTTGTCCCCAGGATTCTCATATTGCTTTCGTGGCTATAGCTATGCATGTCCCACTATCCAGTATTACCATGGTTTCTATATCATTATACCTGACTAGAAGGGTCGTGTTTCCTTCTTCCCCTTCGTAGTATTCTCCAACTTTGTTCATTGGAAGAGATTGAATCTCTTTGTTATCCATTATGTGTTTCAATCTTTCCAAATTTTTTGCGCTTAGCCCCGTTATTCCCATCTTGTCTAGAGTTTTTTGTAGATCATTCCAAATATGGTCTGATTTTTAACAGTTCTCTTAAAGTAAGAGTGCATTGGATGGGTGTAGACATGATTGAATGGATGTTGTCTACTTCTAGGGTCTGTTTCGCTCTCTTTACTTGAGTGGTCTTACACACTATGGATTCATCTTCGTTATCTCCCAAGTAAGAGGGTAATGTTTTCAAGGTCAATGGTTTAGACATTCGTGAAGCTTCAAATCCACAATTCCCATACAAGGATTCTACATCCATGTCCATATCAAGAGGTAAATTGTCTAACCAAACTTCCTCTATAGGAGCTGACTTCAGAGTTAAACTCCCATCATTAATCTCTCTAACTTTTTTCCGTAAGTGTCCTGGCCAGTCTTCTTCTACGGATGGAATTCCGTCTAAGGCCTCTTCGCTGTCCGGCACTCTAAGTTCTGGCTCTTTTGTTTCATGGTGGGGTTCTACCACCACTTGGATTTTTATTTATTGTTTTCTTCCACAAGCTCCTTAGGTTTTCTCATACTTTCAAGCTTGGGTTTTTGTTTTTCCATCATCTCTTACGTGATTCTTACCAAATTTTGATAAGCTTCAAGCTTAGTTGCTTCCATGTCTAGAGAAGGATAGTTTTTCCATTTGTTTTTCATGTTTTGGCCTGCTTTAAGACCCGCTTGGTAGGCTTCCAAGGCTGCATTAATAGGCTCAAAAATTTTATCAACCAAAATTGATCCTCCAGATTCTACGGTGGTTTCTTTGATTTCGCTCCCAGTTTCTTTCACCTTTTCCTAGAGTAGCTTCTTTGCTTCCTCCTCGATTTCAGCCCTTTGTTTCTGTTTTCTCATCTCATACCTTTTGCTTCTGCTTCTTTTGGTCTTTTGAGAGGAAATTTTTGTGTTCTCCGGCTCATCAAAGGAGTTATGTTTCTTTTTCTTAGCCTGGGCTCTGGTGATTACCTTGATTGGAACAATCAGTTCGCTCTCAGATGAGCTACTAGGTACCACTTGGACTACGTTCACTATTGTTTTACCTTTGTTTAAAGGATGTTTAGGACAATCTTCTGGGAAGTGTCCTCCCTTTTTACAACATTGTATGCAATAAGCTTCAACTGGCTTGAGGTTTTTGTCAGGCTCTGGGCATTCATTCTTCCAATGATCATCTGCACCACAATCATGACAGTTCCAATTCTTGGCTTAATCATGGGTCTTACCATAGGAGATCTAACACCTTGATTAGCTACATGATACATTGGTGCAAACTCTGGTGGAGTATAAGTCACATGTTCTTCCATTGGTGATGGATGTGAATTATACCAATCTCCTTCTACCATTACTGTAGATAAACTAGGTTCAACATAGGGTGTGACATGCACTAGTGTTTGTTCATCTATGACTCCCTCTGGATGCATGTACTCTACATGCACTGCATTATGTCCTGGATATGGAGGTTGTTGGCCCAACACGGGTTGAGGTCTTTCCATACCGATCGGTGGTCTTTGAGCTGGGGCCATATTAGGCTGGTATCTGTACATGGGTTGTCCTTGTGGCCTCATAGGTACGTACTGAACATTCCCATCATACTTTGGTCGAACACTCATTGGTCTCATGGTTGGTCCATTTACCCTCGATTGCACACCATTTTTGCGGTCCAATTGGTTGTCCCTATTGACGTATCCCTTGTCCTGGTCCCCTAATAGGTGCTTTTTGCATGTTATTCATCATGTCATTCATCCTTTTGAGCATCTCTTCTATGGTTGAAAGCGGTGCTACAGCAGCCGTTCCCACTTGTGCTGGTTTAGTGGATGCTGTTTTCTCGCTTTGGTTATCCTTATAGACATCTTCTTCGTTGAAAATATCACAATTGTCTCCTAAGTCAATAGCATCTGACACACACTCTTCTAGGGTTGTATGCTTCTTGCTATACAGTATAGCATGAAGTTCTTTGTTTAGCAGTCCCTCTAGAAACAATGATACTAGTCGTTCTTCTGCAAGTATCTCTAGTTTTGGGCATCTGGCAATGTATTGTTTCATTCGTGTTGCACAATCCGTAATAGACTCACCTTGTTTCTGTTTAAATCTGTAGATTTGAGCTACAGTATTGTGTTTGATCCTCTTTTTGGAACACGCAGCTACAAATCCTTGAGCTAATGTGTTCATGTCCATGATTGACCTTGGTGGAATGTTTTGGAACCATGTCAATGCTTTTCCTTCTAATGTCATTCCAAACCCCTCGGATTGATTATGGAGGTTGAATATGCATTCTGCTCTTAGCACTTGCTTAAAGCTTGCTAAGTGGTCGTATGGATCCCCAGATCCACTATAGTTTTTGACCCATTTTTGAAAATCAGCTGGTCTGACACGTGTATTTGGTAACTCCCGGTCTCTTGGCAGTTGGTCCCATTCCAAGTCCTTCAAACCATTCTGTTGAAAATAGTGACTCATGTGCCCTGGACTAGCTTTAATGTCACCCGGTTTTCTTTGTGATGAGGTGGTTTCTGGTTTCTTAACATTACTCTCGGAAGATCTCTCATGGTGTTCTTCCCTTGGAATAGCTTCTGGTCCTTGGCCCAATATCCAATCCCTGATGGAGTAACCTTTGTATTTGGTTTGTTCCACCTCCTCAGGAGTCATCATAACAAATTTGTTGTTATAACAATCTCTAAATAGGTAGGTTGTAGATTTGTTGAACCCTTATCTTTGATCTTGAAGATATAGATGATCTTCATGGGTGGTAGTTGTCCTGATTTAGCATGCGAACTCCATTGGAGATCTTTTACATTTCTATCCTCCCAACAATAGACTCCGATCCTAGGATTATCCGTACTAAGCCGTTTCAAAGGATTCAAATCAACTTGATTGTATCCCTAGAATTCTAAAGTAGGTGGCCCTTCTTTTGCTGCCATATCTAGAATTATGGTGTTTACTTCTAACCCCCATTTGTCTATCACATCAGGGTTTTCGACTTGTAAATATTGAGTTCCGTTTCTATCCATGTACATTTTTCCTTGTTTGTTTGCCGTGACTTCCTCTTCAAACTCAATACCATGGTCATCAATGCAAATAGCATACTCTTCGTTAGGATCCAGGTAAACCTGAGCTCCATGGCGATTAGTCTTATAAAAAGAGAGTATATGCTTATAGCACATTGTGGTTCCTGTTTCTGAGTGAGTCGAGTAGGAAGACATTTCAGATGTTGAATCTGAAAAAATGTCTAAGACTTCTTCAAGGATACTGTGCAAGGGATTGCCTTGATTCACACTTTCTTCGATGGATACTCTACTGGAGGTTTCTCCAAATATGCCTTGATTTCCTAGTACACGACCAGATCTAAGGTTCATAAAGACTTGTGAATCCTTGGATAGAGTACTTACCGTTGGATTGACTTGTGTCAATTTCTTCCACTTGACTTGATTGCAACTTCTGTTAAGCTGCTAATTCCTTGTCTGCAACCTGATTCCTGTATCAATTTTGATCAAGTTAGCTATTCTTTCGCAAAGATTGTATAGTTTTTGCTAACTATTGTGATTGGTCTATGTGTATCACTTCAAATCGAGCTAATTGAGTCAGCAGTTGAGGCTTTCAGACCCTAATTTTGCAAAAGATCAAAGGACTAATCTACAACCTGAAAATTGAGTGAACATGTACCAGTTTGGATCCGATTGAACCCAAAATTGCCCGGTGGCCTTGTATTATGTTGGTCTAACACTGTACAAGTTCAAAGTCAAAAATGGTGTCTCTGTGTAGAAGTAGTAAACAATTGCGGTTAGTTACTTTTGTCAGTTTTTTGCACTTTTTGGCTTTGTTTGCCAAGTATACAACCTGTTAAGGTCCCTGGAAAAATTTCACCCAGTTTAGACAAAATTTGTTCAAGTTTAGCAATTGTTTCGTGCCCACAGACTTTGATTTCAAGAATCTGGCTTCAGTCTCACTTTTGTGATCCAAATTTCACCAAAATTGATTTGTGTGGTCTACTTGATATGCTTGACCTTGTGGTCCACTCAAATGCGCAAGATTATCAATTTTTGAAGCAGACGTAAATAATCGCGATTATTTACTCTAGCTATGTTTTTGCAAGTTTTTGTCCCAATCTTGACACAAATATGTTAAGTATCTCAACTTAAGCACCCTAGCCAAGTTTCATCAAGTTTGAACAATTTTTGGTTCAAATGGTCATCAATTTTGTATCTGCAAACTGACTTTGCAAATGTGGTCACAATTTTCAATGCAATGCTCCAAATCTTACCAAATTAGATTAGTGGGCTTATTATAACATATTAAAGCTAGTGGTATGCTAACTTGGTCAAAAAAGTTGAAAAATGGGACATAAATAAATAATCGTAATTATTTATTTTTGATAAAATTTTGCATCTTTTTGGTCAACTAAGCATATACACATATCTACCACATCAATATAAGCCTATGAACCAAGTTGCATTGAGTTTGAATAATTTTTCCCTAATTTACACTCAAGTTTCCGAAAGTCAGTACAAACTTTAGTTTTTACCCAGTTTTTGGTCAACTTGGTGATCCAAATTCTTTGCTCCTTTACAAAAGTTGTTTGTACACATGCAATGAGTCATTGTTATCAAGCTTGGTCAGTTTTGAGCTGAAAGTAAATAATCGCGATTATTTACTTTAGGCCTAAAATAAACATTTTTTGCACTTTTTCAATGGACAGTCTTTTCATGAGCTATTTTAAGCCTATGAATTAAGTCAAAACTTAATTTGATCTAAAATGTCAAGAAAAAATAAATAATCTGAGTTTTTGCAAACTCTTGAATTTTTTACATCAATGTGTCCTTGAGCTTACCCATTGGTTCATACAACTTTTAAGCATACTCTCCAATAAGATTGAGTGGTTTGGAGTCTTGTCGTGCTATTTCTAGTCGTAGATGTGAAATTCTGTAACTTCAAATAACAACTCACAATTGATTCTTTCGGAGAGAGCAATGTTCTGAAATCCACCTCGGATCCTACTTACCCTACTCCTAGGTTCTAATGCAATGGGGTTGTGGAAAGTGTCAACAAATACTCGTTTTCTTGTTTTTTATGGTTTCCTGTTACCATATACATGTGGTAGTGATGTGTGTGAACACACTAGGACCGCCGGGGCATTTTTTCCCTCTTTAGGAGGTTTTTTCCCCCGTGCATTGTATATACGCCCATCACTCTAGGGCTATCTATCTTTCCATTGCACACTAAGTAACACACTCTCTCTATTGTGTGCCTTGAGCTTCCTTCGTCTTCTCCAAGCTGTGTGTATTTCTCTGCAACCCTAATTCCAACAATTGGTATCAGAGCAGGTCACGTCCTCCCGGGCTTAGTCGCCAGCTGCTCCAGCACACGCCTGATCACTTTTTCCGATTTCAGTGAGCTTTGGCGAGCGTTCGCAGGTCGACAAATATTTTGGGAATGCTCGGAGAGCTCGGTCTGCTCAGAATTTTGATTTGGGCTCATTTCGGCCTCCGTTTCCACTACGGGCAGTACTGCACAGGCTATTTCGTCATTTTGTGCAGATTTTCTGTCAGTGCCGTTTTCTGCATAACAGGTGCCTTATAGTCTTCTACGGTTTGTGCTATATAGCACAAGTTGTTTCCGCTCCATTTCTCCTATTTTCGGGCAGTTTTCACATCAGGTGCAGCATTTACCATGGCTGACAACAACAACACAGATGTGTTCAAGATGTTTGCTGCTGAGGACAGGTTGGATGGGGACAACTACCCTATGTGGGCTTATATGATGCAACATGTTCTTGTGTCAAAAGGTGTCTGGAACATTGTGCAGGGCATTGATGTACGTCCTGGTTCTGAAGATGTAGGCGATGTTGAGGATGTTGCAGGTCTTGCTGCAAGGATTGCAGCTGTTAGAGTTGTTTTGCCTACGGCAGAACAAGCTCGTTGGGATGTTAAGGATGCGCAGGCTCATGCATTGATTGCGTTGTCTGTGAAGCGCACCATTATTCCTCACATCCGTTCAGCAAAATCTGCAAAACAGGCTTGGGATATTCTAGCAGGTCTTTATGCAAGCCGCAATGAGGCTAAAATTGCTTTGTTGCGTAAAGAGCTAGAGTCGAAGATTATGCATGAGGAAGATGATATGGACACTTTCCTTGCTAGTGTCAAGGATATCAATGAGCAACTCATTTCTGCAGGTGAAGTCATTGCGGACAGTTCCCTTGTGCAGACTGTTCTTGATGCCTTACCAGATTCCTACCAGACTTTTGCTAGTACTTGGAGACTCATGACCCAAGGAAATCCTGAAGTTGTCAAGTTTGATGCATTATGCACATTGCTGTTGCAAGAGTCACTTTCTAGAACAAACAGGACTAGGCAGCGTGCAGTTGAACAGGCTTTTATTGCTTCTCAAAGAAAGGGTGGTAACAGTAATGCAGCCACTTCTTATGGTTCTGCTGCGAGTGGCAAAAATTTTGTTCTTAATGCTTTTGTTGGCAGCACTTCGTCTGGCAATTCTGGTGATAAGGGCAAAAAGAAGATGCGTTGCCATTATTGTAAAGCCAATGATCACTTGATCAAGTCGTGTCCTAAGTTGAAGGCCAAAGAGGCTAAGAAGAAAGAGGGTGGTTCCACTGCAAATGCTGGTTCCACTACAAATGCAGCCATTGTTGAGTCTTCTGTGAAAGGAGATTGTGATGCTGATGTTGATGCAGAATGGGCTTTTAGCGCAGAGTGCACTTACAATCCTGCTGTCCATGATGCATGCTTGTCAGTTGCTGCAGATTCACATGTGTGGTATTTCGACAGTGGTGCTACAAAGCACATTACCTCACATCGTGAATTGTTTACCTCTCTCGAGTCTGTCCCTCATGGGAATTCAGTCACTTGTGCCAACAACGCCTCTTATCCAGTTCAGAGAGTTGGAAAGATTGTGCTCACTGCTGCTAATGGCAGTTCCTTCACACTTGTTGATGCACTTTATGTACCTGGGATCAAGAAGAATCTCTTTTCTGTATCCGCACTTGCTAGACTTGGACTTGTAGTCAAATTTGTGGATGACAGATGTACAGTTCATGATCTCAGTTTTGGTGATGAAATTGTTGCATCTGGGCTTTTGTGCCGTGGGCTGTATAAGCTCACTTTGTATGACAAGTGTGGACAAAATTTTGCAAATGCTGTTGCAGATTCAAGGGCTATTTCAGATGCAAAACTTTGGCATGCACGTTTTGGTCATCTGAATTTTGCCAGTTTGCTGCATTTGCAGAAATCTGATATGGTTGCTTCTTTGCCGCCTCTTGAAGCACCTGTCAAACATGTTTGTGAAGGCTGTATTCTGGGTAAAATGCAGCGTTCTAAGTTTCCAAAGGATGGTTCAGTTAGGGCCACATGCAGGTTGCAGCTTGTGCATAGTGATGTTTGTGGGCCCATGCAAACTCCGTCCTTGGGCAATTACCTGTACTTCGTGACTTTCATTGATGATTACTCCAGGCATGCATGGGTATTTCCGCTTAAAGCGAAGTCCGAAGTTTTTATGTGCTTCAAACAATTTTTGGCTATGGCTGAAAATGTCTCAAAATGTACTATGGGCACCCTCCGTTCCGATCGAGGGGGGGAGTATATGTCTCATGAATTTAATGCATTTCTGGCTAGTCGTGGGATAAAACACCAATGTACAGTGCCTTATACACCTCAGCAAAATGGTGTTGCTGAGAGGAAAAACAGGTCACTAACAGAAATGGCACGATGTATGGTCAAAAGTCAAGCTTTGCCGCATTCTTTTTGGCTTGAGGCCATCATGTGTGCCACTTATGTACTTAACAGGTGTCCTACGAAAGCTTTGCAGTCTATTACTCCATATGAAGCATGGCATGATAGAAAGCCTTCTATTGAGCACATGCGTGTTTTTGGCTGTTTGGCATATGCTTTGGTGCCACAAGTGCAGCGCAGAAAATTGGATGATAAGGTTGTCAAATGTATTTTTGTTGGTTATAGTGCTGAAAGCAAAGGTTACAGGTTGTATCATCTGCAAACAAAACGTATTCTGGTTTCACGGGATGTAGTGTTTGTGGAAGATTCTGTTCAGCCCTTGCTGTCATGTACTAGAGACAGTAATGTAAGCTCACAGGACATTTATGACACTTTGTTGCCTCTTTTCAGTGGTGGAAATACGAATGTAAGTTCCAATGAGGCAAATGTACAGCCTATGGGGGTTTCTGAAAATGTTTTAGAACAGCCTATTACTGATGCAGATGTACATGATGTACTTGATGAGAAAAGGGCTGAAAATGAGCAGGCTAGAGGTATGCCAAAATGGCTGGTGCACACTTTGCGTGATAGTAAATTGGATGCACCTTTATCTAGTCGTACTCGTTCAGGCTCTCGCCATGCATCTTATGCATCAGATTGTTATGCTTTGGCTGTGTCTAGTTTACATGATGTTGAGGAGCCTCTGTCTTTTGATGAAGCACAGAATTCAGAAAATTGGATTCCTGCCATGAAATCAGAATATGATGCACTTATAGAGAATGACACATGGACTTTATGTGATTTGCCTCCTGGAAAAAAGGCCATTGGTACGAAGTGGGTTTACAAGTTGAAACGCAAGCCGGATGGTGAGATCGATCGCCATAAGGCTCGACTTGTTGCAAAGGGTTATGCACAACAAAAAGGCATAGATTATGAAGAGACTTTTGCTCCCACTTGTCGTATGACTACTGTGCGTTTTCTATGTGCATTGGCAACTCATTTTGGTTGGGATGTACATCAATCAGACATTGCTACTGCTTTCTTGAATGGTGACATATTTGAGGAAGTTTATGTAACGCAGCCTCGCGGTTTTGTCATAAAAGGACAAGAGGACAAAGTGTGCAAATGTAAGAAGGCTTTGTATGGGTTGAAGCAATCTCCTCGTGCTTGGTATGAGAAAGCTGACACTCATTTGGTTAAACGAGGCTTTCGTAACAGTCCAACAGAAAGCACATTGTATGTAAAGCGTGAGGATGATGTATTTCTCATTGTGGTTCTTTATGTTGATGATTTGCTGATCACTGGACCAAATGAGAGACACATTGCTGAATTTAAGGCTGATTTGAATGCTAATTTCAAGATGAAAGATTTGGGGCTGTTGCATCATTACTTGGGTATAGAGTTTAAGCAATGTGATGGTGGTATTGCCTTGTGTCAGAAAAGTTACATAAAGACATTTCTATGTAAGTTTGGACTTGAGGATTGCAAACCTATTGCCACTCCCATGGAAACAGGTTTGAAATTGAGTCTACATGATGCTGGCGATCCTGCTGATGTCACTCTTTACCAAACTGCTGTTGGCTGCCTCATTTATGTATGCAACACGAGGCCAGATATTCAGTTTGTAGTCTCGCAGGTCAGCAGATTTATGCATAGCCTAGGGTCTAAGCATTGGCAGGCTGTCAAAAGAATTTTCCGCTACCTTAGTGGCACTTTACATCTTGGCTTGTTTTATCCCAAGGGGGGATCATTGCCGCCAGACTTACATGCTTTTTCGGACTCAGATTGGGTTGGTTGTTTTGACACGCGAGTGTCCACAAGTGGTTTTTGTTTCATGCTTGGCAGTTCATGTATATCATGGTTGAGCAAGAAGCAACCTACTGTGGCCACTTCGAGTTGTGAGGCTGAGTACAGGGCAGTCTTCACAGCTACGGTTGAGTGTGTATGGCTCAGACGCCTTATGGCTGACTTGGGTGTTGGACAGGACACTGCCAACACTATCTACACTGACAGTCAGAGCGCATTGGCAGTTGCGAGGAACCCAGTTTTTCATGCTCGCACAAAGCACATTGAGGTGCATTACCACTATGTCAGGGAGAGGCTCTCAGCAGGAGAGATCAGCTTGGCTTATGTGCCAACACAGGACAACCTTGCAGATCTTTTCACAAAGGCATTGTCTCTTGAGAAGCTTGAAGCTTTCCGCAAAGCTTTGGGCTTACTCCCCTTTGTGGACTGATCCTGTCGTCAGGGCATGGCACTTCCCTTTACTCATGTGCCAGCTCTCGTTCACCGCATCACTCCAGGGGGGATTTGTTACCATATACATGTGGTAGTGATGTGTGTGAACACACTAGGACCGCCGGGGCATTTTTTCCCTCTTTAGGAGGTTTTTCCCCCCGTGCATTGTATATACGCCCATCACTCTAGGGCTATCTATCTTTCCATTGCACACTAAGTAACACACTCTCTCTATTGTGTGCCTTAAGCTTCCTTCGTCTTCTCCAAGCTGTGTGTATTTCTCTGCAACCCTAATTCCAACATTTCCTGAGCATTGATCTTAAGACTTGTTTCGTCTATCAATGATTCTCAAAATCCTAATCTAATTCTACAATCCTACAATCCTAAAGGCACTCAGCAAGTACAACTTACCTCCAAGTACTTCTACACGACAAAAGACGACAATCTTAAGCTACGCGGTTCTAAAAAGAAAGTTTCGATTCTAGGTGAACCTAGAGGAAGTTAAAAGATAAGTTCACAAGACGCTCGTGTTTTTCCCTAGTTTAGGTCTCTTCGATCTTCGACAACGGTGCCAAATGTGGGACGGGTGTTTAACCTCACTCCTATTTTATTGTTGCAGACGTAGAGAGAACCACGATTATATTGTCAATCCATGGAACGAAGCTAACTCGACTAGTGCATAGAGGCTATAGGAGGTTGTCAATCTCTTGGAAAACAACAAACAATTCGCATCTAACTCAAGCTACACTCAAGTGATTGAAATCACCAAAAGCCAGTCGCTCATCGGCAAACAAATCACATCCGTTACAACATCAAATGACATCCAAACGTAACGAAACTTCCCGGACATGTTTATAAGATCTAAGTACACATGCTTATGGTCTAAAATCCCACTTTAGGTCAAGTGCAAAAATCGTGATTATTAACAGCAGTGGATTTTTGACCTAGTCGTTTTCGACCCAGAATGCATCTAAATGCTTAGCAATGATGCCCCAATACCCCGCCTATGCTTAGTTTGAAATTAGGCCGCGGATCACGACGATGCCATAAGCTACGAAATACTGTGAAATGCTTACGTCAATGTGTAGAGCTCTTACCTGCGTTGCAACGCAACAGACGTGACTTCAATGTGACAACCGGGGAGGGAGTAGGAAGCGCAATAAGTAGAGAAGTGAGCGTCGTTAGCTCACGCTGTGTATTTCATTATCCCAACTTACAAAAACTGACTTTTATACCTTACCCAAGGTTTTTGGTGGTCAAAACTAATGATCTGGGAGCTCTAACTAAAGATAGGTAAAGACAGGTTGATACAATCTGGAAGCTTGTAGCTCCCGCTCAGCAATTACAAGGTTTATCCGGAAAATAAGAGTTACAATATTCCTGATTCATGAAAATAATAAATGTTTTTACAATGAGAGCTCCAAAAATTGGTATCCGAATTAGCTTGCTGCTAACATGCACTTTCACCAAGTGACAACGAGAGCATATGAGTGTGTGTGAGAGGGAGTATACCCCACAAGCAAGGACCTAGCTGCTCATGATCGACCCCTCTTCCTAGCTCATCATGAGATTTGATTGGACCCTCTAAATCTTGGCCAATCACATGCCTTGTACATTTCAAGCAACATGGGTAGGCTTTGGACAAATGTCCTCCTTACCCCTTTGAGAGAGAGGGCTTGATAATATCTAGATAATTGATTAATTAATCTAAATGCTCATTGGACCCCTATTTAGCCTATCCAATAGGATTTAGACACACCATGTGGCTAAGCATAGGGAGAACATGACAAGTGTCCTTGTGCCCCTTAAGTAAGGGGTGCCCTTTGGGTGAGTGGAAGGTCAAGTCAAGCATGTCCCTAGCTTTGGGGCTCGCCCCCTCCTTTGTACGGACCCTTTTTGACTTAAGCTCCTCAAGCCCTTACCTTCCAAGCATGGGGAAGCTTCTCAAGCAAGTTCGTCAACATGCATAGGCTTAGTATGAGCATGGGCTCTCTCTCTCTCTCTCATATCCCTTGCTTGTAGGCTCGCCCCCCTCTTTGTAGGGCTCAACTTTGACTTGGACTTGGACACCTCAAGCACAAGGCCAGCTCGGCAAGGGACCTTAGCTATTAAGCATGTCAAGCACCTTATTATTAACACCTAAAACATGAACCTAGCTTAACCTAAGGTCATAGGTCTAAGAACTTTTAACACTAACCTTTGGAGGTCTTTAATGAAGATAACCCTAAGGTCTTTCAAACTCCATTAGCTAGCATTGCTCTTTGACAAACCATCTCCCATTTGGGCGGAGATGGGCCCATTGACTGTGTTGAGATAGATCCATAACCACATGTCTATATTCTTACTCTTGTTCCCATTTATTCTCCCACGTTAAATGATCAATTCAATATGAGAAAATCATTTGGGTTATTTAGATATTAGATTTTATGACATAATTTCTTCCCTTTCCATTTCTTTCCCATTTGTTTTCCTTCCTACTTTGATGTTATCTTCTTCACCTTCTTCCTTTCTTTGCTCCTTAGACTCCTTTTCTCTTCTTGGAGACATCCCTCATGCAAGCTCCTCCTTCTTTTTATAACACAAAAAAAAAACGCCTTACTTCTTCCTCTCCCTTTCTTATGCAAAAAGCCTCCTCCCTCCTTGTTGTCACGGCGCTGTCACAAGGCTCCTCCTTGTTTTTTCTCCACCCTTCACATTAAAACCCTTTATTTTTAGTTATTGGGCAGCCTTTGCTCCTTTGGTCAGCCGATAAGTTCCTCTTGCCACTTTCCTAGACATTTGGCATACATACCAAATTATTACCCGGCACAACATTTGGTATATGTATCGGCCAAAGCATTGCCTAGCACTCGGTTCTAACCGACTTCCCACTACCATGTTGGGAATTCCCCGCAACCAATGTGCTGCAAGAGATGACATTCCAGACAAGATGCTCCTCAAGCGCTTATTGCCCTCTAAAATAGACCATGGTTAATCAAAGCGACATCGAGTGCAACTTGATTTGCATCACCATCAATTTTATGTGCTCATGGATATCTAAAACTTTATAGAAAATTGATTCAGCCATAACTTGAGCATCTATTGCCCGATTCGAACCCCATAAAGCATGCACAATATTCCTTTCCAAGCACTATCCATCAAACCCATGTTAGACATGATTCATTTTCCCTGGCACACATCCCAAGGTAGATCCAAACACGACATAATCGGCCTCCAAAACTACTTCTAATGCCTATAACTTTCTCATTCGGACTCCGATTGACGAGCCATAAAGACAAGCATGTAGAGCGTTTGCATACTACAATTTTAGTTTATAAACTTCGAATTCTGATTGCTTCAAACATCTCACTTTTAGCATTAAGTACATAGTTCCTGACCCTTTTAAGTCGCATCTGGCATACTTTTAACATTAAATTTGTTTGTTACAAAAGCCCTTATCACTGCTCAATAAACATATAGGCTGCAACTAAGCCTAATATGCATCTGTTCGTTCTTTTTTCCATCATGGAAGCAGAGATACACGACAATGGTCAATCCCAAAGAGCCACTTACCAATGTACAGTAATGACTTTGAAACCAACCAACCCTCTGCCATGCTTCCCTTTAGGTGTGCCCTTTGATGCACATATCCCTTGAATGTTTTTGTGAAGCACTCTACGAAGAAAATTCATCTAGAATGGCCGGTGCCTAATATTTCCACCTTAGCAACTATGTGCACAAGGAGATGTAGTTGATTACTCGTGTCTTCTGCATGAGCCAAAAACAGATCGCATGCAGGTCGTAGAATTTTTATGCGATCTCCATTGTATGAGTCCTAAAGAATTGAGAACTTACAATTTTCACTATAAATTAAGTCCAATAAGTGAAAAAAAACGCAAACAAACTTCAAAAGCGGCTTGCTCTCTTATCGTTTGTGCTTTTGCTGCTACGTTATGGCTATCCCTCTTGCCATTTGTTGGTTTCAACAAGGCGTCAATGGTCTTGTTAGCACAAACGGAAAGAGAGCAAGCTGTTTTTGCGTTTTTCTCTTAAAAACGGAAACAGACTTCAGACGCGGCTTGCACACTTTCCATTTCTCCTTGTCGCTTTGCACAGGGCTTGTTCCTGTTCCTATTGATGGTTTGGCAAGTCGGATGCAAAGTGGCAAATACAAGCAAGAGGGCAAGCCGTTTCTTAAGTCCGTTTGCGTTTCCATGAGAAAAAATGTAATCGAAACGGCTTTTGCAATCGCCATTTTTACTTACTACTTTGCACATGATTTGCCCTTGTCCCTATTGATGGTTTGGGCAAGCCATATGCAAAGCAGAAAACACAAATGGAAATCTCTTTCTAAAGTTCATTTATATTTCCGTGAAAAAATTGGAATCGAACCTTTAGAAACAACTAGCCCTTTTGCCATTTTTGCTTGGTGATTCACACAGGGCTTGCCCTCTTTCTTATCAATGGTTTGGGCAAGCCATATGAGAAGTGGCAAGAAAAAACGGCAAGAGAGCAAGCCATTTCTATACTTTGTTTGTGTTTCCATGAGACAAAACGCAAACAGATTTCAAAAATGGATTGCAACCTTGCCATTTTTGCTTACCGCTTTGCACACAGCTTACCCTTGTCCCTATTAATGGTTTGTGCAAGCCGTATGTGAGGCAAAAAACGAAAACGAAAAGAGGGCAAGCCATTTTTGAATTCCGTTTGTAAACGTTTCCATGAGAAAAAATGCAATCGGACCTTCAAAAATGGCTTGCCCTTTTGTCGGTTGTGCTTGCCCCTTTGCACACAACTGACCCCTACTGATAGTTTGGGCAAGCCATATGCGAAGTGACAAGAGGACTAACCCGAAGCGGCTTTACATGGTTGATTCGTAGCGATCAAACCATAAGCCGCTAGCACTAAGTGGCTAATCCTAAGCGAACCGAAAAAATCAAACCAATGCGGCCCTAGGCCGGTTCAAAGTGGTCAACCATAACCGGCTTTACACGGCCAACCCTAAGTGGCTTTACACAACCAACTTCTAGCGCCTAGCTTTAAGCGGATTGTTTGGAGCGGCTTGCTTTAAGCGAATTGTTTAGAGCGAATAGCTCTAAGCGAGCAAATCATAAACCCTAAACTCTAAGCAGCTAACCTTAAGCCGATTGAAACATACAAATTAACTCAAAACCTAAATCTAATTGAAATGTTAATCCTAAACTAAACTTAAACATGAATGTACTTAATACAATGTAAATGTAAAAGTCAAACTTAAAATTAAATATAAACCTAAACTTAGAATTTAAACTTGACTAACAAATATAAACTCTAAATTTCTATTTAAATGAAAAAAATTGTGGAATCAAACACTTATATTTAAATAGATTCTAAATTTAAATTCAATTTTAAAAATTAACTTAAGTTTATAACAAGATAAAATCTAAATTGTGCATTGTAAACATATAAAACCATAAATTTAAAAGTATAATTAAAATTAAAATTAAAATTAAAATTTATATCGATATTCAAAACAACTACAATTAATTAATAAAAGAATCATTAAAATCTTTTATATTTTAATTAATTTCTCTAATTTAATTAATTAATAAAACACAATTAGTTATTTACAATTAATTTAATAATTAATTACATAAATGCTATTTTTCTCTAAATTTGTTTTAATTTAGTGTGTATATGTGCTTGTGTTTGATTGTGTGTATGCAGATCTACACTATACATGTGTAGATCTGCAATGTATGTGTGTATGTGTGTCTTTTTGCACAACCACACAACAAAGAGAGAGAGAGAGAGAAAGAGGGAGAGTCTAAGCTTACCTAATGCACAAAGGGAGAGGTATATTTGCAAATCTTGCTGTGAATAAGCTCAAAATGAGCTTAAATTTTTTTTGCCCTTGCAAAGCGTCGATATCATAGTTAGTTTGTACGTCGATATTTGTGTCGATAACTTAGTTGATATTATCACATATCGAGGCTGCAAGAAACTCCAAAAAGCATTGCTCTTTTTGCGTTAATAACCTGAAGAACTGCTAGACCAAGTGTTTCACCCTCAAATACACCTTGTTTTTATTAACAGAGAGAGGAAACACGCACATATGCACGCATGCACACACACCCATAACGAATACTGCAACGATGCTCAAACACTGGTACACTTGCAAGCATAAGAGCTTGATAGATGGCTAGGTAGCTGAATGTTTGATATAAGCAGAATTCTCAGACTCAAAGACAATAAAATATTGTTCCTTTGCTTCCAAATAATCCGAAGAAATTCACTTATGTTAATATGCAGGTGAGGGACCTGAAGTATGATCATCTAAAATTATACAGAGCTCGAGTTATAGTGTTGTGTGACACCGACACACATTATATATGCTAATAACAGTGAGTGATTCTGAATGGATTGGGGAAAGTGCTATCAGACTGGATCGCGATCATAATTGCGGATGTAAACACGCTTCCTCATGAGATGAGGAAGGCCAATGATGCTCTCCCCGGTCATGGTGGTCTCCTCAAGGACTTCTACCCCGGTGTGAATCACCGCAAGTCCTCTCAAGGCCAGCGATGTAATTATTTGTCTCTTCTAGTCTAAATTCCAAAGCACATATGGTTAACAAATATGGTTGGGTAGATACTCGGAGTTTGGGAGATATTACTAGAATAATTCGTGAAATTTGAACATTGCGTACCTACGCATACAAAACTACTTTAGGTACCTACCGTATCTCTCTCTCTCTTGCACCGCCTCTTCTCTCTCCTCTCTCTCTCAACCATCTCCTGAGAGTCCCTTCCCCCGTCACAAATTGCAGCGTAGCTCTCCTCCGTTCTCTCGCTTTCCCTTTCTTGGGTTCGCTTTCCTTTGCTGTTGTTTCTCTTCTCCTCCTGCACCGGCCTGCACGCCTCTTTCGTTACAGGACTGCGGACGGGAAGGAGCCTCTCAGTCCCGCTGCTGTTTTTACCCCCTTTTCCCATTCCCGACGCGTCCTCCTGCACTGCGCGTCCATCCTTGGTCGATCAAGATACCTTCGCTACCTTCTCGCAACAGAGGAAAGAGTTTTTTTTGCACTATTGCAAGCTCCTCTTTGGACAGAATGTAGCGATCTGAGACCCCCCGCGAGCTCCAGATCTACAAGCTTATTGCGATTTCGCCTGAGTAACCTAGTCTTACAGGTCTGCCCTTGCTCTTATATGTAGAAAAGTACGTTTTTTCAAACTAAGTCTCAGCCTTCTATCATGGAGCTTGCCCATTTGAATTGGATCAGATCGGGCTTTTGATAAATGAACACATTCTAAAGATGAGAGTTTTGTGGACGAAATGTGTCTCTTATGGAGTTTCATAGCTTGTCTTTCTCGTTGTCCTGCTATGGTTACCTCTGCATTTGGAGGGCTTATATAGTAGAGTTGTCGCAGATATACTATTTTTGTGCTCAAAATTGTAGTATGTTTGGGCTGCATTCACACATATGGCTGTCGTACTGTCTTGATGTATTTTTGTGGGGCTTGCAGATTAAACTCTACAATGTCAATCTTGCCAAAAGTGGGTTTGCGCATTAGAGAAGTCTGGGAAGACAATCTTGACGAGGAATTTGATCTAATTCGCGAAATTGTGGATGATTACCCATACTTGGCCATGGATACAGAGTTTCCAGGTGTGGTAGTCAGGCCTGTAGGTGTCTTCAAGTCTAGTGCAGAGTTCCACTACCAGACCTTACGAGCAAATGTCAATATGCTAAAGCTCATACAACTGGGTCTTACCTTCTCCGACGAGAACGGCTGTCTGCCTAAGTGTGGCACAGATGAGTATTGTGTGTGGCAGTTCAATTTTAGAGAATTCAACCTGCGGGAGGATGTGTATGCGCAGGACTCAATTGAGCTATTGCGTCAAAGTGGCATTGACTTTCGTAAGAATGAAGAGCGGGGCATTGACTCAAACAGATTTGGGGAATTGCTCATGTCATCTGGCATTGTGATGAATGAAAGTGTGCATTGGGTTACATTTCACAGTGGCTATGATTTTGGGTATTTACTCAAGCTGCTGACGTGCCAGAATTTGCCTAACACGGAAGCAGATTTTTTCAGTTTGTTGAAGGTGTACTTCCCCACGGTGTATGACATCAAGTATTTGATGAAGTTCTGCAACAACTTGCATGGGGGCCTCAACAGGCTAGCAGAGATTTTAGAGGTGGAGAGGTTTGGTTCCTGCCACCAGGCTGGCTCCGATAGTCTGCTAACCTCCTGCACATTTCGCAAATTGAAAGATGATTTTTTCAATGGCACAACTGAGAAGTATGCAGGAGTTTTGTATGGCCTTGGTTTGGATAATGGGGAATCTTTTTATTGAGAAATTCTGTAGGTAGCTTCGCTGGTGAAATCAGCCTTTGTGTCTTTTGTATATTGTCCTGTGGATTTACTCCACCATAACATCATCATAATATGTTTTTTTAAAATCTCGCGTGGCTCTCATTTTGCATATTCCTACATGCGATATCAGCATTGTTCTGTCATTTTGGTTGCTGTTGATTTTAAGAATGTTAACTCATTAGCTGTGCTGTTGTAGTAACTATCAATCTCTTGCTATTATTGTACTGGCTTATTTACAGGTTTGGAATGTGCCGACCTTGCATGGGGTGCAATTTCACTTGGCATTCGAAGTGACCAGCTCAAAAGGTTTTTCTCAGACTAATTTCTGAGAGAAATTAGTCTTGTCACAATGATGTGGTTGAAAGGGTTGCTTCGGTTTTTCTGTGTTGTTTCTGTATCAGAGTAACCTTTTCTGTTGTTGTACTGCTCGTCAATACATACCGAATTTGCAGGTTGTAAATGCTGGAGTGCAATTACTTGCCCCTCAATCGCATGATTATTTCACTCGCTGAATGGGAGATTTTTAAAATCATGAGCTGAACTTATTTAATCAGTTCGTGATTTTATTGAAGGGGTAAATGTGCACAGATTAACTTTTTGCTGTTAAATTAGTTAGTGTATTCGAACAGTGATCTTTTGAATAAATACTCTGATGGCTTACCGATAGTAAAAGGAAAATGTAGATTCAGAGCATGGCGTTGAATTAGCCGCAATCTCCCGACGTAGTTGTGTGAAAAGGCAGGTTTGACTACAGAGCAGGGGATCGATATACTCATTAATAGATCTTTCGATCTTAAAATTACATGTGTGACGCCTTTGCTCATTGTAGCATCGTTCTCAGATTTTGCAGTAGCTTGTTGCTTGTTGGGGATTTCATATTTTTCTTTGGATGGCCTAAACGCTACAATCTGCTGTCTTTTGAGCAGGTGAGATATCGCATTTTCTCTGTGCTTGAAGGATTTGAGGATGGTGGTAATGACCGTCTTTGTGAGCATTGTAGGACTGTCTTCATTTAGCTTTCTAGCACGGGAGTTGTATGCTTGTTATGTATTGGAACAAGGCCTATGTCACACACGGGCAAAAAACACTACTTGTGTGGCGTTGCTGTCACTCGCAGGTGGACAATATTCAAACTCTAAATATGAACATTCCTTGACAGCAAATGCGAGCTCGCCACCTGTTTACGTGTTCGGCTCGCCTGGGATCCAGACCAGGAAGAAAATCACGCGAGCTGCAGATTTTCTGTCAGCTGTGTGCTTGTTGTGATGGACGAGGGGGTCACCCTGCCCTGCTTCGCCCACTCATGGATTCCTCATGCAGCCATTCAAATTTGACCGTCATATGCTCACATGTCCGGGCGAACAAGTGTGAACATATCAATTCATTATGGCTTGGACTTTGTGTTTGACATGTTCGTCTGTACTCTCTGTGCAGTCTAGTTAAAACAATGCACAATAGTCTCCTTCAAAGCTGATTTGTCTTTTGCTGTCAATGTGTAATGTTTTCTTGAACAGTTCCTGTATTTCCGTATTGTCTTTTCAGGGGGTTTGAAACCGACCTTGGAAGGGTGCAAGGCTATTTACCTTGTTGGTTCTGTAGGTGCAACCCTTCAGGGAAAGGCATTAAGTAAAACCTTCAGCAACAAGTACATTCGATTTTGGTCATATGCTCTATGCTTTACTAGCACAAGAAGATTTAGAAATTTTCTCATATAGGAAAACGGAGTCTTTTTCAGTGTTTTTCATACAATGCATAACATCATGAGCTTTGCTCGAGAGGCACCGCATACCTAGCTAGGTACGATTGGGGGCAGAGGACGGCCCCCCCCCCCCCCCCCCCCCCCCCCCCCCCCCCCCCCCCCCCCCACCCCCCCCCCCCCCCCCCCCCCCCCCCCCCCCCCCCCCCCCCTAACCGTGCCGACGGTCCCCTACCCTCAATCGTACCTAGCTAGGTATGCAATGCCTCTCTCACAGAAGCTCATGATGTTGAGGTAAGTCACAATGTGGGAATTATTGTGAGAATCTGTCCAAAACTTCTTATGTAGGCACCCCTGCACAACAATAGGGGGATTATTGCAAAACAGTCAGGATGCAAACAAGGCTTTCTTAGAGGCCTCGGTAGCAAAAGCAGCAGAGTTAAATGCTCAACAACCTTCCGCTCCCTTGTCTGCTCAACTAGCAACAAAGAAAACGAGGCTCCTAAGCTTTCTCAACACAATGATGCAGCTCAAACACCTTCCATTGTTTTGCCTTTTCATCTCAACAAACAATAAGAAGATGACAATGTAGCTTGAGTAGTAGTCAGGCATCGTCCCCCAATTGTAGCGCTTAAAGCATGGCACAAGTCTCATTGGTGCCTTAAGAGTGGCAAGGAATCAAGGTAGGCAATCCTTTTACTTCCATGGTCCGCTCCAATGGAAGTTCAAAAAGAAAACAAGCGGCTGGCCTTTGCTCCCCTTGAAGTAATGGCAGTCCCACCAAAGAAAAGTCCCAAGAATGGTAATCAGTTTCCTTTGTACATGGTTGTAAGGGCTCTGCCTTGTCTAATAATTGAGTAATTTGAGTTTATCTCCTTAAGTGTGTATAATTTTTAGTTTAATCTTAAATTTTATGATCATTGTAGGGCCCTTTGTGGTTCACATTGTTAATAATGCTAACATAACCTCCATTCTAAGATAAGGCTAGGTATGTCTAAGCAATGTGACAAAACACCAACGTATAAAGAACGGGTGAAGTTGGCATTCTAAAACAAACAAGTGAGAAATTCACAAGGCCTACCACACCAGTTCTGAAGGGTGGATATGGTGGAGCTCAAAAATTGCTCAGCAAACCATTTCAAAGCCTCAAAATGTTTAGCTTAATCTCTCTCTATTTATAACTGTGTGTAAAATTGATAGGTCTCTTTAGTATCTAGACAAACAATCTATATGTATTCTATAGCGGCAGAGAGATTGCACTTTACACGTGCCGAGAACTGCAAAATGAAGGTGATGGGGGCTTTTCACAGGCCAAGCTCCCATACCCCTCTTCTCTCGTCCCCACCCCATGAAAACCCCCTCTTAGGGAGGGAGTGATAAAAGACATTGGAAAAAGTAAGAAAAAATAAAGTATGATTATGTAAATATATGAGAAAGGTAAAATAGACCACCTCATGCCTGCGGGGCAGCCCATCCCCACCTTGCCTCCTTTTTCTTCACTGTTGCCCCGTCGTGTGTCCCTTTTCCTCTCCTCCACTCAAAAGATCAACCCCCTCTCTCTTCCCCTTGTCCTTTCTCCTTTCTCTCTCCCCTCAAGCTACCCCACCTCTCACCAATAATGCATTTTAACTCACCAATAATGCACCTTAACTCACATGCAACTTACCCTATCTTCCAAAATAGTATACCCCACCCCCCCTTTCTCTCTCCTATCATATCCCATGACCCAAATACCCCCCCCTCTCTCTAAAGGGCGCCATGTCTCTTGTCTTGTAGCTAAATAACCTCCCCCACACTCACACACACTCAGTTTCACTAAAAAAAGGTGCCCACAGATCCATCCCCACCCGATGGTTACCTGATTTTTCTTGTGTTCACACACATCTGCACACAGATTCACCTCTGAACACATTCCTCTCTCTCCCCTCTTGTAATTACTTTATTCTCCATGTCACCTCTCACTTTTTTTCATCAACCCATCTCTCTCTCTTAGTCTCTCTCTCATGAAACTGCTGTTCTGGCACATATACACACAGCCAGACAAGTGGGGCCCACAGTCACATGGCCTATGTAGATAATGATTTCTTCATTTCTAAATTCTAGAATTTCTCCCCCCCTTCCTCCCCTATATAAAGAGGGGTCACCATCACACAAAAACACACATCACCAAAGAACACACTATGCACTGTGTGTGCCTAGTGCACACACACACACACACACACCCACACCATCACCATCACCGCAATCACCATGTTTGTCTTGAGCATGACCTCTACACCCTTGGCTATGGAAGATGAAGGGCAACTAAATGAAGGATGATGGCCATAATCCTCGTGCGAGTCTTCGTCATCAACTCCCACCTATCCGCCATGTGCTCTATCACTCTCTCCCTTCTCATTCCCCCACCCTATGCTCCCCATTTCATCGCCTAATTCTCTAAATAAATCTTGAGGTTTTGTGAGTATGTTTTCTTGCAATGTTTTGCCCATGTGAGGTGTGCGGAATCGCCACCTAGTCTTGTGTTTTGGAGTGAGTTTGTGTATGTGTGAAGGGTGTGCGGATTCGCCATCCTTTTGTGATGCCTAAGTACTAAGCCGCTATACCCCCTCCCTCACTCTCTCTCTCTCTCTCTCTCTCTCACTTGATCTCATTCCCTTTCCTTTTCATCATTACTCCCAAGCATCCATCTCTCTTGGATGAAAACTTTGTTATGGTGGTGTGTTGTTTGCGTCCTAGCCGCTGAAGCTAGGTGGTGCCCCCTGTTTGCTTTACCATGACAGGCTCGAGGCGCGCCATTCGGTCCCCGGTGTTTTAGAGGCCGTCGGGGTTCGAGGTTCGCTTTGCTCCCGTCATTTGGTGCCCCCACGGAGGATCTTTTCATGAAACCCTTCAGTTTACAAGACTGAAACCCTTAAACTATTGTGAATGGATGAATGGCTAGCAGGATTTGCTAATTGGACGACAGAAGAAGAAGAGCTCCAAGCACAACTAGACGAACTCCGCATCTCCATTGAAGCTCGAGTGTCAGGCGTAACGGTAATCGATTTGCAGTGGGAGAGTCAACCAACACGCCAAACCCAGTGGATATACATAGGCCAAGTGCCAAGAAGAAGAAGGAGAAGGTCGAAACCATGTCCGCAACCTACAACCAACCCACAACAACAAAATGGAAGGAGCTCTACACAATAGAGAATCAACACTATTCTACTTTGAGAATCGGGTAACTCATGTCACCGAGGTAATTATCACAGTCAGTTTTCAAGTCGCACTTGATGCTGCAGCACAGATAACGGAAGCATTGGCTCACACTCTCACTAGAGAAACTAAGGATCTACTGAGTTTGTTTCAGGAAAGAACACCACCCTCTCCCACAAGCTTGGACAGTGACTAAGCACCTCTAAGCTTCACATGAATCAATACAACCTACCTCAAGACAGATCACACATACCAACACGTGTACGCTCAATCAAGGTAATACTGGATTTGAAGGCTCACTACCAGCACGTCATTGACACCATGCCGGGTGGGGAGCGGTTTTTGGAGGTTTTGGCATCAGATCAACCATTTGTCTTACCTTTGGTACAAGGCAATGTACCCTTTGAAGTTTTAATCTATGTCCTAGTATAAGAGGGCATACACGCCTCCTTGTAAAGAAGAAAAAAACTTTTGCAAGTTAAGCAGTGTGTCTTTCTAGCTCTCTCTCAGTAATCATGGCAAGTGTAGCATTTCCAACATTTAAAGGAAAGAAGGGGGAGGATTTGGTAACAGACTTCCTAGATGACTTTGAAGTAGCATGTGTAGTGAGCAACAAAGATACGAATGAATCCCGGGTTAGAATCTTTAAGCATCTCATGAAGCTAGAAGCTAGATCATGGTACAATGCACTTCCACAAGCAACCAAGGATGACTGGGAACCCTTAAAAACCGCTTTTAAGAGGCGCTTTGGGGGAGGTACCACTGCAGAAAAGTTGTGGGACAAGTTGAGAGACTTGAAGCAGGAGGGTCTTTTAGAATATGCCACCTATGAGTCCAAATTTGTGGATTTGTGGGAACGGTGGGTTGAGTCATTGGCTAGGGGGGAAGCTGCACCCGATTTCCTAAAAAAAGATCGGTTCACGCATGGCTTATGGCCGCTTCTCAAGGAGAAGGTGAAAGGTAGATTCCCGGCTACGTACGAGTTAGCCGTTGAGATTGCTCGCCTTAAAGACAAGAAGCTGCGAATGAAAGCCAAAGAAACCGAGTCAACAGAATCAGGAACATCGCGTCGACCAGCAACTACGACAACCACCATTCCACCACCACCACCGACTCTTGGGGTAAGAGATGACCAACAAGATATGTTGGCCCATATTACTGACCAACTGCAGAATTTGTCTGTCCACTTAATACAACAAGGGAGGAGTCAAGAAAGAGATCAAGACCCTGGAAGAGCACGACGACAAAACAGGGAGTATCATTGCTACAACTGCGGAGAAGACGGTCACGGTATGTACTACTGTCCCAAACCACGACAAAACTATAATAGAGGAGGTAGGAGGAACCAATTGTCACCCCCTAGAGAAAGAACACCCCCACCCCGAGCACCACCCCCACCAACACAAATTCTACGTCCACCCCAGACACCACTACAAGCATCCATCCCACCTCTTCCACCAGCCCCACCACCTGATCGCCCTGTAAACATCATAAGGCTAGAAGAGAAAGGAAAAGCCATAGTAGTGGATCCACCCAGAGCAAAGGAGAGGGACAAGGGTAAGGAGAAGGTAACCTTTTTAGAACCACTTGAAGCCATGACTGTGAAAAGAGCTAGGAGGGAGAAAGCTACACAATCAGATGATGAGAGAAGCATGAGAGGAGAAACTAGCAAGAGGCCATCCAGGCCACGACGGAAATTGGGCATCACCGACTTCCAGCTAGGGGAAAGTTCTAAGCCCTATGATCTAACATTGGATGTGGCAGAGCAAGGACCGAAGATTACATGGCCACAGCTGCTACATCTTGCACCAAAAGTAAGGCGACAATGGTCTAAAATGGTAAGTACAAGACGCTCCAAAACAAAGGTAGCCGGAGCAATTTCGGGATGCAACATGGATGACATCCTTCCAATTGTCGACGTAAACATAAAAGGAAAGAGGGTTGGAAACACCTACATTGATGGAGGTGCACAAATCTGTGTAATGAGCGAAGCTATGATGCTTCGATTAGGGCTCGAGGTTGACAGGCCTTCTCCATGCAAGGCAAAGATGGCAAACAACGCAAAAGTAAAGTGTGTGGGTGTGGTAAGTGCCGTGAAAATCAAAGCTTTCAACACTGAGGTAGAGGTAGATGTTTTTGTAATGCCTACTAAGGGGGAGGGCTATCCACTAATTTTGGGAAGGCCATGGTTGATGGCCATGAAGGCAAAACAGGACTGGGGTACTGGCCTTCTACGCATGACCGGTAAGAAAGGGGAGACAATCTACTACGACATGAGGATTGGCAAGCAGAAGCAAATGAATCTGGAAACATCGGCAGATGAAACCACTAGCGAATCTTCCAGTTCTGAGGAGGAGACCACATCCACCGACGAAAGTGACAGTTCCATTGATGTGATGGGTATCATTATGAAGGATCCACAAAGGGTAAGCACAACTGGTGATCCATCACCAAAAGGGAAACCCAATGAAGAGGAGAGAAAATCACCTGGCCTAGGAGGAAGTAGGTTGAAGGGTATGTTGTCTACGGAATTAACACTTGAGGAGAAAGATAGTTTTTTGCAAATGTTGATGGGATTTCCTAACCTGTTCATTGACAACTATGAAAGAATCACAGGCATTACAGTGGTGGAACATCATATTAAGCTGAAGGAAGGGGTAAAACCAGTTGTGCAAAAGCTACGACGATTGGGGGTCATACAAGAAAAGGCACTCTTGGCCGAGGTAAGGAAACTGCTGGAGGCGGGATTCATCTATCCTGTAGAAAACTCAGAATGGGTGTCACCCGTAGTGGTGACGCCTAAAAAGAATGGTAAGTGGAGGGTCTGTGTTGACTACAAACCACTAAATGCAGCTACAAAGAGAGACCACTTTCCTCTCCCTTTCTTGGATGAAATTCTGAATGAAGTAGCGGGTTTTGAATGCTATACCGTCTGTGATGGTTATTCTGGATACTTTCAAATACGCATAGCCTTGGAAGATCAGCTAAAAACCACTTTTATCACGCCATGGGGTTGTTTTGCATACAGGGTTATGCCATTTGGTCTCACAAATGCACCTGCCACATTCCAAAGATATGTCACATATGTTTTTCAACCGTTCTTTGGAACATCCATAAGAGTGTTCATTGATGATTTTTGTATATATAGCTCCCGTATTTCACATTTAGAAAAGGTAACTGAAGGTTTGGCCAGGTTGCAGAGCCTAGGTGGGCAATTAAATGTGGATAAATGCCACATTGGGGAGAGTAAAGTCATTCTACTAGGCCATGAAATTTCAGCAAAAGGTATCAACGCCGACCCAAGTAAGGTGTCCGCACTCATAGCCCTACCTTCACCAACGACCGCACGTCAACTGGTCTCTTTTCTACAGAAGGTGAGGTATTAAGTAGATTCATACATCTACTATCACAACTTGTTCTACCACTGCAACAACTCACTCAAAGATCAACTTTCACTTGGGACGAGGAAAGCGAACATCACTACAACAAGGTAAAGGAGGTCTTAGCCACTCTGCCAACTATCTCACCACCTAAGTGGGATGAAAAATTCTATGTCACCTCAAGTGTTGGTGATGACTCATTGGGGGCTGTGCTACTCCAAAAGGATACGACGACATCTTTCATGAGGCCAATCTACTTCTCTAGTCGAATGATGACAGCAGGAGAGAAAGGTTTCACCCATGTGGAACACTTAGTCCTAGCTCTTAGATTTGCAACTACAAAGTTTAGGTCATATTTGCTGCCTAAGCAATTTGTGATTCTAACCACGGATGAAATATTTCCCTATGTTGTACAACACATGGATGTGTCTGCTAGAATTACTAAATGGCTAGTTCGTCTGCAAGAGTTTGACTACACGGTACAGGTAGAAAGCACGACAAGGGCAAGTTTGGGGGGACTCATGACCTACCAAGTCTTTGAAAGGAAGGAGAAGCAATCTAAGGAAGGAGAAGTCCGATTACCTCCAGTACCACCGATGGTAGAAGGAGCATACTCTCTCTACTTTGATGGAGCCTACAAGCGAGCGTCCGACAAAGCAGCTGCAGGCATAGTGGTCTTTGATGACAAAGGTAGGTATTTTCGTTGGGCCAATTGTTAGATTCACATTCTAACAATGAAGCTGAGTATGCAGCACTAACCAAGGGTCTACAATGGTGCGTCTCGCAAGGTGTACAACGCCTTAATGTATTTGGGGATGCTCTACTTCTGGTAAGGCAAGTAAATGGAGCATGGACATGCAAGAATCCTAGTTTAAGGACTCACTTAAGTGGTGTAAAAACCTTGTTGGGTAAGTTTGAAGAAGTTCAAATACACCATATCCCAAGGGCTCAAAACCAAGAAGCAGATGCCCTAGCAAGTGAAAGACTACAGGAAGTGGTGGTTGGAGCAATAAAACTAAAGCTCCCTCTATTTCAAGGAAGTGATGCCTTGCTTGACATCATGCATTTTTTGGAAACAAGGGAATGCCCATCAGATTTAACAAAGGGACAGAAGCAATGGCTGACGCGGAAGGCCACAAGGTATCGACTCATCAATGACGGTTTGTACTGTAAGGGTAAGGACCAAATACTCAAGAAGGTCCCTCTCTCTCAGGAAATCACGGGAGTAATCGCTAGCTGTCACGACGGGGTTTGTGGTGGTCACTTTGCCCTAGACATAACAAGTAGGAAAATCTTGCAGGCAGGCTTCATATGGCCTAGCCTCAACCGTGATGTACACCAATGGTGCAAAACATGTAAGTTGTGTCAAAAGGCCTGCACTAGGTCACTTATGCCTGAACCACAGACACCTATTCTCTCATATGGCCTATTTGAAAAATGGGGTATCGATGCCATTGGGCCATTACCTAGGGCCAACTCAGGAAAATTCTACATTATCATGGGGGTCGACTACATGACTAGATGGGCAGAGGCTACAGCCACCACTAGAATCACAGCGGTAGAGGTAGCTAAATTTATCTACGAGCACATATGCTGTAGGTTTGGCACACCTTTAGAGATCATCTCTGATAGAGGGCCAGGTTTCAGAGCAGACTTGGTAGGAGAATTAATGCAGAAACTGGGCATTACAAGGAGGCACTCTTCACCATATTACCCTCAATGTAATGGCCTAGTTGAAAAGGTAAATGGAATGGTTTCTAAAATTATTACCAAGCAGGTAAACAATCATCCTAGAGACTGGGATAAGTATCTACTACCAGCTTTATGGGCCTACAGAACTTCATTTCGTACATCCTTGGGATTCACACCGTATCATCTAGTATTTGGTAAGGAAGCAATCTTGCCCATTGAAGTGCAACTACAAAGTCTCAGAGTAATGGCAAGCCAGCTTAAACAGCCCAACATGCATTTGAGAGATCACATCATCAACTTGGAAAGACTGTAGCTGGACAGAGAAGAAACAATAAATATAGCACACAGCAGAGCAGAGCTTAGATTTAACAGCATCTGAAAAAGAATTGAAGAAAGGAATGTTGGTGCTCCGCTACGACAATCGCTTCGACACGCGCAAGGATAAGAAACTCCTACTCCGATGGGAAGGTCCTTTCATCGTCAGGAAAAAGTATGCCAATGGAAGCTACCAGCTTATGGAGGCTGATGGAAAACTTCATAAAACCAGGGTAAATGGTTGGCGACTTAAACCTTATTTTCTTCGATTTGACCAGGCTCCACCTATTGACATTCCAGATGAGGACACACCATCAGCCGCCACCTCCGACGATAATGATCAAACAGATGAGCTAGAGACATAAATGCCTCTAGCCAAAAGGAGAGGGCTAATGATGGGGGCTTTTCACAAGCCAAGCTCCCATACCCCTCTTCTCTCGTCCCCACCCCATGAAAACCCCCTCTTAGGGAGGGAGTGATAAAAGACATTGAAAAAAGTAAGAAAAAATAAAGTATGATTATGTAAATATATGAGAAAGGTAAAATAGGCCACCTCATGCCTGCGGGGCAGCCCATCCCCACCTTGCCTCCTTTTTCTTCACTGTTGTCCCGCCGTGTGTCCCTTTTCCTCTCCTCCACTCAAAAGGTCAACCCCTCTCTCTTCCCTTGTCCTTTCTCCTTTCTCTCTCCCTAAGCTACCCCACCTCTCACCAATAATGCATTCTAACTCACCAATAATGCACCCTAACTCACATGCAACTTACCCTATCTTCCAAAATAGTATACCCCACCCCCCCTTTCTCTCTCCTATCATATCCATGACCCAAATACCCCCCCCTCTCTCTAAAGGGCGCCATGTCTCTTGTCTTGTAGCTAAATAACCTCCCCCACACTCACACACACTCAGTTTCACTAAAAAAGGTGCCCACAGATCCATCCCCACCCGATGGTTACCTGATTTTTCTTGTGTTCACACACATCTGCACACAGATTCACCTCTGAACACATTCCTCTCTCTCCCCTCTTGTAATTACTTTATTCTCCATGTCACCTCTCACTTTTTTTCATCAACCCATCTCTCTCTCGTAGTCTCTCTCTCATGAGACTGCTGTTCTGGCACATATACACACAGCCAGACAAGTGGGGCCCACAGTCACATGGCCTATGTAGATAATGATTTCTTCATTTCTAAATTCTAGAATTTCTCCCCCCCTTCCTCCCCTATATAAAGAGGGGTCACCATCACACAAAAACACACATCACCAAAGAACACACTATGCACTGTGTGTGCCTAGTGCACACACACACACACACACACACCCACACCATCACCATCACCGCAATCACCATGTTTGTCTTGA